>NC_133130.1:104233552-104836052 GCF_048418815.1 Hemitrygon akajei
AAGGTTAGTTAGGAAGGTTCAATCGTTGGGTATTAATATTGAAGTAGTAAAATGGATTCAACAGTGGCTAGATGGGAGATGCCAGAGAGTAGTGGTGGATAACTGTTTGTCAGGTTGGAGGCCAGTGACTAGTGGTGTGCCTCAGGGATCTGTACTGGGTCCAATGTTGTTTGTCATATACATTAATGATCTGGATGATGGGGTGGTAAATTAGATTAGTAAGTATGCAGATGATACTAAGGTAGGTGGCGTTGTGGATAATGAAGTAGGTTTTCAAAGCTTGCAGAGAGATTTAGGCCAGTTAGAAGAGTGGGCTGAAAGATGGCAGATGGAGTTTAATGCTGATAAGTGTGAGGTGCTACATTTTGGTAGGAATAATCAAAATAGGACATACATGGTAAATGGTAGGGCATTGAAGAATGCAGTAGATCACAGTGATCTAGGAATAATGGTGCATAGTTCCTTGAAGGTGGAATCTCATGTGGATAGGGTGGTGAAGAAAGCTTTTGGTATGCTGGCCTTTATAAATCAGAGCATTGAGTATAGGAGTTGGGATGTAATGTTAAAATTGTACAAGGTATTGGTAAGGCCAAATTTGGAGTATTGTGTACAGTTCTGGTCACTGAATTATAGGAACGATGTCAACAAAATAGAGAGAGTACAGAGGAGATTTACTAGAATGTTACCTGGGTTTCAGCACCTAAGTTACAGAGAAATGTTGAACAAGTTAGGTCTTTATTCTTTGACGTGTAAAAGGTTGAGGGGGGACTTGATAGAGGTATTTAAAATTATGAGAGGGATAGATAGAGTTGACGTTGATAGGCTTTTTCCATTGAGAGTAGGGGAGATTCAAACAAGAGGATATGAGTTGAGAGCTAGGGGGCAAAAGTTTAGGGGTAACACGAGGGGGAATTTCTTTACTCAAAGAGTGTTAGCTGTGTGGAACGAGCTTCCAGTAGAAGTGGTAGAGGCAGGTTCGATATTGTCATTTATAGTAAAATTGGATAGGTATGTGGACAGGAAAGGAATGGAGGGTTATGGGCTGATTGCAGGTCGGTGGGACTAGGTGAGAATAAGTGTTCATCACGGACTAGAAGGGCCGGGATGGCCTGTTTCCGTGTTGTAATTGTTATATAGTTATATGGAAAGGGCCCCTTTTCCACTGACTTGACAGTTATACAGTGTCACAGTGTGGAAAGGGCTACTTTGCCACTGTGTTGACAGTTATACAGTGAGACATTGTGGAAAGGGCCCCTTTGCCCTGGTGTTGACACTGACACAGTGACACGGTGTGGAAAGGGCCCCTTTGCCCTGGTGTTGACACTGACACAGTGACACGGTGTGAAAAGGGCCCCTTTGCCCTGGTGTTGACACTGACACAGTGACACGGTGTGGAAAGGGCCCCTTTGCCCTGGTGTTGACACTGACACAGTGACACGGTGTGGAAAGGGCCCCTTTGCCCTGGTGTTGACAGTGACACAGTGTGAAAAGGGCCCCTTTGCCCTGGTGTTGACACTGACACAGTGACACGGTGTGGAAAGGGCCCCTTTGCCCTGGTGTTGACACTGACACAGTGACACGGTGTGAAAAGGGCCCCTTTGCCCTGGTGTTGACACTGACACAGTGACACGGTGTGAAAAGGGCCCCTTTGCCCTGGTGTTGACACTGACACAGTGACACAGTGTGGAAAGGGCCCCTTTGCCCTGGTGTTGACACTGACACAGTGACACGGTGTGGAAAGGGCCCCTTTGCCCTGGTGTTGACACTGACGCAGTGACACGGTGTGGAAAGGGCCCCTTTGCCCTGGTGTTGACACTGACACAGTGACACGGTGTGGAAAGGGCCCCTTTGCCCTGGTGTTGACACTGACACAGTGACACGGTGTGAAAAGGGCCCCTTTGCCCTGGTGTTGACACTGACACAGTGACACGGTGTGGAAAGGGCCCCTTTGCCCTGGTGTTGACACTGACACAGTGACACGGTGTGGAAAGGGCCCCTTTGCCCTGGTGTTGACACTGACACAGTGACACGGTGTGAAAAGGGCCCCTTTGCCCTGGTGTTGACACTGACACAGTGACACGGTGTGGAAAGGGCCCCTTTGCCCTGGTGTTGACACTGACACAGTGACACGGTGTGGAAAGGGCCCCTTTGCCCTGGTGTTGACACTGACACAGTGACACGGTGTGAAAAGGGCCCCTTTGCCCTGGTGTTGACAGTGACACAGTGTGAAAAGGGCCCCTTTGCCCTGGTGTTGACAGTGACACAGTGTGAAAAGGGCCCCTTTGCCCTGGTGTTGACACTGACGCAGTGACACGGTGTGGAAAGGGCCCCTTTGCCCTGGTGTTGACACTGACGCAGTGACACGGTGTGGAAAGGGCCCCTTTGCCCTGGTGTTGACACTGACGCAGTTACACGGTGTGAAAAGGGCCCCTTTGCCCTGGTGTTGACACTGACACAGTGACACGGTGTGGAAAGGGCCCCTTTGCCCTGGTGTTGACACTGACGCAGTTACACGGTGTGAAAAGGGCCCCTTTGCCCTGGTGTTGACACTGACGCAGTGACACGGTGTGGAAAGGGCCCCTTTGCCCTGGTGTTGACACTGACGCAGTGACACGGTGTGGAAAGGGCCCCTTTGCCCTGGTGTTGACACTGACGCAGTTACACGGTGTGAAAAGGGCCCCTTTGCCCTGGTGTTGACACTGACACAGTGACACGGTGTGGAAAGGGCCCCTTTGCCCTGGTGTTGACACTGACGCAGTGACACGGTGTGGAAAGGGCCCCTTTGCCCTGGTGTTGACACTGACACAGTGACACAGTGTGAAAAGGGCCCCTTTGCCCTGGTGTTGACACTGACACAGTGACACGGTGTGGTAAGGGCCCCTTTGCCCTGGTGTTGACACTGACACAGTGACACGGTGTGGAAAGGGCCCCTTTGCCCTGGTGTTGACACTGACACAGTGACACAGTGTGAAAAGGGCCCCTTTGCCCTGGTGTTGACACTGACACAGTGACACGGTGTGGAAAGGGCCCCTTTGCCCTGGTGTTGACACTGACACAGTGACACGGTGTGGAAAGGGCCCCTTTGCCCTGGTGTTGACACTGACACAGTGACACGGTGTGAAAAGGGCCCCTTTGCCCTGGTGTTGACACTGACGCAGTGACACGGTGTGAAAAGGGCCCCTTTGCCCTGGTGTTGACACTGACACAGTGACACGGTGTGGAAAGGGCCCCTTTGCCCTGGTGTTGACACTGACACAGTGACACGGTGTAGAAAGGGCCCCTTTGCCCTGGTGTTGACACTGACACAGTGACACGGTGTGGAAAGGGCCCCTTTGCCCTGGTGTTGACACTGACACAGTGACACGGTGTGAAAAGGGCCCCTTTGCCCTGGTGTTGACACTGACACAGTGACACGGTGTGGAAAGGGCCCCTTTGCCCTGGTGTTGACACTGACGCAGTGACACGGTGTGGTAAGGGCCCCTTTGCCCTGGTGTTGACACTGACACAGTGACACGGTGTGGTAAGGGCCCCTTTGCCCTGGTGTTGACACTGACACAGTGACACGGTGTGGAAAGGGCCCCTTTGCCCTGGTGTTGACACTGACACAGTGACACGGTGTGGAAAGGGCCCCTTTGCCCTGGTGTTGACACTGACACAGTGACACGGTGTGGAAAGGGCCCCTTTGCCCTGGTGTTGACACTGACACAGTGACACGGTGTGGAAAGGGCCCCTTTGCCCTGGTGTTGACACTGACACAGTGACACGGTGTGAAAAGGGCCCCTTTGCCCTGGTGTTGACACTGACACAGTGACACGGTGTGGAAAGGGCCCCTTTGCCCTGGTGTTGACACTGACACAGTGACACAGTGTGAAAAGGGCCCCTTTGCCCTGGTGTTGACACTGACACAGTGACACGGTGTGGAAAGGGCCCCTTTGCCCTGGTGTTGACACTGACACAGTGACACGGTGTGGAAAGGGCCCCTTTGCCCTGGTGTTGACACTGACACAGTGACACGGTGTGGAAAGGGCCCCTTTGCCCTGGTGTTGACACTGACACAGTGACACGGTGTGGAAAGGGCCCCTTTGCCCTGGTGTTGACACTGACACAGTGACACGGTGTGGAAAGGGCCCCTTTGCCCTGGTGTTGACACTGACACAGTGACACGGTGTGAAAAGGGCCCCTTTGCCCTGGTGTTGACACTGACACAGTGACACGGTGTGGAAAGGGCCCCTTTGCCCTGGTGTTGACACTGACACAGTGACACGGTGTGGAAAGGGCCCCTTTGCCCTGGTGTTGACACTGACACAGTGTGAAAAGGGCCCCTTTGCCCTGGTGTTGACACTGACACAGTGACACGGTGTGGAAAGGGCCCCTTTGCCCTGGTGTTGACACTGACACAGTGACACGGTGTGAAAAGGGCCCCTTTGCCCTGGTGTTGACACTGACACAGTGTGAAAAGGGCCCCTTTGCCCTGGTGTTGACACTGACACACTGACACGGTGTGGAAAGGGCCCCTTTGCCCTGGTGTTGACACTGACACAGTGACACGGTGTGGAAAGGGCCCCTTTGCCCTGGTGTTGACACTGACACAGTGACACGGTGTGAAAAGGGCCCCTTTGCCCTGGTGTTGACACTGACACAGTGTGAAAAGGGCCCCTTTGCCCTGGTGTTGACACTGACACACTGACACGGTGTGGAAAGGGCCCCTTTGCCCTGGTGTTGACACTGACACAGTGACACGGTGTGGAAAGGGCCCCTTTGCCCTGGTGTTGACACTGACACAGTGACACGGTGTGAAAAGGGCCCCTTTGCCCTGGTGTTGACACTGACACACTGACACGGTGTGAAAAGGGCCCCTTTGCCCTGGGGTTGACACTGACACAGTGACACGGTGTGGAAAGGGCCCCTTTGCCCTGGTGTTGACACTGACACAGTGACACGGTGTGAAAAGGGCCCCTTTGCCCTGGTGTTGACACTGACACAGTGTGAAAAGGGCCCCTTTGCCCTGGTGTTGACACTGACACACTGACACGGTGTGGAAAGGGCCCCTTTGCCCTGGTGTTGACACTGACACAGTGACACGGTGTGGAAAGGGCCCCTTTGCCCTGGTGTTGACACTGACACAGTGTGAAAAGGGCCCCTTTGCCCTGGTGTTGACACTGACACACTGACACGGTGTGGAAAGGGCCCCTTTGCCCTGGTGTTGACACTGACACAGTGACACGGTGTGGAAAGGGCCCCTTTGCCCTGGTGTTGACAGTGACACGGTGTGGAAAGGGCCCCTTTGCCCTGGTGTTGACACTGACACAGTGACACGGTGTGGAAAGGGCCCCTTTGCCCTGGTGTTGACACTGACACAGTGACACGGTGTGGAAAGGGCCCCTTTGCCCTGGTGTTGACACTGACACAGTGACACAGTGTGGAAAGGGCCCCTTTGCCCTGGTGTTGACAGTGACACGGTGTGGAAAGGGCCCCTTTGCCCTGGTGTTGACAGTGACACGGTGTGGAAAGGGCCCCTTTGCCCTGGTGTTGACAGTGACACGGTGTGGAAAGGGCCCCTTTGCCCTGGTGTTGACACTGACACAGTGACACGGTGTGGAAAGGGCCCCTTTGCCCTGGTGTTGACACTGACACAGTGACACGGTGTGGAAAGGGCCCCTTTGCCCTGGTGTTGACACTGACACAGTGACACGGTGTGGAAAGGGCCCCTTTGCCCTGGTGTTGACAGTGACACGGTGTGGAAAGGGCTCCTTTGCCCTGGTGTTGACACTGACGCAGTGACACGGTGTGAAAAGGGCCCCTTTGCCCTGGTGTTGACACTGACACAGTGACACAGTGTGAAAAGGGCCCCTTTGCCCTGGTGTTGACACTGACACAGTGACACGGTGTGGAAAGGGCCCCTTTGCCCTGGTGTTGACACTGACACAGTGACACGGTGTGGAAAGGGCCCCTTTGCCCTGGTGTTGACACTGACACAGTGACACGGTGTGGAAAGGGCCCCTTTGCCCTGGTGTTGACACTGACACAGTGACACGGTGTGAAAAGGGCCCCTTTGCCCTGGTGTTGACACTGACACAGTGACACGGTGTGGAAAGGGCCCCTTTGCCCTGGTGTTGACACTGACACAGTGACACGGTGTGAAAAGGGCCCCTTTGCCCTGGTGTTGACACTGACGCAGTGACACGGTGTGGAAAGGGCCCCTTTGCCCTGGTGTTGACACTGACACAGTGACACGGTGTGAAAAGGGCCCCTTTGCCCTGGTGTTGACACTGACGCAGTGACACGGTGTGGAAAGGGCCCCTTTGCCCTGGTGTTGACACTGACGCAGTGACACGGTGTGAAAAGGGCCCCTTTGCCCTGGTGTTGACACTGACGCAGTGACACGGTGTGGAAAGGGCCCCTTTGCCCTGGTGTTGACACTGACACAGTGACACGGTGTGGAAAGGGCCCCTTTGCCCTGGTGTTGACACTGACACAGTGACACGGTGTGGAAAGGGCCCCTTTGCCCTGGTGTTGACACTGACACAGTGACACGGTGTGGAAAGGGCCCCTTTGCCCTGGTGTTGACACTGACACAGTGACACGGTGTGGAAAGGGCCCCTTTGCCCTGGTGTTGACACTGACACAGTGACACAGTGTGAAAAGGGCCCCTTTGCCCTGGTGTTGACACTGACACAGTGACACGGTGTGAAAAGGGCCCCTTTGCCCTGGTGTTGACACTGACACAGTGACACGGTGTGGAAAGGGCCCCTTTGCCCTGGTGTTGACACTGACACAGTGACACGGTGTGAAAAGGGCCCCTTTGCCCTGGTGTTGACACTGACACAGTGACACGGTGTGGAAAGGGCCCCTTTGCCCTGGTGTTGACACTGACACAGTGACACGGTGTGAAAAGGGCCCCTTTGCCCTGGTGTTGACACTGACACAGTGACACAGTGTGAAAAGGGCCCCTTTGCCCTGGTGTTGACACTGACACAGTGACACGGTGTGAAAAGGGCCCCTTTGCCCTGGTGTTGACACTGACACAGTGACACGGTGTGGAAAGGGCCCCTTTGCCCTGGTGTTGACACTGACGCAGTTACACGGTGTGAAAAGGGCCCCTTTGCCCTGGTGTTGACACTGACGCAGTGACACGGTGTGAAAAGGGCCCCTTTGCCCTGGTGTTGACACTGACACAGTGACACGGTGTGAAAAGGGCCCCTTTGCCCTGGTGTTGACAGTGACACGGTGTGAAAAGGGCCCCTTTGCCCTGGTGTTGACACTGACACAGTGTGAAAAGGGCCCCTTTGCCCTGGTGTTGACACTGACACAGTGACACGGTGTGAAAAGGGCCCCTTTGCCCTGGTGTTGACACTGACGCAGTGACACGGTGTGAAAAGGGCCCCTTTGCCCTGGTGTTGACACTGCACAGTGACACGGTGTGGAAAGGGCCCCTTTGCCCTGGTGTTGACACTGACGCAGTGACACGGTGTGGAAAGGGCCCCTTTGCCCTGGTGTTGACACTGACACAGTGACACAGTGTGAAAAGGGCCCCTTTGCCCTGGTGTTGACACTGACACAGTGACACGGTGTGAAAAGGGCCCCTTTGCCCTGGTGTTGACACTGACACAGTGACACGGTGTGGAAAGGGCCCCTTTGCCCTGGTGTTGACACTGACACAGTGACACGGTGTGGAAAGGGCCCCTTTGCCCTGGCGTTGACACTGACACAGTGACACGGTGTGAAAAGGGCCCCTTTGCCCTGGTGTTGACACTGACACAGTGACACGGTGTGGAAAGGGCCCCTTTGCCCTGGCGTTGACACTGACACAGTGACACGGTGTGAAAAGGGCCCCTTTGCCCTGGTGTTGACACTGACACAGTGACACGGTGTGAAAAGGGCCCCTTTGCCCTGGTGTTGACACTGACACAGTGACACAGTGTGAAAAGGGCCCCTTCGCTCCACGGTTTCCTTTCATTAATTATGAACTGCCCCAGAGGTGTCGTGGCATCAGCAGTGGACTTCGAGGTGGCTAGTCTCAAGCTCAAATCCATCTGGACGGCATGATTATCACTGCAGAAGAAAGGCCTGGCTATCTATTTTGTTATCTTGCCAGAAAAACCCGACAGATAACTACACTATCCATGGGTTTGCTATATGAGTTGACAAAGGACTCGATGGCGCTCAACAACAACAACAATCAGGAACATTAGAGAGCACTGATTTCTTGTTCTGAAAGTCTGTTCCTTATCCCAAACAAGCAACTGAACAAAACCGATCACATGCAACTTTTGCCTAGTAATAACCAGGAGCAGATTTACGCCATTTGGCCCATCGAGTCTGCTCCACCATTTCATCATGGCTGATCTAAAGTTCCTCTCAGCCTCAATCTCCTGCCTTCTCCCCGTATCCCTTCATATCCTGACCAATCTAGAATCTATCAACCTCTGCCTTAAATACACACAATGACCTGGCCTCCACAGCTGCCTGTGGTGAAGAATTCCACAGATTTACCATTCTCTGGCTAAAGAAATTCCTCCTCATCTCCATTCTAAAGGGATGCCCCTCTATTCTGAGGCTGTGTCATCTGGTCTTAGACTCTCCCACCATAGGAAACATCCTCTCCACATCCACTCTATCAAGGCCTTTCATCACTCAATAGGTTTCAATGAGTTCACCCCTCATTCTTCTGAATTCCTGTGAATACAGGCCCAGAGCCATCAAACACTCTTCATACGACAGGTCATTCAATTCTAGAATCATTTTTGGGAACCCCCTTCGAACCCTCTCCAATTTCAACACATCCCTTCCAAGATTAAGGGCCCAAAACTGCTCACAATACTCCAAGTGAGACCTCACTGATGCCTTATAAAGTCTCAACATTACATTCTTGCTTTGCAGAAGTTCGCTGATGACACGGCCATAGTAGGGTGTGTCAGGAATGGACAGGAGGAGGAGTATAGGAAACTGATACAGGACTTTGTGATATGGTGCAACTCAAACTACCTGCGTCTCAATATCACCAAGACCAAGGAGATGGTGGTGGACTTTAGGAGATCTAGGCCTCATATGGAGCCAGTGATCATTAATGGAGAATGTGTGGAGCAGGTTAAGACCTACAAGTATCTGGGAGTACAGTTAGATGAGAAGCTAGACTGGACTGCCAACACAGATGCCTTGTGCAGGAAGGCACAGAGTCGACTGTACTTCCTTAGAAGGTTGGCGTCATTCAATGTCTGTAGTGAGATGCTGAAGATGTTCTATAGGTCAGTTGTGGAGAGCGCCCTCTTCTTTGTGGTGGCGTGTTGGGGAGGAAGCATTAAGAAGAGGGACGCCTCACGTCTTAATAAGCTGGTAAGGAAGGCGGGCTCTGTCGTGGGCAAAGTACTGGAGAGTTTAACATCGGTAGCTGAGCGAAGGGCGCTGAGTAGGCTACGGTCAATTATGGATAACTCTGAACATCCTCTACATAGCACCAACCAGAGACAGAGAAGCAGTTTCAGCGACAGGTTACTATCGATGCAATGCTCCTCAGACAGGATGAAGAGGTCAATACTCCCCAATGCCATTAGGCTTTACAATTCAACCGCCAAGACTTAAGAACTTTTTAAAAGCTATTATTAATGCTTTTTGAGATAGTGATTTAGATGCATATCATATTTTTTACTGAGTTAAGTATTGTATGTAATTAGTTTTGCTACAAGTGTATGGGACATTGGAAAAAAAAAAGTTGAATTTCCCCATGGGGATGAATAAAGTATCTATCTATCTATCTATCTATCTAGTCCCCTTGAAATGAATGCTAATATTGCATTTGCCTTCCTCACCACAGACTCAACCTGCAAATTAACCTTTCAGGAATCCTGCACAAGGACTCTCAACTCCCTTTGAACCTCAGCTTTTTTTGTATTTTCTCTCGTTAAAAAAGTAGTCTATCCTTTCATTTCTTCGACCAAAGTACATGACCATATACTTCCCAAAACTGTATTCCGTCTTCCACTTTTTTCCCCGTAGTGTGGGTTTAGTACTTTTTTTAAGGATTATATGGGTCGGCACAACATGGAGGGCTGTGGTGTTCTATGGTTCTCCTATACTGTCTAAGTCCTGTAGCTTCTCTACGTTCTCAAACCTGCTGCTCCATCTATCTTCATATTGTCTGCAAATTTTGCAACAAAGCCATCATCCAAATCATCGGCATATAATGTATAAAGTCCCTATACAGACCCCCATGGAATACTACTGGTCAACGGCAGCCAATCAAAAAAGGCTCCCTTTATTCCCACTCTATGCCTCCTGACATCAGCCACTGCTTTATCCATGCTAGAATCATTCTTGTAACACCATGGGCTTGTAGCATGTTAAGCAGCCTCACGTGTGGCACCTTGTCAAAGGCCTTCTGAAAATCCAAGTGCACAACTTCCACCGATTCTCCTTTGTCTATTGTGCTTGTTAATCCTTCCAAGAATTCCAACAGATTTGTCAGGCAAGATTTTCCTTTGATGAAAGCATGCTGAATATGACCTCTTTCATCATGTGCTTCCAAGTACCCTGAGACCTCATCCTTAATAATTGATTCCAACGTCTTCCAAGCACTCTGTCAGACCAACTGGCCTCTAGCTTCCTTTCTTCTTTAAGAGCGAAGGGACATTTGCAATTTTCTAGTCTTCCAGAACCATTCCAGAATCTAGTGATTCTTGTAAGATCATTACTAATGCCTCCACAATCTCTTCAACCACCTCTTTCAGAACCCTGGGGTGTACACCAAGTGGTCCAGGTGACTTGTCTACCTTCAGCCCTCACAGTTTCCCAATAACTTTCTCTCTAGATAAGGCAAAATCACACACTTCTGACCCCTGACACTCCTGATCTTCCACCATACTGCTAGTGTCTTTCACAGTGAAAACTCATGCAAAATACTTATTCAATTTGTCTGCCATGTCCTTGTCCCTCATTATTACCTCTCCAGCATCATGTTCCAGTAGTCCTATATCCACCCTCACCTCTTTTTACATTTCATGCATCTGAAGAAACTTTTCATATCCTCTTTAATAATATTGGCTAGCTTACCTTCGTATTCCATCTTTTCCTTCTTAATGACTTTTTTAGTTGCCTCTGTTTTTTAAAAGTTTCTCAATCCTTTAACTTCCCACTAATATTTGGTCTATCATATGCCGTCTCTTTGGCTTTTATGTTGGCTTTTGTTTGCCAAGGTTGTGCCATCTTTCCTTCATAATACTTCTTCCTCTTTGGAATGTATATATCCTGTGCCTTCCAAACTGCTTCCAGAAATTCCAGCCATTGCTGCTCTGCCATTATCCATGCCAGTGTTCTTTTCTGATCAATTCTGACCTTTCTCTCCTTCTCAAATTTCAGGGTGAATCTGATCATATTATGACCAAAATCCCCTGAGGGTTCCTTTACCATAAGCTCTCTAATCAATTCCGGTTCATTATACAACTGCCTGTCCAGAATAGCTGTTTCCCCCATGGGCTCAACAATGAGCTGCTCTAAAAAACCATTTCATAGGTATTCTAGAAATTCCCCCTCCTGGAATCCTGCACCAACCTGATTTTCATGATCTACCTGCATATTGAAATTCCCCATGACTATTGTAATATTGCCCTTTTGGCATGCATTTCTATCTCCTGTTGTAATTTGAAGACCACATCCTTACTATGTTTGGTTTTCTGAATACAACTCCCATCAGGGTCTTCTTATTCTTGCAGTTCCTTAGCTCTATCCACAATGATTCAACACCTTCTGACTCTATGTCACCTCCTTCTAATGACCACATGTCAAATAAAGCATGCCGTTAGTGGTTGTATGGTGTACATATCTGCAGATATGAACTCCACTTGCCTTTACTACTGCTTCGTATTCTTGGAAAAGCTGGTCCACAGTTTGTTGCTGAGTGAATCTGTCTTTCAGTGGAACTTGGCCTCTGATTTAATCAAATTTCCCCATAACATCTCTTCTTAACTATTTCATCCAACTCTGTGTGGGAAAATATTTTGGAGAGCGGCCAACCCTTCTTGGGAGCCAACCTAAAGGCTGCAATCTGTTTACAAAAACAAACCATTAAATATTTGAATTGACCCTTCCATTAGCAAATAGAGATCCCTAGTGAAAGTCAATCAATCTATATCACTCAATAATTTATGAAAATTAATCCATTCCAAGTACCTTAATTGGCACTGGTTCTAATAGTGCAGATATGAAAAGATAGGTTGTTATTGCTCCCTTGTAAGCATAGTGTAGATTATCTCTCCTAAATTCTGAGCAGTTTTGGATGTTCTGACATTGAAGGGAGTCCAGAGGAGGTTCACGAGAATGATTATGGGAATGACAGGATTAATGTACGAGGATCATTTGATGGCTTTCAGCCTATACTCAGTGGAATTTAGATGAATGAGGGAGGATCTCATTGAAACCTAACAAGCATAGAAGAGGATGTTTCATATAGTGGGGGAGTCTAGGACCAAAGGATGCAGCCTCAGAATACAAGGACATCCCTTCAGAACAGAGATGAGGAGGCATTTCTTCGGCTAAAGGATGGAGAATCATTGGGTATATTTAAAGTGGAAGTTGATAGGTTCCTGATTAGTAAGGGGAGAAATCTAATTGCAGAATGACGTTGAGAGGGATAGTAAATAAGTTGTGATGGAATGGTAGAACAAACTTGATGGGCCAAATGGCCTAACTTCACTCCTATGTCCTAGCTGGAAACAGACTTGGGATATCCATCAGATTTGTTTGGTTATCTTCCAAGATCTAGAGTCTACACATTCTTGGTTTGAATGGCAAACACGAGGAAATCTGCAGATGCTGGAAATTCAAGCAACACACACAAAATGCTGGTGGAACGCAGCAGGCCAAGCAGCATCTATAGGGAGAAGTGCTGTTGACGTTTTGGGCCGAGACCCTTCATTAGGACTTGGTCTGAATTAACTGGAATCCACTGTGTTGCCTCCACTTTGTTCAGAAATTTGACATATGTATTGATGATTGGATATCCTACTTCTGATAACCAGGAAGATTTGTGAAATGTTGATTGTCTGACCATTTAAAAACTTAGTTTTCAAACCAAATTGCACATTCATCCTGACAGAGAAATCAAGCAGATTAGTTCTTCAAGGTTTCCCCTCTCACTAAACCATATAACAATTACAACACGGAAATAGGCCATCTCGGCCCTTCTAGTCCATGCCGAATGCTTACTCTCACCTTGTCCCATCGACCTGCACTCAGCCCATAACCCTCCATTCCTTTCCTGTCCTATTTTACTTTAAATGACAATTTTGAACCTGCCTCTACCACTTCTACTGGAAGCTCGTTCCACACAGCTACCACTCTCTGAGTAAAGAAATTCCCCCTCGTGTTACCCCTAAACTTTTGCCCTCTAACTCCCAACTCATGTCCTCTTGTTTGAATCTCCCCTACTCTCAATGGAAGAAGCCTATTCACATCAACTCTATCTATCCCTCTCATAATTTTAAATACCTCTATCTAGTCCCCCCTCAACCTTCTACGCTCCAAAGAATAAAGACCTAACTTGTTCAATCTTTCTCTGTAACTTAGATGCTGAAACCCAGGTTCTAGTAAATCTCCTCTGTACTCTCTCTATTTTGTTGGCATCTTTCCTATAATTTAGTGACCAGAAATGTACACAATACTCCAAATTTGGCCTTACCAATGCCTTGTACAATTTTAACATTACATCCCAACTCCTATACTCAATGCTCTGATTTATAAAGGCCAGCATACCAAAAGCTTTCTTCACCACCCTATCCACATGAGATTCCACCTTCAGGGAACTATGCACCATTATTCCTAGATCACTCTGTTCTACTGCATTCTTCAATGCCCTACCTTTTACCATGTATGTCCTATTTGGTTTATTCCTACCAAAATGTAGCACTTCACACTTATCAACATTAAACTCCATCTGCCATCTTTCAGCCCACTCTTCTAACTGGCCTAAATCTCTGCAAGCTTTGAAAACCTACTTCATTATCCACAACGTCACCTATCTTAGTATCATCTGCATACTTACTAATCCAATTTACCACTCCATCATCCAGATCATTAATATATATGACAAACAACATTGGACCCAGTACAGATCCCTGAGGCACACCACTAGTCACTGGCCTCCAACCTGACAAACAGTTATCCACCACTACTCTCTGGCATCTCCCATCCAGCCACTGTTGAATCCATTTTACTACTTCAATATTAATACCTAACGATTGAACCTTCCTAACTAACCTTCCGTGTGGAACCTTGTCGAAGGCCTTACTGAAGTCCACGTAGACAACATCCACTGCTTTTCCCTCGTCAACTTTCCTAGTAACCTCTTCAAAAAAATTCAATAAGATTTGTCAAACATGACCTTCCTCACAGAAATCCATGCTGAGTGTTCCTAATCAGACCCTGTCCATCCAGATAATTATATATACCATCTCTAAGAATACTTTCCATTAAGTTATCCACCACTGACCTCAAACTTACAGGCCCATAGTTGCTAGGTTTACTCTTAAACCATCTCAGATTTTGAATTATTGATGAGGATGCAAAGAGATTTGACTGACTTAGCAAGTGGGCAAAAGTTTTTGATGTGGTTGAACATGAAATTATTTATTTCACTAGGTATAATAGAACGGTATCAGAATGGGAAGTACTGATCTACAAGGAGGCTTGGATGTCCAAGGACAAATCACTGAAAGCATCCATGCAGGTATATAAAGAAGAAAAATGGCCATAGAGTCATAGAACACTGCAGCACAGAAACAGGCCCTTCAGAACATCTTGTCTGTGCCAAACCATTTATCTGACTGGTTCATCAATCTGCACCCAGACCATAGCCCTCCATTCTCTTCCCATCCATGCACCTATCCAAACTTTTCACCTTTCACCCCTAATCCACAAAGTCTAGTTGTAGTCCCACTCAACCTCAGTGGAAAAAGCCTGATTGTATTTACCCTATCTATACCCCTCATAATTTTGTCTATGTTAGATATCTGTTTGTTATACCTGCACTGCAAGAGGGTTTGACCACTTGAATAAGATTGTCTCAATACGATTACACAGGTAAGACCACACTCGGAGTGTTATGTGTGTCTTTGGTTTCCTTGCTGAAAGAAGGATATACTGGATCAAAGGTTTACCAGACTCAGTCCTGGGATGGTGGGATTGCCTTGTGAACTCAGCCATTCATTTGGAACAACGCAGGGTAATCTAATGGAATGTTTGTAAAAAGGATTCCTATTGGGCTAGACAGACAGGATGTGGGGACATTATGCTGGACTGACTAAAACAAGGTCTAGTTACAGGAGAAGATGTGACTTTTCTTAACTCAGACCATAATTGGAATTAGGCCATTTGGCCCATCGAGTCTTTTCTGCCATTCCATCAAGCCTGATTTATTATCCCTCTCCTCCATTTGATCACCTCACTAATTAAGAAACCATCATCCTCCACTTTAAATACACCAAATGACTTGGCATCCACTGCCAACTGTGGCAAATTCCACATATTCTCCACTCTCGGCTAAAGAAATTCCTCCTCATCTCTCTCTTTTAAAGGGATTTCCTTCTATCCTGAGGCTATGCCTTCTGGTACTTTGAATCCCCACAATAGGAAACATCAGAAACAGAACCAAAATCAAGTTTAATATCAGCGGAGTATGTCATGAAACTTGTTGTTTTCTGGCAGTAGTACATTGCATTTCTACAAAACAGAAACAAAACGAGCCCTTTCCCTCCCTCTCTCCCACCCACTCACACAGATCCCTAAGCTTCTGGGCCTTGTGCCTCCACTGGACTTGCAGACATCAGGCCTCTATCTTCCCCGGTGGACTCACTGGTGCCTTCACAGTCAGAGACACACAAAATGCTGCAGAAACTCAGCAGGTCAGGCAGCATCTATGGGAATGAATAAACACTCGACGTTTTGGGCCGAGATATTTCTTCAGGACTAGAATGGAAGTGGGAAGATGCGAGAATAAATGGGTTGGAGTTGGGGAAGGGGGATAGCTAAGAGATGACTGGTGAAGCCGGCTGGGTGGGAAAGGTAAAGTGCTGGAGAGGAAGGAATCTGATAGGAGAGGAACCATGGGAGAAAGGGAAGGAGGAGGAGACCTGGGGGAGGCAATAGGCAGGTGAGAAGAGGTAAGAGGCCAGAAAGAGGAATAGAGGTAGAAGGGAGTGGGAGGGAATTTATTTAACCAGAAGGAGAAGTCAATATTTATGCCATCAAGTTGGAGGGTACCCAAGCAGAATATAAGGTGGCACAAGAGGAGGCCATGGAGGCTCGGAATGGGGATTAGAACGTTTGGTCACCAGGAAGTTCTGCTTTTGGTGGATGAAGCAGAGATGCTTGACCAAGATGAGGCCATGGACCGAGATGTCGGAAAGGTAATGTAAAAGGGAACGTTTGGTCACCAGGAAGTTCTGCTTTTGGTGGATGAAGCAGAGATGCTTGACCAAGATGAGGCCATGGACCGAGATGTCGGAAAGGTAATGTAAAAGGGAGTGTTTGGTCACCAGGAAGTTCTGCTTTTGGTGGATGAAGCAGAGATGCTTGACCAAGATGAGGCCATGGACCGAGATGTCGGAAAGGTAATGTAAAAGGGAACGTTTGGTCACCAGGAAGTTCTGCTTTTGGTGGATGAAGCAGAGATGCTTGACCAAGATGAGGCCATGGACCGAGATGTCAGAAAGGTAATGTAAAAGGGAATGTTTGGTCATCAGGAAGTTCTGCTTTTGGTGGATGGAGTGTAAGTGCTCGAACAAGACGAGGCCATGGACCGATATATTGGAACAGGAATGAGAATCAGCGTTAAAGTAATTGGCTACTGGGAAGTTCTGCTTTTGGTGGATGAAGCGGTTCATTAGTTACCTCTTCTTATAATGTCAAAGTGATTCTGTCCACAATTATCCTAACAGTAAAGACAAAGGCCTCACAGTTACATTGCCGACCAGATAGCACTCTTGCCTCTGACTGGGGAGGTTATTACTGCAGATGTAGACTGATCTCCGTTCCAATCTTAAACTCCCAGCTCATCTCTGAATTTTATTGACTTTATTACTTACAGACATGAGGAGTAAAAATCTTTACCTTACGTCTCTGTCTAAATGTGCAATGTGCAAATTATAGTAAATTATAATAAATAGTATGTACAACAAGACAGTTAATATAACATAGAAATACAATTGTATCAGCGTGAATTAATCAGTCTGATAGCCTGGTGGAAGCTGTCCCGGAGCCTGGTGGTCCTGGCTTTTATGCTGTGGTACCGTTTCCCGGATGGCAGCAGCTGGAACAGTTTGTGGTTTGGGTGACTCAGGTCTCCAATGATCTTTCAGGCCCTTTTTACACACCTATTTTTGTAAATATCCTGAATAGTGGGAAGTTCACATCTGCAGAGTCCTGTGATTGAGGGAAGTACAGTTCCCATACCAGGCAGTGATGCTCTCAATTGTGCCCCTGTAGAAAGTTCTTAGTGTTACGTACCCCGTAACTGGGTCACTTACCAGCAAAGATAGAGAGGTCCGTTGAAGTCTGATGGTACAATTTTTAAAAATCTTTATTTATAAAGGGGCACAAAAATAAGGTTAATACAAACATTCAGATAATATACGTCGTCAATACTCAATCTAAAAGCGCGGGTATAGTAATAATCATCAATAAGAACTAGCTCTATCGTTTGTCTAGGGGGTAACATATTGTCCGTTGGAAATATAAAAGTCACTCAGTTCCTGCGGGCTTCTGGTTTTTTTGGGGACCGCTGGGTTTTCTCTTGTTGGAGAGAGAGAGAGAGATTTGTGAGAAAAGAAACTTGCCCGGGTCTTTTGATGAGGCCAATCCGTTGAGTCGGGGGAGTTGGTTCCCCGTTGTTAGTTCAAGAAAATCGTTTCTGTGGTACCCGCCACCGGCTCCCAGGCAAGGGAACCGAACGCACGTGGCTTCCTTCAAATGGCTGTCCGCTATTACGGGATTGCTAGCGTGTCTTCTGGTGCGTCTGAGGGGCCGTCTCTACAGCCCCTCTTTTATCTTGACTCGCAGGGTAATAGATGTCAATCAGGTTGGGGGTGATGCAATCTTTCTCTCAACCAGCCCACTTTGCCCGAGGGCTTGCACGTATCCTAGTCCCCAATCCACAAATGTGTCTCCAAGAGACAATGGCCAATGTCGTGTTATTTTGCATCGCCGGGGAACGAGGCACCCGGCATGTCTCTCTCCCATTTCCTGGGTCCACTGACCCACCCCCCCCCCAGTGCTCTTGCGATTCTCGCAAAGGAGGGGGCTGCGGTCATAACATTAGGATTTGGGGGCCCATACCAAACTTCCTCAACCATCTGAGGTGAAAGAGGTGCCTTTCTCACCACACAGCTGGAATGTACAGACCAAGTGAAATCCTCGGTGATGTTTATGCTGAGGAACTTAAAGCTGTTCACCCTCTCAACCCCAGATCCAATGATGTCAATAGGGGTTAGCCCGTCTCCATTCCTCCTGTAGTCCACAACCAGCTCCTTTGATTTTACGACATGGAGGGAGAGGTTGTTTTCTTGACACCATTGTGTCAGGGTGATGACTTCTCTGTAGGCTGCCTCATTATTATTTGAGATTGAGAAAATGAGTGTAGTGTCGTCAGCAAATTTAGTTATCAAATTGGAGTTGAAGAAGTACAGCAGTGTTAGAGCTGCCCACATTTGAAGGGACATTAAAGCAAGCCTCTGGAAAACAACGTGCAGATTCTCAAGACTTCTGGTGTGAACTAGTGATCAGATAGTTCCTCCTGTTGGCTTAGCAGACCAAAGATCACAAACACACTCTGATCAGTAAATTAGCATCCTCCTGCTTCTCTTCCCCAGTCCCACATTTATTTTCCTTCAGCAGGGCACCCTATCGCACCAAGTGGTAAATCTGGTCTCAGTGTGAATCGCAGCCTAGTGCTAATTCCAATCAAAGCCCACTCTGAATTGTAAACTTCATCTTGTGTGTGAGAGAAACAACATCTCCCAAACCGTACAACTTAACACAGCGACCATCACCAAGTTCTGGTGCTCTGAACTACCAACTGTAAACTAACAATTAGCACCTTCATTCAGGACGTTCTCTGAATATTTTGAGGGCAATTGTGAACTGTAAAATATGGGAGACTGGAATGTGAGAAATAACACGAGATGAATGGCAAAATTTACTAAATGAAATGATAAGGCTGTTGTCACCCTGGAATGAGAGAGGATATTTTCTGTCTTTAGTGACTTATGGCTGATGCTAACAGACTGCACTTGAAAAACACCTTTCCCAATGTCAGGTCTGTTGTATGTTTAATTAAGAACATTGGAAACACAGAAGAATATTGGAGCCTGAATAGGCCATTTGGCCCTTCAAGCCTGTCCTGTCTTCCAATAAAATCTTGACTGACCAACTGTAGGCCACAACTCCTCTTCTGTGCCTGCTCCCCCATCGGCTTGATCTTTTAAAAAAATCAAAGGCCACTTTCAGGTTGGAGGAGCAGCAACTTATATTTCATCTAGGTAGCCTCCAACCTGACGACATGAACATCGCTTTCTCCTTCCAGTAATTTTTTCCTCCTCCTTCCTCCTCCTGCTATTCCCCACACTGACCTCTTACCTCTTCTCACCTGCCTATCACCTCTCCCTTGTGCCTCCCTCCTTCCCTTTCTCCCATGGTCCACTCTCCTCTCCTGTCAGATTCCTTCTTCTCCAGCCCTTTACCTTTCCCACCCACCTGTCTTCACCTATCACCTTCTAGCTGTCCACCTTCCTCTATCCCCACATTTTTATTCTGGCATCTTCCCCCTTCCTCTCCAGTCCTGATGGATGGTCCTGTTTATTCATTTCCACAGATGCTACCTGACCTGCTGAGTTCCTCCAGCATTTTGTGCATTTGCTCTATATTTCCAGCATCTGCCGAATCTCTTGTCTTTGTGATTTAAAAAATGTATCTACCTCCCTTTAAATACTTGTGATGTGAAAGAAAATCTCATTCAGACTGCATTCCCCACTCCAACATTGTCACCAGGTTAGAGGGAGTGAACTGCAGAGGGTGCAGAAAAGTCACATGTACGTCGAAACATCGAAACACACAGCAAAATGTGCAGTTTGCATCAGTCTGAGGATATCCTGTTAATGTTGGTCCATATTCTAACACCCACAGCTCACTAACCCTAATCCATATGTCTTTGTCATGTGTGAGGAAACCGGAGTACCTGGAGAATCCCAGCTGGTGATGGGAACAGCGTACAGAATCTTTACAGACTGCAGCGGCATCTGAAGCCAGATCTCTGCTGCTGAGCGCATCACATTAACAGCTATGCTACTGTGATGCCCGTGAATGCCATCCAATGCTACTGTGGTGCCCGTGAATGCTATCCAACGCTACTCTGATGCTCGTGAATGCTATCCAACGCTACTGTGATGCCCGTGAATGCCATCCAATGCTACTGTGATGCTCGTGAATGCCATCCAACGCTACTGTGATGCCCGTGAATGCCATCCAATGCTACTGTGATGCCCCAAATGCCATCCAATGCTACTGTGATGCCCGTGAATGCCATCCAATGCTACTGTGATGCTCGTGAATGCCATCCAACGCTACTGTGATGCCCGTGAATGCCATCCAATGCTACTGTGATGCCCCAAATGCTATCCAACGCTACTGTGATGCCCGTGAATGCCATCCAATGCTACTGTGATGCCCGTGAATGCCATCCAATGCTACTGTGATGCTCGTGAATGCCATCCAATGCTACTGTGATGCCCGTGAATGCCATCCAATGCTACTGTGATGCCCCAAATGCCATCCAACGCTACTGTGACGCCCGTGAATGCCATCCATTCACAGGGATGTTACCAGGACTGGGGGGCTTGAGTTATGAGGAGAGAATGAATGTACAAGGACATGGTTTTTCTGCAGCAAAGGAGTGACCTTACAGAGATTTATAACTTTACAAAGGGCAGAGAGAAGGTAAATTTTATGATTTGATGATCACAGGACAAAGGTTTAGCATGAGAGGGAATAGGCCTGGAGGTCAGATTTTTCACAGAGTGGGCAGTGGGAATATGAAACAAGCTGCTGTCGCCACTGTTGTGAGCACTTTGTACGTTCTCCCTGTGACCACGTGGGTTTCCTCCGGGTGCTGCTGTTTCCTCCCACTGTCCAAGGACATTCACATTAGGATTATTGGGTTGTGGGCATGTTATGTTGGTGCTGGAGGAGTGGTGACACTTGCGGGCTGCCCCCAGCACATCCTCACTGATTTGATTTGACACAAACAACGCTCTGTTCCGATAAATAAAACTAATCTTTAATCTTCAACTTTGACAGCTTGGTGGAAAGGGCTTGCTTCTGACTGTAAAAGAAAGGGTGTGGTAAATCCCAACAAGCTGGAATGTAATGGTGAGGTTGTATAAGACATTGGTGAGACCAAATTTGGAGTATTGTGTGAAGTTTTGGTCACCTAATTACAGGAAGGTTATTAATAAGGTTGAAAGAGTGCAGAGAAGGTTTACATGGATGTTGCCGGGACTTGAGAAACTGAGTTACAGAGAAAGATTGAATAGGTTAGGACTTTATTCCCTGGAATGAAGAAGAATGAGGGGTGATTTGATAGAGGTATATAAAATTATGATGGGTATAGATAGAGTGAATACAAGCAGGCTTTTTCCACTGAGGCCAGGGGGGAAAAAAAACAGAGGTCATGGGTTAAGGGTGAAGGGGGAAAGTTTAAAGGGAACATTGGGGGGCTTCTTCACGCAGAGAGAGGTGGGAGTGTGGAATGAGCTGCCAGATGAAGTGGTGAATGTGGGCTCACTTTTGACATTTAAGAAAAACTTGGACAGGTACATGGATGAGAGTTGTATGGAGGAATATGGGCCAGGAGCAGGTCAGTGGGACTAGGCAGAAAAATGGTTCAGCACAGCCAAGAAGGGCCAAAAGGCCTGTTTCTGTGCTGTAACGTTCTATGGTTAAGTTCAGTCAAATTGGGTGTTTGTGTGCACAAGTACAGCAAGGTTACAGGACCAATGGAAAATGGCATCTGAAAGAGAAACAATTAACATTAAGCACAAGAAATTCTGTGAATGCTGGAAATCCAGAGCAACACATACAAAATTCTGGAGGAACTCAGCAGGCTAGGCAGTATCTATGGAGAGGAATGTTTCAGACCTGGGACCCTTGATCAGGGAAGATGGTACCAGGTAGCAGTGGAGGTAGGCGAGGGCAATACCTAGATTTGTTTTCTCCTCTGAAGACACACACTTAATGTTTGAGGAACAGCCTCTTCCCTTCTGCCAACAGATTTCTGAGTGGACATTGAACCCACACACAAACACTACCTCACTTCACTTTGCTTTACTTATTAAATGTGTGACTATACATGGTAATTTATTTTTTTCTGTTTACTGGACTGTACTATTGTAGTAAAACACACTTCATGACATTTGTCAGTGATATTGAACCATTTCTGATTCTGTTTCCTCATTGCTCACGTGACTAGTGGTCCCTCGATCCTTTGTGACTTTCATGGCTCACAGATTGTACAAAGGTGTGAACTCATTCACAAAACCCGGAGGCAGTGGCAGGAAGGCTGGGCTTTCTCGCCGACACTAACACACAGACTAACCACTAACCACAGCCCAGCCCCCACTGCCTGTCCTCTGAACACAGGAGTCGATTAGCTGCTTCATTACGCACAAAGTTTCCAAGGGACTAGCACTTTGCACCAATTGTACTTTTAAAAATTCACAAAAGAGCTTTTAACCAACTTCTCAATAGCGGTGTGAAAATTGACTCTGCCCACTTCAAAGTATCCTCACTCTCAGAATATCAGACAAAGCGCCGTTTCCCTTCTCAATGCCCAGTTCACACCGCAAGGTAAGAGCTCTGTGTGAAGTCAGTGTCTCGGCCCATTGAAAGGGGAGTCGCTGGGTTTGTCACCTCTTCTCTCGGAAAACCCTTGGCATCAACATTTCTGCTCAACATGGTTGCGTTGTGCATTTGCCTTCAACAATCTGTCAATAAACTGCTCTCACCTCCTTCGGAAAGTAAAGAAGGGCAATTATTCCGAAAGAGGAAAGTAAAGAACTACTACAGGGACCAAAAGCAACAAAGTTCAAAGTAAATCTATACTTTAAATGTATAAAATACAAATTGTGATTTGTGCTACTATGTCACCATATTTCATAACCTTGAGATTCATTTTCTTGTGGGCATTTTAAATAAAGAGATGCAATAGAATGTATGAAAAACTACACATGAGCAAAGACCTACAACTAGATGGCAGAGTATAGTATTAATGGTAAGATTCTTGTCAGTGTGGAGGATCAGAGGCATCTTGGGGTCCGAGTCCATAGGACACAAAAAGCTGCTATGCAGTTCTACTCTGTGGTTAAGAAGGCATACGGTGCATTGGCCTTCATCAATCGTGGAATGGAGTTTAGGAGCCGAGACGTAATGTTGCAGTTATATAGGAACCTGGTCAGACCCCACTTGGAGTATTGTGCTCAGTTCTGGTCGCCTCACTACAGGAAGGATGTGAAAACCATAGTAAAGGTGCAGAGGAGATTTACAAGGATGTTGCCTGGATTGGGGAGCATGCCTTATGAGAATAGGTTGAGTGAACTCGGCCTTTTCTCCTTGGAGTGACGGAGGATGAGAGGTGACCTGATAGAGGTGTACAAGATGATGAGAGGCATTAATTGTGTGGATAGTCAGAGGCTTTTTCCCAGGGCTGAAATGGCTAGCACGAGAGGGCATATTTTTAAGGTGCTGGGGAGTAGGTACAGGGGAGATGTCAGGGGTAAGTTTTTTACGCAGAGAGTGGTGAGTGCGTGGAATGGGCTGCCGGCGGTGGAGGCGGATACAATAGGGTCTTTTAAGAGACATGGAAATATGTAAACAGACAATGAAATGCATTGTTCGTGTCGATAACCAACGCAGTCCCAGGATTGTGCTGGGGGCAGCCCACAAGTGGTGGCACACTTCCAGCACCAACATAGCATGCCTACAAATTACCAACCATAACCTGAACAATACATCTTTGGAATGTGGGAGGAAACCGGAGCACCCAGAGGAAACCCACGTGTCATGGGGAGAATGTTCAAGATTCAACATTGTTTAGTATCATTTCCAGTATGCAAAGGTAAAGGAGAATAAAATAATTGTTAACAACACACACAGAATGCTGGAGGAACTCAGCAGGCCAGGCAGCATCTATGGAAAAAGTACAGACCCTTCGGAAGGGTCTTGGCTGAAACATCGACTGTACTCTTTTCCATAACGAGTTCCTCCAGCGTTTTGTGTGTGTTGCATGGATTTCTAGCATCTGCAGATTTTCTTTTGTTTGCAAAATAATTGTTACTCCAGATCCGATGCAGCACAAAAAAACACAATAAGATAAAGAACACAAAAACACAATAAATATAGCTTATATACATAGATTGATTGTCCATAAACCAATGTGCAATTCCTTACAGACAACAACAGGAATTGAACTCAAGTCCCTCTGCATCTCAGATTCCTGGATTTTCTCCCTGTTTAGAAAATAGTCCACACATTTATTTCTACTACCAAAGTGCATGACCGTGCATTTTCCAACATTGTATTTTGTTTGCCATTTTCTTGCCCATTCTACTCATCTAAGTCCTTCTGCATCCTACCCGTTTCCTCAACACTGCCTGCCCCTTCACCAATCTCCATATCATCTGCAAACTTGCAACAAAGCCATCTATTTCATTGTATAAATCATTTATACGCAGCATAAAAAGAAGTGGTCCCAACACAACCCCTGCGGAACACCACTAGTCACTGGCAGCTAACCAGAGAAGAATCCTTTTATTCCCACTCACTGCCTCTTACCAATCAGCCAATGCTTTAACCATGTTAGTACCTTTCCTGTAATATGGGCTCTTAACTTGGTCATGTGTGGCATCTTGTCAAAGGCCTTCTGAAACTCCAAATACACAACATCCACTGCATCCCCTTTATCTATCCTACTTGTAATCTCCTCAAAGAATTCCAACAGGTTCGTCAGGCAAGATTTTCCCTGAAGGAAATCATGCTGACTTTATACTATCTTGTCCTGTGTCACCAAGTACTCCATCACCTCATCCTTAACAATTGATTCCAACATCTTCCCAACCACTGAGGTCAGACTAACTTTTCTATAATTTCTTTTCTGCTGCCTTCCTCCTTTCTTAAAGAGAGGAGTAACATTTGCTATTTTCCAGTCCTCTGGCACCATGCCAGAGTCCAATGATGTTTGAAAGATAATTTCTAATGCCACCACAATCTCTAACGCTACCTCTTTCAGAACCATAGGGTGCAGCTCCTCTGGTCTGGGTGACTTATGTACCTTTAGGTCTTTCAGTTTTTTGATCACCTTCTCCCTTGTCATAGTTACTGCTCTCTCTTCTCTTCCCTCACACCCTTCAACATCTGGCACACTGCTAGTGTCTTCCACAGTGAAGACTGATGCAAAATACTCATTTAATTCATCTGCTATTTCTCTGTCCCCCGTTATTATTTCTCCTGCCTCATTTTCTGGTGGTCCTATATCTACTCTCATTTCTCTTTTATTTTTAACATACTTGAAAAAGCATTTACTATCCACTTTGATATTATTTCCTAGCTTGCTTTCATATTTCATCTTTTCCCCTCTAATGATTTTTTTTAGTTGCTCTCTGTAAGTTTTTAAAAACTTCCCAATCCTCTATGTTCCCACTAATTTTCTGCTTTGTTGTATGCCCTTTCTTTTGCTTTTACACTGGCTTTGACTTCCCTTGTCAGCCACGCTTGTACTATTTTACCATTTGAGTATTTCTTCATTTTTGGAATACATGTCCTGCACAATTCTCATTTTTCCCAGAAGCTCCTGCCATTGCTGCTCTGCTGACATCCCTGCCAACAGCTCCTTCCAATTTACTTTAACTCCTCTCTCATACCACTGTAATTTCCTTTACTCCACTGAAATACTGCTACATCAGACTTTACTTTCTCCCTATCAAATTTCAAATTGAACACAATCATATTGTGATCACTGGCTCCTAAGGGTTCTTTTTACCTTAAGCTCCCTAATCGCCTTTGGTTCATTACATAACACCCAATCCAGTATTGCTGATCCCCTAGCAGGCTCAATGATAAACTACTCTAAAAAGCTATCTCTTAGGCAATCAACAAACTCACTCTCTTGAGATCCATTACCAACCTGATTTTCCCAATTGACCTGCATGTTAAAATCTCCCATGACTACCATAACATTGCATTTTGACTCGCCCTTTCTATTTCCTGTTGTAATCTGTGAGCCACCTCCTAGCCACTGTTGGGAGATCTGTATATAACTGCCATCAATGTCCTTTTACCCTTGCAGTTTCTTAACTCAACCCACAAGGATTCAACATCTTCCAATCCTATGTCACATCTTTCCACTGATTTGATGCTATTCTTTACCAGTAGAGACACACCACCCCCTCTGCCTATCTTCCTATCCCTCCAATATAACGTGTAACCTTGGACATTCAGTTCCCAACTACAACCATCCTTCAGCTATGATTCAGTGATGGCCACAACGTCATACCTGACAATCGTCCACCCTATTTATTATACTACGTGCATTTAGATACAACACCTTGAGTACCATATTTGCAATCCTTTCTGACTCTGCATCCCTAATGATTTGATACTCAGCCTGTAGGCTGCAACTAAGTGACATCACATACCTGCCCTTCCTGACAATCTGACTAATTTTTGCTATATTATATGCCCTCTCTCTTGATTTAATGCTTTCCTTGACTTCCCTTGTCAGCTACGGTTGCCTCATTCTTCCTTAGGAATACTTCTTCATTTTTGGGATGTATCTATTGTGTGCCTTCAATTTCTCCTCAGAAGTTCCAAATATTGCAACTCTGCATCATCCTTGCTAGATTCCCCTTCCAATCAACTTTGGCCAGCTCCTTTCTCATGCCCTCGTAATTCTCTTTACTCCACTAGTAATACTGATAAATCTGACTTTATCTTTTCCCTCTCAAACTGTAGGGAAAATTCTATCATATTATGATCACTGACTCTCAAAAGCTCCTTTACCTTACGCTCCCTAATCAAATCAGGTTCATCACACAGCATGCAATCTAGAATTGCTGTTCCCCTAGTAGACTCAACCACAAGCTGTTCTAAAAAGCCATCTTGTAGGCATTCTACAACTTCCTTGTCTTGGGATCCAGAACCAACCTGATTTCCTAATCTTCCTGCATACTGAACTCCCCCATGACTATTGTAACAATGCCCTCATTACATGCCTTTTCTATTTCAATTTGAAATTTATATTCCTAGTCCTGGCTACTGTTTGGAGGTCTGTGTATAACTACCATCAGGGTCAGTTGACCCTTGCAGTTTCTCAACTTTGCCCACAAGGATTGGACAGTGGATCCTATATCCCCTCTTTTTAAGGATTTGATTTCATTTTTTACCAACAGAGCCGCCTCACCCTCTCTTCCTACCTGCCTGTCTTTTTGATATAATGTGTATCCTTGGGTATTTAGCTCCCAATTATTTCTTTCAGCCATGACTCATTGATGACAACAATATCATACTTGCCAATATTTCATTGTGCTACAAGATGATCTACCTTATTCCATGCGCTGTGTGCATTCAAATATAACACCTTCAGTCTTGTATTCATCATCCTTTTTGACTGTGCCCTGAGGTTATACTTCACCTCATCCCACTTACTGCAATTTTCCCTATTATCTGCCTCACAGCCTCACTACACTCTGCATCAGCTTGTATACTAATGTCCTTATCTTCAGCCTATCACTGCAGTTCTCATGGCCCTGCCAAATTAGTTTCAACCCTCCCAACGGCCTGCAAGGATGCTGGTCCCCTTGGGGTCAGGTGTAATCCATCCTTTTTGTACAGGTTATACCTTCTCCAGAAGAAGTCCCAGTGATCCAGAAACCTGAAATCCTGCTCCCTGCACCAGATCCTTGGCCACTCATTCATCTGCACTGTCATCCTATTCCTGTCTGACTCGCACGCAGTAATATAGAAATGACTACTTTGGAGATCCTGCCCTTCAGCCTCTTCCCTAACTCCCTATACTCACTGCACAAAACCTCTTCCCCTTTTCTCTGTATGTCATTGGTGCCAATGTACACCACCACCTCTGGCTGCTCACCTTCCCTCTTGAGAATATTTTGCAGCTGCTCTGGGACATCCTGGGAGGTAACACACTGTCCTGTCGTCTGTTTTGTGGCCACAGATTCTCCTGTCCATCCCCCTAACTATGAAGTCTCTTATCACTATCGAACTTCTTGACTTCATCCTTCCCTGCTGAGCCTCCGAGCTGGACACAGTACCAATGGCCTGTTAGCTGCTGCTGTGCTCTGATAGGTCAACCCCCACCACCACCAACCCCCCCCCCCCCCGGCGGTATCCAAATGGGTATGCTTGTTGCTGAGGGGAATGGCCACAGGGGAACTCGGCACTGACTGTTTACTCCCCCTATTTCTCCCATCTACCATCTGAAGATTGCACTCTGGATGTGACTACCTTAGTAAATAACTCACCTATGAAGTTTTCAGCCTTCGGGATGGTCCTGATTGCATGCAGCTCCAGGTCCAGTTCCTTGACTTTATCAGTCATTGAGTGTACTTCCTGCAGATGTAGTCATCAGGAAGACTGTTAGGTAACCTGAAAACCCCCATCTCACTGGAGGAGCATTCCAGTGCTTGACCTACCATCCTGCCTACAATTGTTATGCCTCTAACTTCTCAAGCTTAAGTTCTCGCCTGCACCTGTTCTCATCTAAGCCTGTTGAGCCAAAGCCTGGCCACTCTAACACTGGCCCACTCTAATACTGACCCACTCCAACACTGACCCACTCTAACACTGACCCACTCTAACACTGACCCACTCCAACACTGGCCCACTCCAACACTGACCCACTCTAACACTGACCCACTCTAACACTGACCCACTCTAACACTGACCCACTCCAACACTGGCCCACTCCAACACTGACCCACTCTAACACTGACCCACTCTAACACTGACCCACTCCAACACTGGCCCACTCCAACACTGACCCACTCCAACACTGGCCCACTCCAACACTGACCCACTCTAACACTGACCCACTCTAACACTGACCCACTCTAACAATGGGCACTCCACAATGGCTGCTCCACTTAAAGCTTGCTTCCTTTTTTTCTCCTGCTTATTAACCCAAGCAATCTCCTGCCCAGAGATTTATAACTCCCTCTATGATCCCTGAAACTCTTAGACAGACACAGAGAAACATAGAAAACCTACAGCACAATACAGGCCCTTCAGCCCACAAAGCTGTGCTGAACATGTCACTACCTTAGAAATTATTAGGCTTTCCTATAGCCCTCTGTTTTACTAAGCTCCATGTACCTATCCAAAGGTCACTTAAAAGACCCTATCGTATCCGCCTCCACCACCATTGCCGGCAGCCTATTCCATGCACTCACCACTCTCTGAGTAAAAAAACTTACCCCTGACATCTTCTCTGTATCTACTCTCCAGCACCTTAAACCTGTGTCATCTTGTGGCAACCATTTCAGCTCTGGGAAAAAGCCTCTGACTATCCACATGATGAATGCCTCTCATCATCTTATACACCTCTATCAGGTCACCTCTCATCCTCCGTTGCTCCAAGGAGAAAAGGCCAAGTTCACCAACCTATTCTCATAAGGCATGCTCCCCAATCCAGGCAACATCCTTGTAAATCTCCTCTGCACGTAGATAGATGAAAGAAAAATGGAGAGATATGTGGGGGGGAAAGCGTTAGGTTGATCTTGGTAGAAGTTAAAAGTTTGTTCTGTGTTATACAACATGGATCCCATTTGCACAGCTCTGATCATGGGTTTCCAATCTGAAAAGATACCCAACTCTGTCAACCTCTGACTCCCACCACCATGATTTTAGGGTACATATACACCATTACCTCGGCTACAGCTAGGGTATTGAATACAGTGCGGGTCTTCCAAATTGTAACTGTGTCAAAGTCACCAGAGAGACTCTGGAGCTGGTGATAGAGAAGTCTTTGTTCATCACAACAAGTAGGCGTTCTTCTGGACAGCCTCTATGTAAACTCCCCAAACCCAAAAGTACCGTTCATGTGTTTGTTCATTATTTTCCATGTTGTAAGATGTGGGCGATCATGGTCTTTCCATGACCACAATTGTTCTTGGCAAATTTTTCTACAGAAATGGTTCGCTTTTGTCTTCTTCTGGGAGATGACTTTACATGACGGGTAAATACAGCCATTATCAATACTCTTCAGAGATTGTCTGCCTGGTGTTGGTGGTTGCATAACCAGGAGTTGTGATATGCACAGATGCTCATACCATCATCCACCACCTGCTCCCATGAGACCCTGATCAAGGGGCTAAGCAGATACTACAGCTTGCCCACCTACACCATGCAGGCTGGTGGAGGGAGGGAGCGCCTTACTCCTCCTTTGGTAGAGACATATCTCCACCCCACCACCCTTTAAGATCAATAGGTGATTCAATACAGTTTCAATAGTTACAATGCCATTGTTTACACCAATACTTTGGGTCGACAATGCTTTCTTTGAATTGCACATCTACAGTGGGTGACACCTCTGAGTGTTCAAATATACCTTGGCTGGGACAAACCGATTGCAAACTTCCCTGAATCTATACACTGTTCACTAAGTTACAATGGTGCAAATTCCTTAAACCCACTGCTGATGCATGGAAATTAACAAAACCCAATTGTCTTAATGTTTGGCTGATACATATGCAAATATAACTCGTGGTCACCGTTTTGCAAACTATTTCTCTTAGACTTGTAGGCTTGTCTGTGCTTTTAACTTCAATTTACTGCTTTCAATTTACATTAAGAACTGAAGACTGGTTCTTGTTTGAACTAATATCTGCTATACTCACATAACCCCCTAACATTCGACAGTATAAGAAGGACATGATCTCGGTGGAAAGAGTGCAGAGGAGATTGGTAATGCCTGAGAATGGGCATCACATGGAGGAGAGAGTGTATTTGTTGATTTGTTTCATTGGAGCATGGGACTGAGGAGTGACCTGAAATTATGGGGCATAGACTCTAAGACCATAACACAAAGGAACAGAATTAGGCCACTCAGCCCATCAAATCTACTCCACCATTCCATCATGACAGATTTACTATCCCTCTCAACCCCATTCTCCAGCTTTCTCCCTGTAACTTTTGACACCCTGTCTAACCAAGCACCTACCAACCTCTGCTTTAAATATACTTAATGACTTGGTCTCGAAGGACGTTTGTGGCATTGAATTCCACAGATTCATCACCCAATACATAGAGAAGATATTGGAAGCATCTCTCCTTAGAGAAGGTGACTAAAACTAAGGAGCAGGCATTTAAGGTTTAGAGAGGATGTGAGGAAGAATCTTCTTTTCCACCCAGAGGGTGGTTGGAATCACCTGAGATGGTGGTGGATACAGAGATGTTCACAACATTAAAGAGCCACCTGGATTTGTCCAAATAACCAAGGCTTAGAGGGCTATGGACCAAATGCTGAGAAATGAACTATGTATGCGTGGAGACTTGGCCATCATGGATGTGATAGGATGAAAAGCTTGTTTTTGGATTAATTTCTCACTGTAACCCAAGCAACATGAAGGAGTGTCTGATGCCATTGATCGCCACTATGTTTGGGCTTGAAATTCTGCCCTGTGTTCGTTTAGGAAGAGAGACAACCAACACCGGAATATTACAAAACTTGGGTTTATTGCAGAATTCGTAACTGGCACAGCGAATCGACGGAGTCGCTGGAGAAGGCGTGTTCCGACTTCCCCTTACAATCTGCTCTTATTTATATCCCTTTTCCCCCCAGCACAACCCCCCGCTACATATTAGGTAATATCGGGCACTTGTGTCCATCTTATTGGCCCGACGCCATACACCCACGAGTTACCTGTTTCTTTTGTTTACTGAATCGCGTGACACTAGTAGTTTTGGTGTAGCGGAGTCCCCAGTTTCACTTCCCCCCTCCCTCGCATTACGTGAGCCACTCCTGACCTGTAATGGCAGTCCCGAACCAACCCTAACATCACCCCTAACACTCCCTCCCCTGGCCTCCCAGAGGCCACATCCCTTACAAGCTTTTCCGCGGCTGCCGGGATCAGGCAGGGAGGTGAGCGTCCCCTGGCACTCTTTGGCGTGTCCTCCCTATTTGCTTATCCTGATTTGTCCGACCTAGGGTCACAAAATATGGGTAGGGGTTCCCTAAACATCCGCAATTTTTACAAGTAGCATGCAACATTTCAGAAAACTTATTCAAGAACAAATTCACAATCCCCCCCTTGCCATGGTCCATTTCAGTCCGTGTCCTCCCATAGCGCGTCCGCTTTCCGGGAGGGCCGTGTCCTCCCCTTCCACCGGGAACAAGGGTGCCTGGTACACCGGTGGAGGTCCATCCTTTCCGGTCAAGGCTCGATCTATAGTCCCGCAACAACAACCACACGTAATAAAGATAGCAATTGAAATAGACAGTCCTAGAGCCGACTGTCCCAGAAACGCTCCCCACTTGCCAGAGGTCTTATTTAGCCAGTAGAAAATGATGCCAGTTATTGTCCCCCTCCCTTCTTACCTTTTAATGCCCTGTTGGAGACCTCGGTGACAGGGTATGAACCATGCCACCGTTTTCCGTTCCAGGTGAGCTTCCCCGGGCCTCGGAGGAACACTTCCATTCCTACCTTGATGATGTCCGACCCCTGCGGCTGCTCACTGTTAGATTATTGAACTCGCACAGTTATCAATTTTACCATATTTCTAAAAACTCTCATATACTCTGTTACTCAACACACAAATGTCTGAGTTTCGGTAACTCGAAATTGAAGTGCTCCATGGCTCCCTAGTACACAGAGAGGATCAAATGTGGGACGGTCGCCTTTCAAAACCTGACCTTCGCGTGGGAGATTTCTCCTCTTAACAACCAGTCTAAGGTAGGCGCCGTCAGTATCCCTGTGTACTATGGTGTACCGCGACACTTTTCTCTTCTCCTCCTCACTCCTGAGACTTTTATGCCCTTCGTGGGTGGCGGGTACCCTCACTCAGAAGACTTTTCCACGGGCGGAGGATCTTCCTAAAACAGATAAGAGTTAGTACTTACCAGTCACGATTCTGCACCGGGAATGATCTCTCCCAGGGTAATTTGGGGTTGGTGAGGATCCGTCAGCAGACAAGATCTAACTCAGTGATTTAACTATCTAGTGGAAGTCTTCGATATAACAGGCACTTCCTGACCTTAGTCGAGCTTGCGGCCGCAAGTTGTCTGCTGTCGGACCCGCCAGCCTGTGTTGTCACTCTCTCCCCACGTCGGGGTCACCAAATGTTGGGCTTGAAATTCTGCCCTGTGTTCGTTTAGGAAGAGAGACAACCAACACCGGAATATTACAAAACTTGGGTTTATTGCAGAATTCGTAACTGGCACAGCGAATCGACGGAGTCGCTGGAGAAGGCGTGTTCCGACTTCCCCTTACAATCTGCTCTTATTTATATCCCTTTTCCCCCCAGCACAACCCCCCGCTACATATTAGGTAATATCGGGCACTTGTGTCCATCTTATTGGCCCGACGCCATACACCCACGAGTTACCTGTTTCTTTTGTTTACTGAATCGCGTGACACTAGTAGTTTCGGTGTAGCGGAGTCCCCAGTTTCACTTCCCCCCTCCCTCGCATTACGTGAGCCACTCCTGACCTGTAATGGCAGTCCTGAACCAACCCTAACATCACCCCTAACAGTCCCTCACTGCATTTTCTCTCAGATGCAAGGAGGCCTTGGAATTACAATCCTTGGAATTGTGGGAAGTCCATGGTTTTTAAATTAGATTTGTTCTTGAACCATGTAGTGCACAAAAATTATAACATCCTGTGTGTACTAGTTCCATCTCCACTAAGACACTAAGCAGGGATCCCACACTCCTCTTGGTATTAAATTCTTGGAATTTTCTTTCTATAATGTGCACCTGGTATTCTCATTCCTGAATTACTTGTCTGATCAAAGTTCAAGTAAGTTTATTATCAGAGTACACAAACACTACCCTGAGACTAATTTTCCTGTGGGCATTCATGGTAGAACAAAAATGACAATAGAATTAATGAAAAGCAGCATACAAAGACTGACAAACAACCAATGTGCAAAAGATGACAAACTGTACAAATACAAAAAAAAACCAATAACAATTATTATTATTACTTCTTCCTGGAAACATAGGGGTTCCTTGTGGCAATACAGGACCAGATGGTCAACACAAATATTATCAAAAATACAAAATAAAAGACCAACAGATTCAATGTGATAAATGCAGAAAATGCCAAGGGAAACCAGAAACAATCCAACACATTACAGGATCCTGTAGCAGTTTAAATCAATCTGATTACTGACACAAGCACAATTAAGTGGCAAACATCATTCCCCAAAATCTTGCTTTAAAATATAAACTCATAAAAGACGCCATATCTTACAAGCCTGATCCAGTTTTAGAGTCTGAGTCCTACAAATCACATTATGACCGATCCATTATTACAGAAAGGACAATCCATAATAACCATATGAATCTGGCACTACAGGATAAACAAGCAAGAACCACGTATTTAATAGATATAGCCATTCGAAACACACATAACTTGCAGGCATCAATAAGCGGAAAACACCAGAAATATGCTGAATTAAAAGAGGAAATTGAAAGATTATTGAACATGAACAAGGCAGTAATATCCGTGACTGATACCATCCCAAAGTTACTAATCAATAGCATTAAACAATCAGGCTTACACAGTAATATCTATGAAAATCTTCAGAAAGCCTCAATACTAAACACCATTAGAATAGTCTGAAAGTTTCTAACAATTGAGAAATGAGTGTACTTGGTTTTAACTGCATGAGCTGAGAAATAAATTAAAATGCAATGACAATGATAATAATAAATTAATAATAATAAACAAATAAGTAAATAAATAATATTGAGAGCAAGAATTGTAGAGTCTTTGAAAATGAGTCCCTAGTTTGTGGAATCAGTTCAGTGTTGAGGTGAGTAAAGTTATCCACACTGTTTCAAGTTCTTGATGATTGAAGGGTAATTAATTACATGTGGTGTTCAATGTTCAAAGTAAATTTATTATCAAACTACATGTTTGTCACATTATAATAGCCTGGGATTCATTAGGTACAGGAGCCTTAGGTGCGGGTCCTGTCCCTGACCCTGGTGGTGTGGATATCAGATGGGTCTATTGAGAAATATAGGGTAGCAAGAAAGGAGCTTAAGAAGGGGCTGAGAAGAGCAAGAAGGGGGCATGAGAAGGCCATGGCGAGTAGGGTAAAGGAAAACCCTAAGGCATTCTACAATTATGTGAAGAACAAAAGGATGACAGGAGTGAAGGTAGGACTGATTAGAGATAAAAGTGGGAAGATGTGCCTGGAGGCTGTGGAAGTGAGCGAGGTCCTCAATAAATTCTTCTCTTCGGTATTCACCACTGAGAGGGAACTTGATGACGGTGAGGACAATATGAGTGAGGTTGATGTTCTGGAGCATGTTGATATTAAGGGAGAGGAGGTGTTGGAGTTGTTAAAATACATTAGGACGGATAAGTCCCTGGGGCCTGAAGGAATATTCCCCAGGCTGCTCCACGAGGCAAGGAAAGAGATTACTAAACCTCTGGCTAGGATCTTTATGTCCTCATTGTCCACGGGAAAGGTACCGGAGGATTGGAGGGAGACGAATGTTGTCCCCTTGTTCAAAAAAGGTAGTAGGGATAGTCCGGGTAATTATAGACCAGTGAGCTTTACGTCTGTGGTGGGAAAGCTGTTGGAAAAGATTCTTAGAGATAGGATCTATGGGCATTTAGAGAATCATGGTCTGATCAGGGACAGTCAGCATGGCTTTGTGAAGGGAGACATGTCTAACAAGCCTGATAGAGTTCTTTGAGGAGATGACCAGACATATAGATGAGGGTAGTGCAGTGGATATGATCTACATGGATTTTAGTAAGGCATTTGACAAGGTTCCACACAGTAGGCTTATTCAGAAAGTCAGAAGGCATGGGATCCAGGGAAGTTTGGCCAGGTGGATTCAGAATTGGCTTGTCTGCAGAAGGCAGAGGGTTGTGGTGGAGGGAGTACATTCAGACTGGAGGGTTGTGACTAGTGGTGTCCCACAAGGATCTGTTCTGGGACCTCTACTTTTTGTGATTTTTATTAACGACCTGGATGTGGGGGTAGAAGGGTGGGTTGGCAAGTTTGCAGATGACACAAAGGTTGGTGATGTTGTAGATAGTGTAGAGGATTGTCGAAGATTTCAGAGAGACATTGATAGGATGCAGAAGTGGGCTGAGAAGTGGCAGATGGAGTTCAACCCAGAGAAGTGTGAGGTGGTACACTTTGGAAGGACAAACTCCAAGGCAGAGTACAAAGTAAATGGCAGGATACTTGGTAGTGTGGAGAAGCAGAGGGATCTGGGGGTACATGTCCACAGATCCCTGAAAGTTGCCTCACAGGTAGATAGGGTAGTTAAGAAAGTTTATGGGCTGTTAGCTTTCATAGGTCAAGGGATAGAGTTTAAGAGACGTGATGTAATGATGCAGCTCTATAAAACTCTAATTAGGCCACACTTGGAGTACTGTGTCCAGTTCTGGTCGCCTCACTATAGGAAGGATGTGGAAGCATTGGAAAGGGTACAGAGGAGATTTACCAGGATGCTGCCTGGTTTAGAGAGTATGGATTATGATCAGAGATTAAGGGAGCTAGGGCTTTACACTTTGGAGAGAAGGAGGATGAGAGGAGACATGATAGAGGTGTACAAGACATTAAGAGGAATAGACAGAGTGGACAGCCAGCACCTCTTCCCCAGGGCACCACTGCTCAGTAGAAGAGGACATGGCTTTAAGGTAAGGGGAGGGAAGTTCAAGGGGGATATTAGAGGAAGGTTTTTCACTCAGAGAGTGGTTGGTGCGTGGAATGCACTGCCTGAGTCAGTGGTGGAGGCAGATACACTAGTGAAATTTAAGAGACTACTAGATAGGTATATGGAGGAATTTAAGGTGGAGGGTCATATGGGAGGCAGGGTTTGAGGGTCAGCACAACATTGTGGGCCGAAGGACCTGTAATGTGCTGTACTATTCTATGTTCTATGTTCTATGATCCTGAGGCTCCTGAACCTCCTTCCTAATGGTGGCAGATCAATATGCTTAATGGGGGGGGGGGGGGGGGGGGTCGCTTTTCTTGTGGTAGTATTGGGTAGACTTTTAAAGCAGCATTTTATCATGGAGCTTCATGATATTGATGGTAAGTGTCCATTTGTAGTTGTAGAGTGCCTGATCAGACCTGTGATTAGTATATCTGTTGTTGCTTCAGGGGGAATTGTCATTCACAACAGCGGGATAACAACGGTCACTCTGAGATATGCCTGAACTAACGATGCTTTCTCAGCATGATACCTTATCTAGAGGCACTGAAGTATGCAGCACTCCTTAACACTACATTGGATTATCAATTTGTGTCGAAACTAGTAGCCACTGGGCTATCAGATTGTAAAAAGATTAAGGTGAAGATTGTCAGAGTCGTAGAACCTACAGCACAGAAATAAGCCTTTCAGCCCATCTAGTCTACGCAAAGTGAATTATTCTTCCTAGTCCCATCGACCTGTATCTGTAGTTGTGAACTTCCCATGATTTAGGACATTTACGAGGACAGGTATGTAAAAAGGGCCGTAGGATCTTTGGGGGCCCGAGTCACCCCAACCACAATCTATTCCAGCTGCTACCATCCAGGAAATGGTACCGCGGCATTAAAGCCAGGACCAACAGGCTCCAGGACAGCTTCTTTCACCAGGCCATCAGACTGATGAACTCATGCTTATTTGAGAGTACCTGACATTACATTGACTATTCTATTTATTATAAATTACCGGTACTATGATTGCACATGGCACATTTAGATGGAGATGTAACGTAAAAATTTTTACTTCTCATGTATGTGAAGGATGTAAGAAATAAAGTCAATTCAATTCAATTCTTCATATCCCTCCCATCCAGGTACTTATTGAAACTTTTCTCAAATGTTGAAATTGACCCTGCACCCACCACTTCTGCTGGCAGCTCATTCCACACTCTCACCACCCTCTGAGTGAAGACGTTGCCCTTCATGTTCCACTTAACCTTTTCACCTTTCACCTTTAACCCATGACCTCTTGTTCTAGTCTTACCAAACCTCGGTGGAAAAAACCTGTTTGCATTTTCCCTATCAATACCCCTCATAATCTTGTATACTATATTTATAAATAAAGAATCTGATCAACTGTTATATTTTGTAACTCCAAACATAAAAAAAACTTAAGGAAAACAAGGGAGCCAGGGGATAACTCATGTACATTCATTTTTACTTTAAATGAAGCCCATGCATATCACGTGGTGGCCTGATGATGTATGCCATTCACGTACTTTTATATATAACCTGTAATTAATTATTTAAACAAAGAAGTCTCAATCAAACAATATAATTACAGTATTACTGAAATATTAAGGTTTGTTAAATACATAGCACTCCACCCTGCTTAGTTATAGATCCACCTCAATGTAGAACACATTTGATCTTATATATATACAAATAAATATATAAATATACTCACACAAATGATATATTTGTGTATATAAGATGACACACATATATATGTATATATTAGATTCACTAGAATGATTCTGGGAATGAGAGGGTTAACATATGAGGAACGTTTGACCGCTCTTGAACTGTACTCCTGGGAGTTTAGAAGAATGAGGGGGGACCTCATAGAAACATTTTGAATGTTGAAAGGCATGGACAGAGTGGATGTAGCAAAGTTGTTTCCCATGGTGGGGGAGTCTAGTACAAGAGGACATGACTTGAGGATTGCAGGGCGCCCATTCAGAACAGAGATGCAAAAAAACTTTTTTAGCCAGAGGGTGGTGAATCTATGGAATTTGTTGTCACGGGCGGCAGTGGAGGCCAAGTCATTGGGTGTATTTAAGGCAGAGATTGATAGGTATCTGAGTAGTCAGGGCATCAAAGGTTATGGTGAGAAGGCGGGGGAATGGGACTAATGAAATGGTGGATCAGACTCGATGGGCCGAATGGCCGACTTCTGTTCCTTTGTCTTATGGTCTTATGGTCTATAATACAACTATACAACTACTATATAGATATATTGACCTGATAGAGGTGTACAAGATAATGAGAGGCATTGATCATGTGGATAGTCAGAGGCTTTTCCCCAGGGCTGAAATGGCTAGCACAAGAGGGCATAGTTTTAAGGTGCTGGGAAGTAGGTACAGAGGCGATGTCAGGGTAAGTTTTTTTTACACAGAGGGTGGTGAGGGCATGGAATGGGCTGCTGACGGCAGTGGTGGAGGCAGAAACGATAGTGTCTTTTAAGAGATTCCTGGATGGCTACATGGAGCTTAGAAAAATAGAGGGCTGTGGGTAAAGCCTAGGTAGTTCTAAGGTGGAGACATGTTCAGCACAGCTTTGTGGGCCGAAGGGCATGTATTGTGCTGTGGGTTTTCTATGTTTCTATGTTTCTATATCCACAGCATAGTAAAATTTAAATTGTTCCATTCAGGCCTAAGGATTTAATCGGTATAGAGACTTTCTTACTCTTGTGGGATAATGTCATTTACTGACAAGGGAAGTCTCTCTGCTTGGCAGAGACTTGTGGCCTTGAAAACAATCTCATGTCCTGCGGCCTCCTCCATGGTGGTTGTAGGAGTTGATTCTGAGATTGCAGGAAGTGGTTCTGACAGCTCTGCGATCTACCATAGATTCCGGACTACAGAGCGCACCTGATTAAAAGCCGCAGGCTCTAATTTTAGAAATAAAATCAATTTTTTAATTGTAAAGGCCGCACCGGATTTTAGGCCGCACCGCTACTTTTAAATATACATACGTATCGGTAACACAAATTACGTTGCATATACTTTTTTACTGAACAGCACGAACAACATTCCAATATCTCCTAGCGACTGGTAAAAATATATATATTGCAGCCTACCAGGAAAAGTTATTGATCGACTTTAACTTAAAAGCAGCGTTTTCGCTCGGGTCTAATCGGGTCTGACGCGCTTGCGCAATGCGATCGGGTCTAATCGGGTCTGACGCGCTTGCGCATTGCGATCGGGTCTAATCGGGTCTGGCGCTTGTGCAATGCGATCGGGTCTAATCGGGTCTGACGCGCTTGCGCAATGCGATCGGGTCTAATCGGGTCTGATGCGCTTGGGTCTTGCTTTTCTTCGAGTATTTTCCATGTTGATGAGGGTGAGTACAAATGACTGATTTACAATAATTTAATTGTGAAAGTGCGCTTGATTTATCGTACAATTTCATTGGACCTCTGTGAACTACTCATCAATTTTATTGGTCTACTGTTACGAGGCAAAATGTTTACGAGGCGGCATGAAAAAAAACCATGTATTAGCCGCTCTGGATTATAGGCCGCAGAGTTCAAAGCTGTTCAAAATGTGGGAAAAAAGTAGCGGCTTATAATCCGGAATCTACGGTACTTTGATCCTTGCTGCTCTCCTGGTCCTATCTTCTTTCTCTCTCTTTATCCCACTCTTTTTCTTTCTCGCGTTTCTTCTCTCTTTCACACCTTTCTCTTTCTCACTCACATTCTTCCTCTCTATCTATTCTCTCCTTTTCACCTTCTTGTCTTTTGCTTCTTGCGTTCCTTTTTCTTCTAGTTTCTAGTGAGTATCTGAATTTGCTAATTTCTCGAGAAATTAGGTCTAGTTTATTCTTTTCCACTTCCAGGACATCTTCCTGTTTTTTTTTCTTTTTTCTTCCTTCTAGGATGTGTATCTTGATTTTGTGAAGGTGCATTTAGCCTGCTGGAGTATTCTCTTATTAATCGTTCTATTGATCCCTTTACGATCTGATCTCCGCTGATGGTTTCCTCATCCACAACATCATCAGACGAATCCTGTTTTTGTATCTCCATTGACTCCTTTCTTTTTGGCCTTTCATTCATCCAGCTGGGCTTTGGTCTTTGCATCTACTTTTACAAGCATCTTTTTTATCTCCCATTTGAAGTTCATGCAATAACCCTAATGCACGCAGAGTGAATTCTGGTTCTTTATACTCACAAAAGCCGAAAGCTTGCAACTTTCCTGAAGCTCCTTGAACTCTCTTACAGCTAAAATCCAAACCACATTTCACATCAATGTATCGGAAACTTTCTCAGATATGTTGCCTACAAATACTGTTGTAGTCAGATCACTATTTTTTTATTTCCATGATCCCTCTGAGCAGTATGGTCCTTCCTTGGTCCAATATGCTTTCCAACCAGAGACACAGGCTGGCACCAATGCTTGTTTGTTCTCTGTTGGGCAAAGGCTCATTGTGTACGGCATGGAGACAGATGTGGCATTATTAATTCTTAATTCTTAATTCACTTTCAGTTCACTCTGTTGCAGGAGATGTGGCATACAAATGGTGGATGGATCTCCAATCAAGTTTCAGTTGTCTCATCCAATCACGTCCTCACAATGCTGGCTTTCCTGTTTTTACCACATACAAGCCCAGTGTGGCTTGTTGGTTGTTGTATTTCTCCGTTACAAATGTCATTCCCACAGGAGTTATCTTTTCTCAAGAATAATTGGATAACTGCAGGTTTCAGTTCAATATCTTTGAAATACTGTTCAAACACGTTTGTGTAATGACTGAAACAGTTGAGCCAGTGTCCATTTTAATTAATTTACCATTAACTTATGATGTAAGCCATATTACTTGTCTATTGTTAGCTTTCACGTTGTAAATCTCAAAGCTTCCCAGTCCTGTGTCATTCTCATTAGTACCAGGTTTTTCATCTACAGCATGCAGATTAGTACTCTTTTGAAACTGCATCTTGATTTTTTAACTTTTTCTCTTCCTTGCACTGTTCATTTATTTTTGTCTGCCTGACATACTCTTTGAATGTGTCCTACTTTGTTGCATTTTCTACAAGTTTTGCCTTTAAATTTCCATTGGTCTGGTGTATGTGAGTCTCTGCCACAATGGTAACACAATTTGTTCAACCAGGCAGTTTCTGTTTAGACATTGCAATTTTGTTCACAGTCACTTTCATTCCTGACTGCAACTCAGCTATTTCAACTGCTCTTTTAAATGTAAGTTATGCTTCAGTTAGGAACCAGTTTTGAAAGCTTTCTTGTAAGATTCCACAAACTAAATGGTCCCTCAGTGCATTATTAAGCTGTACTGAACTGACAATGCCCAAACAATCTGTATAATTCAGTCACGTATGCTGAAATGAACTCCCATTCCTTTTGTTTCTGCTTATGAAGCCTGAATCATTCTGCAAACAACAATGGTTTTGGTTCTAAATTTTCCTGCATTACTTTCACGAAATCAGCAAAGCAAATTTAGGCTGGTTTTCTATAAGATATATATATATATAAGATGTGCAAAAGGATTTAGAAGGAGTGGATTGGGACAATTTGTTTTATGGGAAGGATGTAATAGAGAAATGGAGGTCATTTAAAGGTGAAATTTTGAGGGTACAAAACCTTTATGTTCCTTTAAGGTTGAAAGGAAAGATTAAAAGTTTTAGAGAGCCATGGTTTTCAAGGGATATTGGAAACTTGGTTTGGAAAAAGAGAGAGATCTACAATAAGTATAGGCAGCATGGAGTAAATGAGGTGCTTGAGGAATATAAAGAATGTAAAAAGAATCTGAAGAAAGAAATTAGAAAAGCTAAAAGAAGACATGAGGTTGCTTTGGCAAGTAAGGTGAAAATAAATCCAAAGGGTTTCTACAGTTATATTAATAGCAAAAGGATAGTGAGGGATAAAATTGGTCCCTTAGAGAATCGGAGTGGACAGCTACGTGTTGAGCCGAATGAGATGGGGGAGACTGAACAATTTCTTTTCTTCGGTATTCACTAAGGAGAAGGATATTGAATTGTGTAAGGTAAGGGAAACAAGTAGGGTAGCTATGGAAACTATGATGATTAAAGAAGAGGAAGTACTGGCGCTTTTAAAGAATATAAAATTGGATCAGTCTCTGGGTCCTGACAAGATATTCCCTAGGACCTTGAGGGAAGTTAGTGTAGAAATAGGCAGGGCTCTGGCAGAAATATTTTGAATATCATTAGAAACGGGTATGGTGCCGGAGGATTGGCGTATTGCTCATGTGGTTCCATTGTTTAAAAAGGGTTCTAAGAGTAAACCTAGCAATTATCAGTCTGTAAGTTTGATGTCAGTGGTGGGTAAGTTAATGGAAAGTATTCTTAGAGATTGTATATATAATTATCTGGACAGACAGGGTCTGATTAGGAACAGTCAACATGGATTTGTGCGTGGAAGGTCATTTTTATTGAATTTTTTGAAGCGGTTACGAGAAAAGTTGACGAGGGTAAAGCAGTGGATGTTGTCTATATGGACTTCAGTAAGGCCTTTGACAAGGTTCCACACAGAAGGTTAGTTAGGAAGGTTCAATCATTGGTTATTAATATTGAAGTAGTAAAATGGATTCCAATGTTGTTTGTCATATACATAAATGATCTGGATGATGGGGTGGTAAATTGGATTAGTAAATATGCAGATGATACTAAGATAGGTGGTGTTGTGGATAATGAAGTAGGGTTGCAAAGCTTGCAGAGATTTAGGCCAGTTAGAAGAGTGGGCTGAAAGATGGCAGATGGAGTTTAATGCTGAGTTTAGTGTGATTTGCTACATTTTGGTAGGATTAGTCAAAATAGGACATACATGGTAAATGGTAAGGCATTGAGGAATGCAGTAGAACAGAGTCATCTAGGAATAATGGTGCATAGTTCCCTGAAGGTGGAATCTCATGTGGATAGGGTGGTGAAGAAAGCTTTTGGTATGCTGGCCTTTATATATCAGAGCATTGAGTATAGCAAAAAATAAAAACACAAAATGCTGGCAGAACTCAGCAGGCCAGACAGCATCTATGGGAGGAGGTAGTGATGACGTTTTGGGTCGAAACCCTTCAACCCTCCTGATGAAGGGTTTTGGCCCGAAACGTCGTCACTACCTCCTCCCATAGATGCTGTCTGGCCTGCTGAGTTCTGCCAGCATTTTGTGTTTTTATTTATTTCCAGCATCTGCAGATTCACTCGTGTTGCCATTGAGTATAGCAGTTGAGATGTAATGTTAAAATTTTACAAGGCATTGGTGAGGCTGAATTTGGAGTATTGTGTACAGTTCAGGTCACTGAATTATAGGAAAGATATCAACAAAGAGACAGTACAGAAGAGATTTACTAGAATGTTACCTGGGTTTCAGCACCTAAGTTACAGAGAAAGGTTGAACAAGTTAGGTCTTTATTCTTTGGAGCGTAGAAGGTTGAGGGGGGACTTAGATAGATAGATAGATAGATAGATAGATAGATACTTTATTCATCCCCATGGGGAAATTCAACATTTTTTCCAATGTCCCAAACACTTGTTGTAGCAAAACTAATTACATACAATACTTAACTCAGTAAAAATATGATATGCATCTCTCTCAAAAAACATTAATAATAGCTTTAAAAAAGTTCTTAAGTAGTTTACTTAGATACATTAAATACAATCAACCCCGGCACTTTAACATATCTTACTCCTGGCGGTTGAATTGTAAAGCCTAATGGCATTGGGGAGTATTGACCTCTTCATCCTGTCTGAGGAGCATTGCATCGATAGCAACCTGTCGCTGAAACTGCTTCTCTGTCTCTGGATGGTGCTATGTAGAGGATGTTCAGGGTTTTCCATAATTGACCGTAGCCTACTCAGCGCCCTTCGCTCAGCTACCGATGTTATACTCTCCAGTACTTTGCCCACGACAGAGCCCGCCTTCCTTACCAGCTTATTAAGACGTGAGGCGTCCCTCTTCTTAATGCTGCCTCCCCAACACGCCACCACAAAGAAGAGGGCGCTCTCCACAACTGACCTATAGAACATCTTCAGCATCTCACTACAGACATTGAATGACGCCAACCTTCTAAGGAAGTACAGTCGACTCTGTGCCTTCCTGCACAAGGCATCTGTGTTGGCAGTCCAGTCTAGCTTCTCGTCTAACTGTACTCCCAGATACTTGTAGGTCTTAACCTGCTCCACACATTCTCCATTAATGATCACTGGCTCCATATGAGGCCTAGGTATTTAAAATTATGAGGGGAATAGATAGAGTTGACGTTGATAGGCTTTTTCCATTGAGAGTAGGGGAGATTTCAAACAAAAGGACATGTTAAGAGTTAGGGGGCAAAAGTTTAGGGGGAACTTCTTTATTCAGAGGGTGGTAGCTGTGTGGAGCGAGCTTCAGTAGAAGTGGTAGAGACAATTTTTTTTAAATTGTAAAAAAAGTTGGATAGGTATATGGACAGGAAAGGAATGGAGGGTTATGGGCTGAGTGCGGGTCAGTGGGACTAGGTGCAAGTAAGCATTCGGCACGGACTAGAAGCGCCGAGATGGCCTGTTTCCAAGCTGTAATTGTTATATGGTTATATGTTCAATTCATTCAGTATATTATATCCAGTTATTTGTTATGTAATCAAATGTGTCAACCTTTCAAATGTAGCTACCTGTTCCTGCTCTTTTTTTGATGATTATTATCACCCAGTGGTCACTGTTTATGAACCCAAGAACTCCTCCGTTTCTTGCCTTTTTTTCACTCAATTGCCTTGCCTTTTCTGAAGAAAACACACTGCTCTGAACAACAAAAATGTGCGCCTTGTTTGTTAACTCAACAATTTCTAGAGGCACATTTTGAAACTCAGCCACCTTGGTGTGATTCAACAGGTAGGTCATCATCTTGTTTTCATTTAAAACTTCCTTGTCACCGCTGTAATGCTTTATAACTCCAAAATATTAAAAAACATTAAAAGGAAAACAGGGGAGCTGGGAGATGACTCATGTTTGTTTGTTTTGCATGAAGTGTGGCATGCACCTATCTCATGGTGGCATGATGCCGTATGCCTTTTACATATAGCCCATAATCAAATTAAACCAAATCAGGTTTAATTGTCATTCAGTAATACATGGATACAAACAGTGTCACCTGGGGCCAAGGTTCAAAACATACACAGCACAATCAAAGTAATGAGAAAAAAGATATAGTCACGCAAAAAAACCCCACTTAAATAACCCAAGACCCCGAGCGACATGTCCTGCAAACTGATGGTACAGTTACTAGCATTGGAATCTGGCCTGTCATTCCACCAATCAAACACTGGGTTGATGGGAGAGCCGAGCCCCCAACTGAGCAAAGAATCCATACTGTATCTCTGTCATCCCCTCTCCCGGGCTGCAACAGCAGGCAAGCCCACGGCGTGAGGCATTGTCCTCACTACAACTAAGGCTACGCAGCTCCCATGCTGCCTGTCTTAAACCAAACAAGGGAAAGAGGCCTGCAGCATCTCACATTATCAATGTCCAACAGGGTCTTGCCATTGCACGAAAAACGTCCACGGTTACTCTGCTTGCAGCCGTCATGCATCAGCTCCGATGTCTCCAATGCAGCTCTGGTGAATCATTTAAACAACAAGGAATGCTTAATCAACAATGCATTTACAATATTACTCAAATATTACTGAAATATTAAATGTACAACATAATAGTACCCAACTCTCAGTATGTTTGGACTTCAAGAGTCATGCCATACAGAAAGTCTACAAAAAGTGGTGGATACAGCCCTGTACCTCACAGTCAAACCCTCTCCACATTGAACACACATTTACATGGAGCACTGCCACAAGAAAGCAGTATCCATCATCAATCACCGCATTTCTTGCTACAGAAGCCTGAGATCCCACACCATCAGGTTCAAGAATGACCATTACCCTACAGCCATCAGGTTCCTAAACTGGCGTGGATAACTTAGTTCACCACTACTCTGAGCTGATTCTACCACCCACAGACTCACATTCAAGGACTCTTTACAACTCATGGTGTCCACTCTTTACAACCTATGCCAACCAAAATGCACTTACATCCACAGTGATGAAGAGTTTGAAAGGCTGATGTTAAAACATATTAACTCCTGCCTGAGAAGTGACTTGGATCCGCTTCAATTTGCCTACTGGAGCAACAGGTCCACAGCAGATGTCATCTCATTGGCTCTTCATTCATCCCTGGAACATCTGGACAGCAAAGATGTTCTTTATCAATTACCGCTCAGGGTTCAATATATCATCCACTCAAAACTAATCAATAATCTCCAACACCTGTGTCTCAATTCCTTCTGTGCTATTGGATCCTGGATTTCCTCACTTGTAGACCCCAGTCAGTTTGGATTCACAACAACATCTCCTCTGCGATCTTCATCAGTACAAGAGCACCACAGGAGCTTAGCCCCCTGCTCCACTTGCTTTACTGTGTGTACCCTATAACTGTGTGGCTAAGTACATCTCCAACGCCTTGTACAAGTTTGCTGACAACACCACTGTTGTGGGCTGTATTGAAGGTGGTGATGAATCAGCATATGGGAGGGAGATTGAAAGTTTATGAGTGGTGCCATAACAACAACCTGTCACTCAGTGTCAGCAAGACCAGGGAACTGATTGTAGACTTAAGGAGAGGGAAACCAGAAGTCCATGAGCAAGTCATTGGAGAATCAGAGGTTGCGAGGGTTAACAACTTTCAATTCCTGGGTGTCACTCTTTCAGAGGACCTGTCCTGAACCAAGCATGTAAATGCAATTGTGAAGAAAACATGGCTGTGCCTCTACTTCCTTAGGAGTCTGTGGAGAATCAGCATGACATCTAGAATTTTGACAAACTTCTATAGATGTGTAGTAGGGAATGTATTGACTGGCTGCATCATGACCTGGAATGGAAACACCCATGCCTTTGAACATAAAACCCTCCAAAAGATAGTGGACTTGGCCCAGTACATCTCGAGTAAAGCCACCCAACCATTGAGCACATCTACGTGAAACGCTGTTGTGGGAAAGCAGCATCCATCACTTGGGATCCCCACTACCCAGGCCATGCTCTTGTCTCACTGTTGTCATCAGGTAGAAGGTACAGGAGTCTCAGGACTCACACCACCAGGTTCAGGAACAGTTACTACCCCTCAACCATCAGGCTCTTGAACTATAGGGATACCTACACTCACTTTCCCACCCATTGAGATGTTCCCACAACCAATGATCTCACTCTAAGGACTCTTTATCTCATTATCTCAAGTTCTTGTCATTTATTGCTATTTATTTATATTTGCATTTGCTCAGTTTGTTGTCTTCTGCACTCTGGTTGATCGTTCATTGATCCTAGTATCGTCACTATTCTATAATTTGTTGAGTATGCCCGCAGGAAAATGTATCTCAGGGTTGTATATGGCAACATTCACTATATGTACTTTGATAATAAAATTTACTTTGTACTTTGATGCTCATCTAGGCTAATCCTATTTGCCAGCATTTGGCCTATATAGACAATAGACAATAGGTGCAGAAGTAGACCATTCGGCCCTTCGAGCCTGCACCGCCATTTTGAGATCATGGCTGATCATCTACTATCAATACCCGGTTCCTGCCTTGTCCCCATATCCCTTGATTCCCCTATCCATAAGATACCTATCTAGCTCCTTCTTGAAAGCAAGATATCCCTGTAAGATTTCCTTTCTGTGTACTTGTCAGGTATTTCGTCTGGCAGCTCATTCGCCATCAGAATTAGCAGCGTCTGTGGTGAAACTTGCTGCCTTTTCTGCAGCAGTACAATGCAATGCGAGCACTCCCAGAGAGCCACAGCAGCAACTGAGGATTCCAGCTCAGTTGCACATCTGCCAGCTTGGTGAATACTGCAATATCAAATGCAATACATAATAACAGAGAAAAATCGAATTACAGAATATTTTATATATAAAATAAATAATGCAAAAATAGAAATAAAAATGTAGTGAGGTAGTGTTCATGTTTCAATGTCCATTCAGAAAGCAGCTGACTGAGGGGAAGAAGCTGTTCCTGAATCATTGAGTGTGTGCCTTCAGGCTCCTGTACCTCCCACCTGATGGCAGCAATGAGAAGAGGGCATGACCTGGATGATGGGGGTCCTTAATGATGGATGCACCGTTTTGAAGATGTTCTGATACTATGGAAGCTAGTGCCCATGATGGAGCTGACTAAGTTTACAACTCTCTGCAGCTTACGTTGATCCTGTCCAGTAGCCCTGCGCAGTCAGTCAGTCACAATGCTCTCCATCGTACATCTGTAAAAATTTATGAGTGTCTTTGGTGACATACCAAACTTCCTCAAACTCCTAATGAAGTATAGCCACTGTTGTGCCTTCTTTGCAATTTTAACAATATGTTGGGACCAGGTTAGATCCTCAGAGACATTCACACCCAGGAACTTGAAATTGCTCGCTCTCTCCACTTCTGATCCCTTTATGAGGACTACCATAGAACCATAGAACATTACAGCACAGAAACAGGCCTTTTAGCCCCTTCTTGGGTGTGCCGAACCATTTTTTTGCCTAGTCCTACTGACCTGCACCTGGACCATATCCCTCCAAACCCCTCTCATCCATGTACCTGTCCAAGTTTTTCTTAAATGTTAAAAGTGAGCCCGCATTCACCACTTCATCTGGCAGCTAATTCCACACTCCCATCACTCTCTGCGTGAAGAAGCCACCCTTAATGTTCCCTTTAAACTATTCTCCCTTCACCCTTAACCCGTGTCCTCTGCTTTTTCTCCCCCAGCCTCCATGGAAAAAGCCTTCTTGCGTTCACTCTATCGATTCACATCATAATTTTATATACCTCTATCAAGTCTCCCCTCATTCTTCTATGCTCCAGGGAATAAAGTCCTAACCTATTCAACCATTCTCTGTAACTCAGTTTCTCAAGTCCTGGCAACATCCTCATAAACCTTCTCTGCGCTCTTTCAACCTTATTAATATCCTTCCTGTAATTCGGTGACCAAAACTGAACACAATACTCCAAATTCAGCCTCACCAATGCCTTATACAACCTCACCATAACATTCCAACTCTTACACTCAATACTTTGATTTACAAAGGCCAATGTACCAAAAGCTCTCTTTACTACCCTATCTACCTGTGAGGCCACTTTTAGGGAATTTTGTATCTGTATTCCCAGATCCCTCTGTTCTACTGCACTCCTCAGTACCCTACCATTTACCTTGTATGTTCTACCTTGGTTATTCCTTCAAAAGTGCAATATCTCACACTTGTCTGTATTAAACTCCATCTGCCATTTTTCAGCCCATTTTTCCAGCTGGTCCAGATCCCTCTGCAAGCTTTGAAAACCTTTCTCACTGTCCACTACACCTCCAATCTTTGTATCAACAGCAAATTTGCTGATCAAATTTATCACATTATTATCCAGATCATTGATATAGATGACAAATAAGAATGGACCAGGCACTGATCCCTGTGGCACACCACTAGTCACAGGCCTCCACACAGAGAAGCAATCCTCCACTACCGCTCTCTGACTTCTCCCTTTGAGCCAATGTCTAATCCAATTTACTACCTCACCATGTATACCTAGCGACTGAATCTTCCTAACTAACTTCCCATGCAGGACCTTGTCAAAGGCCTTACAGAGGTCCATGTAGTGTCAGGTCCTGGGGATTTATCTACTCTGATTTGCCTCAAGATAGCAAGCACCTCCTCCTCTTCAATCTGTATAGGTTCCATGACCTCACTACTTGTTTGCCTTATTTCCATTGACTCCATGCCAGTTTCCTTAGTAAATACAAACGCAAAAAACGCATTTAAGATCTCCTCCATTTCTTTTGGTTCCCTACATAGCCGACCACTCTGATCTTCAAGAGGAGCAATTTAATCCCTTACTATCCTTTTGCTCTTAATATACCTGTAGAAGCTCTTTGGATTATCCTTCACCTTGACTTCCAAAGCTACCTCATATCTTCTTTTAGCCCTCCTGAATTTTTTCTTAAGTATTTTTTGCACTTCTTATGCTCCTCAAGTACCTTATTTGCTCCTTGTTTCCTAAACATATCATACATCTCTCTCTTCTTTATCAGAGTTCCAATATCCCTAGAGAACCAAGGTTCCTTATCCTTATTCACTTTGCCTTTAATCCTGACAGGAACATACAAACTCTGCATCTCAAAATTTCTCCTTTGAAGGCCTCCCACTTACCAACGACATCCTTGACAGAGAACAATGTGTCCCAATCCACGCTTTTTAGATCCTTTTGTGGTGACCCACTTTCTGCGCAGGCGAACCGGCTCACAAATAGCCAGCTTTGGGAGAGACTTTGGTAATGCACCTCTGATGTCATTTCTGCCCGGAGAGGGCGGGCGCTGGGGATTTAAATGCCAGCACCGCAAAGTTTGAATAAACTAGTCTCCAAATGACTTATTTCAGCGTGTCGTTATTTCAGCGCTGTGTGTAGCACATCGCTACATTGGTGACCCCGACGGTCCAAACAGGATTTGGACCAAAGATGACCGACTCTTCATCTGTTCACGCAGTTTCGCTAAAACTGCCGACTTTCTGGACGCTGCGACCACTTGTGTGGTTTAGCCAAGCAGAAGCCCAGTTCCAGATTCGGCAGATATCCTCTGATTCCACGCGTTACTACCATGTGGTGAGCGCCCTTGACCAGCAGATGGCCACCCAGGTTGCGGATTTCATACAGTCGCCCCCGGAAGAAGGCAAATATGAAGCATTCAAGGCGCTGCTCATTGGGACCTTTGGCCTCTCACGGTGTGAGCGGGGTGCCCGCCTGCTTCAACTGGACGGTCTGGGAGACAGAATGCCGTCAGCATTGATGAACGAGATGCTGTCCCTGGCAGACGGACACAAGCCCTGCCTCATGTTCGAGCAAGTGTTCCTAGAACTACTGCCTGAGGACATACATCTGCTGCTGGCCGACGCAGATTTCAGTGACCCCCGGAAGGTGGCGGCCCGGGCAGACGTGCTGTGGAAAGCCAAGAGGGAGAGCGTAGCGTCCGTCCGTCAGATTAACAGGCCATGCGCCCAACAGCAGACCAGACCAGGCCTGGCAGGGGGTGCACACAACACAGAGGCAGGAGTGAGGAGGCCAGTGAACAGTGGTGTTTCTACCACCAGTGGTGGGGTACAAAAGCCCGCTGTTGTCGCCTGCCCTGCAAGGGCCAGCTGCTGCTAATGACTATGGTGGCTGGCCACCAGGACAGCCTCTTGTACATCTGGGACAAACAGTCGGGACGCCGCTTCTTGGTCGACACTGGAGCGGAGATCAGCGTCTTGCCCCCGATGGGGTACGACACCCGAAACAGGAAGCCAGGACCCACCCTGAGGGCCGCAAACAGCAGCACGATACGGACTTACGGCACCCGCACAGTGCAGCTGCAGTTCAGCGCCAGCCGGTTCACGTGGGACTTCACACTGGCCGCCGTGGCCCAACCACTCCTGGGGACGGACTTCTTGCGAGCTCACAGCCTGCTGGTCGACTTGCAAGGGAAAAGATTGGTACATGCCGAGACTTTCCAGACATTCTCCCTGGGTGAAGCCAAGTTGCCGGCCCCACACCTGGACTCCATCACGCTGTTGGACAACGAATTCACCATCGATTCCATCGATTCTGGCACCGCAGTTCACGGCAGCCATGCCCAGACATGGGGTACAGCACCACATCCCGACCCAGGGACCACCCCTTCACGCCAGCGCATGAAGGCTCCCCCCGGAAAAGCTCCCCCTGGCGAAGGAGGAGTTCAAGAGGATGGAGGAATTGGGGATCGTACGGAGGTCCGACAGCCCATGGGCCTCCCCCCTGCTCATGGTGCCCAAAGCAGCCGGGGGTTGGAGACCATGCGGTGACTACTGCAGACTGAACGAGGCTACAACTCCAGACCGCTACCCCATGCCACACATGGACTTGCAGCAAACCTGCATGGGGCAAGAATCTTTTCCAAAGTAGACCTCGTCCGGGGGTACCATCAAATCCCGGTGCACCCTGAAGACATCCCCAAAACAGCACTCATCACCCTGTTCGGCCTGTTCAAATTCCTCCGAATGCCGTTCGGCCTGAAGAATGCAGCACAGACGTTCCAGCGGCTAATGGATGCGGTGGGACGCGACCTGGACTTTGCGTTCATCTATTTGGATAACATCCTTATAGCCAGCAGTTGTCGTCAGGAGCATCTGTCCCATCTCTGCCAGCTCTACTCCCGCCTGAGTGATTTCGGCCTCACGATCAACCCGGCCAAATGCCAATTCGGTCTCGATACCATCGACTTCCTGGGCCACAGGATTACCAACACCTCTGCCCGCCAAGGTAGACGCGATCCGCCACTTTGCCCGGCCCAACACGGTCAAAAGTCTGCAGGTGTTCATTGGTATGGTGAACTTCTACCACCATTTCCTCCTCTCAGCAACCTGTATCATGCGCCCTTTGTACACCCTGATGTCGGGTAAAGGCAAGGACATTACTTGGGATGGGGAGGCCGCGGCCGCTTTCGTTAAAGCCAAGGAAGCCTTGGCAGATGCCGCGATGCTGGTGCACCCCAGAACAGACTTTCCGACTGCCCTCACGGTGGACGCATCTGACACAGCAGTCGGTGGGGTGCTGGAGCAGCTCATCGAGGGGCGCTGGCAACCCCTGGCGTTCTTCAGCAAACACTTACGACCACCCGAACTCAAGTACAGTGCTTTCGACCGGGAGCTGTTGGCACTGTATCTGGCAATCCGGCATTTCTGGTACTTCTTAGAAGGCAGGCCATTCACTGCGTTCACGGATCACAAACCGTTGACCTTCGCGTTCACGAAGGTGTCCGATCCCTGGTCGGCTCGCCAGCAGCGACATCTGTCCTACATCTCGGAGTACACGACGGACATCCAGCATGTCTCAGGAAAGGACAACGTCATGGCGGATGCACTCTCCAGACCAGCTGTCCAGGCCCTGTCCCAGGGAGTGGACTATGCAGCACTGGCAGAAGCGCAGCAGGCAGACGACGAGATGCCCAGCTACAGGACCGCAGTCTCGGGTTTGCAGCTGCAGGACTTTCTCGTAGACCCAGGTGATAGGACCCTCCTGTGCGACGTGGCTACCGGCCAACCTCGCCCCATCGTCCCGGCAGCCTGGAGGCGGCGAGTTTTCGACTCCATACACGGTTTAGCGCACCCATCTATCAGGACAACCATCCGGCTGGTCTCCAGCAAGTTCGCGTGGCACGAACTTTGCAAGCAGGTCAGTGAATGGGCCAGGACGTGCACGCAGTGCCAAACAGCCAAGGTGCAGCGGCGCACTAAAACCCCGCCGCAGCAGTTCAAACCCACCCACCGGAGGTTCGACCACATTCATGTGGATATCGTGGGCCCCCTACCAGTGTCCTGAGGAGCGTGGTACCTCCTAACGATGGTAGACCGGTTCACGAGGTGGCCAGAGGCGGTCCCGCTCACCAACACATCTGCCGATTCCTGCGCCTGAGCACTGATCACAACCCGGGTAGCACGCTTCAGGGTACCGGTCCACATTACCTCCGACAGAGGCGCCCAGTTCACCTCCAGCCTGTGGTCGGCTGTGGCCAGCCTGTTGAGAACGCAGCTACACCACACAACTGCCTAACACCCACAGTCGAACGGAATAGTGGAATGCTTCCACCGTCACTTGAAGTCAGCTCTCATGGCCCGCCTGAGAGGACCTAACTGGGTGGACGAGCTTCCCTAGGTCCTGCATGGAATTCGTACAGCGCCCAAGGAGGATCTGCATGCCTCGTCGGCCAAGTTGGTGTCCCGGGAGAGTTCATACCAGCCCCAAGGGGGCAAGAGGAAGAACCTGCAGCAGTCCTGGACAGGCTACGCGAAAGGCTCAGCAACCTGGCCCCCATACCAACTTCACAGCACGGACGGACCCTGACCCATGTACCCAAAGACCTGCAGAACTATAAGTTTGTGTTTGTGCGAAGGGGTGGACACCGGGCACCGCTACAGCGGCTGTACGAGGGGCCATTCAAGGTGATCAACAACAACGGGTCCACGTACGTTCTGGACATTGGGGGGAGAGAGGAGGTTTTCACGGTGGACCGACTCAAACCAGCCCATGTAGACTTGGCGAAGCCGGTCGAGGTTCAGGCACCGCGGCGCAGAGGCAGACCTCCCAAACAGAGGCTGATCCAGACTGTGGACATTGGGGGGTGTATCGCCAGTTCTGGGGGGGGGGGGGGTTATGTGGCGACCCACTTTCTGCGCAGGTGAACCGGCTCGCCAACGCGCGGGGGGAGACTTTGGTAATGCACCTCTGGCGTCATTTCCGCCCGGAGAGGGCAGGTGCTAGGGATTTAAATGCCAGCACCACGAAGTTTGAATAAACTAGTCTCCAAATGACTTACCGACTGCGTGTCATTATTTCAGTGCTGTGTGTAGCACATCGCTACACTTTCTCATTTCTTCAAATTTGGCCTTTTTCCAGTTTAGAACCTCAACCCGAGGACCAGATCTATCTTTATCCATGATCAAGTTGAAACTAATGGTGTTGTGATCACTGGAACCAAAGTGTTCCCCTACACACACTTCTGTCACCTGTCCTAACTCATTTCCTAATAGGAGATCTAATACTGCATCCTCTCTCGTCAGTGCCTCTATATATTGATGTAGAAAACTTTCCTGAACACATTTTACAAACTCTAACCCGTCTAGATCTTTAACAGTATGGGAGTCCCAATCAATATGTGGAAAATTAAAATCCCTTACTATCATAATTTAATGTTTCCTGCAGTTGTCTGCTATCTCTCTGCAGATTTGCTCCTCCAATTCTCGCTGACTATTGGGTGACTATAATACTAATACTATTCGCTGACCATAATACAACCCCATTAATGTGGTCATACCTTTCCTGTTTCTCACCCACATGGCCTCGGTAGACAAGCCTTCTAATCTGTCCTGCCTGAGCATTGCTGTAACATTTTCCCTGACTAGCAATGCTACCCCTCCACCCTTCATCCCTCTGCCTCTATCACGTCTGACTAGTGTGTGTTCCCACATCTTACCCTTTCTGAAGTCCACAACCAGTTCTTTGGTTGAACTGATGTTGAGTGCAAAGGTTGTTGCTGCGACACCACTCCACCAGCTGATATATCTCAGTCCTGTACACCACCTTATCACCATCTGAAATCCTGCCAACAGTAGTTGTGTCATTAGCAACTTTATAGATGGCATTTGAGCTGTGCCTCAGCACACAGAGAGAGTAGAGCAGTGGGCTAAGCACACTTCCCTGAGATACACCAGTGCTGATTGTTCATGTATATTCTACTTTCTGTGTGTGAGATAAGCTTTGTCCCTTGAGTTACAAAGAGAGACTGGATAGGCCCAGCTGGAGGCCAAGGAACTGAAACGTGTCTCAATGAGCTATATAAATGGTGGATCATCGTCATCATTTTTCCAGGGTAGGGGAGACTAAAACTAGGGTGAGAGGTGAAATGGTTAAAAGGGACCTGAGGGCAACCTTTCCCCACAACGAGTGGAACGAGTTGGCAGAAGAGCTGTATAGGTGGGTACAATTACAATGTTTTTTTTTGTTTTTTTAAAAAAAATTATTAGTTTTTCAAAACATTTTACAAAATTAAAAACCCCAAATCCCAATGAGGAGCATTAATACAGAGCAAGGTTAAGCATACAATATCAATATGCTACAGAGGAAGAGAATTTAACAAAAAAGCACCTAAATTAAAGACAAGTGAGCTTAGTGTCCTCCCCAAACCCCACAACACAAGAAAAAAAAAACAATTCCAGACCAACCACCACACAATATAGAGAGTATAAGTCCGGACAATCAAACTCCCAGACTGTGAATACACTTAGCAACAGAGGATAATAATGCCTACTACCAGAAAAGAAAGGGAGCTGAAAGCAAGGGACCGAAGGGAAAAAAAAACCCTAGTCAAGAGGAAGGTTATGAAAGTAGTCGATAAAAGGCCCCCAGATCTTATGGAACTTTAAATCTACAATTACAATGTTTGAAAGGCTTTATGGCAGATACATAGATGGGAAGGTTTAGAGGATGATGGGCCAAATGCTGGAAAATGGGACTAGTTCAGAGTGGAATGCACACAAAATGGTGGAGGATGATTTCCGGCATCTGCAGAATCTCTTGTGCTTAGAGACACAAGCAAATTGGGCTGAAGGCCTGCTTCGGTGCTGTGTGACTCTACAGCTCTGGCAATGACGAGGAATGCAGAAATCAAGCAACTTTGTTGGAACACTACCTTATTAATCCTTTCTGCTTTGTATCATTTATGTCTTTTCATAATTTTTTAGAAATCTTAATGGCTTTGCTACTGCAAACCACAAATTTCATGTTAACTAATGATGAGTCTAATTGTGAAAAGTATTAATGAAAATAATTACTAAGAAGCACCCAAGTTAACTACAGCCATAGAATCCAGAGTAATACGTGACCTGGACAAAAATGGCCTTTTCTGAAGTGGAGGATGTGATAATCTTCCTCTCTTATTTGACAGAGTTTCAAAGTGACTGGTCTGAATAAGCAGCAGAAATTGCCTGAATCACAACCTCCCAGGGGAGCAGAAACTAAAATAAGTCGATTTGGTGACTCAGTGCTTTAAATTCTGCAACCCATTACTATCCCTCGTTACACATCGGCTAATTTGGAAAACCAGATCTGCTCTGTTACTAGCAATGGGCCTTTGGATCACTGAAGGGTAAAGATAAATTCATTAACAGTTTCAAAGTCTTTAACAGGCAAGAAGGTGGCATCCATCATTAAGGACCCTGACTGTCCACCCTCTCTTCCGATTACGCTTCAAGAACAGGAAGACCTACACTCGATGTTTTAAGAGTGGCTTCCTCTCCTCCCCTATAGATTTTGGAATGGTTCATGAAGACTACCTCATTATTCCTCTTTGGAATTTAAACATTTTTTTGTTGTAACTTATAATAATTTTTTATGTCTCTCTCATTCTCTAACAGGCCGACATTAACCGCAGCTATTCTATTCTTTGTATACCTGCAGATGTTCTTTCTGTTTGTCTTATATCATTTGCCAGTTTACTCTTAAACCCAGTCTTCTCAAAGTTCAAATTCAAAGCAAGTTTATTATCAAAGTATGTGTGCTACCATTTACTACCCTAAGATTCAATGAAACACAATAGAATTAATGAAAAACTAAACACAAAGGCTGACAAACAACCAAAAAGACAAATTGCAAATACAAAAAATATTAATAATAATAATAATGATATAATTTTCTCAGCTCAATCTGAGGTGACTATTTGTCAATTGTTAGGAGCTTTCAGGCCATTCCAGTGGTGGTTAGTATTGAGGCGTTCTGAAGATTCACATAGGCGTTGCCGTGTAGACTTAAGAGATGGTGTTATTAAGAGATTTCCACTTAAGGGTTTCCATTTAAGAGATTTAAGGGATTTCTCGACCCTTCTTCCTTTCGGAGCCAGGCTTGGGATCATCTATGGCGGAGTTAGCCTTAATGCTTGAAGGGTAATAACTGTTCCTGAAGCTGGTGGTGTGGAGCCTAAGGCTCTGTACCTCCTTCCCGATGGCAGCAGTGAGAAGAGAGCACCACTTGATGATGGATGCTGCTTTCTTGTGGTGAAGTTCTTTTGTAACTGTGCTCAATGGTGGGGAGGGCTGATTCCACTACTTTTCTTGCAGGCTTTTCTGTTCATGGGCATTGGTGCTTCCATAGAAGGCCATGAATCTCCCACTTTTATCAGTTTAAACATCATCCTTTGCTGCTTTCCATATCTACTCTAAGTGATGTTTTAGTGATTTGCATCTTGCTTTGATATTTTGCGTTGTTTGTTATTTTCCCAGATTACGGAATCTACCCTTGCAATGGAAAGGATTAGGATTCTGACATATCATCAAACCACTGGGAATAATTCTGCGCAACTACGTGGATTTGAGGGTGAAAGAATTGTCAAAAGTCATTGAGTTTGACTGATCGGTCTTGTTTTATTCAGTGTCTAGATGTGGTGCAATTTTGCCTGGGTCTGTTGTTTTACACCTTCAGTGAAACACCATGTGGGCTTGGTGTGAACTCATTATCACATGAAAGCTCTCCTGTCCCTGAGAGGGTGGGAAAACTGACCCCAACACTGCCTACACCCATAAATACAATTTAAACTGTCCTTTTAACAGGCCTAAGCCCAAAGTTCAAAGTAAATTTGTTATCAGAGTACAGGTATGTTACCATATACTAACCTGAGATTCATTTTCTTGATGGCATCCATAGTAAATAGAAACGGACACAATAGAATCAATGATAAACACACAAAGGTGGACAAACTACCAATGTACAAAACACAACAAGTTTTGCAAAAGTAAAAAGATAAATCAATAAGTAATAAATACAGAGAACACAAGTTTTAGAATCCTTAAAAGTGAGCCCATACGTTGTGAAACGAGTTCAGTGCTGGGGTGAGTGAAGTTATCCCCTTTGGTTCAGGAGCCTGATGGTTGAGGGGTGATAACTGTTCCTGAACCTAGTGGTGTCGGTCCTGAGGCTCCCGTACCTTCTCCTAAAGGCCGCAGCAAAAAGAGAGCATGGCCTGAGTGGTGGGGGTTCCTGATGACGGATGCTGCTTTCTGGCAACAACACTCTATGTAGGTGCACTCAATGGCAGAGAGGGCTTTACCTCTAATGGACTGGGCTGTATCCACTACTTTCTGTAGTTTTTTTCCATTCAAGGGAGGGCATCGGAGCAACCAGTTAGTATACTTTCCAACGCGCATCTATTGAATTTTGTCAAAGTGTTAGTCAAGTCAAGTCACTTTTTATTGTCATTTCGACCATAACTGCTGGTACAGTACACAGTAAAAATGAGACAACGTTTTTTCAGGACCATGGTGTTACACGACACAGTACAAAAACTGAACTGAACTATGTAAAAAACACCACAGAAAAAAACAACAGTAGACTACAGACCTACCCAGGACTGTGTAAAGTGCACAAAACAGTGCAGGCATTACAATAAATAATAAACAAGACAATAGGGCAGCAAGATGTCGGTCCAGGCTCTGGGTATTGAGGAGTCTGATAGCTTGGGGGAAGAAACTGTTAGATAGTCTGGTTGTAAGAGCTCGAATGCTTTGGTGCCTTTTCCCAGATGGCAGGAGGGAGAAGAGTTTGTATGAGGGGTGCATGGGGTCCTTCATAATGCTGTTTGTTTTGCGAATGCAGCGTGTAGTGTAAATGTCCGTAATGACCTGAAGAGTGACCCCGATGATCTTCTCAGCTGACCTCACTATCCGCTGCAGGGTCTTGCGATCTGAGATGATGCAATTTCTAAACCAGGCAGTGATGCAGCTGCTCAGGATGCTCTCAATACAACCCCTGTAGAATGTGATGAGGATGAGGGTTGGGAGATGGACTTCCCTCAGCCTTCGCAGAAAGTAGAGATGCTGCTGGGTTTTCTTTGCTATGGAGCTGGTGTTGAGGGACCAGGTGAGATTCTCCACCAGGTGAACACCAAGAAATTTGGTGCTCTTAACAATCTCTACCGAGGAGCCAATGATGTTCAGCGGAGAGTGGTTGCTCCGTGCCCTCCTGAAGTCAACAACCATCTCTTTTGTTTTGTTCACGTTCAGAGACAGGTTATTGGCTCTGCACCAGTCTGTTAGCTGCTGCACCTCCTCTCTGTAAGCTGACTCGTCGTTCTTGCTGATGAGACCCACCACGGTCGTGTCATCTGCGAACTTGATGATGTGGTCTGGACTGACTGAGGTCTCCCAGTCAGGAAGTCTAGGATCCAGTTTCAGAGGGAGGTGTTCAGGCCCAGTAGGCTCAGCTTTCCAGTCAGTTTCTGAGGGATGATTGTGTTGAATGCTGACCTGAAGTCTATGAACAGCATTCGAATGTATGTGTCTTTTTTGTCCAGGTGGAGGGTGATGGCAATGGCGTCGTCTGTTGAGCGGTTGGGACGGTACGCAAACTGCAGGGGGTCCAGTGAGGGGGGCAGCAGAGTCTTGATGTGCCTCATGATGAGCCTCTCGAAACACTTCATGATGATGGATGTGAGTGCAACGGGATGGTAGTCATTGAGGCAGGACACTGAAGACTTCTTTGGCACGGGGACGATGGTGGTGGCCTTAAAGCACGTTGGAATGGTGGCACTGCTCAGGGAGATGTTGAAGATGTCAGTGAGAACATCTGTTAGATGACATGCTGAATCTTCGAAGGTTCAAAGATTCAAAAGTATAATTTAATGTCAGACAAATGTATACAGTATACATCCCGAAATGCTTTTTCTTCGTAAACATCCACGAAAACAGAGAAGTGCCCCAAAGAATGGACAACAGTTAAATGTTAGAACCTCAAAGTCCCCCCCAACTCTCCTCCCTCCCGCGTGTAAGCGGCAGCAAGCAATGATCCCCCTCCCCCCACCGGCAAAAAAAAGCATCGACACCCATCATCGAGCACTCAAGCGTGAGCAAAGCAACAGCAAAGACCAGACTTGCAGTTTCCCCAGAGACTTCATGTTCCAGCCGGTATTCGACATACCGCAGGTTCTTTCACGTGCCGAACAATGGCCAGTCATGGAATCCTGAGAGCGGATCCCACTCCTGCAAAGAACCGAAGTCAGCGTGTAACTCCAGGTCAGGGTCTTCAAAAGAACCCTGAAAAGAAAAATAGAGATACTCAAGATGGAAATAGAGCTTTTTCTGAAGATGCAAGCAAAGGAGACAACATTAGATGCCATTAACCCTCCTAATCTGATCTTTGCAAACTTCTAAGAAAGCAGAGGCACTACTTTCTTTGCAATGCCATATATACGTGCTGGAGCCAGGACACATTCTCTGAAATGATAACACTGAGAAATTCAGATTTGCTGACTTACTGCACCTCTGATCCCCTAATGGAGACTGTCTCATGGACTGCCAGTTTCCTCCTGCTCCAGTCAATAATCAGCTCTCTGGTCTTGCTGACATTCAGTGCAAGGTTGTCGTTACGGTACCATTCAACCAGATTCTCAATCTCCCTCCTTCATGCTGGCTCATCACCATCTTTGATTCCACCAACAACAGTGGTGCAATTAGCAAACTTAAATATGGTGTTGGAGCTGTGCTTAGCCTCACAGTTATTAAGTATAAACCAAATGAAGCAGGATGCTAATCACACAGCCTTGTGCTGCACCTGTGGTGATGGAGATTGTGGAGATGTTGTTGCCAATCTGAGCTGACTGGGGTCTGGAAGTGAGCAAATTGAGGATCCAATTTCACAAGGAGGCATTGAGGCCCAGGTCTCGGAACTTATTGATTAGTTACACCTAGACACAAGAGGCTCTGCAGATGCTGCAAAGCTTCAGCAACACGGTTGTAATGAATTGATCCGTAAGTACAGTATGCAAGACCAAAAATTCATGCCATTTTAGTAGTTTCTTCCCCCGGGTAGCTAATCTGTTCAGCCGTTCTAGTTAGCACCCATTATGACAATAGGTGCAGGAGTAGGCCATTTGGCCCTTCGAGCCAGCACCACCATTCAATGTGATCATGGCTGATCATCCACAATCAGTACCCCGTTCCTGCCTTCTCCCCATATCCCTTGACTCTGCTATCTTTGAGAGCTCTTTCTAACTCTTTCTTGAAAGCATCCAGAGAATTGGCCTCCACTGCCTTCTGAGGCAGAGCATTCCATAGATCCACAACTCTCTGGGTGAAAAAGTTTTTCCCGAACCCTGTTTCTTGTGAAGTTTTTTGTGAACCCTTTAGGCCACTTTTTATAAACAAGAGAAAATCTGCAGATGCCGGAAATCCGAGCAACACACACAAAATGCTGAAGTAACTCAACAGGCCAGGGCAGCATCTATGGAAAAGAGTACAGTCAACGTCTTGGCCCGAAATGTCGACTGTATTCTTTTCCTGGATGTTGCCTGGCCTGCTGAGATCCTCCAGCATTTTGTGTGTGAAGCGGCTTTTTATAATGCTGTTTACATTGTAAATACATGCTGATATTTACGAATTTCTGCACTATATCCATTCTTTAACCCTTCCTTTTGTGTAATTCTTTATAATTGTTGAATGTTGTTGTTTTTTGTTGGTCACACTCTGACCAACACACTATGGCAAGTTCCTCACACATTGAAATGTATCTGGTACATAATAAGCCAATTCACCTTTTGTCAGCTCCAGTGGCAGTGAGTGGGGACCAGGTGTCTGAATTTGTGTCCCACACAGCAGAAGATGTACAAGTCAAGGAGGGAGGCAAATGTTAGGCTTTTAGCAACCAGTCTGGATTGAGCATTTGCTGCAAACAATGGCACCACAAATGGTGCAGGATCACAATCCATTCAAAAACACATCAAGGACCCGTCAATGTGACATTTTGTCCCACTGCTCATCAGGTGAGAAATTAGCAATAGGTTATGACTTCTCAGTCTCTGAAACTCATTCAAGATGAAGTACCCCCATTAGGCCTAAACCAAGTGGAAGACTAATTATTCAGGAGTCTGCCTTTCTTCTGATATCTTTAACTCCTTCTAATATCGTGCTTCTTCCCAGGCTCCCAGCCACTACTTAACAGATTGGGCTTGTAACTACCCCCTCCATTTACTCACACTCTTGAACAGGTGTGAGTTTGAATTAAGAGCTGATCTAAACTAGATAGCAGTGTGTTGAGAACATACTCATCTGCCAGCTGCCCTGGAGTGACAGTCCCGTTTTGATTTTCACAGTTCATTCTTTGTGAAGTGAATCTGCATTATCAGGACTCGGAAAAAGCCTGCAGATGGAGAAATCTGAAACGTAAACAGAGAATACAGGATAAAATGCACAGCGAGTTGGGCAGCATCAGTGCAGTGAGAGTCCGTTAGTGTTTCAGGTTGAAGACTCCTTTGTTCGAAACTTCTCTGTGTTTCTGATTTTATGCTGCCTGGATTACAGGGCATGTGCTATAAACAAGAGGTTGGACAAATTTGGGTTGTTTTCTCTGGAGAGGCAAAGGCAGAGGTTCATAAGATTATGAGAGGCATAGATAGAGTGGACAGACAGTATCTTTTTCTGAGGGTTGAAACATCTAATACCAGAGGTCATGTATTTAAGATAAGAGGGGGTATGTTCAAAGGAGAATTGAGGGACAATTTTTACACAGAGTGGTGGGTAGCTGGAATGCACTACCTGGGGTGGTGGTAGAGGCAGCTACATAAGAGATGTTTAGACAGGCACAGGAATGTGAAGGAGATGAAAGAATATGGACATAGTGTAAACAGAAGGGATTAGAAACAAGAGAAAATCTGCAGAGGCTGGAAATCAGACTAATACACACAAGATGCTGAGGACATCGAGGAGCAGATAGGGAGACAGATTCTGGAAAGATGCAAAAATAACAGGGTTGTCATGGTGGGAGATATTAATTTCCCAAATATTGATTGGCATCTCCCTAGATCAAGGGGTTTAGATGGGGTGGAGCTTGTTAGGTGTGTTCTGGAGGGTTTCCTGACACAATACGTAGATAAGCCTACAAGAGGAGAGGTTGTACTTGATCTGGTATTGGGAGATGAACCTGGTCAAGCGTCAGATCTCTCAGTGGGAGAGCATTTTGGAGATAGTGATCACAATTCTATCTCCTTTACCATAGCATTGGAGAGGGAAAGGAACAGGCAAGTTAGGAAGTGTTTAATTGGAGTAAGGGGAAATATGAAGCTATCAGGCAGAAACTTGGAAGCATAAATTAGGAGCAGATGTTCTCAGGGAAATGTACGGCAGATATGTGTCAAATGTTCAGGGGATATTTGCGTGGTGTTCTCCATAGGTACGTTCCAGTGAGACAGGGAAACGATGGTAGGGTATAGGAACCGTGGTACAAAGGCTGTTGAAAATCTAGTCAAGAAGAAAAGAAAAGCTTACTAAAGGTTCAAAAAACTAGCTAACGATAGAGATCTAGAAAATTATAAGGCTAGCAGGAAGGAACTTAAGAATGAAATTAGGATAGCCAGAAGGGGCCATGAGAAGGCCTTGTCGAGCAGGATTAAGGAAAACCCCAAGGCATTCTACAAGTATATGAAGAGCAAGCTGATAAGACGTGAGAGAATAGGACCAATCAAGTGTGACAGTGTGTATGGAACTGGAGAAGATAGCAGTGGTACTTAATGAATACTTTGCTTCAGTATTCACTACGGAAAAGGATCTTGGCGGTTGTAGGGATGACTTATAGTGGATTGAAAAGCTTGAGGATATAAACATTAAGAAAGAGGATGTGCTGGAGCTTTTGGAAAGCATCAAGTTGCTTAAGTCTCCAGGACCAGATGAAATGTACCCCAGGCTACTGTGTGAAGTGAGGGAGGAGATTGCTGAGCCTCTGGTGATGACCTTTGCATCATCAATAAGGACAGGAGAGGTTCCGGAGGATTGGATGGTTGCAGATGTTGTTCCTTTATTCAAGAAAGGGAGTAGAGATAGCCCAGGAAATTATAGACCAGTGAGTCTTACCAGTGGTTGGTAAGTGGATGGAGAAGATCCTGAAAGGCAAGGTTTATGAATGTTTGGAGAGGTTGTGCCTTTTGAGCCTGACTGAATTTTTTGAGGATGTGACCAAACACATTGATGAAGGAAGAGCAGTAGATGTAGTCTATATGGATTTTAGCAAGGCATTTGACAAGGTACCCTATGCAAGACTTATTGAGAAAGTAAGGAGGCATGGGATCCGAGGGGACATTGCTTTCTGGATCCAGAACCAGCTTGCCCATAGAAGGCAAAGAGTGGTTGTAGACGGGTCATATTCTGCATGGAGGTTGGTCACCAGTGGTGAGCCTCAGGGATCTGCTCTGGGACCCATAATCTTCGTGATTTTTATAAATGACCTGGATGATGAAGTGGAGGGATAGGTTAGTAAATTTGCTGATGACACTAAGTTTGGAGGTGTTGTGGATAGTCTGGAGAGCTGTCAGGGGTAACAGTGGGACATCGATGGGATGCAAACTGGGCTGAGAAGTGGCAGATGGAGTTCAACCCAGATAAGTGTGAGGTGGTTCATTTTGGTAGGTCAAATATGATGCAAGAATATAGTATTAATGGTAAGACTCTTGGCAGAGGGATCTTGGGGTCCGAGTCCATAGGACACTCAAAGCTGCAGTGCAGGTTGACTCTGTGGTTAAGAAGGCATACAGGGTATTAGCCTTTATCAACTGTGGGATTGAGTTTAAGAGCTGAAAGGTAATGTTACAGCTATATAGGACCCTGGTCAGATCCCACTTGGAGTGCTGTGTTCAGCTCTGGTCACATTACTACAGGAAGGATGTGGAAGCCATAGAAAGGGTGTAAAGGAGATTTACAAGGGTGTTGCCTGGATTGGAGAGCATGTCTTATGTGAATAGGTTGAGTGAACTCGGCCTTTTCTCCTTGAAGCGACAGAGGATGAGAGGTGACCTGATAGAGGTGTATAAGATGTTGAGAGGCATTGATTGTGTGGATAGTCAGAGGCTTTTTCTCAGGGTTGAAATGGCTATTACAATAAGGCACAGTTTTAAGGTGCTTGGAAGTAGGTACAGAGTAGGTCAGGGGTAAGTTTTTTTTAAGCAGAGAGTAGTGAGTGCGTGGAATGGTTTTCCGGCAACAGTGGTGGAGGTGGATATGATAGGGTCTTTTAAGAGACTCCTGGATAGGTACATGGAGTTTAGAAAAATAGAGGGCTATGGGTAAGCCTAGGTAACTTTTAAAGTAAGTACATGTTCGGCACAGGATTGTGGGCCGAAGGGCCTGTATTCTGCTATAGGTTTTCTATGTTTTTAACTCAGCAGGCCAGGCAGCATCTGTGGAAATGAGTGAACAATCGATATTTCGGGCTGAAACCCTTCATCAGGATCCATATTATGCAGAAGAAATTAGTTTAGTTGGTCATTTGATAGCTAATTTAATTGGCTTGTGTTGTTTATTTAATATCCAAGTAATATTGTAAATGTATTGTTTGATTAAGCATTCTTGTTTGTTTCAATAAGGGAACTGTATACATCGTAACACTACCACATGATCTGTGTGCACCTCACTTAAAGTAAACATAAAGTTACACACTTCGGACTCTTTTTTTCCAATTAGTGTAATGTTTTTGAGCTACAAAACATAACAGTTTGGCACAATGTTGTAGGCCAAAGGGCCTGTTCCGGTGCTGTACGGTTCTATGTTCCATTAATATTACCGTCTTCCCCTTTCCCATTCACTCCCACTGCCATAAGACTATTGGACAGATCCCTAGAGAGACTCTTGACCTCGCAATCAACCGTTCTGACCTTGCACCTTATCGTATGTTGCAGTGCACCTTCTCTGTAACTGTAACACTTTATTCTGCACTCTGTTATGTCCTTCCACTGTATCAGAATCAGATTTAGTATCACGGTATACAGTAGGTCATGCAACTTATTGTTCTGCAGCAGCAGTATGGTGCAATGTATAACAATAAAAAGGTAAGGTACATACTGTACAGTATATATACAGTAGTCTAAGCCTCCACCTCAGTCTGTGGCAGAGCATTCCACATATTCACTATTCTCTGGCTGAAAAAAGTCCTCCTTCCCTCCATTCTAAAAGGTCACCCCTCAACTTTGAGGCTGTGCCCTCTAGTTCTGGACACCCCACCATAGGAAGCATCCTCTCCACATCCACCTTATCTAGACCTTTCAACCTTCGATAGGTTTCAGCGAGATCCCCTCACCCCCACCCCTGCATTCTCCTAAATTCCAGTGAGTACAAGCCCAAAGCTGCCAAACACTCCTCATTTGTTAATCCCTTCGTTCCCAGAATAATCCTCGTGAACCTCCTCTGGCCTCTCTCCAATGAGAACATTGTGGCGACCCACTTCCTAGCGCACTCGAACCGACTCACAATTAGCCAGCGCGCAGGCACAAAGGCCAGGTCCGCAACAAAGGGAAAAAGCCTGCGGGGGTTTGTGAGTACGTGTCCCTTAGAGCATCCGCGCCCGGGGAGGGCGGGATGAGGGAGGCTTTAAAGCAAGGCTGTGAAGTTTGAATAAAATCATCTTTAATTGCAGTTTACCGACTCCGTGTCGTTATTTTAGCGCTGCGTGTAGCACACCGCTACAATTGGTGACCCCAACGGTCCAAACGATATTTGGACCGGAGATGACCGACGCCGCATCTGTTCATGCGGTTTCGTTGAAACTGCCAAGCTTCTGGACGCTGCGACCTCACCTATGGTTCCAGCAAGCAGAAGCCCAATTCCACGTTCGGCAGATAACCTCAGAGGACACCCGTTACTACTACGTGGTGAGCTCCCTCGACCAGGACACAACGGCCCAGGGTGTGGAGTTCGTACAGTCTCCCCCGGCGGACGAGCTTCCCTGGGTCCTGCTTGGCATCCGCACGGCGCCCAAAGACGATCTGCACGCCTCGTCGGCCAGAAAATATCCTTTCTGAGATATGGGGCCCAAAACTGTTGACAATACTCCAAGTGCAGCCTGACTAGTGTCTTATAAAGGCTCAACATTATCTCATTGCTGTTATATTCTATTCCTGTTGAAATAAATGCCAACAATATATTTTCCTTGGCAACACGAGTGAATCTGCAGATGCTGGAACTACATAAAAACACAAAATGCTTGCAGAACTCAGCAGGCCAGACAGCATCTATGGGAGGAGGTAGTGATGACGTTTCAGGCCGAAACCCTTCATCAGGAATCTCTCCTGATTTAGTCTCTCCTCCTACGTCCCTTTGCACCTCTGATGTTTGAACCTTCTCCCCATTTAGATAATAGTCTGCACTATTGTTCCTTTTACCAAAACGCGTTATCATACATTTCCCAACACCGTATTCCAGCTGCCACTTCTTTGTCCATTCTTCCAATTTGTCTAAGTTCTGCTGCAATCACATTGCTTCCTTAGCACTACCTACCCTTCCATCTATCTTCATAATACCTGCAAACTTTGCCACAAAGCCAGTAATTCCATTATCCAAATCATTGACAAACAATGCAAAACAAGCAGCGGTTCCAATACTGACCCCTAAGGAACACCAGTGGTCACTGGCAGCCAACCAGAAAAAGACCCCCTTTTTTCTCACTTGCTGCCTCCTGTCTGTCAGCCATTCCTCTATCCATGCCAGTATCTTTCCTGTAACACCATAGGATTTTACTTGTTAAGCAGCCTCATGTGCAGCACCTCCTCAAATCCCTTCTGAAAATCTAAATAAATGACACCCACTGCCTCTCCTTTGTCCACCCTGCTTGTTACTGCCTTGAAGAACTCTAACAGATTTGTCAGGCAAGATTTCCTGTTACAGAAACCATGCTAACTTTGACTTATTTATCAGTTGTTTCCAAGTACTCTGAAACCTCATCCTTAATAATAGATTCCAACACTTTCCCAACCACTGAAGTTAGGTCAATAATTTCCTTTCTTTCGTCTTCCTCCCTTCTTAAAGAGTGGAGTGACATTTGCAATTTTCCAGTCCTCTGGGACCATGCCAGAATCAAGTGATTCTTGAAAGATCATGACCGATGCATCTGTTATCTCTTCAGCAACCTTTCTCAGGACTCTGGGATGTAGTCCATCTGGTCCAGGTGACTTATCCACTTAAGATCTTTGAGTTTGCCTAGCACTTTTTCCTTGGAGATAGCAATGACACTCACTCCTGTTCCCTGACACTCCCAGACCTCAGGCACACTGCTAGTGTCTTCCACAGTGAAGACTCATGCAAAATACTTAATTTCATCTGCCATTTTTTTTCCCCCATGACTACCTCACCAGCATCATTTTCTAGTGATCCAATATCAACTCCCCTTTACTCTTTATATAACTGAAAAAAACTTTTAGTACCCTGCTTTATATTATTGGCTAATTTTCCCTCATATTTCATCTTTTCCCATCTTATAGCTTCTTAAATTGCCTTTTGTTGGATTTTAAAAGCTTAACAATCATTCAACTTCCCACTCACTTTTGCTACCTTATATACCCTTTCCTTGGCTTTAATGCAGTCCTTAACTTCCCTTGTCAGCCACAGTTGCCTAGACCTGCCATTTGAGAACAACTTCTGTGGGACATATCTATCCTGCACCTTGTCAACTATTCCCAGAAACTTCAGCCATCTCTGCTCTGCCGTCATCCCCACCAGTATCCCCCACCAATCCATCTGGGCAAGCTCCTCTCTCAAGCCTCTGCAATTCCCTTTTTTCCATTGTGATACTGATACATGTGACTTATGCTTCTCCCTCTCAAATTGCTGTATGAATTCAATCACATTATGATCACCGTCTCCTTAGGGTTCTTTACCTTTAGCTCCCTAATAAGATCTGGGTTATTACACAACACCCAGTCTAAGATAGTCTTTCCCCGAGTAGGCTCAGGCACAAGCTGCTCAGAAAAGCCATCTTGTGGGCATTCTACAAATTCCCACCTCACGATCTGATACCAACCTGATTTTCCCAATTCCCTTGCATATTGAAGTCCCCCATTACAATTGTGTCATTACTCTTATTACATGCCTTTTCCAGCTCCCTTTGCAATCTCAACCCCACATTTTGGCTACTATTTGGAGACCTATAGATGATTCCCACAATGGCTTTTTTACACTTGCTGTTTCTTAACTCCATTCACAAAGTAGTACAATACATAAAAATTACTATAAATAACAATAACAGGTAAATTATTCTTTTTCTTCTCTTAAGCCCATCACCCCTGCTAGGACACAGGCTGCCAATAGCAGCTCACTGTTTCTGTACTGGGCTGAAGGTAGATTGGGCTTGTTCTCCTCTCACCACACAAATTCATACGCCTTCCAGGCGAAGATTCTTCCTCTCCCAGGGACGAGGTCTTTGGAGCGACTGTTGGTATTTCTGTCGCTCTGGGTTTTTATGGGATGGATTTGCTAGCCCCATCCCCAACCCTCCTCCTTTTGTAGCCAGGCATGGGACCGTCCATGTAGAGTTATAATAAATAACTTCATGGTGCAAAGCAAGGGCAAGTGTTGTATTGACACAAGAGATTTTGCAGTTGCTGGAAATCCAGAGGAACACACACAAAATGCTGGAGGATCTTAGCAGGCCAGGCAGCATCTATGGAGAGGTGAGGCATTCTGCCTCACTCCCCTGTCCTGTTGATTATCCCCATAGAAGTGAATCCCATTCCCTTCCAGTATTCAGCATGTCCCAGGAATTTGCCTTGGATTCAGATTGCAACTTCTTGAACTTCTCTGACCTTGGACAAGGCCAGCAATGTGGAAAGCTGATCCAAGAGCCGTGTGGAAATCTTGCAGCTCGATACAATCCTGGTTCAACCACACTTATAGTATTCTGGTATTACACTTATAGTATTTCCTTTCAATAAAGGAAAGATGCTTAAACTTAAGAGAGGGTGCAGAGGAGATTTACCAGGATATTTCTGAATTAAAGACCAAGTTTTATGAGGATGGTTTGAGTGAGCTACAGCGTTTCTCTTTGGAGAGAAGGATGAAAGGCAACTTGACGAAGGTATACAAAATGAGAAGCACAGATTGAGACAATTTCTCAGAGCAGAAGTGGCTAATACCAGGGGACATTACTTTAAAGTGATTGGAGGAAAGTACAGGAGGGGATGTTAGGGGTAAGTTCTTTACACAAGCATGGTGGGTGCATGGAACACCCTGCCTGGGGTGGTTGTAGAGACAGGTACAATAGGGGCATTTAAGAAACTCTTAGATAGATACATGGATGATAGAAAAAATGAGGTCAAAGTAAGAGGAAAGGGCTAAATTGATCTTAGAAAAGGTTAAAAGGGCCTGTACTGTGTTGTACTGTTCTATGTTCATTCTCCTATACTCGGAGATGAGGAAGTCCCACCTCAGAGACACCTGAGATACCAGGGAGGCACACTCCACTGGGTGTGTGCTGTAGTGTCAGTGGCATTATCATTTACATGAGATGTTATCTGTCCTGCCTGCTGTAGATTCCACTGCAGCAAAGCATGGGAGCTTCTCCTGGAGTTGTGGCCGCAATTCATCCCTCTGCCTCAAACACGAGAAATGTCTATGCAGATGTTCTGGTATTCATGGGGTCACTTTCATATTTCTTATTCTGTCACCATGCCGTGTTTCGTGCATTCCAGCAGTTCAAATGAACTTCATGTGCACATCACTGACTGTGCTGGTTGTACTACATTAACTTCCCGTATTTCCTCCTTTTTGTGTGAGTGCTATGTACTGCATCCAGGAAAGAACTTGCATCATCTGAAAAGACTGTTGTTGTTCAATACATCAAGAATAAGTAACTTGAGGCTTACTGGAAATCTAGTGTGGCTACTTACAGATCCAATTAGTAATTTAAAAATATGAGCAGACAATATTATCCTTGTGTGCGCAGTCTCCCACTAGAAGGACCACAGCTTTGTCGTGGTTTGGAGGCTTGTGTGCCTCTATGACTGGAGAGCTACATTGGCTGGAGTCCCGACTTTATGCTTTGGCTCTTGGTAGGGTTACCCATGCCAAACAGGTCAAAGGGTAGAGGCCAGACTACTGGTTCTCTAGGTTCAGGGATTCAGCTCAGTCCAACAACCCTGACTGGTCAAATAAAACTGTTATGGAAACAGCAATGAAGAGTCATTTTACGCCTGGGTGCGACGGTATTCCTGAGTCCCGGCCCAGGACTTGCATGGCCAATGGTAGTGAAGACTGAGAGGAAGCAACTGGCATGTTGAAGGAAGCCCTGAACACCACAAAGATCAAGACCAAAATTAGTTTCAGACAAAGACAGACAGAGATGGAGGGCTTTCATCATTGTCTTAAACACCAGCAGCACAACGGGTGTAAATACGCGTGCAGTCTCAGCCTTGTTACTTGCACTTCAGCATGTTTAGAGGACATTCACTGAAGTTCAAAGGAGATTTTCCAGGTAAGTTTTTTACACAGTGAGTGGTGGATGCCTGGAAGGTGGAGGCAGATAGAGGTGTTTAAGAAGCTTTTAGATAGTCAAATGAATGTGCAGAAAATAGGGGGGGGGGGTATGGCCCTTGTGCAGGTAGAAGGTAAATTAGGTTGGTTTATTAGTTCGTTTTGCAAGTTATCCACGCAGATAATTTCACTACAACAGTGCACTCAGGTTGTACAGTGGAACACAATGACATAGCTCAGAATAAAGTACCACAGTCACAGAGAAAGTGCAGATCAACCAGAACCAGACAATAAGCTGCAAGACCATGATCAGTTCAGTTTCAGTTTCAGTTTATTGTCATTTAGAAACCGCAACTGCAATGCAGTTAAAAAATGAGACAATGTTCCTCCAGAATGATATCACAAAAGCACACGACAAAACAGACTACACCAGAAAATCCACGTAACGTTTGGTAATCCCCAAACCCAGAGTCTGGAGAGGCTGCTGCGTATTAATATCGCGCTACCATCTTAGCGCATTCCTTGGAAAGGAGTTCCAAACCCATCAGACAAAACAAGACTACCCAGACACACCAAGTCAGGAGACCAACTCTACCACCCAACAAACCAAAAACTAAATCTACAAGACCTACACAAAGCCACATAGTTATAGTTATATATAGTTATAGTTAACATATAGTTACAACAGTGCAGACAATACCATAATTGATTAAAAAAAAGACCATGGGCACAGTAAAAATAGTCCAAAGATGTTAAAAGACTATAAGTTTGATGATGATGATGATGAGGTTGTGAAGTCAAGAGTCCACCTTAGTTGAATTAAGTATGATAAACTTAATTATTTCATCAAAACCTTGTAGGCTGAAGGTCCTGTTCCTGAGCTGTACTGTTCTGTGTTCTGTATGTTCATTGGACAAATGGCAAGCCACAGGGCAGTCATTGAGTTATAGAGATGCACAGCACAGAAACAGCCCCTTTGGCACACCTAGTTCATGCCAAAATCATCTAAGCTGCCTACTCCCATTGACCTGTTGGTACCGGGACCATAGCTCTCCGTACACCTACCATCCAAACTTCTCTAAACCGTCGAAATCAAGCTCACATGCCCCACTTGTGAGCTCGACACTCCACACTCTCATGACCTTCTGAGTGAAGACAAATTTCTCATCTTTCACCCTTAACCCATAAATTCAGGTTGTAGTCCCACACAACCTCAGTAGAAAAGCCTGCTAACATTTACCCTCTCTATACCCCTCAATTTTGTAAACCTCTATCAAATGTCCTCTCGATCTTCAAGGAATAAAGGAGTAAAGTTCTAACCTATTCAATCTTTCCTTATAACTCAGGTCCTCCAGACCTGGCAAAGCCCTTATAAATTTTCTTTGTACTCTTTTAACATTATTTACATCTTTCCTGTAGACCAAAACTGCACACTATATTCCAAATTAGGCCTCACCAACGTCTTATACAACTTCAACATAGCATCCCATCTTCTGTACTCAATACATTAATTCATGAAGGCAAATGTGACAAAAACTTTCTTTATGACTCTATCTACCTGTGACATCACTTTCAACAAATTAGGAGAACAGCCAGAGGTCGTGGTACATACTGATACCAATGACATAGGTAGGACAAAGGAGGAGTTCCTGAAAACAGACTACAGGGAGTTAGGAAGGAGGTTGAGAAGCAGGACCTCAAAGGTAGTAATCTCGGGATTACTGCCTGTGCCATGTGACAGTGAGTATAGGAATAGAATGAGGTGGAGGATAAATGTGTGGCTGAGGGATTGGAGCAGGGGGCAGGGATTCAGATTTCTGGATCATTGGGTCCTCTTCTGGGGCAGATGTGACCTGTACAAAAGGGACAGGTTGCACTTGAATCCCAAGGGGACCAATGTCCTGGTGGGGAGATTTGCTAAGGCTATTGGGGAGAGATTAAACTAGAATTGCTGGTGGGGGGGGGGGGTGTGGGAACCAAACTGAAGTGACAGAGGAAAGGGAGGTTGGCTCACAAATAGAGAAAGCTTGGAGACAGTGCGAAAGAGAGGATAGGTAGGTGAAAGAGAAGGGATGTGCTCAGACTGATGGTTTGAGATGTATCTATTTTAATGCAAGGAGTATTATGAATAAAGCGGATGAGTTTAGAGCATAGATCAGCACTTGGAGCTATGTGGTTGTGGCCATTACAGAGACTTGGATGGTGCAGGGGCAGGAATGGCTACTTCAAGTGCCAGGCTTTAGATGTTTCAGAAAGGACAGGGAGGGAGGCAAAAGAGGTGGGGGTGTGGCACTGTTGATCAGAGATAGTGTCACGGCTGCAGAAAAGGAGGAAGTCATGGAGGGATTGTCTATAGAGTCTCTGTGGGTGGAAGTTAGGAACAGGAAGGGGTCAATAACTCCACTGGATGTTTTTTATACATGAAACAGGGACATCGAGGAGCAGATAGGGAGACAGATTCTGGAAAGGAGTAATAACAACAGGGTTGTTGTGGTGGGAGATTTTAGCTTCCCAAATATTGATTGGCATCTATCTAGAGCAAGGAGTTTAGATGGGGTGGAGTTTGTTAGGGGTGTTCAGGAAGGTTCCTTGACACAATAGAAGAGGCTGTACTTGATCTGGTTTTGGGAAATGAACTCGGTCAGGTGTCAGGTCTCTCAGTAATCACAATTCTATCTCCTTTACCATAGCATTGGAGAGAGAAAGGAACAGACAAGTTAGGGAAACATTTAATTGGAGTAAGGGGAAATATGAGGCTATCAGGCAGGAACTTGGAAGCATAAATTGGAAACAGATGTTCTCAGGGAAATGTACAGAAAAAATGTGGCAAATGTTCAGGGGATATTTGCCTGGAGCTCGGCACAGGTACGTTCCAATGAGACAGGGAAAGGATGGTAGGGTACAGGAACCGTGGTGTACAAAGGCTGTTGTAAGTCTAATCAAGAAGAAAAGAAAAGCTTATGAAAGCTTCAAAAAACTAGGTAATGATAGAGATCTAGAAGATTATAAGGCTAGCACCAAGGAGCTTAAGAATGAATTTAGGAGAGCCAGAAGGGGCCATGAGAAGGCCTTGATGGACAGGATTAAGGAAAACCCCAAGGCATTCGACAAGAATGTGAAGAGCAAGAGGATAAGGCGTGAGAGAATAGGACCAATCAAGTGTGACAGTGGAAAAGTATATACGGAACCAGAGGAGATGGCAGAGGTACTTAATGAATACTTTGCTTCAGTATTCACTATGGAAAAGGATCTTGGTGATTGTAGGGATGACGTGCAGTAGACTGAAAAGCTTGAGCATGTAGATATTAAGGAAGAGGATGTGCTGGAGCTTTTAGAAAGCATCAAGTTGGACAAGTCACCAGGACCAGATGGGATGTACCCCAGCCTACTGTGGGAGGAGATTACTGAGCCTCTGGTGATGATCTTTGCATCATCAATGGGGACAGGAGAGGTTCCGGAGGATTGGATGGCTGTAGATGCTGTTCCCTCATTCAAAAAAGGGAGTAGAGATAGCCTAGGAAATTATAGACCAGTGAGTCTTACTTCATTGGTCGGTAAGTTGAGGGAGAAGATCCTGAGAGGCAGGATTTATGAATATTTGGAGAGGTATAATATGATTAGGAATAGTCAGCATGACTTTGTCAAAGGAAGGTCGTGCTTTACGAACCTGATTGAATCTTTTAAGGATGTGACTAAACATATTGATGAAGGTAGAGCCGTAGATGTAGTGTATATGGATTTTAGGAAAACCCCAGGGCTTTCCACAAATATGTGAAGACCAAGAGGGTAAGATGTAAGAGAATAGGACCAATCAAGTGTGACAGTGGAAAAGTGTGTATGGAATCGGAGGAGATAGCAAAGGTGCTTAATGAATACTCTGCTTCAGTATTCACTGCGGAAAAGGATCTTAGCAAATGTAGGGATGACTTGCAGTGGACTGTAAAGCTGGGGCATGTAGATATTAAGGAAGAGGATGTGCTGGAGCTTTTGGAAAGCATTAATTTGGATAAGTCACCGACCGGGACCAGACGGGATATACCCCAGCCTACTGTGGAAAGCATGGGAGGAGATTGCTGAGCCTCTGGCAATAATCCTTCCATCATCAATGAGGACAGGAGAGGTTCCAGTGGATTGGAGGGTTGCGGCCGTTGTTCTCTTATTCGAAAGGGAGTAGGGATGGCCCAGGAAATTATAGGCCAGTGAGTCTTACTTCAGTGGTTGACAAGTTGATGGAGCAGATCCTGAGAGGCAGGATTTATGAACATTTGGAGAGGCATAATATGATTAGGAATAGGAAGCATGGCTTTGTCAAAGACAAGTTGTGCCTTACGAGCCTGATTGTATTTTTGAGGATGTGACTAAACACATTAATGAGGGTAGAGTCGTAGATGTAACGTTTTTTGGATTTCAGCAAGGCATTTGATAAGGTACACCATGCGAGGCTCGTTGAGAAAGTAAGGAGGCATGGGATCCAAGGGGACATTGCTTTGTGGATCCAGAACTGGCTTGCCCACAGAAAGCAAAGAGTAGCTGTAGACAGGTCATATTCTGCATGGAGGCCGCTGACTAGTGGTGTGCCTCAGGGATCTGTTCTGAGACCCCTTCTCTTTGTGATTTTTATAAAGGACCTGGATGAGGAAGTGGAGGGATGAGTTAGTAAATTTGCTGATGACACAAGGTTGGGGGTGTTGTGGATAGTGTGGAAAGCTGTCAGAGGTTACAGCAGGACATTGATAGGATGCAAAACTGGGCTGAGAAGTGGCAGATGGAGTTCAACCCAGATAAGTGTAAAGAGGTTCATCTTGATAGGTCAAGTATGATGGCAGAATATAGCATTAATAGCATGACCCTTGGCTGGACTCTTGTTACTCTGACTAGAGGACTGGAGGCTATTACTCTGACTAGATGTCTTTGGGGTGTGTTACACTGACTAGATGTCTGGGGGGTGGGTTACTCTGACTAGAGGTCTGGGGTACTGTTACTCTGACTAGACATCTGGGGGGCTGATACTCTGACTAGAGGTCTGCGGGGTTCACTCTGACTAGGGGTCTGGGGGATGTTACTCTGACTAGATGTCTGGGGGAGTTTTACTCTGACTAGAGGTCTGGGGGATGTTACTCTGACTAGAGGTCTGGGGTGTGTTACTCTGACTAGACATCTGGGGTGTGTTACTCTGACTTCAGGTCTGGGGGGTGGTACTCTGACTAGATATCTTGGGGGTGGGTTACTCTGACTAGAGATCTGGGGGTGTGTTACTCTGACTAGAGCTCTGGGGGGTTGATTACTCTGACTAGAGGTCTGGGGGTGTGTTACTCTGACTAGAGGTGTGGAGGCTATTACTCTGACTAGATGTCTGGGGGGTTGTTACTCTGACTAGATGTCTTGGGGGTGGGTTACTCTGTCTAGAGGTGTGGAGGCTATTACTCTGACTAGAGGTGTGGAGGCTATTTCTCTGACTAGAGGTCTGGGGGGACGTTACTCTGACTAGATGTCTTGGGGGGGGTTTACACTAACTAGACGTCTGGGGGCTGTTACTCTGACTAGATGTCTTGGGGGTGGGTAACTCTGACTAGAGGTCTGGGGGAGATGTTTCTCAGACCAAAGCCCTTGGGGATGTTACTCTGACTAGATGTCTTTGGGGTGTGCTACTCTGACTAGAGGACTGGAGGCTGTTACTCTAACTAGAGGTCTGGGGTGCTGTTACTCTGACTAGACATCTGGGGGGCTGATACTCTGACTAGAGGTCTGCGGGGGTCACTCTGACTAGAGGTCTGCGGGGGTCACTCTGACTAGAGGACTGGAGGCTGTTACTCTAACTAGAGGTCTGGGGTGCTGTTACTCTGACTAGACATCTGGGGGGTTGATTACTCTGACTAGAGGTCTGGGGGTGTGTTACTCTGACTAGAGGTGTGGAGGCTATTACTCTGACTAGAGGTCTGAGGGATGTTACTCTGACTAAAAGCCTGGGGAGTTTTACACTAACTAGATGTCTGGAGGGTGTTACTTTGACTATAGGTCTGGGGGGTTTCTAACTCTGTCTATATGTCTTGGGGTGAGCGTTACTCTGACTAGATATCTGGGGGGTTGTTAATCTGACTAGATGTCTGGGGGTGTTACTCTGACGAGGTGTCTGGGGCGTGTTACACTGACTAGAGGTCTGGGGGGGGTGTTACTCTGACTAGAGGAATGGGCGGGTTATTCAGACTAGAGGTCTGGGGGTTTCTAACTCTGTCTAGATGTCTGGGGGGTTGTTACTCTGACTAGACATTTGGGGTGGTGTTACTCTGACTAGACGTCTGGGGGGTTGTTACTCTGACTATATGTCTTGGGGTGGGTTACTCTGACTAGAGGTCTGGAGGCTGTTTCTCTGACTAGAGGTCTGGGGGGACATTACTCAGTCTAGAGGACAAGGGGGTTGTTACTCTGACAGATGTCTGGGGGGACATTACTAAGTTTAGAGGACTAGGGGGTTGTTACTCTGACAGATGTCTGGGGGGATGTTTCACTGACTAGAGGTTTGGGGGCTGATACTCTTACTAGAGGTCTGGGGTGGGGATGTTTCTCACACCAAAGCCCTGGGGGTTGTTACTCTGACTAGATGTCTTGGGGGTGGGTTACTCTGACTAGAGGTCTGGGGGGACATTACTCAGTCTAGAGGACTAGGTGGTTGTTACTCTGACTTAGATGTCTGGGGGGATGTTTCACTGACTAGAGGTCTGGGGGAGATGTTTCTCAGACCAAAGCCCTTGGGGATGTTACTCAGTCTAGATATCTGGGGGGTTGTTACTCTGACTAGAGGACTGGAGGCTGTTACTCTGACTAGAGGTCTGGGGTGCTGTTACTCTGACTAGACATCTGGGGGGCTGATACTCTAACTAGATGTCTGCGGGGGTCACTCTGACTAGATATCTGGTGGATGTTACTCTGACTAAAGGCCTGGGGAGTGTTACTCTAATTAGAGGTCTGAGGGATGTTACTCTGTACAAAGGCTTGGGGGTTGTTACTCTAACTAGATGTCTAGGAGGTGTTACTCGGACTAAAGTCCTGGGGGGTGTTACTCTGGCTAGAGGTGTGGAGGCTATTACTCTGACTAGAGGTCTGGGGGGTGTTTCTCTGGCTAGATGTCTGGGGGGTTGTTACTCTGACTAGATGTCTGAGGGGGGTTTTACTCTGACTAGAGGTTTGGGGATGGTTGTTACTCTGAGTAGAGTTCTGAGGGGGTTGTTACTCTGACTTGATGTCTGCATGGTATTACTCTGGCTAAAGGTCTGGGAGGTTGTTACTCTGAGTAGAGGTCTGGAGGGTTTTACACTGACTAGATGTCTGAGGGGGGTTACTCTGACTAGATGTCTTGGGGTGTTACTCTGATTAGAGGTCTGGGAGGTGTTATTCTGACTAGAGGTTTGGGGTGGTGTTTCTCTTACTTGAGATCTGCGGGGGTCACTCTGACTAGAAGTCTGGGGGGCTGTTACTCGGACTAAAGGCCTGGGGGGTTGTTACTCTGACAAAACGCCTGGGGGTTTTACTCTGACTAGAGGTTTGAAGTGGTGTTACTCTGACTAGAGATTTGAGGGTTGTTACTCCGACTAGAGGTCTGCGGGTGTCATTCTGACTTGAAGTCTGGGGGGCTGTTAATCTGACTAAAGGCCTGGAGAGTGTTACTCTGACTAGACGCCTGGGGGTTTTACTCTGACTAGAGGTTTGAAGTGGTGTTACTCTGACTAGAGATTTGAGGGTTGTTACTCTGACTAGAGATTTGAGGGTTGTTACTCTGACTAGAGTTCTGTGGTGGTGTTACTCGGACTAAAGGCCTGGGGTGCGTTACTCTGACTAGACGTCTGAGGGGGGTTTTACTCTGACTACAGGGTTGGGGTTGGTGTTACTCTGACTGGAGGTCTTGGGTGGTGTTACTCTGACTTGATGTCTGCATGGTATTACTCTGGCTAAATGTCTGGGAGGTTGTTACTCTGAGTAGAGGTCTGGAGGGTTTTACACTGACTAGATGTCTGAGGGGGGGTTACATTGTCTAGATGTCTGTGGGGTGTTACTCTGACTAGAGGGTTGGTGGTGTTACTCTGACTAGATATCCGGGGAGTGTTACTCTGATCTGAGGTTTGGGCTGGTATTACTCTGACTAGAGGTCTGGTGGACTGTTACTCTGACTAGAGGTCTGGTGGGCTGTTACTCCGATTAGAGTTCTGTGGTGGTGTTACTCGGACTAAAGGCCTGGGGGGTGTTACTCTGACTAGATATCCGGGGAGTGTTACTCTGATTAGAGGTCTGGGAGGTGTTATTCTGACTAGAGGTTTGGGGTGGTGTTACTCTTACTTGAGATCTGCGGGGGTCACTCTGACTAGAAGTCTGGGGGGCTGTTACTCGGACTAAAGGCCTGGGGGGTTGTTACTCTGACAAAACGCCTGGGGGTTTTACTCTGACTAGAGGTTTGAAGTGGTGTTACTCTGACTAGAGATTTGAGGGTTGTTACTCCGACTAGAGGTCTGCGGGTGTCATTCTGACTTGAAGTCTGGGGGGCTGTTAATCTGACTAAAGGCCTGGAGAGTGTTACTCTGACTAGACGCCTGGGGGTTTTACTCTGACTAGAGGTTTGAAGTGGTGTTACTCTGACTAGAGATTTGAGGGTTGTTACTCTGACTAGAGTTCTGTGGTGGTGTTACTCGGACTAAAGGCCTGGGGTGCGTTACTCTGACTAGACGTCTGAGGGGGGTTTTACTCTGACTACAGGGTTGGGGTTGGTGTTACTCTGACTGGAGGTCTTGGGTGGTGTTACTCTGACTTGATGTCTGCATGGTATTACTCTGGCTAAATGTCTGGGAGGTTGTTACTCTGAGTAGAGGTCTGGAGGGTTTTACACTGACTAGATGTCTGAGGGGGGGTTACATTGTCTAGATGTCTGTGGGGTGTTACTCTGACTAGAGGGTTGGTGGTGTTACTCTGACTAGATATCCGGGGAGTGTTACTCTGATCTGAGGTTTGGGCTGGTATTACTCTGACTAGAGGTCTGGTGGACTGTTACTCTGACTAGAGGTCTGGTGGGCTGTTACTCCGATTAGAGTTCTGTGGTGGTGTTACTCGGACTAAAGGCCTGGGGGGTGTTACTCTGACTAGATATCCGGGGAGTGTTACTCTGTTCTGAGGTTTGGGCTGGTATTACTCTGACTAGAGTTCTGTGGTGGTGTTACTCTGACTAGAGGTCTGGTGGGCTGTTACTCTGATCTGAGGTTTGGGCTGGTATTACTCTGACTAGAGTTCTGTGGTGGTGTTACTCTGACTAGAGGTCTGGTGGGCTGTTACTCTGACTAGAGTTCTGTTGTGGTGTTACTCTGACTAGAGATCTGGTGGGCTGTTACTCTGACTAGAGTTCTGTGGTGGTGTTACTCTGACTAGATATCTGGGGAGTGTTACTCTGATCTGAGGTTTGGGCTGGTATTACTCTGACTAGAGTTCTGTGGTGGTGTTACTCTGACTAGAGGTCTGGTGGGCTGTTACTCTGACTAGAGTTCTGTTGCGGTGTTACTCTGACTAGAGGTCTGGTGGGCTGTTACTCTGACTAGAGTTCTGTGGTGGTGTTACTCTGACTAGAGGTCTGTGGTGGTGTTACTCTGACTAGAGGTCTGGTGGGCTGTTTCTCTGACTAGAGTTCTGTGGTGGTGTTACTCTGACTAGAGGTCTGGTGGGCTGTTACTCTGACTAGAGTTCTGTGGTGGTGTTACTCTGACTAGAGGTCTGGTGGGCTGTTTCTCTGACTAGAGTTCTGTGGTGGTGTTACTCTGACTAGAGGTCTGGTGGGCTGTTACTCTGACTAGAGTTCTGTGGTGGTGTTACTCTGACTAGATATCTGGGGAGTGTTACTTTGATCTGAGGTTTGGGCTGGTGTTACTCTGACTAGAGGGTTGGTGGTGTTACTCTGACTAGATATCCGGGGAGTGTTACTCTGATCTGAGGTTTGGGCTGGTATTACTCTGACTAGAGGTCTGTGGTGGTGTTACTCTGACTAGAGGTCTGGTGGGCTGTTTCTCTGACTAGAGTTCTGTGGTGGTGTTACTCTGACTAGATATCTGGGGAGTGTTAATCTGATCTGAGGATTGGGCTGGTGTTACTCTGACTAGAGGTCTGGTGGACTGTTACGCTGACTAGATGTCTGGTGGGCTGTTACACTGACTAGAGTTCTGTGGTGGTGTTACTCTGACTAGAGGTCTGGTGGGCTGTTACTCTGACTAGAGTTCTGTGGTGGTGTTACTCTGACTAGAGGTCTGGTGGGCTGTTACTCTGACTAGATATCTGGGGAGTGTTACTCTGATCTGAGGTATGGGCAGGTGTTACTCTGACTAGAGGGTTGGTGGTGTTACTCTGACTAGAGGTCTGTGGTGGTGTTACTCTGACTAGATATCTGGGGAGTGTTAATCTGATCTGAGGTTTGGGCTGGTATTACACTGACTAGAGTTCTGTGGTGGTGTTACTCTGACTAGAGGTCTGGTGGGCTGTTACTCTGACTAGAGGTCTGGTGGGCTGTTACTCTGACTAGAGTTCTGTTGTGGTGTTACTCTGACTAGAGGTCTGGTGGGCTGTTACTCTGACTAGAGTTCTGTGGTGGTGTTACTCTGACTAGAGGTCTGGTGGGCTGTTACTCTGACTAGAGGTCTGGTGGGCTGTTACTCTGACTAGAGTTCTGTGGTGGTGTTACTCTGACAAGATATCTGGGGAGTGTTAATCTGATCTGAGGTTTAGGCTGGTATTACTCTGACTAGAGGTCTGTGGTGGTGTTACTCTGACTAGAGGTCTGGTGGGCTGTTAATCTGACTGGAGTTCTGTGGTGGTGTTACTCTGACTAGAGGTCTGGTGGGCTGTTACTCTGACTAGAGGTCTGGTGGGCTGTTACTCTGACTAGAGTTCTGTGGTGGTGTTACTCTGACTAGAGGTCTGGTGGGCTGTTACTCTGACTAGAGTTCTGTGGTGGTGTTACTCTGACTAGAGGTCTGGTGGGCTGTTACTCTGACTAGAGTTCTGTGGTGGTGTTACTCTGACTAGAGGTCTGGTGGGCTGTTACTCTGACTAGAGTTCTGTGGTGGTGTTACTCTGACTAGATATCTGGGGAGTGTTACTCTGATCTGAGGTTTGGGCTGGTGTTACTCTGACTAGAGAGTTGGTGGTGTTACTCTGACTAGATATCCGGGGAGTGTTACTCTGATCTGAGGTTTGGGCTGGTATTACTCTGACTAGAGGTCTGTGGTGGTGTTACTCTGACTAGAGGTCTGGTGGGCTGTTTCTCTGACTAGAGTTCTGTGGTGGTGTTACTCTGACTAGATATCTGGGGAGTGTTAATCTGATCTGAGGTTTGGGCTGGTGTTACTCTGACTAGAGGTCTGGGGGATGTTACTCTGAATATAGGCCTGGGGGTTGTTACTCTGACTAGATATCTGGGAGGCTTACTCGGACTAAAGGCCTGGGGGGTGTTACTCTGACTAGAGGTCTGGTGGGCTGTTACTCTGACTAGAGTTCAGTGGTGGTGTTACTCTGACTAGAGGTCTGGTGGACTGTTACTCTGACTAGATGTCTGGTGGGCTGTTACTCTGACTAGAGTTCTGTGGTGGTGTTACTCTGACTAGAGGTCTGGTGGGCTGTTACTCTGACTAGAGTTCTGTGGTGGTGTTACTCTGACTAGAGGTCTGGTGGGCTGTTATTCTGTCTAGATATCTGGGGAGTGTTACTCTGATCTGAGGTTTGGGCTGGTATTACTCTGACTAGAGTTCTGTGGTGGTGTTACTCTGACTAGAGGTCTGGTGGGCTGTTACTCTGACTAGAGGTCTGGTGGGCTGTTACTCTGACTAGAGTTCTGTGGTGGTGTTACTCTGACTAGAGGTCTGGTGGGCTGTTACTCTGACTAGATATCTGGGGAGTGTTACTCTGATCTGAGGTTTGGGCAGGTGTTACTCTGACTAGAGGGTTGGTGGTGTTACTCTGACTAGATATCTGGGGAGTGTTACTCTGATCTGAGGTTTGGGCTGGTATTACTCTGACTAGAGGTCTGTGGTGGTGTTACTCTGACTAGAGGTCTGGTGGGCTGTTTCTCTGACTAGAGTTCTGTGGTGGTGTTACTCTGACTAGATATCTGGGGAGTGTTAATCTGATCTGAGGATTGGGCTGGTGTTACTCTGACTAGAGGTCTGGGGGTTGTTACTCTGACTAGATATCTGGGAGGCTTACTCGGACTAAAGGCCTGGGGGGTGTTACTCTGACTAGATATCCGGGGAGTGTTACTCTGATCTGAGGTTTGGGCTGGTATTACTCTGACTAGAGTTCTGTGGTAGTGTTACTCTGACTGGAGGTCTGGTGGGCTGTTACTCTGACTAGAGTTCAGTGGTGGTGTTACTCTGACTAGAGGTCTGGTGGACTGTTACTCTGACTAGATGTCTGGTGGGCTGTTACTCTGACTAGAGTTCTGTGGTGGCGTTACTCTGACTAGAGGTCTGGTGGGCTGTTACTCTGACTAGATATCTGGGGAGTGTTACTCTGATCTGAGGTTTGGGCAGGAGTTACTCTGACTAGAGGGTTGGTGGTGTTACTCTGACTAGAGGTCTGTGGTGGTGTTACTCTGACTAGATATCTGGGGAGTGTTAATCTGATCTGAGGTTTGGGCTGGTATTACTCTGACTAGAGTTCTGTGGTGGTGTTACTCTGACTAGAAGTCTGGTGGGCTGTTACTCTGACTAGAGTTCTGTGGTGGTGTTACTCTGACTAGATATCTGGGGAGTGTTACTCTGATCTGAGGTTTGGGCTGGTGTTACTCTGACTAGAGGGTTGGTGGTGTTACTCTGACTAGATATCCGGGGAGTGTTACTCTGATCTGAGGTTTGGGCTGGTATTACTCTGACTAGAGGTCTGTGGTGGTGTTACTCTGACTAGAGGTCTGGTGGGCTGTTTCTCTGACTAGAGTTCTGTGGTGGTGTTACTCTGACTAGATATCTGGGGAGTGTTAATCTGATCTGAGGTTTGGGCTGGTGTTACTCTGACTAGAGGTCTGGGGGATGTTACTCTGAATATAGGCCTGGGGGTTGTTACTCTGACTAGATATCTGTGAGGCTTACTCGGACTAAAGGCCTGGGGGGTGTTACTCTGACTAGAGGTCTGGTGGGCTGTTACTCTGACTAGAGTTCAGTGGTGGTGTTACTCTGACTAGAGGTCTGGTGGACTGTTACTCTGACTAGATGTCTGGTGGGCTGTTACTCTGACTAGAGTTCTGTGGTGGTGTTACTCTGACTAGAGGTCTGGTGGGCTGTTACTCTGACTAGAGTTCTGTGGTGGTGTTACTCTGACTAGAGGTCTGGTGGGCTGTTATTCTGTCTAGATATCTGGGGAGTGTTACTCTGATCTGAGGTTTGGGCTGGTATTTGACTAGAGTTCTGTGGTGGTGTTACTCTGACTAGAGGTCTGGTGGGCTGTTACTCTGACTAGAGGTCTGGTGGGCTGTTACTCTGACTAGATATCTGGGGAGTGTTACTCTGATCTGAGGTATGGGCAGGTGTTACTCTGACTAGAGGGTTGGTGGTGTTACTCTGACTAGAGGTCTGTGGTGGTGTTACTCTGACTAGATATCTGGGGAGTGTTAATCTGATCTGAGGTTTGGGCTGGTATTACACTGACTAGAGTTCTGTGGTGGTGTTACTCTGACTAGAGGTCTGGTGGGCTGTTACTCTGACTAGAGGTCTGGTGGGCTGTTACTCTGACTAGAGTTCTGTTGTGGTGTTACTCTGACTAGAGGTCTGGTGGGCTGTTACTCTGACTAGAGTTCTGTGGTGGTGTTACTCTGACAAGATATCTGGGGAGTGTTAATCTGATCTGAGGTTTAGGCTGTTATTACTCTGACTAGAGGTCTGTGGTGGTGTTACTCTGACTAGAGGTCTGGTGGGCTGTTAATCTGACTGGAGGTCTGGTGGGCTGTTACTCTGACTAGAGTTCTGTGGTGGTGTTACTCTGACTAGAGGTCTGGTGGGCTGTTACTCTGACTAGAGGTCTGGTGGGCTGTTACTCTGACTAGAGTTCTGTGGTGGTGTTACTCTGACTAGAGGTCTGGTGGGCTGTTTCTCTGACTAGAGTTCTGTGGTGGTGTTACTCTGACTAGAGGTCTGGTGGGCTGTTACTCTGACTAGAGTTCTGTGGTGGTGTTACTCTGACTAGAGGTCTGGTGGGCTGTTACTCTGACTAGAGTTCTGTGGTGGTGTTACTCTGTCTAGATATCTGGGGAATGTTACTCTGATCTGAGGTTTGGGCTGGTGTTACTCTGACTAGAGGGTTGGTGGTGTTACTCTGACTAGATATCCGGGGAGTGTTACTCTGATCTGAGGTTTGGGCTGGTATTACTCTGACTAGAGGTCTGTGGTGGTGTTACTCTGACTAGAGGTCTGGTGGGCTGTTTCTCTGACGAGAGTTCTGTGGTGGTGTTACTCTGACTAGATATCTGGGGAGTGTTAATCTGATCTGAGGTTTGGGCTGGTGTTACTCTGACTAGAGGTCTGGGGGATGTTACTCTGAATATAGGCCTGGGGGTTGTTACTCTGACTAGATATCTGGGAGGCTTACTCGGACTAAAGGCCTGGGGGGTGTTACTCTGACTAGAGGTCTGGTGGGCTGTTACTCTGACTAGAGTTCAGTGGTGGTGTTACTCTGACTAGAGGTCTGGTGGACTGTTACTCTGACTAGATGTCTTGGGGTGTTACTCTGATTAGAGGTCTGGGAGGTGTTATTCTGACTAGAGGTTTGGGGTGGTGTTACTCTTACTTGAGATCTGCGGGGGTCACTCTGACTAGAAGTCTGGGGGGCTGTTACTCGGACTAAAGGCCTGGGGGGTTGTTACTCTGACAAAACGCCTGGGGGTTTTACTCTGACTAGAGGTTTGAAGTGGTGTTACTCTGACTAGAGATTTGAGGGTTGTTACTCCGACTAGAGGTCTGCGGGTGTCATTCTGACTTGAAGTCTGGGGGGCTGTTAATCTGACTAAAGGCCTGGAGAGTGTTACTCTGACTAGACGCCTGGGGGTTTTACTCTGACTAGAGGTTTGAAGTGGTGTTACTCTGACTAGAGATTTGAGGGTTGTTACTCTGACTAGAGTTCTGTGGTGGTGTTACTCGGACTAAAGGCCTGGGGTGCGTTACTCTGACTAGACGTCTGAGGGGGGTTTTACTCTGACTACAGGGTTGGGGTTGGTGTTACTCTGACTGGAGGTCTTGGGTGGTGTTACTCTGACTTGATGTCTGCATGGTATTACTCTGGCTAAATGTCTGGGAGGTTGTTACTCTGAGTAGAGGTCTGGAGGGTTTTACACTGACTAGATGTCTGAGGGGGGGTTACACTGTCTAGATGTCTGTGGGGTGTTACTCTGACTAGAGGGTTGGTGGTGTTACTCTGACTAGATATCCGGGGAGTGTTACTCTGATCTGAGGTTTGGGCTGGTATTACTCTGACTAGAGGTCTGGTGGACTGTTACTCTGACTAGAGGTCTGGTGGGCTGTTACTCCGATTAGAGTTCTGTGGTGGTGTTACTCGGACTAAAGGCCTGGGGGGTGTTACTCTGACTAGATATCCGGGGAGTGTTACTCTGTTCTGAGGTTTGGGCTGGTATTACTCTGACTAGAGTTCTGTGGTGGTGTTACTCTGACTAGAGGTCTGGTGGGCTGTTACTCTGATCTGAGGTTTGGGCTGGTATTACTCTGACTAGAGTTCTGTGGTGGTGTTACTCTGACTAGAGGTCTGGTGGGCTGTTACTCTGACTAGAGTTCTGTTGTGGTGTTACTCTGACTAGAGATCTGGTGGGCTGTTACTCTGACTAGAGTTCTGTGGTGGTGTTACTCTGACTAGATATCTGGGGAGTGTTACTCTGATCTGAGGTTTGGGCTGGTATTACTCTGACTAGAGTTCTGTGGTGGTGTTACTCTGACTAGAGGTCTGGTGGGCTGTTACTCTGACTAGAGTTCTGTTGCGGTGTTACTCTGACTAGAGGTCTGGTGGGCTGTTACTCTGACTAGAGTTCTGTGGTGGTGTTACTCTGACTAGAGGTCTGTGGTGGTGTTACTCTGACTAGAGGTCTGGTGGGCTGTTTCTCTGACTAGAGTTCTGTGGTGGTGTTACTCTGACTAGAGGTCTGGTGGGCTGTTACTCTGACTAGAGTTCTGTGGTGGTGTTACTCTGACTAGAGGTCTGGTGGGCTGTTTCTCTGACTAGAGTTCTGTGGTGGTGTTTCTCTGACTAGAGGTCTGGTGGGCTGTTACTCTGACTAGAGTTCTGTGGTGGTGTTACTCTGACTAGAGGTCTGGTGGGCTGTTATTCTGTCTAGATATCTGGGGAGTGTTACTCTGATCTGAGGTTTGGGCTGGTATTACTCTGACTAGAGTTCTGTGGTGGTGTTACTCTGACTAGAGGTCTGGTGGGCTGTTACTCTGACTAGAAGTCTGGTGGGCTGTTACTCTGACTACAGTTCTGGTGGGCTGTTACTCTGACTAGAGGTCTGTGGTGGTGTTACTCTGACTAGAGGTCTGGTGGGCTGTTTCTCTGACTAGAGTTCTGTGTTGGTGTTACTCTGACTAGATATCTGGGAAGTGTTAATCTGATCTGAGGATTGGGCTGGTGTTACTCTGACTAGAGGTCTGGTGGACTGTTACGCTGACTAGATGTCTGGTGGGCTGTTACTCTGACTAGAGTTCTGTGGTGGTGTTACTCTGACTAGAGGTCTGGTGGGCTGTTACTCTGACTAGATATCTGGGGAGTGTTACTCTGATCTGAGGTATGGGCAGGTGTTACTCTGACTAGAGGGTTGGTGGTGTTACTCTGACTAGAGGTCTGTGGTGGTGTTACTCTGACTAGATATCTGGGGAGTGTTAATCTGATCTGAGGTTTGGGCTGGTATTACACTGACTAGAGTTCTGTGGTGGTGTTACTCTGACTAGAGGTCTGGTGGGCTGTTACTCTGACTAGAGGTCTGGTGGGCGGTTACTCTGACTAGAGTTCTGTTGTGGTGTTACTCTGACTAGAGGACTGGTGGGCTGTTACTCTGACTAGAGTTCTGTGGTGGTGTTACTCTGACTAGAGGTCTGGTGGGCTGTTACTCTGACTAGAGGTCTGGTGGGCTGTTACTCTGACTAGAGTTCTGTGGTGGTGTTACTCTGACAAGATATCTGGGGAGTGTTAATCTGATCTGAGGTTTAGGCTGGTATTACTCTGACTAGAGGTCTGTGGTGGTGTTACTCTGACTAGAGGTCTGGTGGGCTGTTACTCTGACTAGAGTTCTGTGGTGGTGTTACTCTGACAAGATATCTGGGGAGTGTTAATCTGATCTGAGGTTTAGGCTGGTATTACTCTGACTAGAGGTCTGTGGTGGTGTTACTCTGACTAGAGGTCTGGTGGGCTGTTAATCTGACTGGAGTTCTGAGGTGGTGTTACTCTGACTAGAGGTCTGGTGGGCTGTTACTCTGACTAGAGGTCTGGTGGGCTGTTACTCTGACTAGAGTTCTGTGGTGGTGTTACTCTGACTAGAGGTCTGGTGGGCTGTTTCTCTGACTAGAGTTCTGTGGTGGTGTTACTCTGACTAGAGGTCTGGTGGGCTGTTACTCTGACTAGAGTTCTGTGGTGGTGTTACTCTGACTAGAGGTCTGGTGGGCTGTTACTCTGACTAGAGTTCTGTGGTGGTGTTACTCTGACTAGATATCTGGGGAGTGTTACTCTGATCTGAGGTTTGGGCTGGTGTTACTCTGACTAGAGGGTTGGTGGTGTTACTCTGACTAGATATCCGGGGAGTGTTACTCTGATCTGAGGTTTGGGCTGGTATTACTCTGACTAGAGGTCTGTGGTGGTGTTACTCTGACTAGAGGTCTGGTGGGCTGTTTCTCTGACTAGAGTTCTGTGGTGGTGTTACTCTGACTAGATATCTGGGGAGTGTTAATCTGATCTGAGGTTTGGGCTGGTGTTACTCTGACTAGAGGTCTGGGGGATGTTACTCTGAATATAGGCCTGGGGGTTGTTACTCTGACTAGATATCTGGGAGGCTTACTCGGACTAAAGGCCTGGGGGGTGTTACTCTGACTAGAGGTCTGGTGGGCTGTTACTCTGACTAGAGTTCAGTGGTGGTGTTACTCTGACTAGAGGTCTGGTGGACTGTTACTCTGACTAGATGTCTGGTGGGCTGTTACTCTGACTAGAGTTCTGTGGTGGTGTTACTCTGACTAGAGGTCTGGTGGGCTGTTACTCTGACTAGAGTTCTGTGGTGGTGTTACTCTGACTAGAGGTCTGGTGGGCTGTTATTCTGTCTAGATATCTGGGGAGTGTTACTCTGATCTGAGGTTTGGGCTGGTATTACTCTGACTAGAGTTCTGTGGTGGTGTTACTCTGACTAGAGGTCTGGTGGGCTGTTACTCTGACTAGAGGTCTGGTGGGCTGTTACTCTGACTAGAGTTCTGTGGTGGTGTTACTCTGACTAGAGGTCTGGTGGGCTGTTACTCTGACTAGATATCTGGGGAGTGTTACTCTGATCTGAGGTTTGGGCAGGTGTTACTCTGACTAGAGGGTTGGTGGTGTTACTCTGACTAGATATCTGGGGAGTGTTACTCTGATCAGAGGTTTGGGCTGGTATTACTCTGACTAGAGGTCTGTGGTGGTGTTACTCTGACTAGAGGTCTGGTGGGCTGTTTCTCTGACTAGAGTTCTGTGGTGGTGTTACTCTGACTAGATATCTGGGGAGTGTTAATCTGATCTGAGGATTGGTCTGGTGTTACTCTAACTAGAGGTCTGGGGGTTGTTACTCTGACTAGATATCTGGGAGGCTTACTCGGACTAAAGGCCTGGGGGGTGTTACTCTGACTAGATATCCGGGGAGTGTTACTCTGATCTGAGGTTTGGGCTGGTATTACTCTGACTAGAGTTCTGTGGTAGTGTTACTCTGACTGGAGGTCTGGTGGGCTGTTACTCTGACTAGAGTTCAGTGGTGGTGTTACTCTGACTAGAGGTCTGGTGGACTGTTACTCTGACTAGATGTCTGGTGGGCTGTTACTCTGACTAGAGTTCTGTGGTGGCGTTACTCTGACTAGAGGTCTGGTGGGCTGTTACTCTGACTAGATATCTGGGGAGTGTTACTCTGATCTGAGGTTTGGGCAGGAGTTACTCTTACTAGAGGGTTGGTGGTGTTACTCTGACTAGAGGTCTGTGGTGGTGTTACTCTGACTAGATATCTGGGGAGTGTTAATCTGATCTGAGGTTTGGGCTGGTATTACTCTGACTAGAGTTCTGTGGTGGTGTTACTCTGACTAGAAGTCTGGTGGGCTGTTACTCTGACTAGAGTTCTGTGGTGGTGTTACTCTGACTAGATATCTGGGGAGTGTTACTCTGATCTGAGGTTTGGGCTGGTGTTACTCTGACTAGAGGGTTGGTGGTGTTACTCTGACTAGATATCCGGGGAGTGTTACTCTGATCTGAGGTTTGGGCTGGTATTACTCTGACTAGAGGTCTGTGGTGGTGTTACTCTGACTAGAGGTCTGGTGGGCTGTTTCTCTGACTAGAGTTCTGTGGTGGTGTTACTCTGACTAGATATCTGGGGAGTGTTAATCTGATCTGAGGTTTGGGCTGGTGTTACTCTGACTAGAGGTCTGGGGGATGTTACTCTGAATATAGGCCTGGGGATTGTTACTCTGACTAGATATCTGGGAGGCTTACTCGGACTAAAGGCCTGGGGGGTGTTACTCTGACTAGAGGTCTGGTGGGCTGTTACTCTGACTAGAGTTCAGTGGTGGTGTTACTCTGACTAGAGGTCTGGTGGACTGTTACTCTGACTAGATGTCTGGTGGGCTGTTACTCTGACTAGAGTTCTGTGGTGGTGTTACTCTGACTAGAGGTCTGGTGGGCTGTTACTCTGACTAGAGTTCTGTGGTGGTGTTACTCTGACTAGAGGTCTGGTGGGCTGTTATTCTGTCTAGATATCTGGGGAGTGTTACTCTGATCTGAGGTTTGGGCTGGTATTACTCTGACTAGAGTTCTGTGGTGGTGTTACTCTGACTAGAGGTCTGGTGGGCTGTTACTCTGACTAGAGGTCTGGTGGGCTGTTACTCTGACTAGATATCTGGGGAGTGTTACTCTGATCTGAGGTTTGGGCAGGTGTTACTCTGACTAGAGGGTTGGTGGTGTTACTCTGACTAGATATCTGGGGAGTGTTACTCTGATCTGAGGTTTGGGCTGGTATTACTCTGACTAGAGGTCTGTGGTGGTGTTACTTTGACTAGAGGTCTGGTGGGCTGTTTCTCTGACTAGAGTTCTGTGGTGGTGTTACTCTGACTAGATATCTGGGGAGTGTTAATCTGATCTGAGGATTGGGCTGGTGTTACTCTGACTAGAGGTCTGGGAGTTGTTACTCTGACTAGATATCTGGGAGGCTTACTCGGACTAAAGGCCTGGGGGGTGTTACTCTGACTAGATATCCGGGGAGTGTTACTCTGATCTGAGGTTTGGGCTGGTATTACTCTGACTAGAGTTCTGTGGTAGTGTTACTCTGACTAGAGGTCTGGTGGGCTGTTACTCTGACTAGAGTTCAGTGGTGGTGTTACTCTGACTAGAGTTCTGGTGGACTGTTACTCTGACTAGATGTCTGGTGGGCTGTTACTCTGACTAGAGTTCTGTGGTGGCATTACTCTGACTAGAGGTCTGGTGGGCTGTTACTCTGACTAGATATCTGGGGAGTGTTACTCTGATCTGAGGTTTGGGCAGGAGTTACTCTGACTAGAGGGTTGGTGGTGTTACTCTGACTAGAGGTCTGTGGTGGTGTTACTCTGACTAGATATCTGGGGAGTGTTAATCTGATCTGAGGTTTGGGCTGGTATTACTCTGACTAGAGTTCTGTGGTGGTGTTACTCTGACTAGAAGTCTGGTGGGCTGTTACTCTGACTAGAGTTCTGTGGTGGTGTTACTCTGACTAGATATCTGGGGAGTGTTACTCTGATCTGAGGTTTGGGCTGGTGTTACTCTGACTAGAGGGTTGGTGGTGTTACTCTGACTAGATATCCGGGGAGTGTTACTCTGATCTGAGGTTTGGGCTGGTATTACTCTGACTAGAGGTCTGTGGTGGTGTTACTCTGACTAGAGGTCTGGTGGGCTGTTTCTCTGACTAGAGTTCTGTGGTGGTGTTACTCTGACTAGATATCTGGGGAGTGTTAATCTGATCTGAGGTTTGGGCTGGTGTTACTCTGACTAGAGGTCTGGGGGATGTTACTCTGAATATAGGCCTGGGGGTTGTTACTCTGACTAGATATCTGGGAGGCTTACTCGGACTAAAGGCCTGGGGGGTGTTACTCTGACTAGAGGTCTGGTGGGCTGTTACTCTGACTAGAGTTCAGTGGTGGTGTTACTCTGACTAGAGGTCTGGTGGACTGTTACTCTGACTAGATGTCTGGTGGGCTGTTACTCTGACTAGAGTTCTGTGGTGGTGTTACTCTGACTAGAGGTCTGGTGGGCTGTTACTCTGACTAGAGTTCTGTGGTGGTGTTACTCTGACTAGAGGTCTGGTGGGCTGTTATTCTGTCTAGATATCTGGGGAGTGTTACTCTGATCTGAGGTTTGGGCTGGTATTACTCTGACTAGAGTTCTGTGGTGGTGTTACTCTGACTAGAGGTCTGGTGGGCTGTTACTCTGACTAGAGGTCTGGTGGGCTGTTACTCTGACTAGATATCTGGGGAGTGTTACTCTGATCTGAGGTTTGGGCAGGTGTTACTCTGACTAGAGGGTTGGTGGTGTTACTCTGACTAGATATCTGGGGAGTGTTACTCTGATCTGAGGTTTGGGCTGGTATTACTCTGACTAGAGGTCTGTGGTGGTGTTACTTTGACTAGAGGTCTGGTGGGCTGTTTCTCTGACTAGAGTTCTGTGGTGGTGTTACTCTGACTAGATATCTGGGGAGTGTTAATCTGATCTGAGGATTGGGCTGGTGTTACTCTGACTAGAGGTCTGGGAGTTGTTACTCTGACTAGATATCTGGGAGGCTTACTCGGACTAAAGGCCTGGGGGGTGTTACTCTGACTAGAGTTCAGTGGTGGTGTTACTCTGACTAGAGGTCTGGTGGACTGTTACTCTGACTAGATGTCTGGTGGGCTGTTACTCTGACTAGAGTTCTGTGGTGGCATTACTCTGACTAGAGGTCTGGTGGGCTGTTACTCTGACTAGATATCTGGGGAGTGTTACTCTGATCTGAGGTTTGGGCAGGAGTTACTCTGACTAGAGGGTTGGTGGTGTTACTCTGACTAGAGGTCTGTGGTGGTGTTACTCTGACTAGATATCTGGGGAGTGTTAATCTGATCTGAGGTTTGGGCTGGTATTACTCTGACTAGAGTTCTGTGGTGGTGTTACTCTGACTAGAGGTCTGGTGGGCTGTTACTCTGACTAGAGGTCTGGTGGGCTGTTACTCTGACTAGAGTTCTGTTGTGGTGTTACTCTGACTAGAGGTCTGGTGGGCTGTTACTCTGACTAGAGTTCTGTGGTGGTGTTACTCTGACTAGAGGTCTGGTGGGCTGTTACTCTGACTAGAGGTCTGGTGGGCTGTTAATCTGACTAGAGTTCTGTGGTGGTGTTACTCTGACTAGATATCTGGGGAGTGTTAATCTGATCTGAGGTTTGGGCTGGTATTACTCTGACTAGAGTTCTGTGGTGGTGTTACTCTGACTAGAGGTCTGGTGGGCTGTTACTCTGACTAGATATCCGGGGAGTGTTACTCTGATCTGAGGTTTGGGCTGGTATTACTCTGACTAGAGTTCTGTGGTGGTGTTACTCCGACTAGAAGTCTGGTGGGCTGTTACTCTGATTAGAGTTCTGTGGTGGTGTTACTCTGACTAGAGGTCTGGTGGGCTGTTACTCTGACTAGAGTTCTGTGCTGGTGTTACTCTGACTAGAGGTCTGTGGTGGTGTTACTCTGACTAGAGGTCTGGTGGGCTGTTACTCTGACTAGAGTTCTGTGGTGGTGTTACTCTGACTAGAGGTCTGGTGGGCTGTTACTCTGACTAGAGGTCTGGTGGGCTGTTACTCTGACTAGATATCCGGGGAGTGTTACTCTGATCTGAGGTTTGGGCTGGTATTACTCTGACTAGCGTTCTGTGGTGGTGTTACTCCGACTAGAAGTCTGGTGGGCTGTTACTCTGACTAGAGTTCTGTGGTGGTGTTACTCTGACTAGAGGTCTGGTGGGCTGTTACTCTGACTAGAGTTCTGTGCTGGTGTTACTCTGACTAGAGGTCTGTGGTGGTGTTACTCTGACTAGAGGTCTGGTGGGCTGTTACTCTGACTAGAGTTCTGTGGTGGTGTTACTCTGACTAGAGGTCTGGTGGTCTGTTACTCTGACTAGAGTTCTGTGGTGGTGTTACTCTGACTAGAGGTCTGGTGGGCTGTTACTCTGACTAGAGGTCTGGTGGGCTCTTACACTGACTAGAGTTCTGTGGTGGTGTTACTCTGACTAGATATCTGGGGAGTGTTACTCTGATCTGAGGTTTGGGCTGGTATTACTCTGACTAGAGTTCTGTGGTGGTGTTACTCTGACTAGAAGTCTGGTGGGCTGTTACTCTGACTAGAGTTCTGTGGTGGTGTTACTCTGACTAGAGGTCTGGTGGGCTGTTACTCTGACTAGAGTTCTGTGCTGGTGTTACTCTGACTAGAGGTCTGTGGTGGTGTTACTCTGACTAGAGGTCTGGTGGGCTGTTACTCTGACTAGAGTTCTGTGGTGGTGTTACTCTGACTAGAGGTCTGGTGGGCTGTTACTCTGACTAGAGGTCTGGTGGGCTGTTACTCTGACTAGATATCCGGGGAGTGTTACTCTGATCTGAGGTTTGGGCTGGTATTACTCTGACTAGCGTTCTGTGGTGGTGTTACTCCGACTAGAAGTCTGGTGGGCTGTTACTCTGACTAGAGTTCTGTGGTGGTGTTACTCTGTCTAGAGGTCTGGTGGGCTGTTACTCTGACTAGAGTTCTGTGCTGGTGTTACTCTGACTAGAGGTCTGTGGTGGTGTTACTCTGACTAGAGGTCTGGTGGGCTGTTACTCTGACTAGAGTTCTGTGGTGGTGTTACTCTGACTAGAGGTCTGGTGGTCTGTTACTCTGACTAGAGTTCTGTGGTGGTGTTACTCTGACTAGAGGTCTGGTGGGCTGTTACTCTGACTAGAGGTCTGGTGGGCTCTTACACTGACTAGAGTTCTGTGGTGGTGTTACTCTGACTAGATATCTGGGGAGTGTTACTCTGATCTGAGGTTTGGGCTGGTATTACTCTGACTAGAGTTCTGTTGTGGTGTTACTCTGACTAGAAGTCTGGTGGGCTGTTACTCTGACTAGAGTTCTGTGGTGGTGTTACTCTGACTAGAGGTCTGGTGGGCTGTTACTCTGACTAGATATCTGGGGAGTGTTACTCTGATCTGAGGTTTGGGCTGGTATTACTCTGACTAGAGTTCTGTGGTGGTGTTACTCTGACTAGAGGTCTGGTGGGCTGTTACTCTGATCTGAGGTTTGGGCTTGTGTTACTCTGACTAGAGGGTTGGTGGTGTTACTCTGACTAGAGGTCTGAGACCAGTGATAGCAGAATCAGAATTGGGACAAATGTCATGAAATTTGTTGTTTTGTGGGAGCTGTATAATGTAATAAATTTTTAAAATACTATACGTTACCATAAGAAATACGTAAATAGTGCAAAAAATTCAAATAAATAGATTTCATTGAGAAATCTGTTGGCAGAGGGGAAGAAACTTTTCCTAAACGTTGAGTGTGTGTCCTCAGGCTCCCGTATCTCCTTCCCAACAAGGGAGCAATGAGAAGGGGGCATGTCTAGGGTGACAGTGGGGGGAGGGTGGAGTGGTTCTTAATGTTGGATGCTGCGCTCTTGAGGCATCGGCCTTAGAAGATGTCCTCGATGGGGCTAGTGTCTCTGTTCCTGATCCTGTGCACATACCTGACAGTAATGTAACCAGTCAGAATACTCTCCATGGTACATCTGTAGAAATTTGCCAGAGTCTCTGGTGCGCTCACAAATCTTCTCAAACTGCAGGTGAAGTATAGCCTCTGGCCTGTCTTCTTTGGGATTGAATCTCTACGTTGTTCTGCGAGGATCAGTGTGGACTCTCTGCATATTTATATGTACATATTTAGATTAAAATGTACTGGGCTCATTGGTAAGTTTACAGGTAACACAAAAATAAAGAGGCTGTACGCTCGAATGCTGTTCTTAGACTTCAGTTCAGCATTCAACACAATCATCCCTCAGAAACTGATTGGAAAGCTGAGCCTACTGGGCCTGAACACCTCCCTCTGCAACTGGATCCTAGACTTCCTGACTGGGAGACCTCAGTCAGTCCAGATCAGGAGCAGCATCTCCAACACCATCACACTGAGCACGGGGACACCCCAGGGCTGTGCGCTCAGTCCACTGCCGTTCACTCTGCTGACCCATGACTGTGCTGCAACACACAGCTCGAACCATATCATCAAGTTTGCCGATGACATGACTGTGGTGGGTCTCATTAGCAAGAACAACAAGTCAGTTTACAGAGAAGAGGTGCAGTGGCTAACAGACTGGTGCAGAGCCAACAACCTGTCTTTTAATGTGAACAAAACAAAAGAGATGGTTGTTGACTTCAGTAGGGCACGGAGTGACCACTCTCCGCTGAACATCGACGGGTCCTCGGTAGAGATTGTTAAGAGCACCAAATTTCTTGGTGTTCACCTGGCGGAGAATCTCACCTGGTCCCTCAACACCAGCTGCATAGCAAAGAAAGCCCAGCGGCATCTCTACTTTCTGCGAAGGCTGAGGAAAATCCATCTCCCACTCCCCATCCTCATCACATTCTACAGGGGTTGTATTGAGAGCATCCTGAGCAGCTGCATCACTGCCCGGTTCGGAAATTGCACCATCTCAGATCGCAAGACCCTGCAACGGATAGTGAGGTCAGCTGAGAAGATCATCAGGGTCTCTCTTCCCGCCATTATGGACATTTACACCACACGCTGCATCCGAAAGGCAAACAACATTATGAAGGACCCCACGCACCCCTCATAGAAACTCTTCTCCCTCTTGCTGTCTGGGAAAAGGCACCGGAGCATTCGGGCTCTCACGGCCAGAACAGTTTCTTCCCCCAAGCTATCACACTCCTCAATACCCAGAGTCTGGACTGACACCTTACTGCCCTATTGTCCTGTTTATTATTTATTGTAATGCCTGCACTGTTTTGTGCACTTTACACAGGTCCTGGGTAGGTCTGTAGTCTACTGTAGTTTTTTTCTGTGTTGTTTTTTACGTAGTTCAGTCTAGTTTCTGTACTGCTTCATATAGCACCATGGTCCTGAAAAATGTTGTCTTGTTTGTACTGTGTACTGTACCAGCAGTTATGGTCGAAATGACAATAAAAGTGACTTGACTTGTAGATAGTGAGGAATATTCTGAACAGTTGGAAATGTGAGCAGGGAAGTGGTAAATGGAGTTTAATTTGGACAAGGTCCAATGGAAGAGACAAATCTAGAGGAAATGACAGGACCTTGGGAGCATTGATTTACAGAGGGGATTTGGGATGTGTCCACAGCCCATGGAAAGCACCATCCCAAGTAGACAGGGTGGTAAAGAAGGCATGCAGCATCTTTTTCATTCAGGTTGTTATTATGTCTGGAAGTCATGCTAACATGGGACATGGGACATGCTAACACTATAGCACAGTACAGGCCTTTCGGCCCACAATGCTGTGCAGATCCTTAACCTACTCTAAGATCAATTTAACCCTTTCCTTTGACTCTACTCTTCTGTCATCCATGTATCTACGAGTATCTTAAAAGTCCCTCATGTCTCAGCCTCTACCAGCTGTGTATCCTACGCACTTATCATTCTATGTGAACAGCCCACCTCTAAACATTCCTCCAATCACCTTAAAAGGACTTCCTCTGGTACTAAGAGACACCAGATGATAGGATTTGGTATCATGGTCAAGACAAGCATCAAAGGACGAAGGACTTATTCCTGTGCTGTACTCCTGCATGCTTCATGATTAATAAATAGCATCTCTTCTTTTAAGCAATACAATCTCAACACTGATTTTGACAAAGTGTGTGAATGGGAAGCTTAACCTCGTTATGTAATGGGAGAAGCAATGTCGAAGAGTTATCAGATGATTGTGTGAATGATGTTCCTTTTAATGAATGGTGCTTGTTCTTAATCTAGTAGCTGGCTGTGCGAGCAGCATTTACCTCTCTTGTGTGATCTGTGCCACTAACACTAAAAGTCAACGTAAAGTAACTTTCAAAGTAGATTTATTGTCAAAATGCGTATATGTCACCAGATACTTCCTTGAGATTCATTTCTTGTAGGCAGTTACAGGAAAATATAGAAATACAATGGAATTCATGAAAAACTATACACAAACAAAGATTGACAAACATCCACTGTGCAAAAGAGGACAAGTTGTGCAAATAAATAAATAATACTGCAAATGTGAGTTGTAGAGCCTCGAAAGTGAGTCTTTAGTTGTGGAATCTGTTCAGTGCTGAGGAGAGTGATGCCAGTTCAGGAGTCTGATCGCTGAAGGGTATTAACTGTTCCTGAAACGGGTGGTGTGGGACCTGAGGCTCCATGGCAGCAGTGTGGAGAGTGCGTGGTCTGAACAGTGAGGGTCCTTGATGATAGATGCTGTTTTCTGTGGCAGGGATCTTTGTAAATGAAGGAGTACAAGGCGAATGCTTTACCTGTGAGAGACTGGGCTGTTTCCACTACTTTCTGTAGACACAAACAACTAAACAGATATCCTCAATGTTGTGAAATTCATTGGGAGAACATAGGAGAAGGTGGAGGCCATTAAATCTTCAGTGTATTCTGCCAGATCTGACTGATCTTAACCCTGTTTATTTCCTTAACTCCATACCTCTTAATCTTGTTCCTTCACAAAAAATCTTTGTCAGTTTTTAATCTTTTAGTTGACCCTCAGCTTTCATTGTCTGAATTCTGCCCCTCTATGTCTGGTAGGAGAAAGAGTTGAGAATGTGGTCCTTCCCCACAGAGTCTTTGCATTGGCTGCATTGGCCCTCAGGGTCTCGTACTCCTGAAGCCTGAAACATATCAAGGCCAAGCAAATCTGAGCAATCTATGGATGTGGACCCCAAGTTTCACCTGTTCCTCCCCACTGCTAAGAATCAGACCATTAACCCTGTACTCCACTTTCATGTTCAAAGTTCAAGTTTACTTTACAATTATTTGATTGATTTTGAGATGCCGTGCTCTTCCAGCCCAACGAGGCCACTCTGCTCAGCTGCACCCCCTGAACCGTACGTCTTTGATACTGGAGAAAGCAGAGGAAACCCAGACAGTCACAAAGGGAACATCCAAACTGCATCCAGCTTGAATTGATCCTGACTTACAATTGAACCTGGGTCACCGGCACCGTAAGACCATTACGCTAAACGCTAAACTACCACGCCACCCTGACTTGGGAAGCACTCTTCCGCAAAAGACAGGTGAAGCGGCAATGTCTGTCTGTGACGCTGCGCGATGACTTGGCCAGGTCTGTCTTCCACAGTACCAGGAACTGGTAGACCCTCAGCACACAGTGACACACGGTGCCCACACACTGACTGAGAAATGCTCCCCTTCTAACGCAATTATTAGAAAGCAGTCGGCATAATCCTGTGAAGGATATTTGGCCCCGGGAGCGATTGATATCAGTGCACCTTATCATTGTGACACTTCAGTGCATTCACAAGAGGGGGTGTCGTGGAAAAAAACACATCATTTACTGCCATTCCTTTGCACTGGCTGTCTGAGGAAAAGTGAAATCTGAGCATAAAATGCTTTCAATACCATTGCTCTCAGTGGCTCAGTCCCCATAGCAACCAGAGCACTTAATCAAATTGGTAAACAGATGGTCAGTGTGCAACAGGTAACATATGTGACAATGAGGCCTGACATCACCACAGATGGAGGGTGGAGAGGAGGCTGGTGCAGGAACATTTCCTCCTCATTTGCTGCCCTATTGTAATCCTTCACACATGTAGATTAGCTGAGTTCATTCATGCAGAAAGCACAAGGCGATGTGGAACCTGCTCCCATACAAGACTCCCAACAACTCACTCCCTGAACAAGATGGGAGGCAGCTACTGCTCTGATTATCCTGTTGTCTTCTGCCTTCCTTTCCAGTCGCGATGAAGGGTTTCGGCCCAAAATGTCAACTGTACTCTTTTCCATAGGTGCTGCTGAGTTCCTCCAGCATTGTGTGTGTGTATTGCTTTAGACTTACAGCATCTGCAGATTTTCTCCTGTTTCTGATTATGCTTGCTAAAAATACTCCCCTTCCTGAAATATTTTCAGAGATACCACACTTTCTATTTTCCAAACCTGACCTATTGATTTCCTTTCTGTAAGTTTATGGGCAAGGGTTAAATAGATTAAGACTTTATTTCCTGGAGTGTAGAAGATTGAGGAGTGATTTGATAGCTATACAAAATTACGAAGGGTATAGATGGGGTAAATGCAAGCAGGCTTTTTCCACTGAGGTTGGGTGGGACTACAACCAGAGGTCATGGGTTAAGAGTGAAAACTGAAATGCTTAAGGGAGGCACTTCTTCACTCAGAATGGGGAACGAACTGCCAGCGGAAGTGGTGGATGTGCGTTTGATTGCAACATTTAACATGGATGTGAGGGACATGGGTATGGGGTCTGTGGTCTAGGTACAGGCAGAGTAGTAGTTCAGCATGGACTAGATGGGCCAAATGGCCTGTTTCTGTGGTGCACCTTACTTCCCAGGGATCCCTGGTTTCTATGACCACAACGAAACGTGGGAACAAATCACTGTGGCCCAACCTTCACTACAAATAACACCGATGACCTTTCCAATATTCTTGATTCAATATTACCATCTATCACTGAGAATTACCCACTTGTTTTAGCAGACCCTGCCTGTCCTTGAATGAGAAATTGGGCACAAGCAGAATTTACTCTCTCCAAGCCTTGGAGGTTCCAGGAAACCTGATTTCTAAGAAAGGCACCCTGGTTCCCTCACTATAGGAAGGACGTGAAAGTTTACCAGGATGCAGAAGAGTTTACCAGGATGCTGCCTAGGCTAGAGTGGGATGAGAAAGCGAGGGCTTTTTTCTTGAGAGGTGACTTGATAGAACTGTACAATGTCCGGGTGAGCGTGATTTCAATGGTTAAGGGACTTTTGGGCAGGTATATGGATAGTAAAGATATGGAGGGCGATGGTCACGGAGCAGATCGTTGGGTATAGACAGTTTAAGTGATTTTCGGCATGACCTAGATGGGCCAAAGGGTCTGCTTCTGTGCTGTACTTCTCCATGACTCTACAAGAGGCATCGATAGAGTGGACAGCCCAGGCAGAAATGGCTAATATGAGTGGGCATGGTTTTAAGGGTGTTGGGAGGAAAACATAGAGGCATTGCCAGAGATGGGTTTTTTTTACACAGAGAGTGGTAGGTGCAGGGAACTTGCTAACAGGGGTAGTGGCAGAGCCAGAGACATTAGGGACACTTGTCTGACTCATGGATATGCAAATAGATGGCAGGACAATAGAGAGAAGGGTTAGATTGATCATAGGGCAGGTTAAAGGATAGGCACAACATTGTGGGCCGAAGGGCCTGTACTGTTGTATGCTCTAAGTTGTATGTTCCACAATTTCCAAGATCTTAAAAATGCTTTGCCAGTCAATTAACTATCCCTTGAAGCATTGTAATGATAGTGTTGTGTTATGGGAATTTACACACAGCATTGTCCCTGATGATAACCAGATAATCTACTGAGGTAATGTTGGGTGTGTAGCAACACCCCCACCCCTGCCCTTACCTGACCTTGTACCCACAGATGTAGTATGTTTGTGGAAACCAAAAAGTAAAAGTAAATTACTTTGTTACTACTATTTTTTAAAAATCTCAATGTTAACATTAATGCAAAGGCACTAATTATAGCTTCCTTCAATTCTGGGAGTTTAGCTGACATGATGCACTCTACAGTGTGTCATCTGAATGGCCAACATTTATGTATAAGCTTAGAATACTTAACTCTGCATAGCTTCACTGTCTAGCCTGACTGTATCCAAACTGTCTGCAAAATGCAACTTTACAGCAAGATGCACCAGGTTACAGGAAGGACAGGGGACATTTTTAAGTTCCACACCTGTGTCCAAGAGGTCCAAGGGGAGAATTGGAAGCCAGGGCCTGTTAGCCCAAGCACTGAGTCTGTGAATCTTGGTGAGCTTGCTGGGGTACTCAATGACCCAGTCCTCTCAAACTGGATCTGCTGGAGGTCAAAGAATAGAGACCATCTTGGGGTCAGAGGCTGGTGTATGTTCATAGCTGGGAGCGAGGAGTGGGGGCTTGCTTAGCTGTTGCTTGCCCTGTTCCGCCGAGCATCGTGGGCATGTTATGCTGGCGTTGGAAGTTGTGGTGGCATTTGCGGGCCACCCCCAGCACACCCTGGTTAACACAAAGAAAGCATTTCACTGTCAGTTTTAATGTACACGTGACAAATAAACTTGAATCTTGAAGTACAGAGTGAGTAACCTGCCCACTGCAGCCACAAACCCAGCTCTAGTTTTAACTAGTCAGACTATACAAATGACATGTCATTGAAGGCATCTAACAAAGGTTATTCTGTAACAGCACATCCACAAACCTTGGACTTAAACAAGGGTCAGCAGTGGTCCTTTCAAAGATCAATAAACAGATTGCAGTCTGTTTCACTGACAGCAGGCTTAAACCTGCCCTTATATTCAATTAAATGTTTGCCAGCAGTGCTGTGCTGTGGGGTGGGGGAGAAGGGAGTTTGTCCAAGGGCAAGATGACTGCATTTTCTCTATAGATGATGGAAAGCATTCTGAGACCAGAATCAGCTTTATCTGTTGCTTTTTGGTAGCAGTACAGTGCAGTAGATAAGCTAATACTACAAGTTACAATAAGAAATATAATAAACATATATAACAATATTTAACAGTATAACAAGAACAAATCTCACATGTGGCACCGCAGTAGCGTAGTAGTTAGCAAATGCTGTTACAACTTGGAGTTCGGAGTTCCAATTGAACCTCCTCTGTAAGCAAGCTTGCACGTTCTCCCCATGAGTGTGTGGGTTTCCGCCAGGTGCTCTGGTTTCCTCCCACAGTCCGAAGACACACCGGTTAGTAGGTTAGTTGGTCATTGTAAACTATTCTGTTGCTAGGCTCGGGTTAGACTGGGAGATTGCTGGGCAGTGCGGCTCGGTGGATCAGAAGGGCCTATTCTGCACATTGTCTCTAAACAAATAAAAGTAGATAAGAAGCAAAGAGCAGTCCAGGATCTCCCCCCCCCACTTACTCCAAGGCACAGAAGAAAGGACAAGGAAGCACTTCTCCCTGAAGAAAACTAACACGCTGCTTTCCAGGAGGGCACATTACAGCCGTCCCCCCTAAGCTTTGCAGCGCACAATTAGAGGAAAGCACTGAAGCGCAGGATAAAGTGTGAAGACCTTACATTCGCGGTTAAAAGCGTGTCTGCTTTGCGACTGTGTGCTAAATACACAACTGACATGGAAACGCACAGCTGGTTTCTGGGGGATCTGTATTATGTGGACTGACATGGTGATCATTAACCCCTGATAAGATCATGGTAGGAATGAACTGCTTGGTTGTTGCTGTCACTGCAAGAGAACCCATTTGCTGGCTCACTCCAGCTTTGTTCTCTGACTTGACTTCTGCATTGTAACAACACACTGTATTGTAAAAGATCCCTCCTCCTGTCTTTTTGTTTTCTCCTTCTACTTGTCAATATTTTTGTCTTACTGAAAGAGGTTTAATGATAAGAAATCACCAATGGCCAGTCTCTAAGTGAAAGGGTCTCCCATACTCTGGATGTTGGCATGTGTGCTTTACACCTATGACTGTGAGGCTAAGTACAGTTCCAATGCTGTATGAAAATTTGGTGGCAAGTCCTCTGTTGTTGACCTCTACGTCTCTAGAAGTTTATGCATCATCTAAAACCCTGACAGACTTCTACAGACGAGTCTACCCTGACTGAACTCCATGAAGAGCTGAACTGTCAGTAGTGGAAGATCTGGTCTTCGAGGGGACAAGGTTTGTGATTTCAGTGTTGGCATGCGAGGAAATGCTCCAGAAAATACACAAAGGGCATCTTGGTGAGGAAAAATGTAAATGTAGATCTCATGAAGTGATGTACTGGCCAAGAATGAACCAAGACATCAGCCAGACCATTGCTTCATGTGAAATATGCCCTACCTACAGACCATAGCAGCAAGCAAGTCTGTTTATACCACACCCTGTACCAGACAGATTGTACTTCAAAGTTGAGTGGATTTGTTTGATTGTAATGGGAAGAGTCACTGGTGTAACAGACTACTTCTCCAATTTCCCAGAGGCTTCACTACTACAATTAACATCCAGCAGAGCAGTCATCACCTTCCTGAAAGTTGTGTTTGTGAGGTATGAAGTTCCATAGCAAGTGTATTGGACAATGGTCTACAGTTCTCAAGCTGTGAATCTGAGTCCTTTGCCAGTGACTGCGGGTCTCGACATAAAACTTCAAGCCCACAACACCAAAAATCTGATGGCCTAGTAGAGAGTTCAGGCCATTTGGCCCATCGAGTCTGCTCCACCATTCCATCAAGGCTGATCCATTTCCCCCTCAGCCCCAATCTCCTGCCTTCTCCCCATATCCCTTCATGCTCTGACTAATTACTAATCTATCAACTTCTGCCTTAAATATACATAAAGACTTGGGGTTCACAGCTTCCTGTGGCAAAGAATTCCACAGTCTCAGCACTTTCTGCCTAAAGAAATTGCTCCTCAATTCTGTTCTAAAAGGACACATGTCTATTCTGAGGCTGTGTCCTCTTGTCTTATACTCTCCCACCATAGGAAACATCCTATCCACATCCACTCTATCAAGGCCTTTCACCATTCAATGAGGTCACCCCTCATTCTTCTGAATTCTAGTGAATAGAGGCCCAGAGCCATCAAACACTCTTCATATGACAGGCCATTCAATCTGACAAACCTGGAATCATTTTCTTGAACCTACTTTGAATCCTCTCTGGTTTCAGCACATCCTTTTGAAGAAAAGAGCCAGAATGCTCACAATACTCCAAGTGAGGCCTCTCCAGTTCTTTACAAAGTCTCAACATTACATCCTTGCCTATATATTGTAGTCCACTTAAAATAAATGCTAACATTGCATTTGCCTTCCTCACCACAGACTCAACCTGCAAATTAATCTTTAGGGAATCCTGTATAAGGACTCCCAAGTCCCATTGCTTCTCATTTTTTGTATTTTCTCTCCTTTTAGAAAATAGTCAACCCTTTCATTTCTTCTATCAAAGTGCATGACCACACACTTCCCAACACTGTATTCCATCTGCCATTTCTCCTAATCTGTCTAAGTCCTTCTGTAGACTCCATATTTCCTCAAAACTACCTACCCCTCCACCCATCTTCATATCATCTGCAAACTTCACAACAAAGCCATCAGTTCCATCATCCAAATCATTGACATATAACGTAAAAAGAATCGGTCCCAACACAGACTCCTGTGGAACACTGCTTGTCACTGGCAGCCAACTAGGAAAGACTCCCTTTATTCCCTCACTTTGACTCCTATTGCTTTATCTGTGGTAGAATATTTCCTGTAATACCATGGGTTCATAGCTTGTTAAGCAGCCTCGTGTGTGGCACCTTATCAAAGGCCTTCTGAAAATCCAAGTACACAACATCAACTGATTCTCCTTTGTCTATACTGATCGCTATTTCTTCAAACAATTCTAACAGATTTGTCAGGCAAGATTTTCCCTTAAGGAAACCATGCTGACTATGGGCTATTTTATCATGTGCCTCCAAGTACTCTGAGGCCTCATCTTTAATGATCAACTCCAACATCTTCCCAACCCCTGAGGTCAGACTATTTGGCCTATATTTCCTTTCTTCTGCCTCTCTCACTTCTTGAAGTCTTTAGTGACACTTCAAACTTAGTCTTCTGGAACATTCCGGAGTCTAGCGATTCTTGAAAGATCATTATTAATGTCCTCATGCTCTCTTCAGCCACCCTCTTTCAGAATCCTGAGTGCACGCCATCTTATCCAGCTGACTCATCTACCTTCAGATTTCAGTTCCCCAAGAACCTTCTCCCTACTAATGGGAACTTCACACACTTCACGATTCCTGATAACTGGAACTTCCACCATACTTCTCATGTCTTCCACAGTGAAAACTGATGCAAAATACTTACTGAATAAGTTCATCTGCCATTTTGTTGTCCCTCATTACTACCTCTCCAGCATTGTTTTCTAGTGGTCCAATATCCACTCTTGCCTCTCTTTTACACTATGTATCTGAAGAAACTTTTGGTACCCTCTTTAATATTATTAGCTTGTTTACCTTTGTATTCCATCTTTGCTTTCTTTATGACCTTTTTAGTTGTCTTCTGCTGGTTTTAAGAAGCTTTCCAATCCTCTGACTTCCCACTAATTTTGCTCTATTATACTCCCTCTCTTTGACTTTGACAATACCAAACCTACCTCTGCCACTTCTACTGGAAGCTTATTACACACAGCTCATTTACTCTCAGTCGTGTCATCTTTCCTTTGGAATACTTCTTCCTCTTTGGGGTGTATATATCCTGTATCTTTTGAATTGCTTCCAGAAATTCCAGCCACTGCTGCTGCCATGATCCCAGCCAGTGTTCTTCTCCAATCAATTCTGGCCAACTCCTCTCTCATGCCTCTGTAAATCCCTTCACTCCCCTGTAATATTGATACTTCTGATTTTAGTTTCTCCTTCTCAAATTTCAGGGCGAATTAGATCATATTATGAGCACCTGCCTCTAAGGGTTCTTTTACCTGAAGCTTTCTAATCAATTCTGGTTCATTGCACAACACCCAGTCCAGAATAACACATTCTCTGGTGGGCTCAGCCATACGCTGATCTAAAAAGCCATTTCATAGGCATTCTAGACATTCTCTCTCCTGTAATCCAGCATCAATCTACCTGCATATTGAAATCCTTCATGATTATTATAACACTGCCCTTTGTCTGTCTCCCATTGTTATTTTTAGACCACATCCTTAGTACTGTTAATGGGTCTGTACACAACACCCATCAGGATTCTTTTACCCTATCCACAATGATTCAACATCTTCCAACCCTATGTCAGCTCTTTCTAATGATTTGATTTCATTTGTAACCAACAGAGCAACACCATCCCCCTCTCCCTTCCTTTGTCCTTTAGATACAATGTATATCATTGGACATTAAGCTTCCAGCTATAATCTTCTTTCAGTCATGATTCAGTGATGTACTTGCAACATTGTACTTATAACCATATATATAACAATCTCAGCATGGAAACAGGCCATCTCGGCCCTTCTAGTCCATGCCGAACGCTTACTCTCATTTAATCCCACTGACCTGTACTCAGCCCATAACCCTCCATTCCTTTCCTGTCCATATACCTATCCAATTTTGCTTTAAATGACAATACCAAACCTGCCTCTACCACTTCTACTGGAAGCTTATTACACACAGCTCATTTACTCTCTGAGTAAATAAGTTCCCCCTCGTGTTACCCCTAAACTTTTGCCAAGTTGACTCTCAACTTATGTCCTCTTGTTTGAATCTCCCCTACTCTCAATGGAAAGCCTATCCACGTCAACTCTATCTATCCCCCTCATAATTTTAAATACCTCTATCAAGTCCCCCCTCAACCTTCTATGCTCCAAAGAATAAAGACCTTTCTCTGTAACTTGGGTGCTGAAACCCAGGTAACATTCTAGTAAATCTCCTCTGTACTTTCTCTATTTTGTTGACATCTTTCCTATAATTTGGTGACCAGAACTGTACACAATACTCCAAATTTGGCCTCACCAATGCCTTGTACAATTTTAACATTACATCCCAACTCCTATACTCAATGCTCTGATTTATAAAGGCCAGCATACCAAAAGCTTTCTTCACCACCCTATCCACATGAGATTCCACCTTCATGGAATTATGCACCATTATTCCTAGATCACTCTGTTCTACTGCATTCTTCAATGCCCTACCATTTACCATGTATGTCCTATTTGGATTATTCCTACCAAAATGTAGCACCTCACACTTATCAGCATTAAACTCCATCTGCCATCGTTCAGCCCACTCTTCTAACTGGCCTAAATCTCTCTGCAAACTTTGAAAACCTATTTCATTATCCACAATGCCACCTACCTTAGTATCAACTGCATACTTACCAATCCAATTTACCACCCCATCATCCAGATCATTAATGTATATGACAAACAACATTGGACCCAGTACAGATCCCTGAGGCACACCACTAGTCACCAGCCTCCAACCTGACAATTAGTTATCCACCACTACTCTCTGGCATCTCCCATCCAGCCACTGTTGAATCCATTTTACTACTTCAATATTAATACCTAACGATTGAACCTTCCTAACTAACCTTCTGTGCGGAGCCTTGTCGAAGGCCTTACTGAAGTCCATATAGACAACATCCACTGCTTTACCCTCGTCAACTTTCCTCGTAACCTCTTCAAAAATTTCAATAAGATTTATCAAACATGACCTTGCACGCACAAATCCATGTTGACTGTTCCTGATCAGACCCTGTCTATCCAGATAATTATATATACCATCTCTAAGAATACTTTCCATTAACTTACCCACCACTGACGTCAAATTGATGGGCCTATAATTGCTAGGTTTACTCTTAGCACCCTTTTTAACAATAGAACCACATGAGCAATACACCAATCCTCCGGCACCATCCCCGTTTCTAATGACATTTGAAATATTTCTGTCAGAGCCCCTGCTATTTCTACACCAACCTCCCTCAAGGTCCTAGGGAATATACTGTCAGGATCTTGAGATTTATCCACTTTTATATTCCTTAAAAGCACCAGTACTTCCTTCTCTTTAATCGTCATAGTTTCCATAACTTCCCTACTTGTTTCCCTTACCTTACACAGTTCAATATCCTTCTCCTTAGTGAATACCAAAGAAAAGAAATTGTTCAAAATCTCCCCCATCTCTTTCAGCTCCACACATGCGAGCTGTCCACTCTGATTCTCTAAGGGACTAATTTTATCCCTCACTATCCTTTTGCTATTAATATAACTGTAGAAACCCTTCGGATTTATTTTCAACTTACTTGCCAAAGCAACCTTGTATCTTCTTTTAGCTTTTCTAATTTCTTTCTTAAGATTCTTCTTACATTCTTTATATTCCTTGAGCACCTCATTTACTCCATGCTGCCGATATTTATTGTAGATATCTCTCTTTTTCCTAACCAAGTTTCCAATATCCCTTGAAAACCATGGCTCTCTCAAACTTTTAACCTTTCCTTTCAACCTAACAGGAACATAAAGATTTTGTACCCTCAAAATTTCACCTTTAAATGACAGCCATTTCTCTATTACATCCTTCCCATAAAACAAATTGTCCCAATCGACTCCTTCTAAATCTTTTCGCATTGCCTCAAAATTAGCCTTTCTCCAATCAAAAATCTCAACCCTGGGTCCTTGCTAATTTCTAACTGTGCTACATGTTCATCTGCCTTATTCCGCATATTGTGTGCATTCAAATATAACACTTACAGTCCTGCATTCACCCTATTCGATTTTGTCTGCCTTTTATGTTGCAACTCATCCTGTTGTGCAATGTTGCCCTATCAAAATCTCTCTTTGCTACACATTGCCTCTGTTTGTAAACCAGCTACCTCACCTTCAGCACTGACATCTGTCTTTCCTATTGAATTGCATTGAAATGTACGCAGCTCAGGACACTAATCATACCATGCTCAACATTTTGATTCCTGATTTTGTCTGAGGTCTTACCAACACCTGCCTCCACAACCTCTCCACTGACAAAAAGGCTGAGAGAGGATGAACTAGTAAAACCCACTGGAATGTGAGACTGAGGATGGGAAGTGAAATTCTCTGTAGTTTTGAAAGTCAGCATTATTCATGGTTTTGAATTAAATTTATTATCTACGTGCCACCATGTACTACCCTGAGATTAATTCTTATTATTTATAGATATGGCACGGAACAGGCCCTTTTGGTCCAACAACCCACCTGACCTAATCACAGGACAATTTACAAAGATCAATTAACCTACTAGCCAGTATGTCAACACAAAATACACTGCAGATGCTGGGGTCAAAGCAACACGTACAACACGCTGGAGGAACTCAGTAGGTCAGGCAGCATCCGTGGAAATGAACAGTCAACGTTTCGGGCTGAGACCCTTGCGAAACGTTGACTGTTCATTTCCACGGATGCTGCCTGACCTGCTGAGCTCCTCCAGCTTGTTGTATGTGTAGCCGGTATGTCATTGGACTGTGAGAGGAAACACACTGGTTCACGGAGAGAACCCTACAAGCTCCTTACATAGGATGCCAGAATTGAACTCCGTACCCTGATGCCCCGGGCTGTAGTAGCTTCACACTGTTACGCTTTCTTGCAGGCATCCAGACTGGAAATGTCAAATACTAGCAGGCATAGCTTTCAGCTGAGAGAGGAGATTTACATTTTTTTATTCTAAGTTTTTCAGCATAGAAACATAGAAATCTACGGCACATTACAGGCCCTTTGGCCCACAATGTTAGATGACCATGTAACCTGCTCTAGAAACTGCCCAGAATTTCCCTCCCACATAGCCCTCTATTTTTCTAAGCTCCATGTACTTATCTAAGAATCTCTTAAAAGACCCTATCGTATCTGCCTCCATCACCATTGCTGACAACCCACTGCACACACCCACCATCTGACTCTTAAGTAGCTAACATTTACTCAAAAAAGGTAATTTAATTTGCATTCAAAGTTTGGGAATAGATTATTGGTCTGGACCTGAACCCTGAGTGTGATTGAAACCTGAGGACTGGTCTCCTCCTCATGCAAGGACCAGTACCAATAGCCATGAGGCCACAAGCTTTCCTAAACTGCTTTATCATATACCAAGATACACTGAAAAGTTTGTCTTGCATACTGTGATGTTAGCATGCATTCATTTCAAGAGGATTAGAATATAAAAGCAAGGACGTACACTGACGCTGAGGCTTTATAAGCCATTGGTAAGACCACATTTGGAATATTGTGAGCAAATTTGGGCTCCTTATCTAAAAAAAGATGTGCTGGCATCGGAGAAGGTCCAGAAGAGGTTCATGAGAATGATTCTGGGAATGAGAGAATTAATGTATGAGGAGTGTCTGATGGCTCTGGGCTTGTACTCACTGGAGTTTAGAAGAATGAGGAGGATCTCAGATTCAGATTCAGATTATTGTCATTTATAAACCACAAATACAATGCAGTTAAAAAATGAGACAACGTTCTCCGGAATTATATCACGAAAAAGCACAAAACAGACCACACAAGAAAAACCACATTACGTTTGGTAGTCCCCAATCCAGAGTCTGGAGAGGTTGCTGCGTATCGATATTGCGCTACCGTCTTAGCACGTTTCCCGGAAAGGAACTACAAACCCATCAGACAAACCTAAAGCTACAAGACCTACACAAAACCACATAGTTACATATAGTTATAGTTAACATATAGTTTCAACAGTGCAGACAATAACATAATTGATAAAAGACTAACTGACAAAGACCACATAATTATAACACATAGTTTCAACAGTGCAAAGCAATACCATAATCTGATAAAGAGCAGTCCATGGCACGGTTTAAAAGAAAGTCTCAAATTCCCGACAGCCCATCATCTCATGCAGACGGTAGAAGGAAGAAAAACTCTTCCTGCCATGAACCTCCAGCGCCGCAGCTTGTCAATACAGCACTTTGGGAGCTCCGACCACAGCCAACTCCAAGTCACTGAAATCTATTGAATATTGAAGTAGAAAGGATGTTTCTTATGGTGGGGGGGGGGAGTCTAGGACCAAAGGGAGCAACATCAGAATGGAGAAATGTCCATCTAGAACAGAGATAAGAAGGAATTTCTTTACCCAAAGGGTGGGGAATCTGTGGAATTCATTGCTGTGAAGGCCAAGTCATTGGGTATATTTAAAGCGGATGTAGATAGTATGCTCTTTATCATACATCAATAAAAGTTGGCTGGCAATTTTTGGGGCAGATTAGCTCTCAATAAGCACCTCAGGTACTATAGTTGCTCAAAGATGAGAAAGTCTGCAGATGCTGGATATCCGAGCAACACACAAAATAAGTGACTGGTCAAATGAACAGCAACTGAACGTCTTGACCATGTCTGCATGGTTTTTATGCACTGAGTTGCAGCCACACGACTGGCTGATTAGATATTTGCATTAATGAGCAGGTGCACCTATTAAAGTGGCCACTTCATCGCCCTCTTGGTGAAATGGTTACTCCTCAGGTTCCTATTAAATCTCTCCCTTCTCACCTTATATCTGTTGTCTGGTTTTTGATTTCCCCAAACTTAGGAAAAAGACTGTGTGCATTCAACCTCTCTATGCCTCTCATAATTTGATATCGTCAAAGTTCTGGCATTCAAGGGAGTATTTTGAAAGTTCTTTTGGGCAATCCACATACAGTTTCAAGCTTGTAATCACTAGACTTAAAAATACTTTTACAACTCTTTCAAAGTTGGCATTACATTCATACATGTTTTGATAAAGAGAATGGGATAGGAGCTTTTCTTCCAAATAGTGCATCAGGACTGGCAGGACTCCCTAGATTACAAGCAAGACCACCAATCTAAAAGCAAAACACTGCATATGTTGGAAAGCTGAAACAAAGCAGGTGAAAGGTCATAGAAATGAAATCCTGACTGTGTTTCACTCTCAACAGCTGCTGCTGAGCATTCTTGATTTTGTGTTAATGAATCCATCAGCGGCTCCATCACCAGTTACATGGTTGAAGTTGCTGCCAATCTGGGACCTGATAATGTAGTTAGTGTTCAAACCAGTGACAAAAAGGGAAAATTCCAGAAGAGATAGCAGAGGAGCACAGTGGAAAGTATGTTAATGACCTTTTAGCAAATCAGGGAACGTGACAGTGGATAACTTGCATAGATGTTGTCAAAGTTGCATCAGACTTCATAAATCATTTATTGCTCTGCCAGTCCAATACAAAAAGTGTCTTTAACATGCTAAGTCAATAATTAATGTTTCTGGTAGTTTATTGATTGAACCAGTGGAAATCGATATTACACTCTCCTTCAGGTCCATGTTCGTCTTCTCTCCTCTAACATTCTGTCTAGCTCCAATCAGGCTGTGAACCTTGGAAGCTAAATGGTCTAAAATAAAATGAAAACAAGACAATGGTCAGAAAGCTGCTTCTCAGCAAAAGTTTTGGACAAATGTGATTACGTCAATTATTTTGCACAATGCTTCATGTCAATGGCCCTTCCTCAGAACACTAATCAGTTCTGCTGGCAGGTCATTAATTTGTGAGGTTAACTCTGGTTCTCTCTCTACAGATACTGCCTGATCTGCGAGGTATCAACAGAATTATTTGCCACACACACACACACACACACAAAATACTGGAGGAACTCACCAGGTCAGACTGGACCTAAGGAAAGGAAACAGTTGGTGTTTTGGATGAGATCTTTCATCAGGACTGGAGAGGAAGAAGCCAGAATAAAAATATGGTGAGAGGGGAAGGAGTACAAACTGGAAGGTGATAGGTGAGACCAAGTGAGAGGGAAAGGGGAAACAAACAAAGGAGATGTTTGGAGCTGGTAGATGGAAGAGGTAAATGGCTGAAGGTGGAATCTGATAGGAGAGGACAGTGGACTAGTGTTCTCACATAAGTTTACTGTCACATACAACAGTATGCAATAAAATTCTTTGTTCGTGTGAAGATCAAAGTAAAATAAGCAACAGAAATGTGAGCAAAACATGGCAACTTGTCTTTTGACTCCTCTTTATCATACACAGGTGGCACCAAGTATCCAGGGCTGACATGGTAGTGTGGGGTTAGCACAGTGCTATTACAGGGCCAGTGACCCGGGTTCAGTTCCCACTACTGTCTGTACATTCAGCCTGTGACTGCCTGGGTTTCCTCTGGGTGCTCTGGTTTCCTCCCACATTCCAAAGACATGTGAGTTAGTAGGTTAATTGGTCACATGGGTATAAATGGCCAGCATGGGCTGAAGACAGTTCAAAGTTAGTTGAAAGCAGCTGATTGAAGACTGTTTGATCACTTGCATCTTTATTGCATTTGGAAATTCATCCTTAATTCACTTGAGGAATGGGATTTTAGAACCAAGTTTCTTGGCACACTCCTCAGTGTTGGAATGATTAACTTTGGCATTTGCCAGGAAACCTATTTGTCACATCAGAGGATTCTATTTTTGCATTTTAAAAATGTGTTGCTTGTGCTCAGTATGAAGCCACTCCTGAAGCACAGGTCCCAAGTTTGCATTTCTTAATGCAAATTCAAATTTCTAGTGAATTGCATCATCAGCTATCTGATGGCCCAATTCTGCTCCTATGTCTTATGGTCTATTCCACATCCTCGGTAATTATTAAAAGTACCCCCACATAGGCAATTCACAGGATAGGTAGCAGATCAGGAAAAGCCCCTTGAAAAGAGATTTTACAATTAGAAATTGGAAGAGAATGTCAAATATGTTAAAGAATCCAAGTTATGCCCATAATTACAGCATGGGAAAGATGTAAAGTACAGCTACCCTGGATCCTAGGCTAGACTGTCAGTTGTAAACGCAGCATTTCTAGACATCTGTATATTGTACCTGAGTTTATTTTAAATGGAAACATGAAAAGGCAATGGATCTGATCACGTTTTCTACAATGATTCCAACAGAAAGAAAAGGGGTGTCTTTGCCCAGAGATGACATAACACAATCAGCAGCTTAGGAGGGGGAAAGGAAAAGGAAAAACATCACTGATAGGTTTAAGAGAAAAATACTTAAAAAGACAAGGAAAATAAGTTTCTTTTTGCATGTTTCTTCATCAGAAGTAGAAATTGTTGACAAGGAAAGTATATTTTGATTGTTGATCTCTAAAATGCCTTGCACATCTCAATATGGCTGCTCATTTCAGAACGCAGTTCAGAGTCAATCATTTTGCTTTGACACTTTAGAAGTGTTTACCTAGGCAGGCCAAGATCAGCAGACTTCCTTCCCTGGAGGATACTGGTAAACCAAATAGATGCACACCAACCTGGTAACTTCATGATTACTATTAAAGTTAATTTTTAGAATTCTACAGCTGTTATGGGGCCTGAACTCATGCTTCTTCGTGGGTCTGTGATATTAGTCCAGTCATCTACTCTAACAACAGCCCAGCTTAATACAGCAGAACTGCGCTTCAGAATTAACAATGTCTCCTGCTGAGCTGCTCTGGTTGTTCTAACATTGAACTTTTCCAAAATGTGGAATAATACTCGGTTATGCTCTGTTCAGAAAACCAGTGCCTCCAGTTTTATCTAGCTCCGATTTCTGGAGAAGCTTCTACCAGTCTACGCTATCAACATCCTCAAAAATTAAGTATCTCAATCATACCTAGAGGTCATAGATTATTTAAGACGGACCAGAAGGGTGACGTGAGTGTAAAAAGCTGCCACCGGAAGTGATGAATGTGGGTTCAATTGCAGCATTTAACAGAAATTTAGGTAAGTACATGGATATGGTCCAGGTGCAGGTAGATGGGAATGGGCAAAATAACAGTTTGGCATGGACAAGATGGGTTGAAGGGCCTGTTTGGTGTTGTCTGTTAACCTTCTCCATGCAGTGAGAATGGACCAAGGTTCTCCAAGTTCTCCTCATACGGAACTGCACCATCCATGCAACTTTCCTGTGAATCTTCTCTGCGCTATCGTCAATGGTCTTACATCCTTCCTAAAGCAGGCAGCACTCCAGCTGAGGTCAGACCAAAGTTGGAGCACAAAACCCCTACTCCTGTATTCAATGCCCCAACTAACACCATAGCCAATATGACTTCCTAACCATGTTGTGTACTCGTGTTGTCATCTTCAAGGATCTATGTCTCTCTGCTCCTCAATACTCCCCAACAACCTATCATTCATGGCACACACACACACACAGTCAATGTTTTGGGCCGAAACCCTTCAGTAGGAATGGAGAAAAAAGATGAAAAATCAGAGTTAAAAGGTGGGGAGGGGAGGAAGAAATACAAGCTAGTAGGTGACAGGTGGAACCGGGAGGGGAGGAGCGAAGTAAAGAGCTGAGGAGTCGATTGGTGAAAGAGATAAAGGCTGGGGAGGGGAGAATCTGATAGGAGAGGGCAGAAAGTCATGGAAGAAAGGGTAGGGGAGGAGCAGCAGAGGGAGTCAATGGACAGGTAAGGACATAAGGTAAGGGAAGAAAATGGGAATGGGGAATGGTGAAGAAGAGGAGAGGAGCCATTAGAGAAGTTGAAGAGATCAATGTTCATGCCATCAGGTTGGAGGCTACCCAGACGGAATATAAGGTGTTGTTCCTCCAACCTGAGTGTGGCCTCAGTGCAGCAGTAGAGGGGGCCATGGACTACCATGTCGGAATGGGATTGGGAAGTAGAATTGAAAATGGGTGGCCACTGGGAGATCCTGCTTTTCTTGGTGGATGAAGCATAGGTGCTCGGTGAAGTGGTCTCCCAATCACTGATATACAGGAGGCCACACTGGAAGCACCAGGTACAGTAGATGACTTCAACAGGTGCACAGGTGAAGTGTGGCCTCACTTGGAAGGACTGTTTGGCAACATTTCACCTGTGAGTCTGTTGGGGTTATCTACTGCATCCAGCTCTTTACTTCACCCTTCCCCCTCCCCCACCTTTTTACTGTGATTTCTCATCTTTTTTCTCTCCAGTCCTGAAAGGTTTCGGCTCGAAACTTCGACTGTTTAGTCTTTTCCATAGATGCTGCCTGGCCTGCTGAGTTCCTCCAGCGTTTGTGTGTGCTGCTTGGACTTCCAGCATCTGCACATTTTCCCGTTTGTGATTCATGATGCAAATTCTGGCTTCATCCGTCACCAACTCACGTGTCTGCCATTTTTCAGCCTACTTCACTAACACATCGATATCTCTCTGCAGCCTAAATACATCACTTGTGAACTAAATTATCATGTCTCCCACATCCAAATCCAAGTCATTCGCGTATATTACAAAGACACTAGCATCCAATCACAAAAGTATTCTTCTAGCATCACACATTGCCAAGCCAAGTTTGAGTCCAATTTATCATCTTGCCCTGGATTCCCTGGGCCCTAACCCAAACCTTTCGAACCTGTCTCTCATGTGGGAGCTTGTCAAAGGCCTTGATGAAGTCCATATCCTGCCCCACCCTTAACAATACACTTTGTTAGCTCTTTAAAGTCATTCATCAACTGAATCCAGCTGATCCCATAACCTCAGGGTAGGACTTAAATGGTGAATGGTAGGGCCTTGGGAAGTGTTATTGAACAGAGAGGCCTAGGGATGAAAGTGAATGGTTCACTGGAAGACATGTCACAAGCAGACAAGTTGGTGAAGGTGGCATTTGGCGTACTGGCCTTCATCAGTCAGGGCACTGAGTATAGGAGCTGGGATGCCACAGTTATTTAACTGACCAACATCCTTGCCGGCAGGTTTGCTAGGACTGCTGGGGAGGGTTTAAACTAATTTAGTAGTGCGATGGGAACTGAAGTGATGGGGCAAGTGGTATCAAAGTAGATGCAGTGTGGGAGTAAGGACAGACAATTGATAGGGCAAAATTGCAGTCAGTGGAATGGGTGGGGGGGGGGGGAAGAGTGTTCAACAGTTTAGAAAAGTGATGAAATAAAAGGGCAGGAGAGTGCAGGAGAGGTTCTGAAAGGTTCCAGAATAAATAAAATGACAAAAACTTTAGATATGGATAAGAATTTAACCTCCAGACATGGGGGCAAGATTGAATAGGGTGATGAAAACAGGACTGAAGATATTACTTTCAATGCATGCAGTTTACAGAATAAGGTAGCACAGGAAGAGATTGACACATATGAACTGAAGATATAATTTTGAATGCATGCAGTTTATGGAATAAGGTAGCACAGTAAGAGATTGGCAGGTATGATATTGTGAGTATCACTGAGTCGTGGCTGAAAGAAGATAACAGTTGGAAGCTTAACATCCAAGGATGCACATTGTTTTGAAAGGTCAGGCAGGTAAGCAGAGGGGATACAGTTGTTTTATTGGTAAAAAATGAAATCAAATCCTTAAAAAAAGTGATGTAATATTGGAAGATATAGAATCCATGTGGGTAGGGTTAAGAAACTGCAAAAGCAAAAAGACCCTGATGCAGGCCTCCAAACAGTAGCTAGGATCTGGGTGACAAATTACAATGGGAAATAGGAAAGGCATGAAAAAAGGGCAATGTCACAATATAAGAGCATAAGATCATCAGATATAGGAGCAGAATTAAGCAATTTGGTCCATCAAGTCTGCTCCGTCATTTCATCAAGGCTGATCCAATTTTCCTCTAAGCCTCAATCTCCTGCCTTCTCCCCATATCCCTTCATGTCCTGACCAATCTATCAATCTCAACTTAAATATACATACAGACTTAGCCTCCACAGCTGCCTGCGGCAATGAATTCTACAGATTCACTCTCTAGCTAAAGAAATTCCTCCTTATTTCCATTCTAAACAGATGCCTTCTATTCTGAGGCAATGTCCTCTAGTCTTAGGCTATGTCCACACTAGACTGGATAATTTTGAAAACGCCTGTTTCGTGTAAAAATGATAGGCATCCATACTATGCGTTTAAAAAAATATCTCTATCCACATTGAAATGGAGATTTCGGCGAATCTCCTCCTCCTGCGCATGCGCAGGACACATCTACCGAAAACAAGTGACATGTTTTGGGAGACTTAATTTTTTTGTACCTATTGTTTATATATCCTTCTATGTTAACTTCTAATTTTGTAATCCCAATAATTATGTACCAATTTTTGTTATCTTAATATGCTGATATTAATAAAAAGATTGAAAAAGAAAACAAGTGACGTTTGGTGTCGAATCTCCCCATAGAAGTGTGCGTTTGTGTAGTTACAGACTAGAAAAACAAAACGACGGACAGCTGTTGGCTTTCGCGCAGGAGAACTTAAAAGTTAAAAAAAACTGGAGCATACGGAGGCAACCGACGGGAGTTCACGCACAGATTGACCCGGCTGACGATGAACATTGAAAAACTGACTAACTCTGTTGCATTATTAAAGCACCTTGTTAAATGTATAAAACATGTCTGCATCAGTGTTATCTTGTATTTCCATACAATGTTACATTAGGCTGTTACACATCTATTATCAGAGAAGAACTTGCATAAATAGGTAAACCACCTTCATACGAGCAAGGACAGAAAACAGGGCAAAGTGAGTATACTTATTTATTCAGTAAGTTATGGGTCAAAGTATTTGGTGAGTAAACTTCTAACTCTTCTGGCATCAGTTTCGTTGCCATCTGTTCTGAAATTGTGAGGTTGCATTCAAGAAAACAATGAAATAGCGCGCTGCCGTCTGACAGCGTTTTCAGAAGTCTCCGGTTACCCCGTCCACACTGATCCAGCCAATACGGCATTTTCAAATATACACACTTTGGAGAGCGTTTCTGAAAAGCTCCGGTTTCGGGGTATGAAAACGCCATTTTAGTGTGAACAAAGAGTAAAAACAAAGAGAAAAAGCTTCGGTTACGGATTTATCCAGTGTAGTGTGGATGTAGCCTTAGACTCTCCCACCGTAGGAAACATCCTCTCCACATCTACTCTATCAAGGTAGAAAAACCATTAAATAGGTTTGAATGAGGTCACCCCTCATTCTTCTGAATTCCAGTGAATACAGGCACAGACCATCAAACATTCTTTATATGACAAGCCATTCAATCCTGGAATCATTTTCGTGAACCTCCTTTGAACCTTCTCCTGTTTCAGCACATCCTTTCTAAGTTAAGGTGCTCAAATACTCCAAGTGAGGTCTCACCAGTGCTTTATAATATCTCAACATTATATACATGCTTTTATATTTTAGTCCTCTTCGAAGAAATGCAAATATCACATTTGCTTTCCTCACCACAGACCCAACCTGTAAATTAACCTTTAGGGAATCTTGCATAAGGACAGCCAATTCCATTTGTACCTCAGATTTTTTGTTGTATTTTCTCTCCATTTAGAAAATAATCAATGCTTTAATTTCTTTCACCAAAGTGCATGACCATACACTTCCCGACACTCTATTGCATTTCCATTCTCCTAATCTGTCCAAGCCCTTTTGTAGCCTCTCTACCTCCTCAAAATTACCTATCTTCATATCATCTGCAAACCTTGCAATAAAGCTATCATTCAAATCATTGACATATAATGTAAAAAGAATTGGTCCCTTCACAGACCCCTGTGGAACACCATTAGCCACCAGCAGCCAACCAGAAAAGGCTCCTTTCTTTCTCACCCTTTGCCTCCTGCTAATCAACCATTGCTTTGCCATGTTAGAATTTTCCATGTAATACCATGGGCTCATAGCTTAAGTAGCCTCATGTGTGGCACCTTGTCAAATGCTTTCTGAAAATCCAGTACACAACATCAACCAATTCTCCTTTGTCTATTCTTGTTATTTCTTCAAAGAATTCCAAAAGATTTGTCAAGCAGGATTTTCCCTTGAGCAAACAATGCCAACTTTGTCATGTGCCTCCAAGTACCTTGACTGCCGAAAGACCATTTCTAATGCTTCCACAATCTCTTCAGACTCCTCTTTCAGAACTCTGGGCTGTATGCCATCTAGTCCAGAAGACTTATCTATCTTCAGATCTTTCAGCGTTCCACAAATTTTTTGTCTAGTAACGGTAACTACACAACACTTCATGACCTGGAATTCCACTAAACTGTCTGTGTCTTCTACAGTGAAGATTGATTCAAAATACTTATTCAGCCCATCCGCCATTTCCTTGTCCCCCATTACTACCTCTTCAGTATTGTTTTCCAGTGGTCTAATACCCACTTTCGCTTCTCTTTTGCACTTTAAATATCTGAAGAATCTTGTGGTATCCTCTTTAATATTACTGGCGAGCTTTCATATTCCATCTTTATCTTCTTAATGACTGTTTCAGTTGCTTTCTGTTTTTTAAGAAGTCTCCCAATCCTCTAACTTCTCCTTGAATTTTGCTCTATTATACGCTCTCTCTTAGGCTTTTATGCTGACTTCTCTTGTTAGCCACGGTGTCATCCTGTCTTCAGAATATTTCTTCCTCACTGGGATGTGTATATCCTGTGCCTTCTGAATTGCTTCCAGAAAATCCAGCTATTGCTGCTCTGCCATCATCCATTAGTGTTCTTTTCCAATCAATTCTGGCCAATTCCTCTCTTATGCCTCTGTAATTCCCTTTACTCCACTGTAATACTGATATATCTGACTTTAGCTTCTCCCTCTCAAATTGCAGGGTGAATTCAATCATATTATGATCGTTTTCCCCTAAAGGTTCTTTTACCTTAAGCTTTCTAATCAATTCTGGCTCATTGCACAACAACCAATCCAGAATAGCTGATCCCCTGACCTGCTGTAAAAAGCCATTTCGTAGGCACCCTAGAAATTCCCCCTCCTGGATTCCAGCACCAACATGATTTTCCCAATCTACCTGCATATTGAAATCCCCCATCACTATTGTAACTTTGCCCTTTTGACATGCATTTTTTTATCTCCTGTTGTAATTTGCAGACCACATCCTTACCACTGTTTGGGGGTCTGTATACAACTTCCATCAAGGTCTTTTTACCCTTGCAGTTCCTTAGCTCTAGCCACAATGATTCAACACCTTCTGACCTTATGTCACCTCTTTCTAATGATAGTGCCCAATTTTGCCCTATTATCAGCCTTTTCTCAATACACAGTGCCTCTGTTTGTAAATTAGCTACCTCACTTTCAGCACTATCATCCACCACCTTTCCTACGATTTTTTTTGCATTGCAATATATGCAGCTCAGGACATTAGTCGCACCATGCTCAACTTTTTGTTGGAGGTCTTACTAACATCTGCCTCCGCAGCCTCTTTTCTAAGTGTTCTGGCACTCTGGTTCCCATCCCCCTGCAACCCTCGTTTAAACCCCGCTGTGCCGCATTAACAAACCTTCCCACTAGGATATTAGTCCCCCTCCAGTTCAGGTGCAAACCACCCTGGCTATATAGGTCTCACCTTGCTGGAAGAGAGCCCAATGATCCAAAAATCTTATGCCCTCCCTCCTACACCTTCTCCTAAGCCACGTATTAAACTGTATAATCTTCCTAGTTCTGGCCTCACTAGCATGTGGCTTGGGTAGCAATCCTGAGACCACAACCCTGGAGGTCCCGTCCTTTAACTTAACACCTAACTCCCTGAACTCCTGATGCAAAATTTGAGGTGACAGTAATATCCGACCACTAGATAATGGTGCTGGAGAGGTGGGAATGGGGTACAAACACAACAAGTCTGCACTGTGGAAAATGCAAATGTCACTCCACTTTTTAAGGGAGGGAGGCAGCAGGAAGGAAATTATAGATCAGTCACTGACTTCAGTGGTTGGGAAAATGTTGGAGTCCATTATTAACACAGAAAAACTACAGCACTATACAGGCCCTTTGGCACACAAAGCTGTGCCGGTAATGTCCTTACCTTTGAAGTTACCTAGGGTTACCCATAGCCCTCTATTTTTCTAAGCTCCCTGTACCTGTCCAGGAGTCTCTTAAGACGTGAAAGAATGGGACCTATCAAGTGTGACAGTGGGAAAGTGAGTATGGAATCAGAGGAAACAGCAGAGGTACTTAATGAATACCTTTCTTCAGTATTCACTATGGAAAAGGATCTTAGTGATTGTAGTGATGACTTGCAGCAGACTGAAAAGCTTCAGCATGTAGATATTAAGAAAGAGGATGTGCTGGGGCTTTTGGGTAAGTCAGCAGGACCAGACGAAATGTACCCCAGGCTGTTGTGGGAGGCGAGGGAGGAGATTGTTGAGCCTCTGGCAATGATGTTTGCATCATCAATGGGAACGGGAGAGGTTCCGGAGGATTGGAGGGTTGCAGATGCTGTTCCTTTATTCAAGAAAGGGAGTAGATAGCCAAGGAAATTATAGACCAGTGAGTCTTAACTCAGTGGTTGATAAGTTGCTGGAGAAGATCCTGAGAGGCAGGATTTATGAACATTTGGAGAGGTATAATATGATTAGGAGTAGTCAACAAGGCTTTGTCAAGGGCAGGTCATGCTTTACGAGCTTGATTGAATTTTTTGAGGATGTGACTAAACATGTTGATGAAGGAAGAGCTGTAGATGTAGTGTATATAGATATCAGCAAGGCATTTGATAAGGTACCCCATACAAGGCTTATTGATAAAGTAAGGAGGCATGGGATCCAAGATGACATTGCTTTGTGGATCCAGAACTGGCTTGCCCGCAGAAGGCAAAGAGTGGTTGTAGATAGGTCATATTCTGCATGGAGATTGATGACCAGTGGTGTGCCTCAGGGATCTGTTCTGGGACCCTTACTCTATGTGATTTTTATAAATGACCTGGATGAGTAAATGGAGAGTTGTGTTAGTAAGTTTGTTGATGACACAAAGGTTGGACGTGTTGTGGATAGTGTGGAGGGCTGTCAGAGGTTACAGTGGGACATTGATAGGATGCAAAACTAGGCTGAGAAGAAGTGGCAGATAGAATTCAACCCAGCTAAGTGTGAAGTGGTTCATTTTGGTAGGTCAAATATGATGGCAGAATATAGTATTAATGGTAAGACTCTTGGCAGTGTGGAGATTCAGAGGGATCTTGGGGTCCGAGTCCACAGGACACTCAAAGCAGCTGCGCAGGTTGACTTTGTGGTTAAGAAGCCATACGGTGTATTGGCCTAACCTTTTGAACCTGTCTCCCTTGTGGGACCTTATCAAAGGCCTTGATGAAGTCCATATCCTGCTCCACCCTTAACAATATACTTTGTTAGCTCTTTAAAGTCATTCAACAACGGAATCCTCTGCACCCTTTCTATGTCTTCCACATCCTTCTTGTAGTGAGGTGACCAGAATTGAGCACAGTACTCCAAGCGGGGTCTGACCAGGGTCCTACATAGATGCAACATTACCTCTCGGCTCCTAAATTTAATTCCACGATTGATGAGGCGGATATGATAGGGTTTTTTAAGAGGCTTTTGGATAGGTACATGGAGCTTAGCAAAATAGAGGGCTATAGATAAGCTAGTAATTTCTAAGGTAGGGACATGTTCGGCACAACTTTGTGGGCCGAAGGGCCTGTATTGTGCTGTAGGTTTTCTATGTTTCTGTGAGCCTATCATTTCCGCCTCCACCACCGTCGATGGCAGCCCATTCCACGCACTCACCACTCTCTGCATAAAAAACTTAACCCTGACATCTCCTCTGTACCTACTCCCTAGCACCTTAAACCTCTGCCCTCTCATGCTAGCCATTACAGCCCTGGGAAAAAGCCTCTGACTATCCACAAGATCAATGCCTCTCATCATCTTATACACCTCTATCAGGTCACCTCTCATCATCCGTTGCTCCAAGGAAAAAAGGCTGAGTTCACTCAAGGCATGCTCCCCAATCCAGGCAACGTCCTTCTAAATCTCTTCTGCACCCTTTCAATGGTTTCCACATCCTTCCAATATTGAGACGACCAGAACTGAACACATTACTTCAAGTAGGGTCTGACCAGGGTCCTATATAGCTGTAACATTACCTCTCGGCTTCTAAACTCTTTCCCACGAATTATGAAGGCCAATGCACCACATGTTTTCTTAACCAGAGAGTCAACCTGTGCAGCAGCTTTGAGTGTCCTATGGACGCGGACCCCAAGATCCCTCTGATCCTTCACACTGCCAAGAGTCTTACCATTAATACTATAGTCTGCCATCATATTTTACCTACCAAAATGAACCACCTCACACTTATCTGGGTTGAACTCTATCTGCCACTTCTCAGCCCAGTTTTGCATCTCTGACAGCCCTCCACATTATCCACAACAACCCCAACATTTGTGTCATCAGCAAATTTACTAATCCATCCCTCCACTTCTTATCCAGGTCATTTATAAAAATCACGAAGTGTAGGGGTCCCAGAACAGATCCCTGAGGCAGACCACTGGCCACCAGCCTCCATCGAGAATATGACCCGTCTGCAACCACTCTTTGCCTTCTGTGGGCGAGCCAATTCTGGATACACAAAGCAATATCCCCTTGGATCCCATGCCTCCTTACTTTCTCAATAAGCCTGGAATGGGGTACCTTGACAAATGCCTTGCTGAAATCCATATACACTACATCTACTGCCTGGTTTAGAGAGTATGAATTATGATCAGAGATTAAGGGAGCTAGGACTTTACTCTTTGGAGAGAAGGAGGATGAGAGGAGACATGATAGAGGTGCACAAGATATTAAGAGGAATAGACAGAGTGGACAGCCAGCGCCTCTTCTCCAGGGCACCACTGCTCAGTACAAGAGGACATGGCTTTAAGGTAAGGGGAGGGAAGTTCAAGGGGGATATTAGAGGAAGGTTTTTCACTCAGAGAGTGGTTGGTGCATGGAATGCACTGCCTGAGTCAGTGGTGGAGGCAGATACACTAGTGAAGTTTAAGAGACTACTAGGCAGGTATATGGAGGAATTTAAGTTGGAGGTTTATATGGCAGGCAGGGTTTGAGAGTCGGCACAACACTGTGGGCCGAAGGGCCTGTAATGTGCTGCACTATTCGATGTTCTATGTACTGCTCTACTTTCATCAATTTGTTGAGTCACATCCTAAAAAAATCCAATCAAGCTCGTAAGGCACGACCTGCTTTTGACAAATCTATGCTGACTATTCCTAATCATATTATGCCTCTCCAAATGTTCATAAATCCTGCCTCTCAGGATCTTTTCCATCAACTAACCAACCACTGAAGTAAGACTATAACTTCCCGGGCTTTCTCTACTCCCTTTCTTGAATAAGGGAACAACATCTGCAACCCTCCAATTGTCCAGAACCTCTCTCATCCCCATTGACGATGCAAAGATCATTGCCAGAGGCTCAGCAATCTCCTCCCTTGCCTCCCACAGTAGCCTGAGGTACATTTCATCTGGTCCTGGTGACTTACCCAACTTGTCCAAAAGCTCTAGCACATCCTCTTTCTTAATATCTACATACTCGAGCTTTTCAGTCCACTTTAAGTTATCCTTACAATTGCAGAGATCCTTTTCCGTAGTGAATACTGAAGCAAAGTACTCATTAAGAACCTCTGCTATCTCCTCCGGTTCCATACACACTTTTCCACTGTCACACTTGATTGGTCCTATTCTCTCACGCCTTATCCTCTTGCTCTTCACATTCTTGTAGAATGCCTTGGGGTCTTCCTTAATCCTGTCTGCCAAGGCCTTCTCATGGCCCCTTCTGGGTCTTCTAATTTCATTCTTAAGCTCCTTCCTGCTGGCCTTATAATCTTCTAGATCTCTATCATTACCTAGTTTTTTGAACCATTCGTAAGCTCTTCTTTTCTTCTTGACTAGATTTACAACAGCTTTTGTAAACCATGGTTCCTGTACCCTACCATACTTTCCCTGTCACATTGGAACATACCTATGTAGAACTCCATGCAAATGGGGGGGGACGTCACGTGATGACGTAGGGTCGAGACGTTGGGAATCCAGCTCCCTCATAAAAAGTAATGAAATAGGGTTTAAATGAAGAAGAATTAATAAATACCTACTAGAAACTATTTATAAGTAACTCAGGATTATTTTTGGATATGGCTCCTAAACCGAAACAGAAGAAAGCTACTACTTTGAAGACTGCGCAAATCGGCGGGGAAAAAGGCCTAACTGTCTCGGCGAAGCCTCAGACTCAAGTTGGATCTCCTCCCGGTGAAGTGCATGGCACTTCTGATGATGCGGGACAGGAAGTTGCAGCACTGTCGGCGGTCTCTAAGAAGAAATGGCAAGAACAACGCATGCACGAAGAAACAAGTATGCATGAACAGATATTAACAAAACTACAAATCCCAACTACGGCTGGAAGTGAATCGGAAGTGGAATCAGACTCTTTGGGAAATACAGAGGATGAAGAAGAGGAAAAGAAGGAAGAGATTAAAGGAGACATAAGAGATATCCTGATATATATGATGAATGAATTAAAAGCTATAAGAACAGATATAAGAAGGATGCAGGATACACTCGATAATGTGGTGGAAAAACAAAAGAAGATGGATAATAAAGTTAAAGAGATGGAAGTAAAAATGGAAGAAAACACTGAAAGAATAGATAAGATAGAAGACAATAATCTTGTCTGGACAATAGAAAGAAAACGGATGTTGCAAAAAATAGATGCGCTTGAAAACTCTATAGTAGACGAAATAATATTAAAATTGTTGGTCTTATGGAAGGTACAGAGGGAGAAAATCCAATAAAATTCTTTCAAGAATGGATTCCGAAAATTTTGGAAATGAAAGAAGGAAGCCAGGTAATTGAAATTGAAAGAGCACACAGAGCTTTAAGACCGAGACCTCAACAAGATCAAAATCCAAGATCAATTTTGATAAAATGCTTAAGGTATCAAGATAAAGAAATGATCTTGAAGGCAGCTACTCAAGGTGCTAAAAAGAGAAATGGGCCATTGATAATAGAAGGGAAAAGAGTTTTTTTTTATTCAGACATAAGTTATGATCTTCTGAAGAGGCGGAAGGAATTTAATCCAGTGAAAAAATCTTTATGGGAAAAGGGCTATAAATTTTTATTGAGCTACCCAGCAAAATTGATAATTTTCCTGGATAACGAAGAAAGAAGATTTTTCGTTGACTACCAGAAAGCGGAGAAATTTGTACAAGAATTACCTGATGTCCACGAGGAGGAGTAAAGAATTATAGAAATGAAGTGGACTAATGATGAAGACTGAAATAAGGTTGGACTTGATGGACATTTATAAGGAAAACAAAAATAGCTGAGGAGTATTAATTGGGAGTAGAGACATTAATTATTTTCTTTTTTTTTCTTCACTAATATATTTTCTTTCTTTTTTTTTGCGGGGGAGCTGGAGGAGCTCCTGATCGATGGCTGCGAGTTTCACGTGTACAATCATGGCGATTGCCATGACCCGTAAAATGGGGGGGGGTAATGTTGTGTTCTTTTTATTCGCAACATTAGTGGGGGGGTATTTTGTTTTTTTTCTTATATATTAGTTACCTTTTTTCTATTTTCCTTCTTTTTTGCCTGGATGGTTGGGGAGAGACTCATAACAACATGGAGAATTTCAAAGAGTTCCCAAGGTATTATGAATGATTAATTTACTTAATTTTTTAAGTTTTAATGTTAATGGACTTAATGGACCTGTGAAAAGAAAAAGAGTTTTAACATATATTAAGAAAATGAAAGGAGATATAGCTTTTTTTACAAGAAACGCATTTAACAGAAACAGAACATAAGAAATTAAAGAGAGATTGGGTTGGAAATGTCATTGCAGCTTCATTTAATTCAAAATCGAGAGGAGTTGCAATTTTGGTTAATAAAACTTTACCAATTAAAATACAAAATGTAGTAATTGATTCTGTGAGGAGATATGTGATTAAACATTGTCAAATTTTTTCAGAATTATGGACTCTTATGAACATTTATGCACCAAATGAAAATGATGCAAAATTCATACAAGAAGTTTTTTTGAACTTGGCTGATGCACATGATAAAATATTAATAGGTGGAGATTTTAATTTTTGTTTAGATCCAGTTTTGGATAGGTCAACTAAAGTTGCTACAAAATTAAAAGTAATAAAACTAACTTTATCATTAATGAAAGATTTAAATCTGATTGATATATGGAGAAAAATTAATCCAAGAGAAAGAGATTATTCATTTTATTCAAATAGACATAAAACTTACTCAAGGATTGATTGATTTTTATTATCAAAAAATATTCAGGATAGAGTGAAAAGTGTGGAATATAAAGCAAGAATACTGTCAGATCATTCCCCCTTGATAATGACAATGATAATGATGGATAAGGAGGAATCGATCTATAGATGGAGATTTAATTCAATTTTATGAAAACATCAAGATTTTTGTGATTTTATGAAAAAACAGATTCAATTTTTTTTGGATACAAATTTACATTCAGTTGAAGATAAAATTGTATTATGGGAAGCAATGAAAGCATATTTAAGGGGTCAGATTATAAGTTATACATCTAAAATTAAGAAGGAATACATGGCAGAAATAGATCAATTGGAAAAAGATATCATAAAGTTAGAAAAAGAATCTCAAAGATATATGACAGAAGAAAAACGAAGAAAACTTGTTAATAAAAAATTACAATATAATACACTCCAGACATATTGTACAGAAAAAGTAATTATGAGAACTAAACAGAAATATTACGAATTAGGTGAAAGATCACACAAGATTCTTGCTTGGCAGTTGAAAACAGAACAGGCTTCTAAAACAATAAATGCAATTAGAACAAGTGTAAATAAGGTTACTTATAAACCTTTAGAAATTAATGAAACTTTAAAAAATTTTTATACTGAATTATATCAATCAGAATCACAAAATAAGATTGCTGAGATAGATAAATTTTTATCACAAATAACCCTTCCAAAATTAAATTTGGAAGAACAGAAAGGATTAGATATGCCCTTTACATTAAAAGAGGTTGAAGAAGCTTTAGGATCACTTCAGAGTAATAAATCCCCAGGAGAAGATGGTTTTCCTCCTGAATTTTATAAAAAATTTAAAGATTTATCAATTCCTCCTTTTATGGAATTAATATATCAAATGGAAAGAATGCATAAACCCACAATCTTTTTAAACAGCGATCATAACTGTATTGCCAAAAAAAGAGAGATCCTTTAAAACCAACATCATATAGACCTATTTCTTTGTTGAATACAGATTATAAAATAATAGCAAAAATTTTATCTAATAGAATATCTAAATATTTACCAAAATTAATACATATGGATCAAACAGGTTTTATTAAAAATAGACAATCAATGGATAATATAACCCGGTTACTTAGTATAATTCATTTGGCACAAAAAAGAGAGGAAATGAGTGTGGCAGTTGCTTTGGATGCCGAAAAAGCATTTGATAGATTGGAATGGGATTTTTTATTTAAGGTATTGGAAAAATATGAGTTAGGAAAATCTTTTATACAATGGATTAAAACCTTAAATACTAATCCTCAAGCTAAAGTAGTTACAAATGGTCAGATTTCAACACCATTTTGCTTAACGAGGTCAACTAGACAAGGCTGCCTTTTATCACCTGCTTTATTTGTATTGGCAATAGAACCATTAGCTGAATTAATTAGAACAGATTCAGACATTGGGGGCTTTGGAGTTAATCAAGAAGAATATAAAATTAATTTATTTGCTGATGATGTTTTGATTTATTTAACAAACCCATTGCAATCTTTGCAAAGATTATCTTTTAGATTGGAAGAATATGGGAAAGTATCAGGGTATAAAGTAAATTGGGATAAAAGTGAAATTTTACCCCTTACCAAACGAAATTATAATCAATGTCGATTAGTAACTCAATTTCGATGGTCAATAAATGGGATAAAATATTTAGGTATTAGAGTTGATAATGATGTAAAAAATTTATATAAACAAAATTATTTGCCATTATTTAAAAAAAAGAGGATCTTGATAAATGGATGATGTTACCAATAACATTAATAGGTAGAGTTAATGCTGTAAAAATGAATATATTTCCTAGATTGCAATATTTATTCCAAACTTTACCAATACAATTCCCTCAGAAGTTTTTTCAAGAACCGAATAAATATGTAAGGAAATTTCTTTGGAAAGGAAAGATGTCAAGAATATCATTGGTTCCAAAAGGGGATTAAATATATAGGTGATTGTTTTGAAGGAGGTATATTGATGTCGTTTGATCAATTAAAAAATAAATATAAAATATCAAACAACACTCTTTTCTGTTATTTTCAATTAAAGGCTTATTTACGAGAAAAGCTGGGTCAAACAATGTTGATGCCAAAACCTAGTGAAATAGAAATATTAATTCAAAAAGGAAAAATTAAAAAATTTACATCTTGTATGTACAATTTGATTCAAAAACAGACAATTGAATCTGGAATTCATAAATCAAGACAAAAATGGGAATCTGATTTGAATGTTAAAATTGATGGAAAAAGTTGGTCAAGATTATGTTCTGATAGTATGATAAATACAATAAATGTTCGACTTAGATTAATACAATATAATTTTTTACATCAATTATATATAACACCACAGAAAATAAATAGATTAAATTCGAATATGTCTGACCAATGTTTTCGATGTAATCAAGAAATTGGTACTTTTTTACATTCTACTTGGCCTTGTATTAAAATTCAACCATTTTGGATAAATTTAAGACTATTATTGGAACACATTACTGGAGTACAACTCCCACATAGTCCAATATTATTTTTATTAGGAGATATTGAAGGGACAATACCGAAACTTAAATTGAATAAGTAGCAGAAAAAATTTATAAAAATTGGATTGGCAGTAGCTAAAAAAGTTATTGCAGTTACTTGGAAATCTGATTTATATTTAACTATGGATCGTTGGAATAATGAAATATATAGTTGTATTCCACTTGAAAAAATTACATATAATCTAAGAAATGAATATGATATATTTTTGAAAATTTGGCTCCCATACCTACAAAAGATGGGATTAAATATATAGGTCCTTTGAAGATAAAATTATAAAGTAATTGGGGAAAGTAAAAATAAATATTAAAATTATTTTGAACTCCATGGAGCATGTGGGGATCCTCCGATATCCAGGCAATCTTTTTCTTCTTTCTTTCTTCCTTTTTTTTTTCTTTCTTTAGATAAGGGTTTCAGGAGACATCCCCCCGCTATGTCTCCCCTCACAGTCCTCAGCAGCCCTGTGTCCACCGTGGAGAACTTCAGGTTCCTGGGAACCACCATCTCTGAGGATCTGGAGTGGGAGCAGAACATCAGCTCCATCCTGAAGAAGGCCCAGCAGCGGATGTATTTCCTGCGTCTCTTGAGGAAATATGGTCTGCCTCAGGAATTGCTGCTGCAATTCTACACTGCAGTCATTGAGTCTGTCCTGTGCACCTCCATCATTGTGTGGTTTGGAGCCGCCACCAAGCAGGATAGAACCAGACTACAGCGCACAGTGAGGACTGCCGAGCGCATCATTGGAGCCTCCCTGCCCTCTATTGTGGACCTGTACTCTTCCAGGTTGAAGAAGAGGGCGGGGAACATCATAAAGGACTCCTCCCATCCTGCGCACGGACTGTTTGATCTGCTTCCGTCTGGTAGGTGCTTCAGATCCCTCCAGACTAAGACTAATAGGCACTGGAGAAGTTTTTTCCCTACTGCGGTCACTTTGCTGAACAGTTAACTGTCGGTTAACTGTCAGCTAACTATTACTTGGATTGCACTACCTGTATGTATAATCTATATTTTCATTTATATTTATCATTATTATTGTTATGAGCAGAGAGACAACATCTGCCGGAAGTAAATTCCTTGTATGTGCATAGGTACTTGGCGATTAAAGTCTGATTCTGATTCTGATAAGGGTTAAGGGGGGGAGGGGGGAGGATTAATATTATTTTTATTTTTCTTACTAATTTTTCATTACATTTATTCTTTGTAATTTTCTAAAAATTTAATTAATAAATAAATAAAGAACTCCATGCAAATATCCCCTGAATATTTGCCACATTTCTTCTGTACATTTCCCAGAGAACATCTGTTCCAAATTTATGCCTCCAAGTTCCTGCCTGTTAGCCTCATACTTCCCCTTACTCCAATTAAACACTTTCCTAACTTCTCTGTTCCTATCCCCCTTCAATACTATGGTAAAGGAGATAGAATTATGATCACTTTTCCACCTTTAAGGATCAAGTTTCATGGTACTTGGAAGCACATGATAAAATAGGCTGAAGTCATCATGGTTCTCTCAAGGAAAAATCTTGCCTGACAGATCTATCAGGGTGTTGGGCCAAAGTAGAGGAATGGGCCTCTTGCTCGTGATGTTTTACTCATCTCGGTGCTGAACTGAGACTGCAGCCTGCATCTAACGACTGTGACTGTGGCTCATGGCTGTGGACTCTCTTTTGTGAGTATTATTTGCTTGTTCTTTTTGTTTAGACATTGTTGTTTTCTGCACATTGGGTGTTTGATAGTCTTCTTTTGTTTTAATAGGTTCTTGGGTTTCTTTGATTTCTGGCTGCCTTTAAGGAGACAAATCTCAAGGCTGTATATAGTAAACATACTTTGATAACAAATGTGCTTTGAACTTTTGAACTCTGAGTTACTTGAGGAAATAACAGGCAGGATAACCAAAGGAGATTCAGTACATGTTGTTTACTTGGATTTTTAGAAGACTTTTGACAAAATATCAGACAAGAGTCTGCTTAAAAAAGAGCCCATGGAAAATTACTAGTATGGATAGGAGATTGGCAGGATGTCTGTTGCTGTCAAGTGGGAATAAAGAGAGCACTTTTTGGTTGGCTGCTGGTGGTATTCTGCTGGGGTCAGTGTTGGGACCACTTCTTTTCACATTATATGTCAATAATTTGTGTGACGGAATTGATGGTTTTGTGGCCAGGTTTGTGGACAATACAAAGATAGGTGTAGGGGCGAGTAGTGTTGAGGAAACAGGGAGCCTGCAGAAGGACTTAGACAGATTAAAAGAACAAAACAGAAGTTGGTGTTACATTGAGTAAGAGAAATTAAATGATAAAGGCAGAAATAGGACAAATATTTGGAGGAGATGAAAATGTAAACTAATTATCTGAAATTCTTGAACAGCGTTGAGACCAGGCTTAATGTGGCTAATCAGAAGAATGTGTCTCTGGAATATCTTCCCTGGATCATGATAGGCATTTGAAGTGAAGGTGGATAAATATCTGATAGACTGGGAAATGAAGAAATGCCACAGAAGAGAAGGCTAGCAAAGATCAATTATGATCATTTTAAATGGTGATGGGGAGGGGGGGATAAACTTGATGGGTCTGATTGCCTATTCTTTCTCTTATTTCCTTGTGTATGAGGTGTATTACTGTAGGTTTCATTGTGGTTTATAGTACAGATTTACTGGCTGAAGATGGAGGGGTCAGATTGGGAATGTGACAGAAATACAAAGTTGCTGTAAGCCTGAGGAGTGATGTTTCACCAAGCAATCATTTGGTCTGAAACAGAAAATGCTTAGAAGGCTAGTTAGTGTCTGTGGAAAGTGAAAAAGTTAAAATATCAGGTCCAGGAGCTTTCATCAAAGTTTGGTCTCTCTGAGGTGGAGGAGATGACATCTTCACCCCCAAAAGGGTAAATTGCTGCTTCCTGTGGGATGATGGTGAGTGGAAAGGGAGGAGGTAAAATGGAAAAGTGCTGTAACTGCTGAAGTTAAAGAAGAAATTGTGTAGATTTTATACTTGTAACTTAATACAAAGATACAAAGAGAGACAAGATACAATAATTCTTCACACTCACTACAGTGGTCTCCTGTGGCAGAACCCTGGCCGAACTCGAGGTCTTCTACCTGAAATAATGAAGAAGGTTACACAATAAGTGAACTCAATAATGAACAGCATTGATGTACTTTTACAGAATGAATTAATTTGAGGATACAAAGACCTACGCAGACTGTACTCCCTGCGTATTATAAATAAAATACATTTTATGAAAGTATAAATAAAATACACAGAAGAGCTAAGGAAGCTTTGAAATTCCTTCCACTTAAACCCAACACCTACACCAGTATTGTGATCAACTACAATTCCTTTGCTGGTACTTTGTTGATCTGTTCTGTTGACTTTTTAAAAATTTGATTAAAAATTTAGATGGAAATGAAGTTAAAAATACTTCAGCATGTAGGACATCAAAAGTAAATGAATCACAAGTAATGTTACTTCATAGGATACTGGAGTTCATGGGAACTGAAAACCACTTTCCTAAACTAATTTATTCAGAAAATTTTCAAAGATTCATAGCACATTTTATTATCAAATTATTATAATAAATACACCTTGAAATTTGTCTACTACAGGCAGCCACAAAGCAAGAAATCTGAACAACTCAATTAAAAAAAGACAAAAACCACTGTGCAGGAAAAGCAGCCAGAGTAGGCCCAAGCCTGGGTCCCCAGTTCATCACACCCTGGGGCAAAAATGCACAGCAGCCAGATCAGTTTACAGCCTCAGTGCTGCGGAGAAAGGAATAAACATTCACGGGAAAGCGAGTGAAATCAGCCTGACTCTTGCCTCTGTACTTGACACGTGGGCCTCAGTCTATCTGAACTGCCGTTTAAATCGCCCAAGCACTAGGTAGTGCCATGCTTCAGAATCTGGATCCAACTGCACCAACAAACCTGGGCCGCCAGCCCAAAGCTGTTCTCGATCTCACCAAATTGGCTCAGCACTTGGAGCGATCCAACCTTGCACCCAAGTTATGTACATGGGCACCCAAACTCTTCTGCATCGAATTCTCTCTAAATTGCTCACTCCATCTCCGACAGTGGTACAAACTCTGTCCGCAACCCCGGCTCGAACGCGTTGTGACTCACAATGCCCCAGCACTACCCATCCCCTCTCCACTGTCTGTGGCAATAGTTCACCACAATTAGCTTCAGAAAAGTTGCTACAAGGAATGTTTATAGTTGAAACTCTTCCTTTATGATTTACCAGTAAGCTGTTACACATCTTCAGCAGTAGTTGTTAAACTGGAAAGTTAACAAGGTTTATTGAAAAATTAAGCATAACACAAAACCCTGAAGGAAAAATGTATGTCACAAAAAGCATGGGAATTGATTAATATGCAGGCTTAAAAACTACCACCATTTGAGAAGAAACTATAATAGCCACAGCCAAGGTAATTAAAAATCTAACCTAATGAAATTAATTTTATAGACTTAACATCAGAAAATGCTGGAAATGATCAGTGGAGACAGTAGAACTAGAATTTAGTCTCATTTTTCATCAGAAGATTTCATTCCCCACTGACAAAATTGAAAGCTTGAATATTTTCTGTATCATCGTTTTTACTGCAAACTTCCATCACTTCATTGTTTTGCCTTTTGCTTTACAGCTTAGAAAAGGAGACACCTCCTGTTGCACAGACAGTATAACATCTTCTCCACGGTGTTATAAATACATGAAACAAATTAAAGGAGATATGAAATTCTGTTTAGATCACACATAAAGCATATTCCAGAATAATCAGCAAGGAGTTGAAAAGCTGCCAAATTTCTGTATTTTTTATGTAATTTTTGACTGCTAGTTTGTCATATGCACATGCATACATAGGTGCAATGACAAATGTTATTTGCATCAGCATCACAGACATGTAGCAACTAACTGAAATATTCAAACAAAACTCAGCCTAGTTGGTTTAATATACTACCAGTCGAATACCACACTCACCAGTTCTATGGCATTACGCGTGCTCATAACCCCAAATGCACATCACCTATGATATCTGTATCCACTGAAATCATTGCCATAAAGCTGCTGTTGAAGCTCTGTGCATTTTGGCTACCACGTTTCTTCTTTACAATGACCACACATCAAAAGGACCTTATAAACGATCAAACACTTTGGGTGCTACTTTATGACTGTCTGTGCTGGATCTTAACTACGCGTGATGTGTGTGATTGCATGTACAGTGTTTTACATCTTGTCCTGAGAGGAACAATTTTTAAACTCTTCTCAGGCTTCCAGCCAGGTACAGGTATTGATCTTAACCAACATTTCAATGACAAACTGCCATCTTCATCAGGGATGATGCCTGGGCAAGTCTAGTCTGGTGGTATTTATACTCCATCATCCAATCGGGTTTCTGCTGTCCCACCCTGTTTACAATTGAATTGCAGTTCTTACTTAGAGCGAGACCTTCATCTTTGTTAAAATTCTTCTCCACTAGTTTTGTGCTGTCGAAGTCAATCCTTTGGCCATTGCGAATGCAGTGTTCTGCTTCCACCAGTTCCTCCATGCTCCATGATATGGGTTTCCACCATGTGTTCCATCTGGCCGAAAGACGCTACTCCATATTCACAGGGAATCCTGTAAACGCCAGCCATTGAGCCCCAGGTCATCTTTGACCCATAAATTGTGATTTGAGCTTCTTTACTTTACGGGTTTGTGGATGGTATTAATCTGGTACTTCTTCAAGATCCTGGCGATCCTTCCAGAAACTGTGGCAAATAGGGAAGACAGGCAGTAGTGACAGGTTCCTCCTCGTTGTTAGGTTTCGTGGCTCTTCTCTCAGCTCTTTTAAGGGCCCTATTGATTTCCTTCACCATTCTTTAGGAACATAGTGTGCAATCATCTTATCTTCTTGTGGAGACTCTCCAGGTCCAAAATAGTTTTTGCACTGTTAGTCTTGAGTAGAGAGAACCACTCTACATTGGAAGGCATAACGGTGGCTGTTATTGCTGAGGTAGAAGTCTCCGTGAGTGGGTTTCCGATAGATAGATAGATAGATAGATAGATAGATAGATACTTTATTCATCCCCATGGGGAAATTCAACTTTTTTTCCAATGTCCCATACACTTGTTGTAGCAAAACTAATTACATACAATACTTAACTCAGTAAAAAATATGATATGCATCTAAATCACTATCTCAAAAAGCATTAATAATAGCTTTTAAAAAGTTCTTAAGTCCTGGCGGTAGAATTGTAAAGCCTAATGGCATTGGGGAGTATTGACCTCTTCATCCTGTCTGAGGAGCATTGTATCGATAGTAACCTGTCGCTGAAACTGCTTCTCTGTCTCTGGATGGTGCTATGTAGAGGATGTTCAGAGTTATCCATAATTGACCGTAGCCTACTCAGCGCCCTTCGCTCAGCTACCAATGTTAAACTCTCCAGTACTTTGCCCACGACAGAGCCCGCCTTCCTTACCAGCTTATTAAGACGTGAGGCGTCCCTCTTCTTAATGCTTCCTCCCCAACACGCCACCACAAAGAAGAGGGCGCTCTCCACAACTGACCTATAGAACATCTTCAGCATCTCACTACAGACACTGAATGACGCCAACCTTCTTAGGAAGTACAGTCGACTCTGTGCCTTCCTGCACAAGGCATCTGTGTTGGCAGTCCAGTCTAGCTTCTCGTCTAACTGTACTCCCAGATACTTGTAGGTCTTAACCTGCTCCACACCTTCTCCATTAATGATCACTGGCTCCATATGAGGCCTAGATCTCCTAAAGTCCACCACCATCTCCTTGGTCTTGGTGATATTGAGACGCAGGTAGTTTGAGTTGCACCATATCACAAAGTCCTGTATCAGTTTCCTATACTCCTCCTCCTGTCCATTCCTGACACACCCCACTATGGCCGTGTCATCAGCGAACTTCTGCACATGGCAGGACTCCGAGTTATATTGGAAGTCTGATGTGTACAGGGTGAACAGGACCGGAGAGAGTACGGTTCCCTGCGGCGCTCCTGTGCTGCTGACCACCGTGTCAGACCTACAGTCTCCCAACCGCACATACTGAGGTCTATCTGTCAAGTAGTCCACTATCCAATCCACCATGTGAGAGTCTACTCCCATCTCCGTTAGTTTGTGCCTTAAGATCTTGGGCTGGATGGTGTTAAAGGCACTAGAGAAGTCAAGGAATGTAATCCTCACAGCACAACTGACCCCCTCTAGGTGAGAGAGTGATTTGTGCAGCAAATACGTGATAGCATCCTCCACTCCCACCTTCTCCTTATACGCAAACTGAAGAGGATCCTGGGCGTGCCTGGTTTGTGGCCTCAGATTCTGTATTATCAGCCGCTCCATGGTCTTCATAACGTGCGACGTCAAGGCAACAGGTCTGAAGTCATTCAACTCCTTTGGTTGTGGATGCCATGTCCGAGGCTAGCATCCAGTTTTCGTTGTATTAGAACGTCCGAGAATGAGAGGCAACCGTCCTTCTCCATCTCCATCATAAGTTGAATGTTTGGATGTATGCTGTTCAGGTGGTTGTGGAACCGTTGGAGTGCCCGGAGGCCACGAGTAGTATTTCGGGCAGACGAGATGCACAGTGGAAACTCACATCGAAGAGCATAGGAGGTATATCTGTCTTGGTTACCTGGAAAAATTTGCAATGGCTGTAAGATTGACTTTGATGGCACAAAACTACTGTGCTGCATCTGGTGAAGGAAGCTATTGAAATAAAAAAGAATTTTAACAAAGATGAAGGTCTTGTTCTAAGTAAGAACTGGAATTTGATCGTAAGCAAGGTGGGACAGTGGAAACCTGATTGGATGAGGGCTAACCAAACAGGAGAGACAGACAAAGTGGGGTATAAATACCACCAGACTAGACATGCCCGGGCATTATCCCTGACGAAGATGGCAGTGTCAAAACGTTTGTTAAAATCGATACCTGTACCCAGCTGGAAGCCCGAAAAGAGTTTATTCATCACATACGCAAGGAAAGCACATGATCCTTTTTGAATAATATTTTATTTAGCTGTATGTATGTGTATGGTTGAATGATAATAAATTTAAACTTGATTTTATAAAAGGTGTGAGAAAGATGTAAGACAAATCAATTTCCCTGTCCCTGCCCCTGCCATGTTTCCTGGGTATCACTGATCACCGAATAATTGGCCTGGTTCATTTTTCAAAACTAGGAAGATAAAAATACAGTGGATTCCGGTTAATTGGGACACATCAGGACCAGTACATTTTGGCCCAATTAAGTGATTGCCCCAATTAGCTGAAGTTTCATTGAATTGACAATATTACTTACATCCTTCATAAACATGAGTAAATATCTTTACGTTACATCTCCATCTAAATGTGAAATGTGCAATTATAGTAATTTATAATAAATATTATGTACAACAGGATAGTCAATATAACATAGAAAAGCAGTTGTGTCAGCATGAATTAATCAGTCTGATGGCCTGGTGGAAGAAGCTGTCCTGGAGCCTGTTGGTCCTGGCTTTTATGCTGCGGTACCGCTTCCCAGATGATAGCAGCTGGAACAGTTTGTGGTTGAGGTGACTCGGGTTCCCTATAATTCTTCAGGCACTTTTTACACACCTGTCTCTGTAAATGTCTTGAATAGTGGGAAGTTCACATCCACAGATGCGCTGGGCTGTCCGCACCACTCTCTGCAGGGTCCTGTGATTGAGGGAAGTACAGTTCCTATACCAGGCGGTAATGCAGCCAGTCAGAATACTCTCAATTGTGCCCCTGTAAAAAGTTCTTAGGATTTGATAGGCCATACCAAACTTCTTCAACCGTCTAAGGTGAAGGAGGCGCTGTTGTGCCCTTTTCACCACATAGTCGGTATGTACAGACCACGTGAGATCCTCGGTGATGTTTATGCCAAGGAACTTAAAGCTGTTCACCCTCTCAACCCCAGATCCATTGATTTCTATAGGGGTTAGCCTGTCTCCATTCCTCCTGTAGTCCACAATCAGCTCCTTTGTTTTTGTGACATTGAGGGAGAGGTTGTTTTCTTGACACCACTGTGTCAGGGTGATGACTTCCTCTCTGTAGGCTGCCTCATTATTGTTTGCGATTAGGCCAATCAATGTAGTGTCATCAGCAAATTTAATTAGCAGAGCAGCGGGTGGTGACAGTTATAGGTACACAGAGAGTACAGGAAGGGGTTTAGTACACAGCCCTGAGGGGCACTTGTGTTGAGGGTCAGAAGGGCGGAGGTGAGGGAGCCTACTCTTACCACTTGCTGGCGAACTGACAGGAAATCCAGGATCCAGCTACGAGGCCGAGGTCTCTGAGTTTCTTGTCAAGCCTGGAGGGAATTATGGTGTTGAATGCTGAACTGTAGTCCAAGAACAGCATTCTCACATAAGCACCCTCAGATGTGTAAGGATGGTGTTTAGAGCTGTGGCTATTGCATCGTCTGTTGATCAGTTGTGTCAGTAGGTGAATTGTAAGGGGTCTAGTGTGGGTGGCAGCATGCTGCAGATGTAGTCCCTGACCAGCCTTTCAAAGCATTTGCTTATTATTCAGGTGAATGCGACAGGATGCCCGTCGTTCAGACATGTTATGTTGGTCTTTTTAGGTACAGGGACAATGGTGGATGCTTTGAAGGAGGAGGGCACTCTACACTGGGAGAGGAAGAGATTAAAAGTGTCTGTAAACACACCTGCTAGTTGTGCTGCACACATTCTGAGTACCCGCCCTTGGATGCCGTCCGTTCCCACAGCCATGCAGCTGTCCACCTGTTGGAAACACCTGCGTACTTTGGCCTCAGAGATGACTGAGCTGCCGGTTGCATCATCTGCAGGACTCCTCAGGGGCTCAGTATTGGCGACACGGAATTGAATGTAAAAAAAACTTAGCTCGTTTAGGAGAGAGACATCGATGTTGGAATCTCCACTGTGTTTGGCTTTGAAATCTGCGATGGAGTGCAGATCTTGTCATAAGCTGCGTGTACTGTTGGTGGAAAGTTGAGTCTGAGTCTTGTCTCTGTATTGTTGTTTCACTGCCTTGATGACTTTGCGCAGTTCGTGGCTGCACTTGAGCTCTTGCTGATTACCGGCAGTGTAAGCTCTATCTCACGTGGTAGGTGCTGCTCGCATGGAACTGTTGATCCAGGGTTTCTGGTTTGGAAAGACCCTGACCAATTTCTGGGTGATAACATCCTCAATGCACTTCCGGATGAAACTCACGACCCCTTTCGTGAACTCATAGAAATAGTTAAAAAAGTATAAAAAAAGATAAACTGAGTAACAAATTATAAATTTAAATGAAATTCAAAACAAATTAGAATACTATCAATACTACTGCAGTATTATAAAAGTGTGTACAGGTATTAGTTCCTAATACTTGGCATTGTTGGCATCCGTCGGTCTCGAGAGACCATGGATCTGCGCCTGGTGTTTCCAGGGCGCAGGCCTGGGCAGGGTTGTATGGGAGACCGGTAGTTGCCCAAGCTGCAGGCCTTCCCCTCTCCACGCCACCGATGTTGTCCAAGGGAAGGGCACTAGGACCCATGCAGCTTGGCACCGGTGACGTCGCAGAACAAGTGCCTTGCTCAAGGACACAAACACGCTGCCTCAGCTGAGGCTCGAACCAGTGACCTTCAGGTTACTAGTCTGATACCTTGCCCACTAGGCCACGACAGACAGAGGAATTCATTTGCGTTGCATTCTTTTGACGGTAAATGAACAAAATCAGGGCACACACCTAGTGCCGATAATGGACTGCCTTCATACCATGCTATCGACAACTGCATCCTCCAAATCTTCATTTTCATTGTTGGTATCTTCAAATTCTCTGTAGTATCTAACTCTCTGATGTAGTGAAATTGTTTCATTTTCACTCCTGGTCATTTCTGGCATCTCCAAGCCTGAATGCTTGAAACCGCAGCAAGCAAAACAATTGTAAATTGTCTTACTGTTCATTTCTCACCAACCTTCAGTGACAAAAATCGCTGTTTTTTTAACGTAACACACGCCACTGACTCTATTTAAAAACTATTCACTCGAAGCACAGTGTTGTGTTTACCAGCCACGCAAAAGCACATGATGCTAGCTAGAAACTGTTCGGCATTATTCTCCTGCTCCAATTAAGCGGCATAGTGTGCCAAATAAATGAAGAGAAACCCAACTAATTTTTTCGATTAGATTTTGTTCTTTAACAGTTGTCCCAAATAAGCCGTTACCCTGATTAACCAATGGCCAATTAACTGGAATCTACTGTACATCACCAGGTGTTGAGTTTTCCTCTCTTTGCCACAAATGAATCTATCTATCGACAATTTAACCGATGAGACAATTCCAGTGTGACAAGGAATGGGAAGCTTACAACATCTCCATGCTGGTAAGCTGTAACGCATTCAAAAATTTGAACTTCAGCCAACCACAGCATGTACTTGAGATTCCTGTCCTTGTTTTGCTAATTTCTAGCTAAATTGCTTAGATGTGAGCATGCACAAACCGCAAGGGGAAAAAAAATAATCCATTGACACACATTGATGATCTTTTGGGTTTCCAGGTAAGAGGGAAGGTAGGTGGGTGGAGGAGGGAGGGGTTTCTTTTACCTACTATCTTCCATTTTCTCGTATCATTGCCCCCTCCCCCAGCCACTTTTCCCTTCACCTAGTCTCATCTATCATCTGCCCACTTGTACTCCTTCCCCTCCTCCTCATCTTATTTTGGCTGCTTCCGCCTTCCTTTCCATAAAAGGTCTCAGCCCAAAATGTCATCTGTTTATTTCCCTCCAAAGATGCTGCCTGACTTACCGAGTTCTTCCATCATTTTGTCTGTGTTGCTCTGGATTTTCCTAATGCAGAATCTTGTGTCCAATAAGCGGAACATGGTTACATAAACATCCTGTAGCTTACCTCTTTGAGCTGAGTTGGTCCAACGAGGCTGTGGATGTTGTCCCTGATACCATGGGCGATGGGAAAAGTGTGCACCCAGGGAAGTGTGATGGCTGCCCCTACCATGGAAGTCAGACATTCCTCTTCCTATGAAACATATGAAAGATCCATTGAATGAAAGGAGTATTTTGATGACTCTGGGCCAGTACTCGCTGGAGTTAGAAGAGATTGGGGGGGGGTGGGATCTTATTAAAACCTATTGAATATTTAAAGACCTAGATAGAGTAGATGTGGGGAATCTAGGACCAGAGGGCACAGCCTCAGAATTGGCGGAAGCCCTTTTAGAACAGAGATGAGGAGGAATTTCTGTAGCTAGAGGGTCATGAATCTGTGGAATTCATTGCCACAGACAGCTGTGGAGGCCAAATCACTAGGTACATTTAAAACAGAGTTTGATAGTTGCATGATTAGTAAAGGCATCAAAGGTTACGAGCAGAGGTAGGAGAATGAGGTTGAGAGGGATAATGAATCAGTTATGGTTGAATGACAGAGCAGACCAAATGGGCTGAATGGCCTAATTCTGCTCCTGTGTCTTACAGTTTTATGCTATTAAGCCCCTGCTGTTATTTTACTCAAATGTGGGCACTGGGTGTAAGCACCAGCAAATGATCAATGCAGAGGTGAATCCTATTTAGCATCATAGAGCAGTGGTTTTCAACCTAATCTGCTCATGACCCACTTCTGACTTTCATTTAGCTCTGTGATGGGTGATTTGTGTGTGGTCAAAGAGGACCAGAGATCAGACATGCTGCAGCTCCCTCTCCCCCTTTACACAAAGGCTAAATTGTTTTGCTACCTTATTTGCATCATCTAGCACATTTTCCCATTCACTCCATTCAGGGTTCCAATTAAATTACATTTTTTTTTGTTTATGTATATCAGTAATATTTCATTGAACAGTAAACTTACCATGGTCCATTCAGAAACTCCTTTTTACTTGATACCCCTATGAAATCCTGGGGGGGCCATATGGCCTATGTTGAGATCGACTGACAGAGTACTACAGCACAGAGGCAGACGTTTTGGCCATATAGCTTGTGCCAAACTGCTATTCTGCCCAGTTCATTGAGTAAGCTCACAAGCCATTTTTTTGGCTGCGATCAGCATTTCAGTTCAAAGCTGGGATTGAATTTGGTTATCTCGATCCCATTAAGGACGAGTATGTGCTTCACTGCCGCACATAGGGCAAATATTTCCTCCTCTTTAACCTGAGTCTCTGAGAATAAGAGCATACAACTATAGTGTTCTCCATTTACTCTTGAAGCTCTGATGCTCTTGTTACAGTTTAGTGTTCAAAACTAGCTTCAATATTTGAAGTCAAAGTGTCTTTACTTTTCCATTGCCTCAAGTAAAGCACATTCTTTCTTCTTCCTTCTCCCATTGGGCAGAGGGTACAAAAGCCTGAAAGCACGTACTACTAGGCCCGACGACCGCATCTATTCCACTGTTATCAGACTCTTAAACGGACCTCTTACACGACAAGATGGACTCTTGACCTTCCAATCTTGCACTCATCATTTAACTTCACTGTGCTTTCTGTGTACTATCATTGTTACTGTTTTACCTTGTTCTAGCTCAATGCACTGTGTAATGATTTACACTACATGCTGCATCCGCAAAGCAAACAGCATTAAGAAGGACCCCACGCACCCCTCATACAAACTCTTCTCCCTCCTGCCATCTGGGAAAAGGCACCGAAACATTCGGGCTCTCACAACCAGACTATGTAACAGTTTCTTCCCCCAAGCCATCAGACTCCTCCATACCTAGAACCTGGGCTGACACCAACTTACTGCCCTCTACTGTTCCTATTGTCTTGTTTATTATTTATTGTAATGCCTGCACTGTTTTGTGCACTTTATGCAGTCCTGGGTAGGTCTGTAGTCTAGTGTAGTTTTTGCTGTGTTGTTTTTACATAGTTCAGTGTAGTTTTTGTACTGTTTCATGTAGCACCATGGTCCTGGAGGAACGTTGTTTCGTTTTTACTGTGGTTTATAGTTGAAATGACAATAAAAAGTGACTTGACTTGAAGTGTATGAACCAAGACCAGCTTGTCATTGTGTCTTCATACAAATAACAATAATAAACTAAGACCAATTGAATATAATACCAGTGTGAAAGTCACATTAAAGAAGTTTAACTGAAAATCCAATTCACTTCATTGCAAACTTTTTACTAAAAGTATTCTGCTTTGACTGCAGAAACATTTCATTGATCCTCTCCAAACCCAACAATTCTCTTTTTGCAAACTGAGTCATCTGGACTTCAGTACAACATCGAGGCACAGCAGGGGTACTAAATGAGATATATCTGGTTCAATGGGTTCTGAAAATATGAAAAAACAATCAGAGGTTCTCTTGGTCTCTGGTTTTCATTGGTCTACGAACCATTGTCATTATGCCATACACAGTCCTTTAAATGCCATCTTAACAATGTTCCTGGAATTTCTCTGTGTACAAAATGGGTACCTATTTCCCTGCCTAACAATATTGATAATCTGCATTGCAGATGAAAGGTTTTTGAGCTTTTCAGAGATATTATACAGCATAACTCTACAATACATCTTCTTGGCTTTGTTTTATTAAAATAAAACAAAATATCTCCCAACCTCACCAATTTGTTCATTTCTTCCTTCCTACCACTGACTTTTAATTTGTCAAATTAAAAAATAAAATTCTCATGATTTACAGAATGATGATTAATAAGTAAGATTTTAGTTTGTTCTCCATGGTCTATCTAATTTGGCAAAGACAGACAAGAAGGAAATGTTAATGCACACTGACCTGGGACAAGAGGCCGCGGTTGGCTCTGTATAATCCTGTTCTTCCCTGCGCATACAGTGTTAATGAGGCCCTTTAGCTTCTGAAACTTGTGAACCATCACATCCTACAATCAAGAGAAAGTATTATCAGTAAGTGAATAAAACAGAACCCTGCCACAAATTAATTCAATTTTCAGCACCTAATAGCATTACCAGAACCTGCATTTACACTGTACTTAAACACACCCAAGAGGTATCACGAGCATGTTCAAAGTAAATCTGTCACCAAAGACTTTGGAAGGGTGCAGGAGGAGACTAAAAGAGAAAGGAGTGCAAAGCCAACAATGGATTGATAAAAGAAATCGGTTTTAAAATTGGTGCATTGACATATTGGTAACTAACAGGGGAAGCTGGCAGGTCTGAACCGATATTGTCAAGTCCAGGAGTTAAAAAAGGCATATTTGAAAGCTGTGGTAAAGAGTGAAATGGGGAATGCTTTGGAGGTGACAGTAGGTAATTATGGTAATGGATATATGGTCTGATGTTGACTGCAGGGTCAAATTCAATTAAACTATAAATGAACTGGATCAGCCTCAGGCAGTCAGGAAGAGATAACCTGTTGGAAGTCAGGGTGTAGAGTTCATAGTGGGAACTGAATTTGGTCTTGCCAATATTTGAGTGAGGGATATCTATCACTGCTTCTCCAGTATGAGACTTCAGAGGAGTGGATGGATAACCCAGAGTAAGGTGTCATTAGTGTATAAGTGGAATCTGACAATTGCTTCTAAAGGGGTCTAGAGGACCTGAGTTAACAGACTCAGGTTTAGTATCACAGGAATATATCGTGAAATGTGTTAACTTTGCAGCAGTACTATAATGCAGTAAATACCAATGGAGGAAAAAAACTGTGAATTACAGTAAGAGAGAGAGAGAGAGTGTGTGTGTGTGTGTGTGTGTGTGTGTGTGTGTGTGTGTGTGTGTGTGTGTGTGTGTGTGTGTGTGTGTGTGTGTGTGTGTGTGTGTGTGTGTGTGTGTGTGTGTGTATAAATATATAAAAGAGTTAAATTAAAAAGAGTGCAAAAATATAAAGTAAAAGAGTAGTGAGGTAGTGTTTATGTGTTCAATGTCCTTTCAGAAATCAGATGGCAGAGGGGAAGACGCTTTTCCTGAATTGTTGAGTGTGTGCCTTCCCGCTTCAGTATCTCCTTCCTGATGGTAGAAATGAGAAAAGGGCATACGAATCATAAAGACTTTTAGGAAAGATTGAATAGGTTAGGAGTTCATTCCTTAGAACACAGAAGATTGAGGGGAGACTTGATAGGTATACAAAATTATGAAGGGGTATACATAAAATAAACATAAGCAGGTTTTTTCCACTGAGGTGGGGGGGGGGGGGGTGGGCACTTCAACTAGAGGTCGTGAGTTGAGGGTGAAAGGCGAAAAGTTTAAGGGGAACATGAGGGAAAACTTCTTCACTCAGAGGGTTGTGAGAGTGTGGAATGAGCTGCCAGACAAGTGGTGCATGCGAGCTCGATTTGAACATTTAAGCAAAGTTTGAATAGGTACATGGATGGTAGGGGAATGGAGGGCTATGGTCCCGATGCAGGTTGAAGGGAGTAGGCAGATTAAATGATTCCAGCATGGACTAGATGGGCCAAAGGGTCTCTTTCTGTAATGTACTTTTCTATGACTCTAAGACAGGCAGGTAGGGAGAAAGGGTGGCATAGCTCTGCTGGTAAAAAAAAATCAAATCATTAGAAAGAGGTGATGTACAATCAGAAGATGTAGAATTGTTGTGGGTAGAGCTAAGAAACTGCATGAGTAAAAATCAACACGTACAACAAGCTGGAGGAGCTCAGCAGGTCAGGCAGCATCTGTGCAAACGAGTAGTCAACGTTTTGGGCCGAGACCCTTCGTCTGGACTGAAGAAGGAGGGGGCAGGGGCACTATAAAGAAGGTGGGGGGAGAGTGGGAAGAAGGCTGGTAGGTATCAGGTTAAAAACCAATTAGAGGAAAGATCAAGGGGTGGGGAAGGGGAAGCAGGGAGGGGATAGGCAGGAAAGGTGAAGAAGATTACATTCGTAAGGTGAAAGCACTGTGTAGTAGAAGAAGGCAGAATCACGAGAGAGGTGATAGCCAGCTGGAGGAGACGGCAGAGTGAAACTGGGATGGGTGAAGCCTACTACTTTAACAAGGATTCCCCTTCCCCTGTTGATGACACCTTCTCCTGTCTTCAACTCTCCTCCTCTACTGGACCAGGCCTTCTACCTGCACTCGATCTTTTCATCTCCAACTGTCGCCGAGACATCAACCGTCTCAACTTCACCACTCCTCTCTCCTGTTCCAACCTCACTCCCTCTGAACGCACTGCCCTTCACTCTCTCCGCACCAATCCTAACCTCACCATCAAACCTGCAGACAAAGGTGGTGCCGTAGTAGTCTGGCAGACGGATCTCTAACTCACTGAGGCCAAACAACAGCTCTCTGACACCTCCTCTTACTTACCCTTGGAACAGGACCCCACCAAAAAACATCAAACCATTGTCTCCCGTACCATCAATACCCTTATCAACTCTGGAGATCTTCCATCCTCAGCCAAAGAACTCATAATTCCCACATCTGAACTGCTCGGTTTTACCTCCTCCCCAAGATCCACAAGGCTGACTGATCTGGTAGACCCATAGTTTCGGCCTGCTCCTGCCCTACTGAACTTGTATCTTCCTACCTGGACTCCATTTTGTCACCCATAGTTCAGTTCCTCCCCACCTCATCCGGGATACATCCCATGCCCTCCACCTCTTCAATAACTTCCAGTTCCCCGGTCCCGACCGCTTCTTTTTCACTATGGATGTCCAATCCTTATACACTTCAATTCCCAGTCAAGAAGGCCTCAAAGCCCTCCGCTACTTTCTTGACAATAGACCTCACCAGTTCCCCAACACCACCACACTCCTCCGATTGGCAGAACTGGTAATAACTTAATAACTTCTCTTTTGGCTCTTCCCACTTTCTTCAGACCAAGGGTGTAGCTATGGGCACTCGCATGGGCCCCAGCTATGCCTGCCTCTTCGTGGGTTATGTGAAACAGTCTATGCCACAAATCTATACTAGTACTGCTCCCCAACTTTTCCTTCGCTACATTGACGACTACATTGGTGCTGCTTCCTGCACCCATGCTGAGCTCATCAATTTCATCGACTTTGCCTATAACTTCCACCCAGCTCTCAAATTCACTTGGTCCATCTTGGACACTTCTCTCCCCTTTCTCGATCTCTCGGTCTCCATCTCTGGAGACAGACTGTCCACTGACATCTTCTACAAACCCAATGACTCTCATAACTACCTCGACTATACCTCTTCCCACCCTGCAAAATGCAAAAATGCTATTCCCTATTGCCAGTTCCTCCATCTCCGCCACATCTGCTCCAAGGATGAGGCTTTCCGTTCCAGGACATCCCAAATGTCCTCTTTCTTTAAGAATTGTGGTTTCCCTTCTGCCATCATCAATGATGCCCTCACCCGCATATCCTCCATTTCCTGCACTTCGGCCCTCACCCCATCCTCCTGTCACCACCACAGGGACCTAGTTCCCCTTGTCCTCATCTACCACCCCACCAGCCTCCGGATCCAGCATATTATCATCCGCAACTTCCGCCTACAGGACCCCACAACTAAGCACATCCTTCCCTCTCTACCCTTCTCCGCTTTCTGCAGGGATCGCTCCCTCCGCGACTCCCTGGTCCACATGTCCCTCCCCACATTCAGGGCCCCAAACAGTCCTTCCAGGTGAGGCAACACTTCACTTGTGAGTCTGTTGGGGTCACCTATTGCATCCGGTGCTCCTGGTGCAGCCTCCTCTACATCGGCGAGACCCGACGCAGATTGGGGGACCGCTGTGTCGAGCACCTCTGCTCCGTCTGCCACAACAGACAGGCAGCTTCACCTGCCTGTCTGTGTCAAGTGCCACCCACTTCAACTCTGCTTCATAGTCCCATTCGGATATGTCCATACATGGCCTCCTCTACTGCCATGATGAGACCAAACTCAGGTTGGAGGAGCAACACCTCATATACTGTCTGGGTAGTCTCCAGCCCCTTGGCATGAACACTGAATTCTTCAACTTCTGGTAATTCCCTCCCTCTCCCTTCACCCATTCCAGTTTCACTCTGCCTCTCTTCTGATTCTGCCTTCTTCTACTACACAGTGCTTTCACCTCACCTGCCTATCCCCTCCCTTACCCCTTGATCTATCCTCTGATTGGTTTTTAACCTGACACCCACCAGCCTTCTCCTTCCCACCCTCTCCCCACCTTCTTTATAGGGCCCCTGCCCCCTCCCTCTTCAGTCCTGACGAAGGGTCTCGGCCCGAAACATTGACTGCTCATTTCCACAGATGCTGCCCGACCTGCTGAGTTCCTCCAGCTTGTTGTACTTGTTGATTTGACCACAGCATCTGCAGTGTACTTTGTGTTTGAACATAGAACAATACAGCACAGTACAGGCCCTTCGGCCCACAATGCCGACCTTAAACCCTTCACCTTAAATTCCTCCATATACTTGTCTAGTAGTCTCTTAAATTTCATTAGTGTATCTGATTCAGGCAGTACATTCCACGCGCCAACCACGCTGAGTAAAAAACCTTCCTCTAATATCTCCCTTGAACTTTCCACCCCTTACCTTAAACAGACAAGAGATTCTGTTGTTACAAGGATACCCGAATGATGTGTTGCCTCCCTGGTGCCCGGGTACGGGATATCTCCGATCGGGTCCAGAGTATTCTCAGGAGAGAGGGTGAGCAACCAAAAGTCTTGGTACATGTTGGTACCAATGACATAAGACAGAAAAAAAGAGGAGGCCCTGAAGGAAGATTACTGGGAGCTAGGAAGAAAACTGAAAAGCCTGACCTCCAGAGTAATAATCTCAGGATTACTGCCTGAGCCACGTGCTAATAGCAGAATTAAACAGATGAATGTGTGGCTAAGTAACTGGTGCAGGGGGCACTGGGATCTATTTTGGAGGAGGCATGACTTATACAGAAACGATGGGTTACACCTGAACTCAAAGGGTACTAATATCCTGGCGGGTTTGTTTAATATAGCTGTTAGGGGGGGTTTAAACTAAGTTGGCAAGGGGAAGGAAACCAGTGTGTTAGGGTCGAGGAAGAAAATATCCTTGACTTAAAGGATACTGTGCAGCAAAGATGGCAAGAAGGACAGGCAGGTGAATAGACAGGGTAATCTGCTGTGCGATAGAAATATAGCAAAATCAGTAACAGATACTGATCTAAGTGTACTATACTTAAATGCCCGCAGCATTAGCAATAAAGTGGATGACCTTGTTGTACAACTACAGGTTAAACGATATGACATAGTGGCCATCACTGAATCATGGCTAAATGATGGATGTGATTATGAGCTAAATATTCAAGGATACACCGTGTACAGGAAAGATAGGAAGGTAGGTAAAGGGAGTGGTGTGGCCTTGATGATATCAAATCACTAGAAAGAAGAGACATAGGATCAGAAGAAGCAGAATCCCTATGGGTCAAGTTAAGAAATGGCGAGAGTAAAAAGACACTAATAGCAGTTATATATAGGCCTCCAAACAGCAGCCGGGATGTGGACTACAAGTTACAGCTGGAAATAGAAAAAGCGTGTCAGAAGGAAAATGTCAAGATAATTATGGGAGATTTTAATATGAAAGTGAATTGGGAAAGTCAGGAAGATACTGGATCTCAGGAGAGGGAGTTTGTAGAATGCCTATGGGATGGCTTTCAGGAGCAGCTTGTCCATAAGCCCACCAGGGTATCTGCTGTTTTGGATTGGGTGCTGTGTAATGAGCCTGAGGTGATTAGGGAGCTAGAGGTAATGGAACCCCTTGGAAGTAGTGCTCATAATAAGATCGAGTTCAGTTCCAAACTTAAAAAGGAGAAGCTGGTATCAGGTGTATAAATATTTCAGTGGAACAAAGGAAATGACAGTGGTATGAGAGAGGAAATGGCCCAAGTTGATTGGAAAAGTACCGTAGATTCCGGACTACAGAGCGCACCTGATTAAAAGCCGCAGGCTCTAATTTTAGAAATAAAATCAATTTTTTAATTGTAAAGGCCGCACCGGATTTTAGGCCGCACCGCTACTTTTAAATATACATACGTATCGGTAACACAAATTACGTTGCATATACTTTTTTACTGAACAGCACGAACAACATTCCAATATCTCCTAGCGACTGGTAAAAATATATATACTGCAGCCTACCAGGAAAAGTTATTGATCGACTTTAACTTAAAAGCAGCGTTTTCGCTCGGGTCTAATCGGGTCTGACGCGCTTGCGCAATGCGATCGGGGCTAATCGGGTCTGACGCTTGCGCATTGCGATCGGGTCTAATCGGGTCTGACACGCTTGCGCAATGCGATCGGGTCTAATCGGGTCTGACGCTTGCGCATTGCGATCGGGTCTAATCGGGTCTGACACGCTTGCGCAATGTGATCGGGTCTAATCGGGTCTGACGCGCTTGCGCAATGCGCTCGGGTCTAATCGGGTCTGACGCTTGCGCATTGCGATCGGGTCTAATCGGGTCTGACGCGCTCGGGTCTTGCTTTTCTTCGAGTATTTTCCATGTTGATGAGGGTGAGTACAAATGACTGATTTACAATAATTTAATTGTGAAAGTGCGCTTGATTTATCGTACAATTTCATTGGACCTCTGTGAACTACTCATCAATTTTATTGGTCTACTGTTACGAGGCAAAATGTTTACGAGGCGGCATGAAAAAAAACCATGTATTAGCCGCTCTGGATTATAGGCCGCAGAGTTCAAAGCTGTTCAAAATGTGGGAAAAAAGTAGCGGCTTATAATCCGGAATCTACGGTAAGCTAAGTGGAGGGACAGTAGAGCAGAATTGGATGAAATTCCTACAAGAAATAAGGAAAGTGCAGGAAAAATATATTCCAAGAAAAAAGAAAATCATAAAAGGGAAAATGAGACAAATGTGGCTAACGAAAGAAGCTAAGGCTAAAATAAAAGCAAAAGAGGCAGCGTACAAGGAAGCAAAAATCAGTGGGAAAACTGAGGACTGGACTAATTTTAAAAATTTACAGAAGGAAACTAAGAAAGTCATTAGGAAAGAAAAGATGAATTATGAAAGGAAATTGGCAATTAACATAAAAAAGGACACTAAGAGTTTTTAAAAAATATATTTAGAGTAAAAGAGTGACACGGGTAGATATAGGACCTATTGAAAAGGATGCTGGAGAAATTATAATGGGTAACAAAGAGATGGCAGAGGAACTAAATGAGTATTTTGCATCAGTCTTCACAGTGGAAGACATTAACAAGATACCTGATAGCCAGAGGTCTCAGAGAATACAATTAGGTACAGTCCAGATTACTAGAGAGAAAGTGCTTGAGAAGCTAAATGGACTAAGGATAGATAAGTCTCCTGGACCGGATGAAGTGCATCCACGGGTTCTGAAGGAGGTGGCTTTGGAGATTGTGGAGGCATTGGAAATTATCTTCCAGGAATCAATGCACTCTGCCATGGTTCCGGAGGACTGGAAGATCGCAAATGCAGTTCCGTTGTTTAAGAAAGGGGGGAGGCAGCAAAAAGAAAATTACAGACCTATTAGTCTGACATTGGTAGTTGGAAAATTATTGGAGTCGATCCTCAAGGATGAGGTTATGAATTACCTTGAGGTGCATGACAAAATGGGCCCAAGCCAGCATGGTTTCATGAAGGGAAGATCCTGTCTCACCAACCTATTGGAATTTTTTGAGGTAATCTCGAATAAGATTGACAAGGGAGAGGTTGTGGATGCTTTGTATTTGGATTTTCAAAAGGCCTTTGAAAAAGTGCCGCATAAGAGGCTGCTTAATAAGATGAGGGCCCATGGAATTACAGGAAGGATATTGGAATGGGTGGAGCATTGGCTGACAGGCAGAAAGCAAAGGGTGGGAATACAGGGATCCTATTCTGGTTGGTTGCCAGTTACTAGTGGTGTTCCGCAGGGGTCTGTGTTGGGACCTCTTCTTTTTACACTGTATATCGATTATTTAGATTATGGCTTAAATGGTTTTGTGGCTAAGTTTGCGGATGACACCAATATAGGTGGAGGAGCAGGAAATGTTGAAGAAACGGAAAGGTTGCAGAGAGACTTGGTCAGTTTAGGAGAATGGGCAAAGAAATGGCAGATGAGAGACAATGTTGAGAAATGTACAGTTGTACATTTTGGAAGAAGAGACAATCGGACAGATTATTATTTAGATGGGGAGAAAATTCAAAAATCAGAAGTGCAAAGGGATTTGGGGGTCCCAGTGCAGGATACCCTAAAGGTTAACCACCAGGTTGGATCAGCAGTAAGGAAAGCAAATGCTATGTTAGCATTCATTTCAAGAGGAATAATGTATAAGAGTAAGGAGGTGTTGATGAGGTTCTATGGGGCACTGGTGAGACCCCATTTGGAATACTGTGTGCAGTTTTGGGCCCCCTATCTTAGAAAGGATGTGCTGATGTTGGAGAGAGTTCAGAGAAGATTCACGAGGATGATTCCTGGAATGCAGGGACTAACATATGAGGAGCATTTGTCGGCTCTTGGATTGTATTAATTAGAGTATAGAAGAATGAGAGGGGATCTCATGGAAACATTTCGGATGTTGAAAGGGTTGGACAGAGTAGATGTGGAAAGGCTGTTTCCCTTGGTGGGTGAGTCCAGGACAAGAGGTCACAGTCTTAGAATTAGACGGTACCCATTTAAAGCAGAGATGAGGAGAAATTTTTTCAGCCAGAGGGTCGTGGATTTATGGAATTCGTTGCCACATACAGCTGTGGAGGCCCAATCATTGAGGGTGTTTAAGGAGGAGTTTGACAGGTATCTAATTAGTCAGGGTATCAAGGAATATGGGAAAAAAGCCGGAAATTGGAACTGGACGAGAGAATAGTTTAGCTCATGGTGGAGTGGCGGAGCAAACTTGACGGGCCAAATGGCCTACTTGTAAAGCCATTTCCTTTTGTACTGAGCAGTGGTGCCCTGGGGAAGAGGTGCTGGCTGTCCACTCTACCTATTCCTCTTAATATCTTGTATACCTCTATCATGTCTCCTCTCATGTCTTCTCTCCAGAGAATAAAGTCCTAGCTCCCTTAATCTCTGAGCATAATGCATACTCTCTAAACCAGGCAGCATCCTGGTAAATCTCCTCTGTACCCTTTCCAATGCTTCCACATCCTTCCTATAGTGACACGACTAGAACTGGACACAGTACTCCAAGTGTGGCCTAACCAGAGTTTTACTTACTGCATGAGTAAAAAGACCCTGATGGGAGTTATATACAGACCTCCAAACTTTGGCAAAGATATGGGCTACAATTTACAACAGGAGATAATAAAGGCATGTCAAAAGGGCAATATTACAATAGTTGGAGGGGATTTTAATATGCAAATAGATTGGGAAAATCAGGTTGCTGCTGGATTCCAAGAGGGTAAGTGTGTAGAATATCAACAAGATCGTTTTTTTAAAGCAACTTGTCATTGAGCACACTAGGGGATCCACTATTTTGAATTGGGTGTTGTGCAGTGAACCAGAATTGATTAGAGAGCTTAAGGTAAAGGAACCCTTAAGGATGAGCGATCTTAATAGGATAGAATTTTCCTTGAAACTTGAGAAGGAGAAGCGAAAGTCAGCTGTATCAGTATAAAACTATATGACATAGGAGCAGAACTAGACCATTTGGCCCACTGAATCTGCCCCACCAATCAATCATGGCTGTTTCTTTTTCCCCTCCTCAGCCCCATTCCCTGGCATTCTCACTGTAACCTTTGATGTCATGTCCAATCAAGAAACTATCAATCTCTGCCTTAAATACACCCAACGATCTGGCCTCCACAGCTGCCTGTGGTAACAAATCCCACAAATTCACCAACCTCTGACTAAAGGAATTTCTCTGCATCCCTGTTTTAAATGGATACCCCGCTATCATGAGGCTGGGCCTTTTGTCCTAGACTCCCCCACCACAGGAAGCATCCTTTCCACATCTACTCTGTCTACACCTTCTAACATTCAAAAGGTTTCAATGAAATTCCCACTCATCCTTCCAAATTCCTGTGAGTACAGATCCAGAGCATTCGAATGTTCCTTGTAAAATAACCCTTTCATTCCTGGAATCACCCTTATGAACCATCTCTGGACACTCTCTAATGCCAGCGCATCTTTTCTTAGATGAAGAGCACAAAACTGTTCACAATACTCAAGGTGAGGCCTCACCATTGCCTTATAAAGCCTCAGCATCACATTCCTGTTCTTATATTTTAGACCTCTTGAAATGGATGTCAAAATTGCATTTGCCTTCCTCACCACCGACTCAACCTGCAGGTAAGTTCTGTACAAGGACTCCCAAGTCCCTTTGCATCTCAGAATTTTTGATTTTCTCCCCGCTTACAAAATAGTCTGCACATTTATTTCTACTACCAAAATGCATGACCATGCATTTTCCAACACTGTATTTCATGTGCCACTTTCTTGACAATTCTCCTAATGTCTGTCCTTCTGCAGCCTACCTGTTTCCTCAACTCTATCTGCCCCTCCTCCAATCTTCATATCATCTGCAAAATTGGCAACAAAACCATCTATTCCATCAACTAAATCACTGATATACAGCATAAAAAGAAGCAATCCCAACATTGAGCCCTGTGGAATACAACTAGTCACCTACAGCCAATCAGACAAGGATCCTTTTATTCCCACTCACTGCCTTCTACCAATCAAGCAATGCTCTAAGCAGCCATTGCAATAACTTTCCTGTAATATCATGGGCACTTAACTTGTTAAGCAGCCTCGTGTGGCATCTTGTCCAAGGCCTTCTGAAAGACCAAATATACTGCATCCCTTTACCTATCCTATTTGTAAGCTCCTCAAAGAATTCCAACAGGTTTATCAGGTAAGATTTTCCCCTAAAGAAACCTTGCTGACTTTGTCCTATCTTGTCCTGTGTCACCAAGCACTCCATCAACTTATCCTTAACAAATGACTCCAACATTTTCCCAGTCATTGAGGTCACGCTAACTGGACTATAATTTCCTTTCTGCTGCCTTCCCTCTTTCTTAAAGAGTGGAGTGACATTTGCAATTTTCCAGTTCTCTGGCAGCATGCTAGAGTCCAATGCTTTTTGAAAGATCATCCCTAATGCCTCTACAATCTCTACCACTACCTCTTTCAGAACCCTAGGGTGCAGTTTATCTGGTCTGGGTGACTTATGTACCCTTAGGTCTTTCAGCTTTTAGAGCATCTTCTTTCTTATAATAGTCACTGCACTCACTTCTCTTCCCTCACACCCTTCAACATCTGGCATACTGCTAGTGTCTTCCACAGTGAAGACTGATACAAAATACTCATTTAGTTCATCTACCATCTCCTTTTCCCATGTTATTATTTCCCTGGCCTTATTTTCTTGCAGTCCTATGTCCACTCTCATCTCTCTTTTATTTTTTTTACATAATTAAAAAAGCTTTTACTATCCACTTTGATATTATTTGCTAGATTACTTTCATATTTCATCTTTTCCCTTCTAATGATACTTTGAGTTGCTCTTTGTAGGTTTTTAAAAAACTTCCCAATCCTCTGTCTTTCCACTAAGTTTTGCTTTGCTGTCTGCCCTCTCTTTTGTTTTTACATCAGCTTTGACTTCCCTTGTCAGCCATGGTTCTACTATTTTGCCATTTGAGTATTTCTTCGTTTTTGGGATATATGTATCCTGCACCTTCCTCATTTTTCCCAGAAACTCACACCATTGCTGCTCTGCTGTCATCCTTGCCAGCATCTCCTTCCAATTTACTTTGGCTGACTCCTCTCTCATACCATTGTAATTTCCTTTACTCCACTGAAATACTACTACGTCAAACTTTACTTTCTCCCTATCAAATTTCAAGTTGAACTCAATCATATTGTGATCACTGGCTCCTGAAGGCTTTTCTACCTTAAGCTCCCTAATCGCCTCTGGCTCATTACATAACACCCAATCCAGTGTAGCTGATCCTCTAGCAGGCTCAGCAGCAAACTGCTCTAAAAAGCCACCTCAAAGGCATTCAACAAACTCACTCTCTTGAGATCCATTACCAACCTGATTTTCCCAGTCAACGTCCATATTAAAATCTCACATGATTATCATAACATTGCTCTTTTGACATGCCTTTTCCATTTCCTGTTGCAATCTGTGGTCCCCATCCCAGCCACTGTTGGGAGGCCTGTACATAACTGCCATCAGGGTCCTTTTACCCTTGCAGTTTCTTCACTTAACCCACAAGGATTCAACATCTATGTCACATCTTTCTACTGATTTGATGGCATTCTTTACAGCAGAGCCATGCTACCCCTTCTGCCTACCTTCCTATCCCTCCAAAATAACGTATAACCTTGGACATTCAGCTCCCAACTACAACCATCCTTCAGCCATGATTCAGTGATGGCCACAACATCAAACCAGACAATCAGTAACAGTCCAACAAGATCCTCCACCTTATACGCCATGCATTGAGATGTAACACTTTGAGTACTGTAATTGTTACCCTTTTTGATTCTGCATCCCTAATGCACTGGTATTCATTTTGCTGGCTGCAATTTTGTCCTATCATCTCCCTGCCCTTCCTGACAGTGTGACTGCATGCTATCTTTGCTTTTTTACCATCTGTCCTATCCTGAGTCCCTTTGTTCCAGTTCCCACCCCCTGCCAAACTAGTTTAAACCCACCCCAACGGCTCTAACAAACCTGCCCGCAAGAATATTCATCCCCCTTGGGTTCAGGTGCAACCCGTCACTTTTGTACAGGTTATACCTTCCCTAAAAAAGATTCCAATTATCCAAAAATCTGAAGCCCTGCCCCCTGCACCAGCTTCTCAGCCACTCATTTATCAGCCAAATCATCCTGTTTCTACCCTCACTGGTACATGGCACGGGCAGCAATCCAGAAATTACTACCCTAGAGGTCCTGCTTCTCAGCTTTCTGCCTAGCTCTCTAAATTCTCTCTTCAGGACCCCACTGTTTTTCCTTTCTCTGTCATTGGTACCTATACATACAAAGACATCTAGCTGCTCTCCCTCCCTCTCTAAAATTCTGTGGTTACAATCCCAAGATGTCCCTGATCCTGGCACCTGGGAGGCAACACCATATAGATGTCCCATCACGCCCACAGAATCTCCTGTCTGTTCCCCTGACTAATGAGTCCCCTATCACGATTGCTCCCTCTTCTTCCTCTTTACCTTCTACACCTCTGACCCATGCTCAGTGTCAGTAACCTTGTCTTCCTGGCATTCCCCTGGGAGGTCATCCCCCACAAAAGTATCCAAAATGGTATACTTATTTTTGAGGGGAATGGCCATAGGGGTGGTCTGCGTTAACTACCTAATCATATTTCCATTTCTCCTGATAATCTCCCAGCTACTCGCCTCCTGAAACTTCGGGGTGACTACTTCCCTGTAACTCAGATGGATGATCTCATTCTCTTGTACAATCCAAAGGTCATCCAGCTACTGCTCCAGATCCCTAACATGGTCTTCAAGGAGCTGTAGGTGGATGCATTTTACACAGAAGTAGTTCCCTGGCAGACTCTGGGTCTCTCAGGACTCCAACATCCGGCACGAAGAACGCACAATGATATTACAGTGGATTAAAGAGAATCACATAGGAATGAGAGAGGAGTTGGCCAAAATTGATTGGAAGGGGACACCAGCAGGGATGGCTGCAGAACAGCAATGGCTGGAGCTTCTGAGAGCAGTTCTGAAGGCGCAGCCTAGATACATCCTAAAAAAGTATTCTAAAGGTAGGGTGATGCAACCATGACTGACGAGGGAAGTCAAAGCCAACATTAAAGCCAAAGCAATACACACAAAATGCTGAGAAACCAGGAAATGCTCAGCAAACCAGGCAGAATCTATGGAAAGAATAAACAGTTGATGCTTTGGGCCAAGGCCCTTCTTCAAGTCTGGAAAGGAAGGGGAGAAGTGAGAGTAAGAATGTGGGGCAGGGGAGGAAGAAGTACAAGGTGGCAGGTGATCAGTGAAACCGGGAGAGAGGAGGGAGTGAAGCAAAGAGCTGGGAAGTTGACTGGTGAAAGAGATAAAGGGCTGAAGAAGGGGGAATCTGACAGAGGATAAAAGACCATGGAAGAAAGGGAAGGGAGTGGAGCACATGAGGGAGGTGATGGGTAGGTAAGGAGATAAGGTGAAGAGAGGGAAACAGGAATGGGGAATGGCGAAGGGATTGGAATTGAAATGGGTGGTTACAGGGAGATCTCACTTTTTCAGGCAGATGGAGTGGAGGTGGTCAGGAAGCAGCCTCCCAATCTATGTTGTGTTTCACTGATATACAGGAGACCACACCAGGAGCACTGGATACAGTAGATGACCCTAACAGACTCAAGAGTGAAGTGTCGCCTCACCTGGAAGGACTGTTTGGGGCACTGAATGACAGTGAGGTAGGAGGTGTAAGGGCAGGTGGGGCACTCGTTCTGCTTGCAAGGATAAGTACCAGGAGGGAGATCAGTGGGAAAGGACTAGTGAACAAGGGAGTTGTGTAGGGAGCGATCTCTACAGAAATCGGAAATCAAGGGGGGGGGTAAGATGAGCTTGATGGTGGGATCCTATTGGAGATGGTGGAAGTTAGGGAGAATTATGTGCTGGATGTGGAGACTAGTGGGGTGGTAGGCATGGACAAGAGGAACCCTATCCCTGGGTGTGGTGGTGGGAGGATGGGATGAGGGCAGGCATGCGCAAAATGGAAAAGATGCGGACGAGGCAGCATTGATAGAGGAAGGGAAGCCCCCCTCTTTGATGAAAGAAGACATCTTATTAGTTCTGGAATGAAAAGCCTCATCCTGAGAGCAGATGCAGTGGAGGCAGAGGAATTGACAGAAGCGGATGGCATTTTTACAAGTGACAGGGTGGGAAGAGGTAACTGTGAGAATCAGTGGGTTTATAAAAGTTATCAGTAGATAGACTGTCCCCAGAGATAGAGACAGAGAGATTGAGAAAAGGATGGGAGATAAACCAGATAAATCTGAGGGCAGGCTGGAAGTTGGGAGGCAAAGTGGATGAGTTTGGCATGGGTGCAGGAAGCAGCACTAATGCAGTCATCGATGTAGCATAGGAAAGCTAGGGAATTATACCGGTGTAGGCATTGATCATAGACTGTTAGTGCAGCTGACAAAAAAACAGGCATAGCTGGGACCCTTGTGAGAGACCATGGCTATATCTTTGCTTTGAAGGAAGTGGGAGGAGCTGAAGGAAAAACTATTGCGAGTGAGGACCAGTTCTGCCGACAGCGGAGAGTGGTGGTGGAGGAGGGAAACTGGTTGGGTCTCTTGTCCAAAAAGTAGAGAGTTTTACAGCCCGCCTAATGGGGGATAGAGGTGGACAACCATAGTGAAAATGAGATGATCAGAGCCAAGGAACCTATTCTCATTGAAAAGATCAAGTACGTGTATAGTGTCACTGATAGGTAGAGAAGGACCGAATTGGGGGGGGGGGGGGTGAGAATAAAACAGAGCTGAGGTATGCAGATATAAGTTCAGTGGGCAGGAACAATTAGAAGCACTGGGTCTTCCTAGACAGTCAGGTGTATGGATCTTGATTAGGAGGTAGAAACAGGAGGTGCGGGGTGAAGGAGCTATGAGTTTTGTGGCTGTGGGAGAATTGACAAGGTGAGTAATGGTGCAGGAGACAATGGCCTGGTGTTTGTCAGTGGAGTCCTGTCCGAGGGCTAAGTAAGAGGAAGCATCTGAGAGTTTTGACTGGCATCAGCAAGGTAGAGGTCAGTCAACCAAACTACTACAGCATATACCCTTATCTGTGGGTTTAATGGTGAGTTTGGTTTGGTGTGGAGAATGTAAAACAGTGCATTAGGAAGGAGGGATGTTAGAACTTTAGAGAGGAGTGTTAAAGTCAAGAAGTTTGATGTCTTGTCAGCAGTTAGCAATAATTAGAAACAGGAAGGGAGGGAGAGGGGGAGGGGAAGAGGGAGACGGAAGGGGAGGGAGAGGGGGAGGGGAGGGAGAGGGGGAGGGGAGGGAGAGGGGGAGGGGAGGGAGAGAGGGGGAGAGAGAGGGAGGGAGAGAGAGGGAGAGACTGACTGACTGTGGTATGTCAAATTACCAGGTGAATGAGTAGTCTTTGGGGTACTGCAAGCCTGTGTCTTTATGGATACATTTTCCTGCATGCTTGGTGAAGGGCACTGATGCTTTTTGCTGGTGGGGTGAGAGGCCACAGTTGCTTTGCTGCTGTTTGTGCATGGGGGGGGGAGTTGGGGGGGCTTTGGGGCTCTAATGTTTAATTGTCATTCATTCTTTGGGGCATTCCTCTGTTTTCATGAATGGTTGCAAATAAAAAGAATTTCAGTATGTTTATTGCCTACATTTCTCTGACATTAAGTGTACCCATTGAAACCTATTGATATAATAGAGCAAAATTAGGGGGAAATTAGAGGATTGGGAAGCTTTTAAAAACCAACAGAAGGCAACTAAAAAAGTCATAAAGAAGAAAAAGTTGGAATACAAAGGTAAACTAGTCAATAATATTAAAGGGGATACCAATAGTTTCTTCAAATATATAAAGAGTAAAAGAGAGGTGGGAGTTGATATTGGACCCCTGGAAAATGATGCTGGAGGGGTAGCAATGGGGGACAAGGAAGTAGCAGATGAACTGGTTAAGTCACTGTGGAAGACAATAGCAGTATGGACAAAGTTTGAATGTGTCGGGGGCAGAAGTGTGGGAAATTGCCATTGCTAGAGAGAAGGTTCTTGGGAAATCAAAAGATCTAAAGGCAGATAGGTCATCTGGTACAGATGGTCTACACACCACGGTTCTGAAAAGGTGGTTGAAGAGATTGTGGAGGTATTAGTAATGATCTTTCAAGAATCATTAAATTCTGGCATTGTTCGGAGAACTGGAAAATTGCAAATGTCACTCACTCTGCAAGAAGAAAAAAAATTATAGGCCAGTTAGTCTGACCTCCATGGTTGTGAAAATGTTGGGAGTGTGGTTTTGAGGTACTTGGAGTCACATGACAAAATAGGCCAAAGTCAGCATGGCCCAACAAATCTGAAGAAATAACAAAGGATAATTGGTGGATGTTGTGTACTTGGATTTTCAGAAGGCCTTTGACAGGGTGCCATGCATGAGACTGTTTAACAAGTGCCCATGGTATTACAGAAAAGGTACTAGCATGGATAGAGCAGTAGCTGAAGGGCAGGAGGCAAATGTGGGAATAAAGGGAACCTTTCCTGGTTGGTTGCTGGTATTCCACAGGGGACTGTGTTGTGACCGCTTCTTTTTACAGTATATGACATTGGATGATGGAATTGATGGCTCTGTAGCCAAGTTTGTGGATGATTTAATGTTCATAAGTGTGAGGTGCTACATTTTGGTAGGAATAATCAAAATAGGACATACATGGTAAACGGTAGGGCATTGAGGAGTGCAGTAGAACAGAGTGATCTAGGAATAATGGTGCATAGTTCCCTGAAGGTGAAATCTCATGTGCATAGGGTGGTGAAGAAAGCTTTTGGTATGCTGGCCTTTATAAATCAGAGCATTGAGTATAGGAGTTGGGATGTAATGTTAAAATTTTACAAGGCATTGGTGAGGCCAAATTTGGAGTATTGTGTACAGTTCTGGTCACCGAATTATAGGAAAGATGTCAACAAATTAGAGAGAGTACAAAGGAGATTTACTAGAATGTTACCTGGGTTTCAGCACCTAAGTTACAGAGAAAGGTTGAACAAGTTAGGTCTTTATTCTTTGGAGTGTAGAAGGTTGAGGGGGGACTTGATAGAGGTATTTAAAATTATGAGGGGGATAGATAAAGTTGATGTAGATAAGGCTTTTTCCATTGAGAGTAGGGGAGATTCAAACAAGAGGGCATGAGTTGAGAGTTAAGGGGCAAAAGTTTAGGGGTAACACGAGGGGGAACTTCTTTACTCCGAGAGTGGTAGCTGTGTGGAACGAGCTTCCGGTAGAAGTGGTAGAGGCAGGTTCGATTTTTGTCATTTAAAGTAAAATTGGATAGGTATATGGACAGGAAAGGAATGGAGGGTTATGGGCTGAGTGCAGGTCGGTGGGACTAGGTGAGAGTAAGCGTTCGGCACGGACTAGAAGGGCCGAGATGGCCTGTTTCCTTTAGGTATGTATTCTTTAGGTATGTGAAAAGCAAAAAAATAGTTAAGACCAAAACTGGGCCATTGAAGACAGAAACATGTGTATTTATTATGGGGAACAAGGAAATGGTAGATGAGTTGAACAGGTACTTTGGATCTGTCTTCACTAGCGAAGACACAAACAATCTCCCAGATGTAATAGTGGCCAAAGAAACTAGGGTAATGGATGAACTGAATGAGATTTATATTAGGCAAGAAACAGTGTTGGATAGACTGTTGGGTCTGAAGGCTGATAAGTCCCTGGGACCCAATGGTCTGCATCCCAGGGTACTTAAGGAGGTGGCTCTAGAAATCGTGGATGCATTGGTAATCATTTTCCAATGTTCTATAGATTCAGGATCAGTTCCTGCAGATTGGAGGGTGGCTAATGTTGTCCCACTTTTCAAGAAAGGAGGGAGAGAGAAAACAGGGAATTATAGACCGGTTAGCCTGACGTCAATAGTGGGGAAGATGCTGGAGTCAATTACAAAAGAGGAAATTACGGCACATTTGGATAGCAGAAGAAGGATCAGTCTGAGTCAGCATGGATTTACGAAGGGAGAATCATGCTTGACTAATCTTCTGGAGTTTTTTGAGTATGTAACTATGAAAATGGACAAGGGAGAGCCAGTGGATGTTGTGTACCTGGACTTCCTGAAAGCTTTTGATAAAGTCCCACATAGGAGATTAGTGGGCAAAATTAGGGCACATGGTATTGGGGGCAGAGTACTGACATGGATTTAAAATTGGCTGGCTGACAGGAAACAAAGAGTAGTGATTAACAGGTCCCTTTTGGAATGGCAGGCTGTGACCAGTGGGGTACCGCAAGGTTTGGTGCTGGGACCGCAGCTGTTTACAATATACATTAATGATTTAGATGAAGGGATTAAAAGTAACATTAGCAAATTTGCTGATGACACAAAGCTGGGTGGCAGTGTGAAATGTCAGGAGGATGTTATGAGAATGCAGGGTGACTTGGACAGGCTAGGTGAGTGGGCAAATGTATGGCAGATGCAGTTTAATGTGGATAAATGTGAGGTTATCCACTTTGGTGGCAAGAACAGGAAGGCAGATTACTATCTAAATGGAGTCCAGTTAGGAAAAGGGGAAGTACAACGAGATCTAGGTGTTCTTGTATATCAGTCAATGAAAGCAAGCATGCAGTGAAGAAAGCTAATGGCATGCTGGCCTTTATAACAAGAGGAATTGAGTACAGGAGTAAAGAGGTCCTTCTGCAGCTGTACAGGGCCCTGGTGAGACCCTATCTGGAGTACTGTGTGCAGTTTTGGTCTCCAAATTTGAGGAAGGACATTCTTGCTATTGAGGGAGTGCAGCGTAGGTTCACAAGGTTAATTCCCAGAATTGCGGGACTGTCATATGTTGAAAGATTGGAGCGACTGGGCTTGTATACACTGGAATTTAGAAGGATGAGAGGTGATCTGATTGAAACATATAAGATTATTATGGGATTGGACACGCTGGAGGCAGGAAGCATGTTCCCGCTGATGGGTGAGTCCAGAACTAGAGGCCACAGTTTAAGAATAAGGGGTAGGCCATTTAGAACAGAGATGCGGAAAAACTTTTTCACCCAGAGAGTGGTGGATATGTGGAATGCTCTGCCCCAGAAGGCAGTGGAGGCCAAGTCTCTGGATGCTTTCAAGAGAGAGTTAGATAGAGCTGTTATAGATAGCGGGGTCAAGGGATATGGGCAGAGGGTAGGAACGGGGTACTGATTGTGTATGATCAGCCATGATCACAGTGAATGGCAGTGCTGGCTAGAAGGGCCGAATGGCCTACTCCTGCACCTACTATTGTAATTGTTATATGGTATGAAAAAAGTGGAGGGGTTGGTAATTTTGAGGAAGCTAGGCTACAGAAAGACTTAGACAGATTAGGAGAATGGGAAAAGAAGTGGCAGATGAAATACAGTGTCGGGAAGTGTATGGTACACATTTTGGTGGAAGAAACTAAAGCATAGGCTATTTTCTAAATGAAGAGGAAATTCAAAAATCTGAGAAGCAAAGGGACTTGGGAGTTCTTGTGCAGGTTAATTTACAGGTTGAGTTGGTGTTGAAGAAGGCCACTGCAATATGAGCATTCATTTTGAGAGGTCTAGAACATAAAAGCAAGGATGTAATGTTGAGGCTTTATAAAACACTTGTGAGGACTCACTTGAAGCACTATGAGCAGTTTTCAGCCCCTTACCTAAGAAAGGATGTGCTGATATTGGAGAGGGTTCAAAGGTGGTACACAAAAATGATCCTGGGATTGAAAGGTTTATCATATGAGGAGCTTTTGATGGATACAGGCCTGTACCTACTGGAACTCAGATGAATGAGGGGAGATCTCATTGAAACCTATTAAATGTTGAAAGGCCACAACAGAGTGAGTGCGGAAAGGACATTTCCTATGGTGGGGTAGTTTAAGACCAGAGGACATAGCCTCAGAATAGACAGGCATCCTTTTAGAATGGAGATGAAGAGGAATTTCTTTAGCCAAAGAGTGGTGAATCTGTAGAATTTGCTGTCACAGGCGCCTGTGGCCAAGACATTGGGTATATTGAAGGCAGAGTTTGATAGATTCTTGATTAGTCAGGGCCTGAAGGGATACGGGGTGGAGGAGGAGATTGGAGCTGAGAGGGAACTAGATCAGCTATGATGAAATGATGGAGCAGACTCGAATGGCCAAATGGTCCAATTCTGCTCCTATGTTTTATGGTCTTAACCCTACAACCTCCCAGCCGATGTCTCCTCACAGATAGCCAAAGGAAATGGAGGAGGGTGGTGTAGGCAGCTATATCTAAATATCTAAGGTGATAAGGAGTGTTCACTTATCAGATACAATTCCATTATACTTCACTCAGACATGGAAACTCAATGAATAATTCAAATCGGATGTCATGATAACAAAGGTCATAGAACATGGGCAAATACGACGGTGGGAGGGTATGTGCTGTCATCACCCTGCTCTCCATATTGCAAACTGCCCCCCATTAGCTTCCACATCTTTTCCACATTGGGTGACTCTAGAATCCATGCTTTATCTTTCTCACAGGACATTTGATTTTCCATTAAGAGTACCTGCTAACTAGATTATCTTTATTTGTTATATGTAAATCATAACATAAAAAATAGACAGCACTATGCAAGAGAGTTAGGCACATTACTAGGGTGCCTCAGATTATGTCTTTCCAGTTACCAAATAAAACTTAATACTAGAGAGCTAAGTGCTCTCATTTCTGTTTCCCAACGATCTTCCTGTTTTAACCCATATACAACTACATGTGTGTGTCTAGGACCTTTGCACAGTACGGTACATTGGGCGGCAAAGTAGTGTAGCGCTTTACAGCACCAGTTCAACTCCTGTCGTTGTCTGTAAGGAGTTTTTACATTCTCCCTGTGACAGCGTGTACTTGTTCAGGGTGCTCTGGTTTCCTCCCACAGTGCAAAGACATACAAGCTAGTCGGTTAATTGGTTATCAATGTATTTGGGTGGCAAGTGATCATTGCGCCAAGAAGGCCTGTAATGTGCTGTATCTCTAAATAAAATGCATAAATACAGTGAAATGTTTGCATCAAATCAAATCAGCAAGGATTGTTGGACAGCCGGCAGATGTTGCCATGCTTCTCGTTCCAACACAACATGCCCACAACTCGCTAACCCTACTTGCAGATCCTTGGGATGTGGCAAGAAACAGAAACCCATGCAGTCAGTCACGGGAAGAACGCATAAACCCCTCACGGACAGTAGTGGGAACTGGAACCCGATGTTACGGCTGGCACCCTGAAGTGTTGTGCTAACCACTACACTACCGTGCTGCCCAACCAGTAAGAAAGGCTGAGTATTTATCCACTTGCAGGGAGAAAGCCAATGTGGATCTATGGCACAAAATAAGAGCATGTGGAGAGGTAGGATAGAAACCAGGTTCTGCAAAATCTGGACTAGGGTAGTGTGATCCTCAGACTACACTTGACTCTCCACGGCAGTTGGAAGGGTGGGAAGTAGCAGAGAAGCTCAATAAATTCCTTGTCTTGTTGTTGGAGGTAATAGCGTAAAACAGGGGGAAAGATTGGATTAGATTAAATAATCACATGTACATCAAAACATATAGTGAAATATGCTGTCTGTGTTAACAACTAACACAATCTGAGTCTGTGCTGTGGTCAGTCCGCAAGAGATTTAAGGCAGCGGTTTGCAATGGATAAGAATTGTTGGTGTTACTGCTGTATTTCAGAATGATCTCACTTTTTAATTTCTGTTTTAACACTATTTTCAATGTAACTATTTAATACACATACACTTATTATAATTCAGGTTTTTTTCTCTATTATTATGTATTGGATTGTATTGCTTCCGCTAAGTTAACAAATTTCACGACATATGCCGGTGATAATAAACCTGATTCTGATCCTGGATCAAGTATTGGATTAAATCGAAGTTTGCAAATCCACAAGTGAATGGGGAAGGACCAGCTTTCTCCCAAAATATACGAATTTGCTCCTCTGGCACTGAAAGGTGTAGGGATAAAGGATTGAATAAAGGAATGATCCTGTTGTAAGAGGATTGTAAGATTTAATATGAAGTGCATTAAAAATAAAAGTGATTTAGCAAATTGGTTTGTTGCTGAAAAGTGGACAATGGAGTCCAAATGCAAGTCAGGTGGAAATTAAAGAAATGTACAATTAAACAAAGGGTATGTAAGTGTTAATGTCAAATCAGAACAAGACATAAGGTTCACTGTGATTAAACAGGCTGTTGACAAACACAGGTAATACTGACAGATAATAACGAGTGTCTGGGTGAAACAGTCTCAGCAGAGGGAGTTGCAACAATAAAATAGGGCAACCACAAAGGTTTGAACTGTGACCTTCATGAAGACAAGGCATATTTGATTACAGAGTAAACAGAAAGACACACAAAATGCTGGAGGAAAATGACAGATCAGGCGTGTCTACGGAGAGGAATAAACAGTCAGGATTTTGGGCGGAGACCTGATACCGAATATTGCATTAGATTGTATTCTGCAGGCCAACTGAAAGATGCAGGAATGAAGGAATGAGTCAGGGAATGGCCAAGACTATTTATTTCTCTCCATGGATGCTGCCAGACTTACCGAATTTCCGGGGGGGGGGGGGCGCGGAGGGTGTGTGTGTGTGTTTGTCTGTTTGTTTGTTCTGGGTTTCCAGCATCTCAGGAACCTCTTGCGTTTAAACCACAAAAACACTATTTTGTCGACTTGATAAACTGAATAACCTGATTCTGTGTTGCAAATTTTCTATGATTTCTAAACTTTGTTTTAAAAAAGGGCATTTAAATGAAGTGCCTGTATTGGCATATGTAGGTACAAGCTGACTTTGGACTGAAAAGATTAATCATTAATTTCATCTTGTGATAACTGGTCTTTGCATTTATGTTACCAGATGGTATTTGCTTTTGAAAATAACCTACTGTAAACCATCATCATTAGTTGAGAGCTACCTCAAGCATGAACACTCCATCTGTATACATACGTTCTTTTCCAGGAGGTCCTCCATTGTACTTCCACTGTGAGACTGCAGGTACTTTGTATGGAAAAGCTTCCCATCAAACACCTCCCATGGCATCAGATCGACCATTTTAAATGGGAAGCCACAAGCACTGTTAATTGAAATGAGCATAGCCAGGCCCCGTATAAAAAGGGAAGCCAGGTGCACAGCTCGCGAATCAACACGGGGCACCTGAGGAAGAGAATCAAAGATTAATGACCGGACAAATGACGGCAAATTAGTCGCTTGCTGCACACACTGTGTGAAACAAGGTCTGTTAGTGGGAGGTCCCTCTGGTATCCATACTGCTACAATGGTCAAAGCTGCACAGACAGCAAAGTGACATCTTGGCATCTCGGCAGGCAGCAAAACCACAAGGCGATCTGCTTTGCCTCCACAGCTAAATTATGGGCAGCACTGTAGTGTAGTGGTTAATGTAACACAATTACAATGCCAGCGACCCAGGTACAATTGCTGCTGCTTGCTGGAAGGAGCTTGTACGTAGGCTTGTACCCTGTGATACGTAGCCTTCACGTATCACGTCGTTCCTTGTACCCATCTAAGAATCTCTTAAAAGAGCTGATTATATCCGCCTCTAGCACCACTGCTGGCAGTGCATTCCACACACCCACCACTCTCTGTGTAACTTATTCTTAGTTAATTCCTGGCATGTGTAATTGGTGAAATGCCACTACTTACTGCCTTTTTTTAAACCAAAATCAACCAGGTCTATTGCCACTTGTTACCAATTCATCACTTTTTAAGATTTAATCTGAATTCAGATTGTCAACAGCCTGGTGGTGAGCTCAATCTTTGGACTGCCTCTTTGGTTAAGTAATGTGACAAATGCCACTCGATAGTGCCCACCCATCTTCCTCACTTCCATACCCCACAATTCAAACCTACTCCTCCAGTCTCATTCCCTGCTCCCTTCCCTTAAGGTCATGGTTTTTGTTGCAAGACTACATACATTGCAGGAACATTATACTGTCTGAGTGGATAGTACCTGTCTGGGAAGAGACCCAGCCTGCTCTCTGCAGTAATAGCTCAGTGGTAGCACCCTCCGTTAAAAGGTTAAGAGCTCCAATACTTCAGATGAGACATTAAACTGAGAACCCTGTCTGATCTCACAGAAAGGTGTTATAAAGAAAATCTAATTACATTATTTCAAAAAAGGTGGATCAGTTCTCTCTCTGACCAATCACACTTCAATAACCACCATTAAAACTGTTAACTGGCATCGTTACTGTTGAAAGTCTCCTAGCTGGCTGCATCATGACAACTCGAACATGCAAGAACATAAACAGTGGACTCAACACAGGCTTACCCTCTCCACCACTGAAAGTATCTATGTAAGGCTCTGCCTCAAAAAGGCAACATCTATCATCAAAGCTCCCGACCATGTTCTCACAGATACCGAAAGGCAGGAACCTGAAATCCCACAGCACCAGCTTGAAGAACAGCCACTTTGTCCTTAAACTGATCTACACAGCCCTAGTCACTACCTCATATAGCTACAGAATGAACTTTTTACACTACAATGGACATCTTGTTTCTGTTCTTTATTGTATAAGTTCGTATAATTTATGTTTTTCTTGTGAATGTAGTATCTCTAATGCTATGTGCCAATGATACTGCTGCAAGGATCTACTGCAGCAGCTCTCCTTTGTTAGAAGTTGGTGAACATTTGGAATGTCACAAAAACTGCAAATTTCCACTGATGTAGAGTGGAGGGCATTTTGGCTGGTTGCATCACAGTCTGGTTTGAAGTTTCTACTGCACTGGACAGGGAAAGGCCGCCGAGAGTTGTCGACTCAGTCAGTTGAATCAAGGGCACAACCCTCCCCGCCATTGAGGACATCTTCAGAATGGTGGCATTCATCACTACAGATCCTCACCATCCGGGACGTGCCCTCTTCTCATTACTGCCACCAGGGAGGAGATACAGGAACCTAAAGACCCACATTCAATACTTTAAAAGCTTCCTCCCCTGCCATCATTTCTGAATGGTCCATGCATACTACTTTGTTATTTGCCTTCAGAAATAATTAACTTTGTAATTTATAGTTTTTTTTAGGTTCTGCACTGTATTTCTGCCACAAAGCAACAAATTGCATGACATACATCAGTAACAATAAACCCGATCCCGATTCCAAGGAGGTTGTTCACTGCACCTGTGCACATGAACATAAGCTCCACTTTGACTGCTGCTTTCCGAATGTCCAGAGGTCATGAAAGGTAGCAACTATATAAATGTGAGATTCTTTTTTGTCCCCATCACTGATTGCTCTTTGCCTTGTAGATGCCATGGCAGGCATAAAAATGCCCGTTTCTACAACTTGAAGAAAATCACACCCACAATTGACTACATAATTATTGCCTGAGGACCTGTAGACAAATCTACATGTTGCAAAATGAAAGAATCCAAGCAGTAGTTCTCACAGTGGAGCAAAAAATAACAAGGATTAAGTCATTGTTACTATGATGCATAAATCAACAGCAGACAGTGAGTGCATGTGTCGGCCAGAAAGGGAATGTGAAAGCAGGCGTTCTCTTAGGAGGAGCCTGTGCCTAGGATTCACATGTGGCTCTGGTGAAGTTCACAACTCAAGCCTGCTCTTTCCTTGCAGAAGAAGAAGAAATTGCAGCTGAGGGAAAAAGAAGACAACAAAAGAAGAAAAGCCGTAGACCCATTAAAGCGAGTGTTCCCCGCACTGGGACAGAGAATGTGTCTGATCTGCAGAAGGCTTAAAACAATAGTCCAAAGGCAGGGCATCTAACGTTACATTAAAATGAAGGGATAATGTCTGCTGGGTTATAGATAACAGACAGTAGGTCTTTGTGAATTTCAACTGACAGCAGTTAAAACAATACCAGCGTCCTAGCAAATTTGCTACAAAACCCAGTGGCAGCTTCAAAACGTGTACTGTATTTCAATGAGGTTTCCCATTGGCTTATACAGTATGGGATGCAAACAGTCATGGGAAAAATCAGTGCAAACTCTATCCCGTATAATTAGCATCGGGTCCACAGAAACATTTGAAATGATGATAACTACACAGACACTGCAGCTCCATCAGCTTGCATTTTAATAATTATTTTTAATCGATCTTCTCCCTCCCACAAGTAATTATTCACTTCTTATTGTGAATGGGTGGGGGGTATCTCATTGAAACCTATCAAATATTGAATGAGTGGACATGGAGAGGATGTGTGGGAGTCTAGGATCAGAGGACACAATGGCAGAATAGAAGGATGACCCTTTAGAACAGAAATGAGAAGGAATTATTGTAGCCAGAGTGATGAATCTGTGGAATTCATTGCCAAAGTAGCTGTAGAGGCCAAGTCATTGGGTATATTTAAAGTGGATGTTGATGCATTCTTGATTAGCAAGGGCATCAAAGGTTACAGGGAGAAGGCAGAAGAATTGGATTGAGAAGGATAATAAGACTGTTGGCAGTGTGGAGGAACAGAGGGATCTTGGGGTCTGAGTCAATAGGACACTCAAAGCTACTGCGCAGGTTGACTCTGTGGTTAAGAATGCATTTGGTGCATTGGCCTTCATCAACCGTGGGATTGAGTTTTAGAGCCGAGAGGTAATGCTGAGCTATATAGGACCCTGGTCAGACCCCACTTGGAGTACTGTGCTCAATTCTGGTCGCCACACTACAGGAAGGATGTGGAAACCATAGAAAGGGTGCAGCGGAGATTTACAAGGATGTTGCCTGGATTGGGGAGCATGCCTTATGAAAATAGGTTGAGTGAACTCAGCCTTTTCTCCTTGGAGCGATGGAGGATGAGAAGTGACCTGATAGAAGTGTACAAGATAATGACAGGCATCGATCGTGTGGATAGTCAGAGGCTTCTTCCTAGGGTTGAAATGGCTAGCATGAGAGGGCATGGTTTTAAGGTGCTTGGAAGTAGGTACAGAGGAGATGTCAGGGGTAAGTTTTTTTACGCAGAGAGTGGGGAGTGTGTGGAATGGGCTGCCGGCGGCAGTGGTGGAGGTGGAAACGACAGGGTCTTTTCAGAGGCTCCTGGATAGGTACATGGAGCTTACAAAAATAGAGGGATATGGGTAAGCCTTGGTAGTTCTAAGGTAAGGAGATGTTCGGCACAGCTTTGTGGGCCAAAGGACCTGTATTGTGCTGTAGGTTTTCTATGTTCTAAATCAGCTATGATTGAATGGTGGAGTAGACTCAACAGGCCAAATGGCCTAATCCTGTTCCTGTGTCTTATGGTCTTCACTCTACGCTTGCCAACTTGGACAAGAAACTCTCTGGTGGTCTGTGATTCAGCACAATGGGTATTGTGGCACAGCCTGATCGTGTTCCAACTGTACATCCCCTCCTCTGCACTTTGCATTATAGGTCACCAAAACAAAAAACTTCCAGCTAGAAACGATTTCCCATTAGCTCAGTTCCACTGTTGTTTCCTAAGCATGTGGGGTTCATTGCTATAGTTTTAAAACCATAAGACATAGGAGAAGAATTAAGCTATTGAGCCCATCAAGTCTACACTTCCATTACATCAAGGCTGATTTACTATCTCTCTCAACCCCATTCTTCTGCCTTTTCCCCATAACCTTGCACCCTTACGAATCAAGAACCCATCAATCAGCGCTTTAAATATACCCAATAACATGGGCTCCAGAGCTATCTAAGTCAATGAATTCCACAGATTCACCACCCTCTGGATAAAGAGATTCCCCCTTGTCTCTGTTCTAAAAGGACATCTTTCTATTCTGAGGCTGTGCTCTCTGGTCCCAGACTCCCCCACAATGGAAAACATCCTCTCCACATCCACTCTCGCTAGGCCTTTAAATATTTGATAGATTTGAATGAGATTCCAGTCTCATTTTCCTAAACAGCATGTACAGGGCCAGAGGCAAACACTCTTGATGTGCTAACCAAACAAGTCTTTATCTGGATAACCAGTCATTATCCAAGCAAACTTCAGAAAAGTACCACGCCCATTATTGGTCCAACTTAAATGAATCTGGCAGTCAATGCCACTTTCATTCCTATATAAAAGAATTAAAAAGTGTTCTTCTATACTTAGTCAATACTTCCTTTATTTTAAAATACACTCTATGGCCACTTTATTAGGTACACCTGTACACCTGCTATTAATGCAAATATCTGATCAGCCAATCATGTGGCAGCATAAAAGCATGCAGACATGGTCAAGAGATTCAGTGTTGTTCAGACCAAACATCAGAATGGGGAAGAAATGTGATCTAAGTGATCAGGATGGTTTGGGCATCTTAGAAACTGCTGATCTCCTGGGATTTTCCACGCACAACAGTCTCCAGAGTTTACAGAGAATGGTGTAGGAAGCAAAGAAAAATATCCAGTGAGTGGCAGTTCTATGGACAAAAACACTTTGTTAACGTCGACTCTACTTTCTCCATAGATGTTGCCTGGCCTGTTGAGTTCCTCCAGCATTTTGTGTGTGTTTTCCAGCATCTGCAAATTTTCTCGTTTGTTAATGAGCGAGGTCAGAGGAGAATGGCCAGACTGGTTCAAGCTGACAGGGACACGACTCTAACGCAAGTCTTCTTAACCACCTTATCAACCTGCACAGCAAATCATCATCACCTCTCAAATTCCTTTGGTCCAGACAAAAGCCCTAGCTTGCTCAACCTATCTTCATAGGACATGCTCTCTAATCCAGGCAGCATCCTAGTAAATCTCCTCTGCACCCTCTCTAAAGTGTCCACACCCTTCCTATAATGAGGTGACCAGACTGAACACAATAATCCAAGTGTGGTCCAACCAAAGTTTTATATGCTACAACATGGGTGCCATGGTAGTGTAGCGGTGACTTGTTAACGAACCCCAAGATCCCTCTGTTGTGCCACACAGCTAAGGATCTTGCCATTAAACTTGTACTCTGCCTTCAAGTCCGAACATTCATACTTTTCCAGATTGAACTCCATCTGCCACTTCCCATCCCAGCTCTGCATCCTTCCAATATCTCACTGTAGTCTATGCCAACCTTCTACTCTATCCACAACACTGAGGGCATTGAGAACCCCATACTGTTTGCCAGAAACACAGAAGCCCAGTGTAAATATGCAAAGAGGACACCCGCTCCTAAATTAATTAGGTGTCAGGCAGCTCCTGCTCCATCTAAGGTCGTTCCTGCAAGTCCCACATTGGCCTCAACAGCCACCTCAGAACCCACAGAACCAACAGAAAGCCTCAACCCTGAGGAACTATCCAAGTTATTGGGTATACTTAAAGTGGAGGTCGATAGATTCTTAATTATTAAGGGCGTCAAAGGTAACAGGGAAAAAGCAGGTGAATAGGGTTGAGAGGGATAATAAATTAACCATGATAGAGTGAAGAGCTGACTGTCCTTATTTTGCTCCTATGTCTTATGGTCTACCCAATGAGAGATATATCTGGATCTTTCCAGCTCAGTTAATAGCAAACCAGTCCTGCTGAAGGGTCTTGGCCCAAAATGGCGGCTATATTATTTTCTATGGATGCTGCCTGTCCTGCTGAGTTCCTCCAGCATTTTGTGTGTGTTGTTTGGATATCCAACACCTGCAGATTTTCTCTTGTTTGTACTAGAACAGCAGGCCATCCATATGGGCATAAGAGGTGGAGAAACCAGCTTCATCCCACTTCATGGTAAGTAATCCCATTCATGTTTATACTGCTTATTTTCAATCACCCAATTGGTCTGGTGAAAGCAAACAAGCTCTAATCAAACAAAGTGATTTTGTAATGGCTCTGCATTCCTCAGCCATCAGGATGGCCTGGGTAGGGCCCATCGCTGCTAATATTTACAGTAAACAATACAGGTAGCACCTGCAGTTTCTGGCTTTTCCAATACAGATGACCAACTCTTCTAATGTGGGGGAGAATCAATGGTTATGAGAGATTTTGAATAGTTATGAGTGACAGAAGCATAATTTCTCCTGACTAGGAAGGATGCTGAGTAAACAGTTTTAAATTAAAAAATCAAAGGGGATATGACACTTTCTACAAAAATTGACTCAGGTCAAAGCCATTCCATAAAATCAAGAGGTAATTCAATAAACACAATGGGGAAACAGTTGTAGGAAGGATATGGAAAGACTCAGACAAATTATGCAGCTTTTTCAAAGAGTTGGGCTGAGAGATTTTACATGATCATAAACCCCAGAGATTCTGCAGATGGTGGAAATCCAAAGCAACACACACAAATGCTGGAGAAACTCAGTAGGCCAGGCAGCATCTATGGTGAGGAATAAACAGTCGATGTTTCAGGCCTGATGAGGTCTTCATCAGGACTCAGGAAGACACATTCATCTCTGCCTGGACAACTTTAGTTACAGTGATGTGATAAAAGTTAGCACCATAGACATCTCACCTCCTATCTGCAGTCCAAAAGTGTTGCAGCACATTGTCATTTTGTGACAAGAATGCCAGAAAGTGGTGTGCATCTCACAACTGATTATACATCTCTGATTGATTTTATTGGTTTTGTCAGGATTTTCAACATCAATTTAGCTTTTATTGGGGGGGGGAGTGAGGGGGTAGAAAATTGATGAAGGATGGTACATTGACAACAATTGTCCTCCTACCCATACTGCTGAATCCACTGACTTCTTCAAGCATTCTGTGTGCTGCTCATTTCTAGCATCTACAGTTTCTAGTTCCCAGTGGTTATAACTATTTATGTTGCAATCAGGCAAAAATAATTTAAAGTACTAAGCCTGTGGGGAGCATCTTCCCTTGCATTTCTTTCACCTTAGTGTTATACATTCAGTGCTTATGATGTGTTTCCAGAGAAATTAAAGGCAGATTGGTTGACTGCATGGCAAAATGTTCAGCCTGCAAGAATGATCTTGAGCTTACAGTTGTAAGCTTGAGGGTTACATGTTAACCCTCTACACCTTCTGATGTCTATCTTTGTCCATTTACCTAGTTCTGCATAGTTTCCTCTAATTTAGAACCAGGCCATTTGGACCATTATAGATAGCTGTATCAGTTCCAGAGTCATAATGCACCACTACAGCATAGAAACAAACCCTATGGCCCATCTAGTTGGTGCCAAGCTGTTATTCTGCCTTGTCCTATGGCATGTAAGCCATAGACCTCCATAACCCCTCCCATTCATGTACTTAACCAAACTTCTCCTCAAAGCTGCAATTCAGTACTTCTGCTGCCAGCTCATTCCACACTTACAGCACCATCTGAATGAGGAAGTTCTCAAAGCTTCCCATCGATTCCATTCCAATTACCTCCATAACCTATTGCCTCTCACATGCACATTAATTCCACCCTGATTCTGCTAAAGGGTCAGCATTTCCCTCTCCACAGATGTTGCCTTACTTGCTGGGAACCTCCACCATTCTCTTTTATTTCAGATTTCAAAAATGCACCTGTGCGTTGTTGCTCACAGTTCCTGCATTCTTTTCATCCTCTCCCTTCTGCCATAATTCGTCGCCTATTTACAGCAACTCCAGGCAGATCAGCAGCAATTAATAAGCCTTGAACACATCATAATTGTGTTAGTCTCTCTTGCTCTTCACCCTAACAAACACATTCCCATTGTTCTCTCCACTCCTCCTCCTCTTTGTCGTTAAAATGAGCAGCATAATAGCATAGCAGATAATGTAATCCTTTACTGCATCACAGACCTGGGTTCAGTTTCTGCTGTTGCCTGTAAAGAGTCTGTACATTCTCCTTGCGTGTGAGTGTCGGTGTTAGAGCAATAAGGAAGTTGGGTGAAAGCATATAAAGGGAGCAGATTCAGTCTTTTTGGGTGTGGTAAGTGTCGGTGCCAGAGGCCTAAACTCAGCTGCAAATAAAAGGAAGATAGGTTCAAGTGGAGCGGTTATTGTTGGAGTGTGCCAATGACAGAATGAGAAGGCTTTGGCACGGACAGGCGGAGGCACGGTTAAGAGGTAAGCCTTTTATAGTCCAGAGTAGACAGGGTGGATTGCTCCTTCTGCCAGATGTGGAAGTTTAGGATAGCTGACAGTTTTCATGATGAGTGCATCTGTGAAAGTACACCCAATTTCAGTGCCTGGCTGACCCGGTCAAGCAGATGAAATTGCAGTTGGATGCACTGAGGATCATTCGGGAGGTTGAAGATATTATAGACGAGACTTTTGAAGAGGTGGTCACACCCAGAGTACAGGCTTCAGACAGGACAGTCACTCCAATACATCATGAATCATAGCATCCAGTTGGCTGCACACCATCCTGGTGTCTCTTTAGCAGCCACAGAATCTCCTTATTGTCTTATGTAACTACTCCACTGACTTAAAAGAGCCCATTGCATCTGCCTCCCCAACAATTGCCAGCAGCCCATTCCACATACTCACCACTCTGTGCAAAAAAAAACTTGCCCCTGACATCTCCTCTATACCTACTTCCGAGCACCTTAAAACTATGCCCTCTCATGCTAGCCATTTCAGCCCTGGGGAAAAGCCTCTGACCATCCACGTGATCAATGCCTCCATCATCTTATACATCTCTATCAGGTCACCTCTCATCCTCCGTCACACCAAGGAGAAAAGGCCAAATTCACTCAACCTATTCTCATAAGGCATGCTCCCCAGTCCAGGCAACATCCTTGTAAATCTCCTTTAAACCCTTTCTATAGTTTCCACATCCTTCCCGTAGTGAAGTGACCAGAGCTGAGCACAGTACTCCAAGTGGGATCTGACGAGGGTCGTATATAGCTGTAACATTACCTTTCAGCTCTTAAACTCAATCCCACGGTTGATAAAGGCCAATACCCTGTATGCCTTCTTAACCACAGAGTCAAACTGCACAGCAGCTTTGAGTGTCCTATGGACATGGACCCCAAGATCCCTCTGATCCTCCACACTACCAAGATTCTTACCATTAATACTATATTCTGCCATTATACTTGACCTACCAAAATGAACCACCTCACACTATCTGGGCTGAACTCCATTTGCCACTTCTCAACCCAGTTTTGCATCCTGCTGATGTCCTGCTGTAACCTTTGACAGCCCTCCACACTATCTACAACACCCCCCAACCTTTGTGTTATCAGCAAATTTACTAACACATCCATCCACTTCCTCATCCAGGTCATTGATAAAATCACGAAGAGAAGGGGTCCCAGAACAGATCCCTGAGGCAGACCACTAGTCACCAACCTCCATGCAGAATATGACCTGTCTACAATCACTCTTTGCCTTATGCAGGCAAGCCAATTCTGGATCCACAAAGCAAGGTCCCCTTGGATCCCATATCTCCTTACTTTCTCAATAAGCCTTGCATGGGATACCTTATCAAATGCCTTGCTGAAATTCATATACATCTACTGCTCTACCTTCATCATTGTGTTTAGTCACATCCTCAAAAAATTCAATCAGGCTCGTAAGGCACGACCTGCCCTTGACAAAGCCATGCTGACTATTCCTAATCATATTATGCCTCTCCAAATGTTCATAACTCCTGCCTCTCAGGATCTTCTCCATCATCTTACTAACCACTGAACTAAGATTCACTGGTCTATAATTTCATGGACTTTCTCTACTTCAGTTCTTGAATAAGAGAACAACATCCGCAACCCTCCAATCCTCTGGAACCTCTCGTGTCCCCATTGATGATGCAAAGATCATTGCCAGAGGCTCAGCAATCTCCTCCTTCACTTCCCACAGTAGCCTGGGGTATATCTCGCCCGGTCCTGGTGACTAATCCAACTTGATGCCTTCCAAAAGCTCCAGCACATCCTCTTTCTTAATATCTATATGTTCAAGCTTTCAGTCCACTGTAAGTCATCCCTACAATCACCAAAGTTCTTTTCTGTAGTGAATACTGAAGCAAAGTATTCATTAAGTACCTCCTCTATCTCCTCCAATTCCATACATGTTTTTCCACTGTCACACTTGATTAGTCCTAATCTCTCACGTCTTATCCTCTTGCTCTTCACATACCTCTGGAATGCCATGGGGTTTCCCTTAATCCTGTCCGCCAAGGCCTTCTCATGGCCCCTTCTGGCTCTCATAATTTCATTCTTAAGCTCCTTTCTGCTAGCCTTATAATCTTCTAGATCTCTGTCATTACCTAGTTTTCTGAACCTTTTGGAAGCTTTTCTTTTCATCTTGACTAGATTTTCAACAGCTTTTGTACACTGTGGTTCCTGTACCCTACCATCGTTGCCCTGTCTCATTGGAACGTAACTATGCAGAACACCACACAAATATCCCCTGAACATTTGCCACAATTCTGCCGCACATTTCCCTGAGAATATCCGTTACCAATTTATAAAGCTCCTGCCTGAGAGCTTCATATTTCCCCTTACTTCAATTAAATGCTTTCCTAACCTGTCTGTTCCTTTCCCTTTCCAATGCTATGGTAAAGAAGATAGAATTGTGATCAGTATCTCCAAAATGCTCTCCCACTGACAGACCTGACACCTGACTAGGTTCATTTCCCAATCCTGAACATACCTAACAAACTCCACCCCATCTAAACCCCTTGCTCTTGGAAGATGCCAATCAGTATTGGGGAAATTAAAATCTCTTACCACAACCACCCTGTTACTATTGCAGCTTTCCAGAATCTGTCTCCCTATCTGCTCCTCGACGACCCTGTTACTATTGGGTGGTCTACAAAAAACACCCAGTAGAGTTATTTGCCCCTTCCTGTTCCTAACTTCCACCTACAGGGAGTCAGTAGACAATCCCTCCATGGTATCCGCCTTTTCTGCAGCCATGACATTCTCTGATCAGCAGTGGCACACCCCCACCTCTTTTGCCTCCCTCCCTGTCCTTTCTGAAACATCTAAAGCCTGGCACTCTAAGTAGCCATTCATGCCCCTGAGCCATCCAAGTCTCTGTAATGGCCACCATGTGGCGACCCACTTTCTGCACAGGCAAACCGGCTCACAGATAGCCAGCGCGCGGGGAGAGACTTTGGTAATGCACCTCTGACATCATTTCTGCCCGGACACAAGCCCTGCTTCATGTTTGAGCAAACATTCCCAGAGCAACTGCCCGAGGACATACATCTGCTGCTGGCCGACGCAGATTTCAGCGACCTCCGGAAGGTGGCGGCCCGGGCAGACGTGCTGTGGAAAGCCAAGAGGGAGAGCGTGGCATCCGTCGGTCAGATTACCAGGCCACGCGCCCAACAGTGGACCAGACCAGGACCGGCAGGGGATGCACACAACACAGAGGTAGGAGTGAGGAGGCCAGTGAACAGTGGTGTTTCTACCACCAGCGGTGGGGCACAGAAGCCCGCCGTTGTCGCCCGCCCTGCAAGGGCCAGGGCCAGGGCCAGCTGCCACTAATGACAATGGCGGCTGGCCACCAGGACAGCCTCTTGTACGTCTGGGACAAACAGTCGAGATGCCGCTTCTTGGTCGACACCGGAGCAGAAATCAGCGTCTTGCCCCTGATGGGGTATGACATCCACAACAGGAAGCCAGGACCCACCCTGAGGGCTGCAAACGGCAGCACGATACAGACCTATGGCACCCGCACAGTGCAGCTGCAGTTCTGCACCTGCCGGTTCACATGGGGCTTCACACTGGCCGCGGTGGCCCAACCACTCCTGGGGGCGGACTTCTTGCGAGCTCACAGCCTGCTGGTCGACTTGCAAGGGAAAAGACTGGTACATGCCGAGACTTTCCAGACGTTCTCCCTGGGTGAAGCCAAGTTGCCGGCCCCACACCTGGACTCCATCACGCTGTCGGACAACGAATTCACCAGAATCCTGGCGGACTTTCCATCAATTCTGGCACCGCAGTTCACAGCAGCCATGCCCAGACACAGGACACAGCACCACATCCCGACCAAGGGACCACCCCTCCATGCCCGCGCACGAAGGCTCCCCTCGGAAAAGTTCCGCCTGGCGAAGGAGGAGTTCAAGAGGATGGAGGAATTGGAGATCATACGGAGGTCCGACAGCCCATGGGCCTCCCCCCTGCACATGGTGCCCAAAGCAACAGGGGGCTGAAGACCATGCGGTGACTACTGCAGACTGAACGAGGCTACAACACCGGACTGCTACCCCGTGCCACACATACAGGACTTTGCAGCAAACCTGCACGGGGCAAGAATCTTTTCCAAAGTAGACCTCGTCCGGGGGTACCATCAAATCCTGGTGCACCTTGAAGACATCCCCAAAACAGCACTTATCACCCCGTTCGGCCTGTTCGAGTTCCTCCGAATGCCGTTCGGCCTGAAGAATGCCGCACAGACGTTCCAGCAGCTAATGGATGTGGTGGGATGCGACCTGGACTTTGCGTTCATCTATTTGGACAACATCCTTATAGCCAGCAGTAATCGTCAGGAGCATCTGTCCCACTTCTGCCAGCATGATTTCGGCCTCACGATCAACCCGGCCAAATGCCAGTTTGGTCTCGATACCATCGTCTTCCTGAGCCACAGGATTACCAAAGATGGGGCAACTTCTCTGCCCACCAAGGTAGACGCGATCTGCCACTTTGCCCGGCCCAACACGATCAAAGGCCTGCAGGAGTTCATTGGTATAGTGAACTTCTACCACCGTTTCCTCCCCTCAGCAGCCCGTATCATGCGCCCTTTGTACACCCAGATGTCGGGTAAAGGGAAGGACATTACTTGGGACGAGGAGGCCACGGCCGCTTTCGTTAAAGCCAAGGAAGCCTTGGCAGATGCCGCGATACTGGTGCACCCCAGAACGGACGTTCTGACCGCCCTCACAGTGGACGCGTCTGACACAGCAGTTGGTGGGGTGCTGGAGCAACTCATCGAGGGGCGCTGGCAACCCCTGGCGTTCTTCAGCAAGTAGCTAGGAACACCCGAACTCAAGTACAGTGCTTTCGACCGGGAGCTGTTGGCACTGTATCTGGCAATCCGGCATTTCAGGTACTTCTTAGTCACCGTGTTCACGGACCACAAACCGTTGACCTTCGCGTTCACGAAAGTATCCTATCCCTGGTTGGCTCGCCAGCAGCGACATCTGTCCTACATCTCCGAGTACACAATGGACATCCGGCATGTCTCGGGAAAGGACAACATCACACTCTCCAGACCAGCTGTCCAGGCCCTGTCCCTGGGGGTGGACTATGCAGCACTGGCGGAGGCACAGCAGGCAGACGACGAGATGCCCAGCTACAGGACCACAGTCTCCAATTTGCAGCTGCAAGACTTTCTCATAGGACCAGGTGAGAGGACCCTCCTGTGCGACGTGGCTACCGGCCAACCTGGTTTTCGACTCCATACACGGTTTGGCGCACCCATCTATCAGGACAACTGTCCAGCTGGTCTCCAGCAAGTTCACCTGGCACGGACTTCGCAAGCAGGTCAGTGAATGGGCCAGAATGTGCGCGCAGTGCCAAACAGCCAAGGTGCAGCGGTACACTAAAGCCCCAACGCAGCAGTTCGAACCCACCCACCAGAGGTTCGACCACATTCATGTGGATATCGTGGGCCCCCTACCAGCGTCCCAAGGAGCGTGGTACCTCCTAACTATGGTAGACCGGTTCACGAGGTGGCCAGAGGCGGTCCCGCTCACCAACACATCTGTTGATTCCTGCGCCTGAGCACTGATTGCAACCTGGGTAGCACGCTTCAGGGTACCGGCCCACATTACCTCCGACAGAGGCGCCCAGTTCACCTCCAGCCTGTGGTCGGCTGTGGCCAGCCTGTTGGGAACGCAGCTACACCACACAACTGCCTACCACCCACAGTCGAACAGACTAGTGGAACGCTTCCACCGTCACTTGAAGTCAGCTCTCATGGCCCGCCTGAGAGGACCTAACTGGGTGGACGAGCTTCCCTAGGTCCTGCTTGGAATTCGCACAGCGCCCAAAGAAGATCTGCACACCTCGTCGGCTGAGTTGATGTACGGTGCACCCCTGGTCGTCCCAGGGGAGTTCATACCAGCCCCAAGAGGGCAAGAGGAAGAACCCGCAGCAGTCCTGGACAGACTATGCGAAAGGCTCGGCAACCTGGCCCCCGTACCGACTTCACAGCACGGATGGACCCTGACCCATGTACCCAAAGACCTACAGAACTGTAAGTTTGTGTTTGTGCGAAGGGGTGGACACCGGGCACCGCTACAGTGGCCATACGAGGGGCCGTTCAAGGTGATCAACAACAACGGGTCCACGTACGATCTGGACATTGGGGGGAAAGAGGAGGTTTTCACGGTGGACTAACTCAAACCAGCCCATGTGGACTTGGCGCAGCCGGTCGAGGTTCAGGCACCGCGGCACAGAGGCAGACCTCCCAAACAGCAGAGGCTGATCCAGACTGTGGACATTGTGGGGTGTATCGCTGGTTCTGGGGGGGGGGGTTATGTGGCGACCCACTTTCTTTGCAGGCGAACCGGCTCACAGGTAGCCAGCGCGCGGGGAGAGACTTTGGTAATGCACCTCTGACGTTATTTCCGCCTGGAGAGGGCGGGCACTAGGGATTAAATGCCAGCACCCTGAAGTTTGAATAAACTAGTCTCGAAACGACTTACTGACTGCGTGTTGTTATTTCAGCACTGTGTGTAGCACATCCCTACAACCACATCATATCTCCAAGTACTGATCCATGCTCTAAGCCCATCCACTTTGTTCATGATGCTTCTTGCATTAAAATAGACACATCTCAAACCATCAGTCTGAGCGTGTCCCTTCTCTCTCACCTGCCTATCCTCCCTCTCACACTGTCTACAAGCTTTCTCGATTTGTGAGTGAACTACCCCTTCCTCTGTCTCATCAGTTTGGTTCCCACCTCCCAGCGTTTCTAGTTTAAACTCTCCCCAATAGCCTTAGCAAACTTCTCTGCCAAGATATTGGTCCCCTTCAGATTCAAGTGCAACCTGTCCTTTTTGTACACGTCACACCAGCCCCAAAAGAGTTCCCAATGATCCATAAATCTGAATCCCTGCCCTTGAATTTAGTTAAGAAGAAAAAGGAAATATATGTAAAGTTTTAGAAGTTAGGATCAAATGATGCACCAGAGGTGTATAAAGAAGCCAGAAAATAGGAAAGCCAGGAGGGGCCATGAAAAATCGTTAGCAAGTAGGATTAAGGTGCGTCCCAAGGCATACATACATTAAGACCAACTAGGGATAGGGTGGGACCAATCGAGGATAAAGGCGGCAACATTAGTTTGAATGCTGAGATTGTGAGCAAGGTACTTAATGAGTACCTTGCTTCAGTATTTATCAAGGAGAAGGATACGGAGGACCAGAAGGAGGAAGTGTTGGACCTCCTAATGAGTATTAAGTGGATAAATTCCCAGGGCCGGATAGGATTTACCCCAAGTTATTGAAGGAGGCAAGAGATGAGATTTCCAGGCTCTTGACCAGTATCTTTGCGTCCACTCTAGCTACAGGCCAGGTCCCAGAGGGCTGGTGAGTGGTTAATGTTACACATTTATTTAAGAAAGGAATAAGGGAAAATCCTGGGAACTATAAACCATTGAGGTCCCATCTGGAGTATTGCATACAGTTTTGGTTGCCCCACAATAGGAAGGATGTTGAGGTTTTCGAGAGGGTGCAGAAGAGGTTTACCACGATGTCGCCTAGTTTAGAGGGCATGTGCTATCACAAGCGGCTGGATAAACGGGTTGTTTTCTCTGGAGTGCTGGAGGCTGAGGGGAGATCTGATAGAGGTTTACAAAGTTATGAGAGGCAGAGATAGAGTGGACAGAGAGTATGTGTTTACCAGGGTTGAAATGTCTAATACCAGAGGAAATGAAATGGGATAGGTTTAAGGGGGAAGTGAGGGGTAAGTGTTTTTACTCCGAGTGGGAGATGCCTGGAATGCACTGCCTGATATGGTCATAGAGGCAAATACATTAGAGGCTTTTAAGAGATGTTTGGATAGGCACATGAATGAAGATGGAGGGATACGGACATTGTGTAGGTAGAAGGGATTAATTTTTTGGGTGTTTTTGATTTGCTTTTTAACTGGTTTGGCACAACATTGCAAGCCGAATGGCCTGTTCCTGTGCTGTACTGTTCTGTGTTCCTAGTGATCACATGGGTTTCCTCTGGGTGCTCCTGTTTTCTCCATACTCCAAAGATGTAGGTTAATTGGTCAGTGTGGGCCAGAAGGATCTGTACCACACTGCATCTCTAAATAACAAAAGTAAACCCTGTTGGATTTCTGACATGAAGAAAACTATTGACCTAGAAGTGTGAGCTCTGTTTCTCTTCACTAGTGCTGAGTGACCTGAGAATTTCTAATATTTTCCATTTTTATTTCAGATTTCCACTAGATGCATCTGTAACTCATTTTACAAACAGCATTGAAATTTATTTCTTCTGGAAGCACATTCATTTCCCCTCTCTCCATAAGTTACTAGTCTTTCAGTTGCTACAGCTGTAACCTTCTCCCTTTTCCAGTCTCCATTCCTAGAATCTCCCTGTCTGCATCCACATTTGTACACATAAGACATAGGAGCAGAACTAGGCCATTCGACCCATTGAGTCTACTCCACCATTTCATCACGGCTGATTTATTATCCCTCTCAACCCCATTCTCCTGCCTTCTTCCCGTAATCTTTAACACCCTGATTAAGAACCTATCAACCTCTGCTTTATATATACCCAATGACTCGGTTCCACAGCTGCCTGTGGCCAATGAATTCCAGATTCACCTTTATTCTTCTTCTTCGGCTGTCCATCGATTTCGATGTTGACTGAGGCCTGGGCAAGGTTGTATGGAAGACCGGCAGTTGCACATGCTGTAAGTTTCCCCTCTCCATACCACCAAGGTTGTCCAAAGGAAGGACACTAGGCTGATACAGCTTGGCACCCGTGTCGTTGCAGAGCAATGTATGGTTAACTGCCTTGCTCAAGGACACAACATGCTGCCTCAGCTGAGGCTCGAACTAGCGACCTTCAGATCACTAGACCAACGCCTTAGCCACTTGGCCACGCGCCAGATTCACCACCCTCTGGCTAAAGAAATTCATCCTTCTAAAGGGACGTCCTTCTAGTCTCTGGTCCTAGAGTTCCCCACTAAAGGAAACATATTCTCCACATCCATTCTCTACCTCGTTCAATAGGTTTCAATGAGATCCATATAACCATATAAGAATTACAGCACGGAAACAGGCCATCTCGGCCCTTCTAGTCCATGCTGAACGCTTCCTCTCACCTAATCCCACTGACCCGCATTCAGCCCATAATCCTCCATTCCTTTCCTGTCCATATACATATCCAATTTTGCTTTAAATGACAATACCGAACCTGCCTCTACCACTTCTACTGGAAGCTCATTCCACACAGAAAAAGCCTATCAACGTCAACTCTATCTATCCCCTTCATAATTTTAAATACCTCTATCAAGTCCTCCGTCAACCTTCTACACTCCAAAGAATAAAGACCTAACTTGTTCAATCTTTCCCTGTAACTTAGGTGCTGAAACCCAAGTAACATTCTAGTAAATATTCTCTGTACTCCACTTTGTTGACATCTTTCCTATAATTCGGTGACCATAATTCCTATAACTCCCCTCCTCTCATTCTTCTAAATGCCAGCGAGTACAGCCCCAGAGCCAAACACACATCATACGCTTATTCCCAAGATCATTCCCATGAACCTCCTCTGATGACTTTCTTCACACCTGTATGTTTGCTTGTAACTTAATCATTTCCCTCAGCACTTCAGTTCCTTCCTATCGCCTGCACACAACTTATATGACTGCTTACCACCCACCTCCTCCATATATGCTTGTGCTGAAGTCACACCTGTGTATTTCTTCTTCTTCAGCTCTTTACCTTCCTACCTATCACTTCAACCTGCCCTCTGCTGCCCACCTACCTTCCCCCGAACTGTCCTTACCTACCACCTGCCAGCTTGTTTCCCTTCCCTCACCCCACCTTCTTATTCTGGCTTCTTTCCCCCTTCCTTTACATAGATGCTGCCTGACCTGCTGAATTCCTCCAGCATTTTGTGTGTGCTACTCTGGATGTTTGTGCCTCTGCGACTCTCCTACATCTCCAGCTGTGTCAGTCCCTTTGTCTCTCCCTGATGTACACACATACCGCTGTAATGTGTCAGTCCTTATCAGCCCCCTCTTCCTACACCCTAGAAAGCACACAAGCTCACTATGAGCAAATGTACCAGTTGGAAACAATGGTCCACCTTCAGCATAAGGATGACTGAACAGATGCAAACTGGCGGCAGATGTGAAACATTTTTGTGCTGCTGCATTCCAGACCACGTGCAACAATAGCCCGCCAACCACCAGTCCCCCCCGCCCCCCACAGGACCCAACAGGTGCTCAGGACCGGTGGCAGATGACAGGCAGGTGCACAGACCGCTCCCAGTTTGCTGCAGGCTGGGCCCTCCCTCAGACAGCACCTGCCGCTACAGACACCGGTCAGTTCCAAAGAGCAATCTGATACCGTCTCAGGATTGACTGTCAGCCTCACCACGCTGCACAAGACTCCTCAGACATTCAGCGGGTGCTGAACTAGTAATAGTGTCAAACTGCTTTGCAGATTAGCTGTTTTAAGATGACTGGTGGTGCGAGGGGGAGGGTTTTTTTTTACAGGTACTAACAATAACAAGCTCTGGTGCACCCAGATCTGTCGTGCCCCTGTCAGATTTTAATGAGAACCTTTTCCCCCAAACAGCATGATGTCCTCATTATAAATTACCCACTCTAGCACGATGGAATGTGCTCAGTTCAAATGAAGGATTGCACGGGGCAAATGTTACTAATGAAAGGCTTTGCTTTTGCTTAAATTGGAGTGGGGGATGGGGGAGTAAAATCTACATTTCCAATTCTAAAATGAGTCAGATCAACCACTTTAGGATTGAAAGATAGGGAATGGCAGTTACATAAGGCTGAACCCTCACACAAGCTGACTAACATATTTCACTGGCAGGTTCAATACTACATTCTGCTATTTTGCTGCTGTATTTGGTATGTGTGATGGATGCACAGTGTTCTCTGTTCATCTGTCCTCACCCTAACAACAAGAATCCTCTGGAGGCAGGCACTCCACATGTCATATTAAGTTGTGTGTGCTATAGTGATTGCCCCATAACAAACCATGCTAATAAAGCTGAAGTCAAAGCTCAGCTGCCTATAACAGAAAAGGCACTCATTGTTGAAAGCTTCAGAAGAGCCTGGCGTGTGCCTTGCAAGTTCCTGATAATTAACCACTTTTTGTAGTTACACCTTAAAACAGCTTGTTCACATCTTTCAGTTAACCTTTTCTTCTCTGCTGATTCCCTGGCTCATACACTTCCAAAAAGGGACTTTTAGGAGACTCTTAGATAGGCACATGGGTAATAGAAAAATAAGGGGCTAGGCAGGAGGGAAGGGGTAGATTGATCTTGGAGTAAGTTAAAAGGTCAGCACAACATTATGGGCTGAAGGGCCTGTACTGTGCTGTACTCTTTGATGCTGTAAAATATTGGATAGAGCCAGAACATTGATGTTCTTCCAGCAGCTGCACCACTTCATAGAACAATTCAAGTTTATCCACCACATAGGAGGCCATTTGATGCATTAAGTGTCTGCTGGTTGTAAAACACTACACAGTTCTGATAAGGGTCTCAGCTCAAAACATCAACTGTTTGTTCCTTTCCATGGATGCTGCCAGACCCGAGCTCCCCCAGAACACACACACATGTGTGTGTCTGTGTCATCCTGTCTAATTCCACTTCTCCACTCTTGTTCAGAAGCCTTGTAGGCTCACCTAAGTGCTTCCAAATAGAGTAAGAATTTTTTGCCTCTGTTACCTCTAAGCAGTGAGTTCCAGGCACATCTTCCTGCTAAAAAGAAAAATCCTCCTTAGATCCTTCAATCAGAGGCGGATTATAAACACAAGAGGTTCTGCAGATGCTGCAAATCTTGAGTTACTTACATAAAATGCTGGAGCAACTCAGCAAAAGTTTGGCAGCATCTATGGAGGGGAGTAAAGGATCTCGGCCTGAAACATCTACTTGCTGAGTCAGGCATCTATGAAATATGAGTATTCACTCAACTTCACTTGCCCCATCATTAAAATGTCCCCACAACCTATGGACTCACTTCCAAGGACTCTTAATGTCATGTTCTTGATATTTATTTATTATTATTACTTTTTTGTTTTTGCACAGTTTGTTGTCTTTTGCACACTGGTTGAACTCCCAAGTTGGTGCAGCTTTTCACAGATTCTATTATGGTTATTATTCTATTATGCATATATTGAGTATGCCCACAAGAAAACAAACCTTAGGGTTGTATATAGTGACATATATGCACTTTGATAATAAATTTACTTTGAACTTTGAGTTCCCCCAGTAAATTCAGATTAGGGTTTTAGACCTTAAGACACAGGAGCAGAATTAGGCTATTCAGCTCATTGAGTCTGCTCCTCCATTCCATCATGCCTGATTTATTATCCTTTTCAACCCCATTCTCCAGCCTTCTCCCTGTAACCTTTGTTGTCCTGACTAATCAAGAACCTATCAACCTTTGCTTTAAATATACCCAATGACTTGACCTCCACAGTGTCCATGGCAATGAATTCCACAGAGGCACCACCCACTGGCTAAAGAAATTCTTCTTCATCTGTTCATTGTCCATTTACAACAGAGTGCAATAAAATTTCTTATTCACGTGAAGAAACCATACAACGACTTTTCCACTGAGGGAAACAGTGGGGCTCTCCATTATTTCATACAAAAATATGCATACCACAGAATCTAACTGACTTATCAAGCTTTATTAAAAGTATTTGGTGAAGTGGTGGGTTAAGTTTGTGAAGATTATGACGTATCTGGATTGAAACCAGCTCAATTATTTTGGGTAACTGTAGGTATCGTAGATTGTCCAGGATGGAACAGGTTAACAATCCGACAGGAGGCAGCTCCTGCGTTTTCAGAATTCCACTAACAGTACCTTACCTAATGATTAGCAATGACAGCTGAAGCATGGCTCATTGACTCAAACACGACTAACCACAAAGGCACTTAGAAAGTGTGCTGAATGAGTGCTTGCAACCATATGACTGATTTGCAAAGCATCCATACATTCTGCAATACTCTTTTGTTACTTGTTACACCATATATATTCCCAGTGAATCCCAAATGAGGGGGACTCCAAATGTTAATGCCCCATGCGGCTGAGTCATTGGGCATTTTTAAAGCAAAAGTTGATGGGCTCTTGATTAGTGAGCTAATGAGGAGAAGGCAGGAAAACGGGGTCGAGAGGGATAATAAATCAGCCATGATGGAATAACAAAGCAGACTCGATGAGCTGAATGGCCTAATTCTGCTCCAATGCCTAATGGTGCAAAAGGAGACCTCTCTGCCGCTCCCTGCCATTTCTTTTAAAGAACAATTTCATTGGTTGCCCCACCCTGCTCTGTCCCAAGTCTGTCCTCAGGTTAGGTCTGCTGCAACAGCCTGTAACCTCACTGGCAACGACAAATATTCTTGCAAGTAACAGATATGCTACACATGTCCATTTACCTTCTGCCTCACCTCCATTCCGAGCCTAAACAGCCCTTCCAGGTGAGGCAATACGTTATCTGCGAATTTGTTGGGGGCCACCTACTGCATTCAGTGCTCCCAATGTGGCCTCCTCTCCACTGGTGAGACCTTTGAGGGGCGTTCTCTTTTTCAAGTACCTCCGCTCCACACGCCAATAACGGGATTTCCTGGTGGCTAACCATTTTAATTTCTATTCTTGATTACAGTTCCGACATGTTAGTCCATACCCTCTACTTTTGCCACGAAGACGCCACTCTCAGGTGGAGGAGCAACATCTTATACTTTGTCTGGGCAGCCTCCAACCTGACGCCATGAATATCGATTTCTCCTTCAGGTAACTTTTTTCCCCCCACTTCTCTCTTCTCTTATCGCTTCTCCTCACCTGCCTATCATCTCTCTCCGGTGCCCTTCCTTCTTCCCTATTTCCATGTTCCACGTTTGTCTCCTATCAGATTTAATCTTCTCCAGCCCTTTACCTTTCCCTCCCACCTGTCACCTTCTAGCTAGTCCTCCTTACTCTCCATCCCACCTTCTTATTCTGGAGTTTTCCACTCTCCTTTCCAGTCCTGATGAAGGGTCTTGGCCTGAAATGTTGACTGTTTATTCATTTCCATAGATGCTGTCTGGCCTTCGAGTTCTTCCAGCATTTTGGATGTGTTGCTCAAGATAAATTATAAGTACTTTCCATTTTACCTTTAATTGTTTTCTTGTGATGTATGCAGGTCAAACTGTTGTCCACCTTATAACTTACAGACAAGGTGATCGTACAATGCTGTAAATTGTATTTCTATTGGTGATTAAAAAGACAAAAACATCCTCAAACACAAGAAAATCTGCAGATGCTGGAAATCAAAGCAACACACACACAGAGTGCTGGAGGAACTCAGCAGGTCAGGCAGCATCGATGGAAGAGTAAACAGTTGACGTTTCAGACCAAGGCCTTTCATCAGGACTGGAAAAAAAGATGAGAAGTCAGAGTAAGAAGGCGGTGGGGAGAGAAGGAAGTAGTACAAGGTAGTAGGTGATAGGTGAAAATGGGGTAAAGAAAGCTGAGAAGTTGATTGGTGAAAAAGATAAAGGACTGGAGAAGGTGGAACCTGATAGGAGAGGACAGAGCACCATAGAAGAAAGGGAAAGGTGAGGAGCACCAGAGGGAGTCAATGGACTGATAAGTAGATAAGGTGAGAGGGGGACATGGAATGGGGAATGGTGAAGGAAAGGAGAGGGCCCATTACAGAAGTTGAAGAAATCGATGTTCATGCCATCAGGCTGGAGGCTACCCAAACGGAATATGAGGTGTTGCTCCTCCAACCTGAAAGTGGCCTCAAGGCCATGGATAGACCCATCCGAATGGGAATGCGAAGTAGAATTGAAATGACTGGAGGTGCTCAGAGAAGTGGTCTCCCCATCTATGCCGGGTCTCACTGATGCACAGGAGTCCACATAAGAAGCACCAGATACAATCGATGACCCCAACAGACTCACAGGTGAAGTGATGCCTCACCTGGAAGGCCTGAATGGTAGTGAAGGAGGTGGTGTAGGGTCAGGTGTGACACTTGTTCCACTTGCAGGATAAGTACCAGAAGGAAGATCATTAGGGAGGGATGAATAGACAAGGGAGTCGCATAGGAGCAATCCCTGTGGAAGGCTGAATATCGGGTGGGGAGTGGTGGGAAAGATGTGCTTGGTGGCTGGATCCTGTTGGAGATGGCAGAAGTTATGGAGAATTATGTGCTGGACGCAGAGTCTAGTGGGATGATGAGGTCAGGAGGAACCCTATCCCTGGTGTCTCTGCTGGAGGGCGGGGTGAAGGTAGACACATGTGAAATGGAAGAGATGTGGGTGAGAGCAACGTTGATAGTGGAGGAAGGAAAGCCCCTTTCTTTGAAGGAGACCCTTCGTCAGGGTCTTGGCCCGAAACATTGACAAAGCTTCTCCCTATAGATGCTGCCTGGCCTGCTGTGTTCCACCAGCATTTTGTGTGTGTGTTGCTTGAATTTCCAGCATCTACAGATTTCCTCGTGTTTGCAGGTAAATTTGAGGGCAGGGTGGAAGTTGAAGGCAAAGTTGATTAAGTTAACAAGCTCAGCATGGGTGCAGGAGGCAGCACCAATGCAGTTAACAATGTTGCGTAGGAAGAGTTGAGGAGCAATACCAGTGTAGGCTTGGAACACGGACTGTTCCATGTAGCCGACAACAGGCAGGCATAGCTGGGACCCTTGCAAGTGTCCATGGCTACACCTTTAGTTTGAAGGAAGTGGGAAGGAGAAGCTATTGAGGATGAGGACCAGTTTCACTGATGGAGGAGAGTGGTGGTGGAGGGAAACTAGTTGGATCTGGTGTCCAGAAGAGGAGAGCTTTAGGACCCTCCTGATGGGGAACGGAGGTGTATAGGGACTGGACATGGGGGACAGAGGTGCATCGGCACTAGATATGGGAGACGGAGGTGTATTTGGACTGGATATAGGGGAATGGAGGTGTACAGGAAATTTGAAGTCATTTAAAAGATCCAGAGCATATGAAGTATCACGGATCTAAATAAGAAGGGACTGAAACGGGGAGGGATTAACCTGAATCTAGGTATGAAGATACAAGTTCAGTGGGGCAAGAACAAGCAGAAACAATGAATCTACCTGGACAAACAAGAGGAAAATCTGCAGATGTTGGAAATCCAGGCAACACACACAAAATGCTGGAGAAACTCAGCAGGCCAGGCAGCATCTGTGGAAAAGGGTCTAATGCTGGGTATCAGCCCAAAACGTCGACTCTACTCTTTTCCATAGATGTTACCAGGCCTGCTGAGTTCCTCCAGAATTTTGTTTTGTGGTCTACCTGGATCTTGGGTAGGAGGTACAAAACAGGAGGCACGGTGAAGGGAAATATGAGGTTGGTGGTAGTGGATGGGAGATCCTCAGAGTCGATAAGGTCGATGATGGTGTGGGAGACAAGGGCCTGGTACCCTTGTTCAAGGGGTAAGTACGAGGAGGTGTCTGAGAGTTGTCACCTGACTTCAGTAAGATAGAGGTCAGTCCGCCAAACTATAACAATCACCCCTTAACTGTGGGCTTGATGGTGAGGTTACAATTACAGTGGAGTGCAGTGTGTTTGTCGGGTTCCACGGCGAAGGTTTGAGTCCCATGTATATTCACTGGCCACTTTATTAGAACATAAAACACAGAAATCTACAGAACATTACAGGTCCTTCAGCCCACATTGTTGTGCCAATCATGTAACCTACACTAGAAACCACCTTGAATTTTCCTACTGCATAGCCCTCTATTTTTCTAAGCTCCATGAACCTATCTAAGAGTCTCTTAAAAGATCCAATTGTATCTGCCTCTATCACTGTCGCTGGCAGTGCATTCCATGCACCCACCACTCTCTGTATGAAAAACTTACCTCTGACATCCCCCTTGTACCTACTTCTAAGGACCTTAAAACTGTGCCCCCTCGTGTTAGCCATTTGCAACCCTTCAATCCTCTGATAATTCTCCCATCCCTATTAATAATGCAAAGATCATCGCCAGAGGCTCAGCAACTCCTCCCTTGCTTCCCACAGTAGCCTGGGGTATAGCTTGTCCGAACCCAGTGACTCATCTAACTTAATGCTTTTAAGCCCTGGGAAAAAGTCTCTGGCTATCCACATGATCAATGCCTCTCATCATCTTATACACCTTTATCATATCACCTCTCATCTTCTGTTGCTCCACGGAGAAAAGGATAAGTTCACTCAACCTATTCTCATAAGACATGCTCTCGAATCTAGGCAACGTTCTTGTAAATCTCCTCTGCACTCTTTGTATACTACCCACATCCTTCCTGTAGTGAGGTGGCCAGAACTGAAAACAGTTCTCAAAGTGGGGTCTAAGGTCTTATATAGCTGTAACATTACATCACAGCTCTTGAACTCAATCCCATGGCTGATGAAAGCCAACACACCGTACGCCTTAACAACATTGTCAACCTGTGAAGTAACTTTGGGTGTCCTATGAACAAGGACTCCAAGATCTCGCTGATCCTCCACAGTGCCAAGAGTCTTACCATTAATATTATATTGTGTCTTCAAATATGACCTACCAAAATGAACCACTTCACTCTTATCTGGGTTGAACATCTGCCACTTCTCAGCCCAGTTCTGCATCCTATCAATGTCCCGCTGTAACTTCTGACAACCCTCCAGACTATCCACAACACCCCTAACTTTTGTGTCATCAGCAAACTTACTAACCCACCCTTCTACTTTCTCATCCAGATCATTTATAAAAATCACAAAGAGGAGAGGTCCCAGAACAGATTTCTGAGGCATACCGCTGGTCACCGACCTCCATGCAGAATATGACCCGTGTACAACCACTCTTTGCCTTCTGTGGTCAAGCCAGTTCCGGATCCACAAAGCAAGGTCTTGGATCCCATGCCTCCTTACTTTCTGAATGAGCCTTGCATGGGGAACCTTTACTGAAATCCATACACATTACATCCACTGCTCTGCCTTCATCGATGTGGTTTATTACATCCTCAAAGCATTCAATCAGGCTCAAAAGGCATGACCTACCCTTGACAAAGCCATACTGACTATCCCTATTCAGATTGTGTCTCTCCAAATGCTCATAAATCTTGCCTCTCAGGATCTTCTCCAACACCTTGCCCACCACTGAAGTAAGACTCACTGGTCTATAATTTCCTGGGTTATCGCTACTCCCTTTCGTGAACAAGAGAACAACATTTGCAACCCTCCAATCCTCCGGAACCTCTCCCATCCCTATTGACGATGCAAAGATCATCGCCAGAGGCTCAGCAATCTGCTCCCTTGCCTCCCACAGTAGCTTGGGGTGCATCTCATCCGGTCCCAGAGACTTAGCCAATTTGATGCTTTCCAAAAGTTCCAGCACATCCTCTTTCTTAAAGTCTATATGGTCAAGCATTTCAGTCCACTGTAAGCCATCCCCAAAATTGTCAAGGTCCTTTACCCTGGTGAACACTGAAGCAAAGTATTCATTAAGTACCTCCACTACCTCTTCTGACTCCATGTACACATTTCCACTATCACACCTGATTGGTCCTATTCTCACACGGCTCATCCTCTTGCTCTTCACATTCTTGTAGAATGCCCTGGGATTCTCCTTAATCCTGCTCACCAAGGCGTTCTCATGACCCCATCTAGTTCTCCTAATTTAATTCTCGAGTTCCTTCCTGCCAACCTTGTAATTTTCTAGAGTTCTACCAGTACGTAGTTTCTTGAAACTTTCGTACGCTTTTCTTTTCCTCTTAATTAGATTTTCTACATCATTTGTACAACATGGTTCTTTTACCCTACCATCCATTTCCTGCCTCAATGGAACATACCTATGCAGAATGCCATGCCAATGTTCCTTGAACATTTGCCACATTCCTGCCATGCATTTCCCTGACAGCATCTGCTCCCAAGTTTCTGCCTAACAGCATTATATCTCCCCCTACCATAATCAAATGCTTTCCCAAACTGTCTGCTCCTATCCCTAAAGGAGATAGAATTGTGATCACTACCTCTAAAATGCTCTCCTACCGAGAGATCTGACACCTGACCAGGTTCATTTCCCAATACCAGATCAAGTACAACCTCACCTTTAGTTGGCTTATCTACATATTGTATCAGAAAACCTTCCTGAACACACCTAACGAACTCCACCCCATCTTAACCCCTTGATCTAAGGAGATACCAGTCAATATTAGGGAAGTTAAAACCACCCATCATGACAACGCTGATATTACTGCACCATTTCAGAATCTGTCTCCCTATCTGCTCCTCAATGTTTCTGTTACTCTTGGGTGGTCTATAAAAACACCCAGTAGAGTTTTTGTCTCCTTTCTGTTTCTGACTTCCACCCACACTGACTCAGTAGACAATCCCTCCATGACTTCCTCCTTTCCTGCAGCCGTGATACTATTCCTGATCAGCAATGACATTCCCCACATCTTTTGCCTCCCTCCCTGTCCTTTCTGAAACATCTGAAGCCTGGCACACTCATCAGCCATTCCTGCTCGAGACATCCAAGTCTCTGTAATGACAACATCGTAGTTCCACGTATTGATCCACACTCTAAGTTCATCCGCCTTGTTTATGATACTCCTTGCATTAAAATAGACACATCTCAAACCATCTGGCTGAGACCTTCTTTGCTCTATCATCTGCTTGTCCTTCCTCCCAAACTCCCTATAAGCTGTCTCTATTTGTGCATCAACCTCCTCATCCTCTGCCTCTGCACTTCCGTTCCCACCCCCCCGAAAATCTAGCTTAAATTCCTCCCCAACAGCATTAGTAACCTCCCTCCCAAGATAGTGGTTCCCCTCCAGTTCAGGTGCAACCTGTCCCATTTGTACAGGTCACCTCTTCCCCAGAAAAGGTTCCAAAGCCACTCATTCATCTGCTCTATCTTCCAGCTCTGACCTTCCCTAGTAATTTGCACCGGGAGTAATCTGGGGATTACCACCCTGGAGGTTCTGCTCTTCAGCCTCGTTTCTAACTACCTAAACTTACTGCACAGGACATCTACCCCTCTCCTACTTATGTCATTGGTACCAACATGTGCCACAACCTCCAGCTGCTCACCCTCCCCTTCAAGAATATTCCACAACTGATTGGAGACATCTGGGACCCTAACACCCGGGGGACAACACACTATCCTGGCGTTTCTTTTGCTGCCGCAGAATCTCCTATCTGTCCCCCTAACTACTGAGTCCCCTATGACTATTACTCTGCTTGACTTCACCCTAACCTTGTGAGGCTCAGAGTCAACCACAGTGTTATTGGTCTGGCGGCTGCTGCTGCCTTGCCCAGACAGGTCATCCCCCTCATCAGTATCCAAAGGGGTATACCTGTTACTGAGGGGAATGGCCACAGGGGGATTCTGGACTGACTTCTCTCTCCCTTTACCTCTCTCTGTGTTCACCCATCTACTCACTGAATTCTGCACTCTGGGTGCAACCACCTGCTCAAAAGTCGTATCTATCAATTGTTCATCCTCCCGCATGATCCTTAGTTCATCCAGCTCCAGCTCCTTAATGCGGTCTTTCAGGAGCTGGAGTTGGATGAACTTCCCGCAGGTGTAGTCATCAGGGAGACCATCAGGTTCCATGAATTCCCACATCCTACAGGAGCATTCCACTGCCATATCAGCCATCCTGCCTGCACTGTACAGTGGGCAACCAAGACCAAATCAGCAATAACAAGAGGAAAATCCTACCCTTCTTATCTGCTTCTTTGGCCTCAGCCTCTTTTCGTTGAAGCTTCTCGAGTCAAAGCCTCCAAGTTCTCACTCTGACTCCAGCCCCACTCCGACAATGGCCACTCTGCTAGAACCTATCTTTTATGGTTTAAGAAATACGCTCTTCTGCACACCATTGTTGTAACAAGTGGTTATTTGAGTTACTATCACCTTCCTGTCAGCTTGAACCAGTTTCGCCTTTCTCCTCTGATCTCTCTCATTAACAAGACATTTTTGCTCACTGGATTATTTTTTGTTTATAACTCCATTCTCTGTTAACTCCAGAGATGGTTATGCTGAAAACCCCAGGGATCAGCAGCTTCTGAGCCATTCAAACCACCCTGTCTGGCACCATCAGTCATTTCACATTCAAAGTCACTTAAATCACATTTCCTCCCCATTCTGATGTTTGGTCTGAACAAGAACTTAACCTCTTATCCATGTTTGTATGCTTGTATGGTAGATTTTCAACAGACCAAACCAAAATGAAGACAAAAGAGCATTCAAGACAAGTTAGGGAAATGACGATAGAGAAGCTCAAATCTGAGGAAGGGTACAAGACCGTCTCAAAGGCACTGAACATTTCTCAGAGCTCAGTGTAGACCATTGTGAAACCACAGCCAAACTGTCAGGTTGCCCCTCTAAACTCAGCTGTCAGAGAAGAACAGTATGGTAACAGTATGGGTGGCACAGAGTGTAGTGGTTAGCAAAATGCTTTACAATACAGGCGACCCACAATCTCTAAGACCTTACACAAAAAAGATATTTATGGAAGAGTGGCAAGGAAGGAGACCAGGCTAAAAAAAAAAAGAATATCCTTGCCCAGAAAAATTTTGCAATGTGTCAATTAGAAAATACTGTAAAGATGGGTGAGAAGGTCTTGTGGTCAGATGAGACTAAGGTGGAACCTTTTGGCCTCATCACTAAGCCGTACATGTAGTGTAAAACTAATACTGTACATCAGCCAGGTAACACCATCCCTACTGTAAAGTATGGTGGAGGTAGCATCATGTTAACTGGATGTTTTTCAGCAGCAGGGATTGGAAATCCTGGATAAAGCCTGCTAGCCTCTGCCAGAAAACTTAAACTAGTGAGGAAGTTTGTTTTTAAATAGGACAACGACCAAAAGCACACAGCCAGACTAACCATAGTGGCTTCAAATGAAGAAAATTAATGTCCTTGAGTGGCCCAGTCAGAGTCCTGACCTTAACCCTGGCAAGACCTCAAGATTGCTGTCCACTGCCACTTCTCAACAAACTTGGCACAGCTTGAGCAATTTTGCAAGGAGGAATGGGCAAGTCTTGTTCCATCACATTGTACAAAGCTAATAGAGACTCATCCAAAAAGACTATTGATTGTAATGTGTTGGTGCGTGGCCAAGCTGTTTGTTTAGTGATCTGAAGGTCGCTAGTTCGAGCCTTGACTGAGGCTCTGTGTGTGTGTCCTTGAGCAAGGCACTTAACCACACTTTGCTGTGCGACGACACCGGTGCCAAGCTGTATGGGTCCTAATGCCCTTCCCTTGGACAACATCGGTGACGTGGAGAGGGGAGACTTGCAGCTTGGGCAACTGCCTGTCTTCCATAAAAAAAAACCTTGCCCAGGCTTGCGTCCTGAAAACTTTCCAAGGCACAAATCCATGGTCTATCGAGACTAACGGAGGCCTACTAGCCTGAGCAAAGGGGGATGATTACTTTTGAACTGCTGATATTTCAGCTGATGATTACTTTTGAACTTTTAGTTTATTGTGTTTTGGGGTTCGCTGTGAAACATATGATTCTGTGAAGCATGTGATTCATAAGTAAAAACTCTCAGTTAAATTGATTAATATCCTTGGTTGTAATAGTCAGTTACGTGAACAAAGGGTTGGGGCTGAATACTTTTACAAGTCATTGTATTCTGCATCTCTCACCCAGCTGTAGCCCCCCATTTCCCTCCTATCCATGTGCCTAATCTAATAGAAAACCTACAGCACAATACAGGCCCTTCGGCCTACAAAGCTATGCCGAACATGTCCTTACCTTAGAAATTACTAGGCTTACCCATAGCCCTCTGTTTTACTAAGCTCCATGTACCTATCTAAAAGTCTCTTAAAAGACCCTATCATATCCACCTTCACCACCGTTGCCAGCAGCCCATTCTACGCACTCACCACTCTCTGAGTAAAAACTTATCCCTGACATCTCCTCTGTACCTATTCCCCAGCACCTTAAACCTGTGTCCTCTTGTGACAACCATTTCAGCTCTGGGGAAAAGCCTCTGACTATCCACACGATCAATCTCCGTCTCATCCTCTGTCGCTCCAAGGAGAAAAGGCCAAGTTCACTCAACCTATTCTCATAAGGCATGCTCCCCAATCCAGGCAACATCCTTGTAAATCTCCTCTGCACCCTTTCTATAGTTTCCACATCCTTCCTGTAGTGAGGCGACCAGAACTGAGCACAGTACTCTAAGTGGGGTCTGACCAGGGTCCTATATAGCTGCAACATTACATCTTTGCTCCTAAATTCAATTCCACAATTGATGAAGGCCAATACACCGTATGCCTTCTTAACCACAGAGTCAACCTGCGCAGATGCTTTGAGTGTCCCAAGGACTCGGACCCCAAGATCCGACACTGAAATCAATCCCGCATCCACGACTTCTGCAGGAAGCTCATTCCACATTCTCACCATCCTCTGAGTGAAATAGCTCCCTCTCATGTTCCCCTTAAACATTTCACCTTTCACCCTTAACCCATGACCTTGAATTCTAGATGGACTTGGGTCTCATTTGCATGAGGCGGGAATGGGTCTGTAGTGAAACTCCCTGCAAATGGAAGGATGGCAGCTGTCAGTATCATTCATGCCAAATATTTAAAAGACTTGTACTAATTGAGTTTAAACAGTTTAACATGCACTTGGAGTTTTCAAATCGTTAAACTAACCCACTGAATTCTGGTACAATCTGCTTTTGTCACAGGTAAGCAAGCACTCCGTGAAACTGTAGTTTTGCTTTGGATCCTAGTTTACTTCTATAAATGGAATATTAATTACAGAGATCAATTTATTCAGTAGATGGTAACACAGATTGTGTGTGCTAAAAACTAGGAAAGGTGAAGTGAGAATTATCAGGGACATGTAACATCACGTACCTGTATCTGACTGAGCTGGTCAGCTGACTTGTCTTGAATACATAGCATCTGGGCCAAATATGCATTCAGGTCCTCCAGAGATAATGTGCTTACCTGAAACAAGCAATGTGATACATTTAAAACACTGGAATCACTGTAGACCATTTCCAACCTACCATAAGATCATACTGAATTTTGAAATCATTCTGTGGGTATACTTTCCTATGGGTGTCCTGCACATAATTTCCTCTAGACTATCCAGTTACAATCTGCACAACCTCTGACCTCTCTCTCATTAACAAAGCATTTTCACCGACAGAACTGCAAGATCCATTGTTTTCACACCATTCTTCATAAACTCTAGAGACTGTTGAGGGTGAAAATCTCAAAAACCCACCCTGTCTGGCACTAGCAATCATTCCATGATCAAAGTCACTTAGATCACATTGTTTCCTTATTCTGATGTTTGGTCTGAACAACTGAACTGTTTGACCATGTTTGCATGCTTTCATGCATTGAGTTGCTGCTCCATGATGGCTGATTAGATATTTGCATGCACCTGATAAAGTGGCGACCGAGAATACTTTCACTGAATGAACAAGAAAGACTCCCTCATTATTGGTGGCAAACATATTATCATAATGATGCCATGAAAACCTGGTGGTTTTGATGGCATTATTACCATGACTGAAACAAGCATTGCTTCTCCTCACCTGCAGTGTGATATAGGCGAGCAGGCAGCAAACGGCAGCAACTGTGGGATCTTCCAGATGTTGAAATTCCTCAATACAATCCTGTATGCCAAAGCACGCGAGAAATGTGCGGTAGCGCAATTCCTCAACCACTGATCCTTCTGTTAGCCACAAGGTGTGTAGATCTGGAATTCCTCCTGCAAACAAAGGATTGATTTATTATTGGAGATATTAAAACTGGAATGACGACATTTCAAGATCTAGTGAAGGGCCTCGGCCCAAAACATTGACTGTTTATTCCCTTCCATCAATGCCGTCTGACTTCTTGATTTACTGCAGTATTTTGTGTGTTCCTATTAAAACTAAAATTATTTGCTTTCATTGAGGAGAACTGCTCCAGTCGCTGCAGTTGATGCTAGTATCCTGCATTCCCAAGATAACGAACATCCAGGAGCGCTGGAGATGTTACAAATCCCTCATTTAATGCCGAAGTAAAAGGTGTTATGACCCCAGCCCCCTCCTTGGTGAGAATCGCAAGAGAGAGAGAGCAGCCTTAAGGTTTGGAATGTGGTCTGGCCTCTCAGCCAGACAAAAGCCACGGACATGGCCATTGTCTTTGGAGACACCTTTGTGGAATAAGGGACTGGACTACGTGCAAACCCTCAGGGCAACGTGGGCTGGGTGATGGGGAAAGATTGCCTCACCCCCCCACCCTGATTGACATCTACAACCCTGACAGTCCAGATAAAAGGTGGGCTGCCGAGGCGGGGCCTCAGATGCACCAAGGAGACACACGAAGAAGACACGATAGCGCTTCCCGTCAGAGCGGGAAGCCATTTTGAAGGAAGCCACGTGCGTTAGATTCGGGATCGGGAGTCTGTGGCTAAAACCAAAGGAAAACCGTTTTAACTAACAACAGGGATTTGCTTCGCAAAGACGACGGGCAAGTGTTCCTTCTTTCTCACCACTCTCTCTCTCCAACACATGAAATGCCAGTGGTTCCCAAAACGGGAAAGCCTGCAGATTTTGAGTGACTCTTATATTCCATTGGACTTAGTATTATCCCCTAGACAACGATAGAGCTTATTTCTGATTGATTATTACTATATCTGTGCTTTAGATTGAGTTTTGACGACGTATATGATCTGAATGTTTTGTATTAACCATACGTTTGTGCCCCTTTATAAATAAAAAACGTTTGAAAATAGTACCATCAGACTTCAGCGGACCTCTCTATCTTTGCTGGTAAGTCACCCGGTTACTGGGAACGTAACAAAGGTTTACCAATTATCTGTCTCAATGGTGTTTAGAAGTTCTTATCTGGGTGCAGCCTGGGAGCCAGATTTCCTGCAAGAGTCATTCCAATTCAAAGATACTGAATTGTTTGTACAATGCAACAATATCACACTGGAGACATAAAAGGTGCTATGGATTAAGCCCTTTCACTTTTTTTCCTGCTACATATGTCAAAACACAGCAAGACAAAAAAGACTGGAAGTACCTGGTAGTTCTGGTGGTAGAGCTGGCACAAGATCTGGCTGCTGAAGCAGGTTACCTGGATATACAAACCATTCCTTTATGGTACGGCATGATGTGGCAGAATTAGGCTGGGCATCTGGACATAAGGAATTTCAAACAGGATTACCAGATGAACAGGATATCTCTTTTTAGCTAATTTACAAAACATTAAAATCATAGAGCTTTTCAGAATGATAAGAGCTCGTCTAATTCTCACGGGCCTGTGTTGTCTTCCCCTGACAATGAATCCATAGCATCTAATTCTCAAGTCAGTGTATTTTAACAATACCTATTCTAAACATCATAGAATTAGATAGCATTGACAAACTCAATTTAGTTCATTTTCCTAATGCCAGCTCTTTGAAAGTGCTATCCAGTTAGTCCACTCTGGTGGTAGTTCAAAATAGGTCTGCATTATTTTAAGTGTTTTCTGTCCTGTGTCATAAATGTGATCTCCAGCCTGATGGCATGATCGTTAATTTCTCTAGCTTCCGGTAATTTCTCCCCCCCCCCCCACCCCCATCTCTTTTTTTCCTTTTTGCAATCTAGTTCCCCTCTCACCCTTTCTCTTTTCCTCACCTGACCAGCACCTCACTCTGGCTAGAACATTCTCATAGCCAAACAGACTTCTAATCCACAGTGGCCTTGTTTTAGACACAAAGGAATCACCCCAGAGGTGCCTTTAGGATGAGAAAGCTGTTCTACAAATAGTGTCTCAGGAAGCCTGGCCTATATTAACTGGAGCTTAGAATGAAAGCTGATCTTCTCGATTCTGAAAGGGTTGAAAGAATAAATGCAAGAGACAACTGCTATTTAGTGCAAAGATCAGAATACTCATTCATCATGTTCTGAAGGTCCTTTACCATGTTCTCAATTTTTTCATTGTAATTAGTTTGTCTTCTTCTGTATATTGGTTGGTTGTTTGTCTTCATGTGTGTAGTTTTTCATTGATTCTATTGTGTTTTGTTGTATCTACTGTGAAAGTCCGTAAGATAATCAATCTCAAGTTAGTGTATGGTGATATGTATGTACTGGAAGAATAAATTTATTTTGAACTTTGAATTAAGAAGCAATGTCTGAGGATTATGGGTGCCTCTTCAGGACTGGGCTGAGGAGAAATTTCTTTATTTAGAGGGTTATAGAACTTTGAAAATCTCTACTAACCCGAAGGACTGAGTTTGCTTTAATAGTGAGTACAGTCAAGGCTCAGATGCTATTCAGGGAAAATGTTACAGCAGTGCTCAGGCAGGACAGATTAGAGGGCTTGTCTACCGCGGCCATGAGGGTGGAACTGAAAAACAGGAAAGGTATGACCACATTAATGGGGTTGCATTATAGACCACCCAACAGTCAGCGAGAATTGGAAGAGCAAATCTGCAGAGAGATAGCAGACAACTGCAGGAAACAGGATTTTAATTTTCCACATATTGATTGGGACTCCCATACTGTTAAAGATCTAGACGGGTTAGGGTTTGTAAAATGTGTTCAGGAAAGTTTTCTACATCAATATATAGAGGCACTGATGAGAGAGGATGCAATATTAGATCTCCTATTAGGAAATGAGTTAGGACAGGTGACGGAAGTGTGTGTAGGAGAACACTTTGGTTCCAGTGATCATAACACCATTAGTTTCAACTTGATCATGGATAAAGATAGCTCAGGTTGAGGTTCTAAACTGGAAAAAGGCCAAATTTGAAGAAATGAGGAAGGATTTCTCATGGATTGGGACAGGTTGTTCTCTGGCAAGGATGTGATTAGTAAGTGGGAGGCCTTCAAAGGAGAAATTTTGAGAGTGCAGAGTTTGTATGTTCCTGTCAGGATTAAAGGCAAAGTGAGTAAGAATAAGGAATCTTGGAACTCTGATAAAGAAGAGAGAGATATATGATGTGTATAGGAAATAGGGAGCAAATAAGGTGCCTGAGGAGTATAAAAAGTAGAAGAATGAGGGGAGATTTGATAGAGGTGTATAAAATTATAATGGGTATAGATAGAATGAATGCAAACAGGCTTTTTCACCTGAGGTTAGGGGAGAAAAAACCAGAGGACATGGGTTAAGGGTGAAGGGGGAAAAGTTTAAAGGGAATATGGGGGGGGGGGGGCTTCTTCACACAGAGTGGTGGGAGTGTGGAATGAGCTGCCAGATGAAGTGGTAAATGCGGGCTCACTTTTAACATTTAAGAAAAACTTGGACAGGTACATGGATGAGAGGTGTATGGAGGGATATGGGCCGGCTGCAGGTCAGTGGGACTAGGCAGAAAAAATGGTTTGGCACAGCCAAGAAGGGTGAAAAGTCCTGTTTTTGTGCTGTAATGTTCTATGGTACTATGAATATAATTTTGAGTACCAAGGAATTACAAGGATCAGATAGGAAATAGACAGGATGACCCAAGATCTTCAGGATGGATGGAACAGGTTCAAGGGACCATGATGCTACTACTGCGTTGATATTTTACGTTCTCTGGTGAGCGGCACCTTCTACTTCTATGAACTTAATTGATTCAAATTGTCTGTAGACTAACTTGCACCACCTCTTTTACCCATTAATATTATTCCACCTAACTTAAAATGACAGTATTGCTGAGCTAGAACCTTTCCCTCTTAGTTACAAAATGTCTCACTGGACTCAAACCTCCTATCTCTGTAACCCTTTAAAAGAAAATCGAGCTCTCTGTGTTCCTTCAGCTCAAACATTTTGCGCATTCCAGATTTTTAAAAAAACACTCATTTATTGGGGGAACACACACAAAATGCTGGTGGTACGCAGCAAGCCAGGCAGCATCTATAGGGAGAAGTGCTGTCGACGTTTCGGGCCCGGACCCTTCGTCAGGACTAACAGTCAGTCCTGACGAAGGGTTTCGGCTGGAAACGTCGACAGCACTTCTCCCTATAGATGCTGCCTGGCCTGCTGCGTTCCACCAGCATTTTGTGTGTGTTGCTTGAGTTTCCAGCATCTGCAGATTTCCTCGTGTTTGCATTTATTGGGGGACATGCATCCCCCTGCCCCATCATCTCCCACCTCACCAATTGCCTGCCCAGCCCTGCCTCACCTCATGCTGCCCTCTCACCTCTTCACACTGGCTATTTCTCCTCTACACTCTCAATCTTGATGTAGGGTCTCAACTCCAAACATTTACTAACCACAGTTGCTGCTTAACCTACTGAGTTCCTCCAGCACAGCTATTTTTTGCTGCAGATGACAGGATTTGTAGTCTCTTGCTTCACCATTATTTAGTGCCCTTGGCTATAAATTCATGAATACTAACTTCCCTTTATTTAAAACCCAACCATCCAAAAAAGTTTTTAGTCATCTGATATTTCCTTCTCTGTGTTAATTTCTTATTAGGATCAAAGTCAAAGTAAATTTATTATCAGAGTGTGTATTTCTTACCTTGAGATTCATTTCCTAGCTGGCTTTATTTACAGGAAAATGAAGACTTACAACAGAATTTATGAAGAACCGTACTGTACATAAACAAAGACTGACACGCAACTGATGTGCAAATTAAGACTGATTGTTCAAATACTAATAAAAAAGTAAATAAATAATACTGAGAACATGAATTTTACAGTTCTTGAAAATATGTCTACAGGTTGTAGGGTCACTTCAGAGCTGAGGTGAGAAGTTATCCATGCTGGTTCAGGAGCCTGATGGACCACGGGATGTTCTTCTATGTTACAGCTAATATATAAACTCAAGACTCTGTTGGTGTTGGGTGTTATGGTTCCACATATGCATGACTGAATGGTGAAGAACCAGCTAATGTAAGAAACTAATGAGATGTATGAATTTTGGGAAAACAGACAAGTAAATATAATAGTACAGATCTTCTGCAATGTATAAATGTTTATTCTTGGATTTGTATATAAAGGAATCATTTTGTAAGTGGTCTGCAAGTCCTTTTCACATCAAGGTTAATTGTCATGTTGGGATTGTAAGGAAATAAAACTATCCTTATTTTCCCCTGACACTTGAATGGCAAAATTGATCCCGTTAAATGGCCAAGTTGCCCTAACAGCAGCAGTGCCACTTGATTATTACCCTGAGGGTTCAACATCCTCATGAAACTCCTCCAGGTCTATGGAATGATGCAAGATGTTGTTGGTACCTGAAACTGTGTCACCTGTCATTTGAAGGATCGAAGTATTTAAAATATTCCTACATGATTCAGCTGCTAGAAGAATGCCATAAACAGACTGCCGAGCAGATCGGTAAACAACTGCTTGTCCAGGAAGGTCTGGGTCCATGTCGTCCTCCAATGTGTTGCTGCAGTCAACTTCTCCAGTACTCAGGATCTTATAAACCATAGAGCTCTCAGCTTTGAAATGCTTCTCTCTTGCAAACTTTTAAAATTAAAAAGGAAATCAGTTTTAATGATAGTTATAATAGTTAGAAATTTAATGATAGTTTAATTAGTTACAAATACAGTCTGCTGAGGCACTGTAATGCTATAATGTAGGAACATCTGGAAGCCAGTGACGGTGAGGGAAAGGTCAATACATCACGAGCACAGGCCTCCAGTCCAAGAGGCAATCATCTACTGTCACTCTCTGGCTTCTCCCACAAAGCCAATGTCAAATACCAGGAACGCTCATGTGCAGGAAAGCCAGACTAATCAAAGTCACCATCAGGTGACACTGAATCACTCAACACCGAATTCAACAATTTCAGATTATCAACAGTTCCTGCCTTTTCATTTAGATATCAAACATTCACAATTGTTTCCTCTGGAATTTCACAAGATTACTTTAACTATTCACAGATTTAAGTTACCTTATTTGTCCTGTTTTCTCACCTTTTCACTATTGCCATTTAACCTCTCCTGCTTTAGATTCTATCACATATCTTCTCTCTTTCTCTGAATGTTGAAGCTTGTTTCATTTCATCCTGAAATATTAACTTCCACAGATGTTGGCTGACTAGTTGAGTATTTCCAGTATCTTTTGCTTTGAACCCAATCTTTTTGCATGGTTGCTACAACATTTATGGTGAAAATAGACTTGTAAAGCTTTTCAATAAGCTCTGAATGTCTCAAGGTGCTCAATATCTCAAAGAGACTGTAGTTGTGAAAAGCATCAACATTGTTATAGACAGAAAGCTAGCATAATATAGTATTGAATCAGGCTGGAGAAGCAATACCTCATATTCTGCTTCCAACCTGATGGCACTTACATCGATTTCTCTAACTCCCCCTTCTCTCTTTTTCCATTCCCCACTCTGACTCCCTTCTTTCCTTTTCCTCATCTGCCTATCCACTCACCCCTGATGCCCCACCTCCTTCCTTTACTCCCATGGTCAACACTCCTCTCCTATCAGATTGCTTCTTCTCCTGCTCTTTAGCTCTTCCACCTATCACCTCCCAGCTTCTGGCTTCATCACCCCTTTGGGGATTATATGGGAGGCAGGGTTTGAGGGTCGGCACAACATTGTGGGCCGAAGGGCCTGTAATGTGCTGTACTATTCTATGGTTCTATGTTCCCCACATTGCTTCACCCATAATCTTCTAGCTTGTATTCCTTCCTCTCCCCCCCTCACTTCTAATTCTGACTTCTTCCCCCTTCCTTTCCAGTCGTGATGAAAGGTCTTGGCCCGAAAACATCGACTGACTTGCTGAGTTCCTCCAGCATTTTGTGTGCATTGCTCTATGAAGCTTCAGCATAAATGACACTCTCAACTTCTAGGTTGAGATTTCAAACCATGAATGTATGACTCATGACACAAATGAACCAAAGCTGGCACCTTAAGTTGCATCCACCAACAGGCACAGTATCAATATGGCACAACTTTATCCCAAATTTGTTTAACACTGATAGAAACAAAAATTATTTCTCAATTCACAAATTTACTTCTAACTTGAGCAATGTAAAAACATAAAGCAATTGACAAAATCAATTAATATCTTTACTGCCCTCTGAGTGAAATGTGTTATCTGTGGTCCATTTCAATGAATCATTTCTTTTATTTATTTAGTGATACAGCACTGATTAGGCCCTTCCAGCCCTTGAAGCCAAGCCACCCCCCCACAACTCTATAACCCTGATTAATCCTAACCTAATCACAGGACAATTTACAATGACAAATTAACCTACCCAGTAAGTCTTTGGACCGTGGGAGGCAACCAGAACACCCAGGGAAAATCCACACATTATACAGGGAGGAAGTTCAGAAACCCCTTACACACAGCGGCAGAATTAAACTCCAAACTCCTGAATACCCCAAGCTGCAATAGCACCATGTTAACCGCTACGCTACTGTGGTGCCCATTCATCACTGTGCTCAGCTTGATTCCATACCTCAGGCAGAACTATCGGAGTTTAATGCCCAATACACAGAGGTAATTAACAGTGAATGTCATTAAAGATTGGCTTTTTCAAAGTCTGTCTTCTGTTAGGTGAGTTAGAGTTATTCATAGAGTGTACGTAGTTTGATAATTTGGTACACTCACACGGAGAGGTATGGGAATTGGATTATGCCATGCAGTTGGCTGGTGCTCAGGGAATTTATTCTGCTATGTCTGACCTGGGAGTATTCAGTGCCAGTGGTTAGTATTGCAGTGGATGGGGCTCTGTTTATTTTCAGCCTTTCCTACTAACACTTCACATAAGAGTCCTTAAAAATGTTTTGCCTCCAGGGATGTGATCCTGATTTTCTTTCAATGAAAAAGACTTCAGAAGCAATTTCAGAATTTCAAAGTTCAAGATAAATGTATATTAAAGTACACATATGTCACCATATACAACCCTGAGATTCAATAAATTCACATTAGAATAATAATCATGAACAGAATGAATGAAAGACCACACCAACATGCATTCAATCAGCATGCAAAACACTACAAACTGTACAAATGCAAAAAGAAAGAAATAACATTAATAAATAAGTAATATCAAGAACATGAGCTAAAGAGTGCTTTAAAGAGAGTCATGAAACATAGAAAACCTACAGCACAATACAGGCCCTTCGGCCCACAAAGCTGTGCCGAACATGTCCCTACCTTAGAAATTACCTAGGCTTACCCATAGCCCTCTGTTTTTCTAAGCTCCATGTACCTATCCAGGAGTCTCTTAAAAGACCTTATGTTATCCGCCTCCATCAACGTCGCTGGCAGCCCATTCCATGCACTTACCACTCTCTCTGTGTTGTGTGCTGGGGCAGCAGGCTGAGGGTAGCAGACACCAACAGAATCAACATACTCATTCGTAAGGCCAGTGATGTTGTGGGGGTGGAACTGGACTCTCTGACGGTGGTGTCTGCACAGAGGATGCTGTCCAAGTTGCATGCCATCTTGGACAATGACTCCCATCCACTCCATAATGTACTGGTTAGGCACAGGAGTACATTCAATCAGAGACTCATTCCACCAAGATGTAACACTGAGCATCATAGGAAGTCATTCCTACCTGTGGCCATCAAACTTTACAACTCCTCCCTAGGAGTGTCAGACACCCTGAGTCAATAGGCTGGTCCTGGACTTATTTCCACTTGGCATGATTAACTTATTATTATTTAATTATTTATGGTTTTAGATTGCTATATTTCTTCACTATTCTTGGTTGGTGTGGCTGTAACAAAACCCAGTTTCCCTTGGGATCAATAAAGTATGTCTGTCTCTCTGTCTGTCTCTGCGTAAAAAACTAACCCCTGACATCTCCTCTGTACCTACTTCCAAACACTTTCAAACTGTGCCCTCTCGTGCTAGCCATTTCAGCCCTGGGAAAAAGCCTCTGACTATCCACACGATCAATGCTTCTCATTATCCTATACACCTCTATCAGGTCACCTTTCATCCTCAGTCGCTCCAAAGAAAAAAGGTCGAGTTCACTCAACCTCTTTGTAAATCTCCTCTGCACCCTTTCTATGGTTTCCACATCCTTCTTATAGTGAGGCGACCAGAACCGAGCACAGTACTCCAAGTGAGGTCTGACCAGGGACCTACATAGCTGCAACATTACCCCTTAGCTCCTAAACTTAATCCCGCGATTCATGAAGGTCAATGCTTTCTTAACCACAGAGTCAACCTGTGCAGCAGCTTTGAGTGTCCTATGGACTCGGACCCCATGGTTGAGGAGTAATAACTGTTTCTGGAGGCATGAGCCCTGAGGCTCCTGTAGCTTCTTCCTAAAGAGAGCATAACCTGGGTGGTGAAGATCCCTGATAATGAATGCTGCTTTCCCCCGACAGTGCTCAATGGTGGTGAGGGCTTCACGTATGACAGACTGGGTCATATCCACTACTTCTTAAAAAGATTTTTAAAAACATTTAAGGGCATTGGTGTTTCCATAACATGACACAACCAGTTAATTTACTCTCCACCATATATTTATAGAAGTTTGTCAGATATCACGTTAAACCTTTGCAACTGCCCTGCTTTCTTTCTAACTGTACTTGTGCTGGGCCCGGGACAGGTCCTCTGAAAGTGATAACAATGACTTGCTGACCCTCTCCACCTATGATCAGCCGATGAGGACTGGCTCATAGACCTCTGGTTTCCTCCTCCTGAAGTCAATAATCACCTCCTTGGTCTTGCTGACATTGAGTAAGAGGTTGTTGTGGCACCAGTTTAAAAATGGACACGTGGTTTTGTCAAAATTTTGTCAGTTTGGAGGAGTAAGTCTGAGAATCAGAAAGGGAGTGCAGCGGGAGCCATTTTGATTTTTTCTTCTCATCGGGGTTAAGAGAGGAGGGACTTCGCAGGCGTGTGACGTCGGGCAGTGAAGCGTGGAAGATTTAAAAGGAATACAGCCTTATACAACGGGCAGTGTCATTTGCGGGCAGCAGAGTGAGCTGGGAGCACAGTGAAGGCTTAAAGGCTTTGGCTCAACAGGTTTTGGCGGAAATAGGCGAGGCAAGGTAGGTTTAGTTTTCAATTTTTCCTGTTATTTGAGGAAAGGGGGAACTATGAGTGTGAGGGCAACTTGTTGTTCTTGGTGTCAGATGTGGGAGGTCCTGAAGTTTCCTAGCCTCCCGGACGTCCATATCTGTGCCAGGTGCCCGTGTTAGGGAACTGGAGCTGCAGCTCGATGACCTTCATCTGGTCAGGGAGAGTGAGGAGTTGATAGAGAGGAGTTACAGGCAGCTGGTCACACCAGGGCCTCGGGAGACAGACAAGTGGGTCACGGTTAGAAGAGGGAAGAGGAAGAGTCAGGTACTAAAGAGTACCCCAGTGGCTGTACCCCTTGACAATAAGTACTCCTGTTTGAGTACTGTTGGGGGGGGGACAGCCTACCTGGGGGAAGCAACAGTGACCATGCCTCCAGCACAGAGTCCGGCCCTGTAGCTCAGAAGGGTAGGGAAAGGAAGAGGAAGGCAGTAGTAATAGGGGACTGGATAGTTAGGGGGTCAGACAGACGATTCTGTGGATGCAGTCAGGAGACCCGGATGGTATTTTGCCTCTCTGGTGCCAGGGTCTGGGATGTTTCTGATCGCGTCCAAGATATCCTGAAGTGGGAGGGTGAGGAGCCAGAGGTCGTGATACATATAGGTACCAATGACATAGGTAGGAAAAGGGAATTGGTCCTGAAAGGAGAATATAGGGAGTCAGGAAGGGAGTTGAGAAGAAGGACCGCAAAGGTAGTAACCTCAGGATTACTGCCTGTGCCACCTGACAGTGAAATAGGAATGGAATGAGGTGGAGGATAAATGCGTGGCTGAGGGATTCAAGTTTCTGGATCACTGGGACCTCTTTTGGGGCAGGTGTGACCTGTACAAAAAGGACGGGTTACACTTGAATCCTAAGGGGGGGAGGGCAATATCCTGGTGGGCAGATGTGCTAAGGCTACTGGGGAGACTTTAAACTAAAATGGTTGGGGGGTGGGAATCAAATTGAAGTGATTAGGAGAGAGGAGGTAAGTTCACAAATAGAGTAAGCTTATAGACAGTATGTGAGAGAGGATAGGCAGGTGATAGAGAAGGGGAGTGCTCAGACCGAAGATGTAGGGGAAAAGGAAGAAAAACAAGATTGTAAAGCTGTTTGGTGCAAACAGTGCGATAGGGATAAGCAGAGAGTAAAAGGTGGAGAATTTCTTAAATGCATTTATTTTAATGCTAAGAGCATTGTAAGAAAGGTGGATCTCAGAGCATGGATTGATAACTGGAATTATGATGTTGAAGCTATTAGTGAAACAGGGTTGCAGGAGGGGTGTGATTCGTAACTAAATATTCCTGGATTCCGTTGCTTCAGGTGTGATAGAACTGGAGGGGCGAGGGGGAGGTGTTGCATTGCTTGTCAGAGAAAATATTACAGCGGTGCTTTGGCAGGATAGATTAGAGGGCTCGTCTAGGGAGCCTATTTGGGTGGAATTGAGGAATGGGAAAGGTGTAGTAACACTTATAGGGGTGTATTATCGACCACCTAATGGGGAGTGAGAATTGGAGGAGCAAGTTTGTAAGGAGATAGCAGATATTTGTAGTAAGCACAAGGTTGTGATTGTGGGAGGTTTTAATTTTCCACACATAGACTGGGAAGCCCATTCTGTAAAAGGGTTGGATGGTTTGGAGTTTGTAAAATGTGTGCAGGATAGTTTTTTGCAGCAATTCATAGAGGTACCGACTAGAGAAGGAGCAGTGGTAGATCTCCTGTTAGGGAATGAGATAAGTCAGGTGACGGAGGAATGTGTTAGGGAGCACTTCGGGTCCAGTGATCACAATGCCATTAGTTTCAATATAATTATGGAGAAGGATGGGACTGGACACAGGGTTGAGGTTTTTGATTGGAGAAAGGCTAACTTTGAGGAGATACGAAAGAATTTAGAAGGAGTGGAGTGGGACAATTTGTTTTATGGGAAGGATGTAATAGAGAAAAGGCAGTCATTTAAAGGAGAAATTTTGAGGGTACAGAATCTTTATGTTCCTGTTACGTTGAAAGGAAAGGTTAAAAGTTTGAGAGAGCCATGGTTTTCAAGGGATATTGGAAACTTGGTTCAGAAAAAGAGAGATAACTACAATAAATATAGGCAGCATGGAGTAAATGAGGTGCTCAAGGAATATAAAGGATGTAAGAAGAACCTCAAGAAAGAAATTAGAAAAGCTAAAAGATATGAGGTTGCTTTGGCAAGTAGGGTGAAAATAAATCCAAAGGGTTTCTACAGTTATATTAATAGCAAAAGGATAGTGAGGGATACAATTGGTCCCTTACAGAATCAGAGTGGACAGCCATGTGTGGAGCCAAAAGAGATGGGGGAGATTTTGAACAATTTCTTTTCTTCGGTATTTACTAAGGAGAAGGATACTGAATTGTGTAAGGTAAAGGAAACAAGTAGGGCAGTTATGGAAACTATGATGATTAAAGAAGAGGAAGTACTGGCACTTTTAAAGAATATAAAAGTGGATAAGTCTCCAGGTCCTGAAAGGTTATTCCCTAGGACCTTGAGGGAAGTTAGTGTAGAAATAGCAGGGGCCCCTGACAGAAATATTTCAAATGTCATTAGAAAAAGGGATGGCGCCGGAGGATTGGCGTATTGCTCATGTGGTTCCATTGTTTAAAAAGGGTTCTAAGAGTAAACCTAGCAATTATCGGCCTACTCACACAAAATACTGGTGGAACACAGCAGGCCAGGCAGCATCTATAGGGAGAAGCGCTGTCAACATTTCGGGCCGAGACCCTTCATCAGGATGTCCTGATGAAGGGTCTCAGCCCAAAACGTCGACAGCGCTTCTCCCTATAGATGCTGCCAGACTTGCTGTGTTCCACCAGCATTTTGTGTGTGTTGTTTGAATTTCCAGCATCTGCAGACTTCCTCGTGTTTGCAATTATCGGCCTGTAAGTTTGACGTCAGTGGTGGGTAAATTGATGGAAAGTATTCTTAGAGATGGTATATATAATTATCTGGACAGACAGGGTCTGATTAGGAACAGTCAACATGGATTTGTGCGTGGAAGGTCATGTTTGACAAATCTTATTGAATGTTTTGAAGAGGTTACTAGGAAGGTTGACGAGGGTCAAGCAGTGGATGTTGTCTATATGGACTTCAGTAAGGCCTTTGACAAGGTTCCACATGGAAGGTTAATTAGGAAGGTTCAATCGTTAGGTATTAATATTGAAGTAGTAAAATGGATTCAACAGCGGCTGCATGGGAGATGCCAGAGAATAGTGGTGGATAACTGTTTGTCAGGTTGGAGGCCGGTGACTAGTGGTGTGCCTCAGGGATCTGTATTGGGTCCAACGTTGTTTGTCATATACATTAATGATCTGGATGATAGGGTGGTAAATTGGATTAGTAAGTTTGCAGATGATACTAAGATAGGTGGTGTTGTGGATAATGAAGTAGGTTTTCAAAGTTTACAGAGAGATTTAGGCCAGTTAGAAGAGTGGGCTGAAAGATGGCAGATGGAGTTTAATGCTGATAAGAGTGAGGTGCTACATTTTGGTAGGAATGTAGATGTCAACAAAACAGAGAGAGTACAGAGGAGATTTACTAGAATGTTACCTGGGTTTCAGCACCTAAGTTACAGAGAAATGTCTTTATTCTTTGGAGCATAGAAGGTTGAGGGGGGACTTGATAGAGGTATTTAAAATTATGAGGGGGTTAGATAGAGTTGACGTGTATAGGCTTTTTCCATTGAGAGTAGGGGAGATTCAAACAAGAGGACATAAGTTGAGAGTTAAGGGGCAAAAGTTTAGGGGTCACACGACGGGGTACTTCTTTACTCAGAGAGTGGTAGCTGTGTGGAATGAGCTTCCAGTAGAAGTTGTAGAGGCAGGTACGATATTGTCATTTAAATAAAAATTGGATAGGTATATGGACAGGAAATGAATGGGAGGGTTTTGCGCTGACTGCAGGTCAGTGGGACTAGGTGAGAGTAAGCGTTCAGCACGGACTAGAAGGGCCAGACGAGATGGCCTGTTTCCGTGCTGTAATTGTCATATGATTAAAATTACCAATTAAATTGAAGGAGGATATTTCAGGGACAGAATCATCTTCTTGCATGGGGGGGGGGGTAACATTAAATATTCCCCACTTCATATACATTGCCCCACTATATAGACATGTGTCTTCAATGTGTTAAAGGGACATTACCCTGCAACCCTCAAATTAACAATTTTTTAATCATAATTTGTTAATCATATGCATAGACCTCATTCCTGATGGATCCCAAAAATGTAATGAGTCTTTAGAAAATTGTAATACCATAGAAGGCATGTTTCTGCACACACTTTAGAAACATGTCATTATGCCTACATTGTCTCTTATACATTTTGAGAACTATACTGCTTCATACAGTCAGTGGCCACATTATTAGGTCCAACTGCTCATTAACGCAAATATCTATTCATTCAATCATGTGCCATCAATTCAATGTATAAAAGCATGTAGACGTGGTCAAGCGGTTCAATTGGTGCTCACTCTAAACATCAGAATATGGAAAATGTAGTCTAACTGACTTCGACTGTGGAATGATTGTTGGTGCCAGAGGGGGTGGTTTGATTATCTTACAAACTACTGATCTGGGATTTTCACACACAACAGTCTCTAGAGAATGGTGTGATAAACAAAAATCTTCCAGTGAGTGGCATTTCTGTGGGCGAAAATGCCTTGTTAATAAGAGAGGTCAAAGGAGAATGGCTAGACAGATTTCAAGCTGACAGGAAGGTGACAGTAACTCAAATAACCATGAGTTACAACAGTGGTGTGCAAAAGAGTAACATGCACAAAATGCTGGCGGAACGCAGTAGGCCAGGCAGCATCTATAGGAAGAAGGACTGTCGACGTTTCGGACCGAGACCCTTTGTCAGGGTCTTGGCCCGAACCGTCGACAGTGCTTCTTCCTACAGATGCTGCCTGGATTGCTGTGTTCCACCAGCATTTTGATGTGTGTCACTTGAATTTCCAGCATCTGCAGATTTCCTCGTGTGTGCAAAAGAGCGTCTCTGAATGCACAACATGTTGAGTCTTGAAGTAGATGGGCTACAACAGCAGACCACAACATTGAGTTCCAGTTCTGTGCCAAATTGAGTAGCTGAGTGTATATCCCCTGTTCTATTTCATCTGCCCATTCATTCAACTAAGTGTATCTTCTTGTAATCTATGCTACCCTGTCAATTATTTCCAACATTTCCATCCGCAAATTTGGAAATTTTTACCCTGCAGAAGCCTGCTTATTCCAATAAAAATAACAAAGAAAGCAAAGGTCCCAGTAGGAGCAACACTCTCAGTCATACGCCAAACTTCAAATGTATTGTCTTTTAGATTCAGTTAAGTTGCTGGTGACCTTTTAAACCAAAATAAAACATGGATTTTAAAGAATTCTAATTCTATTCTTTCTTGTAAAACTGTAAATAATTAATGTTTAATGTGTTCATGAATGTTGCTTAAGTGAAGCTATATGCCTGTGATGTTGCCTAGGTGTCTCATTGCACAATAAACTAGACTTTAACTGACTATTTTCTATTCATCACCCATCTCCATCACCTGCTCTGGCAACAGCTCTAGAATGATGGCAAGAAATCGCAGAGCTGTGGACACCATTCAATGCATCACAGGAGCCAGCCTCCCCACTAAGGACTCTGTCTATATTTCTTGCTGCCTCATTAAAGCAGCCAGCATAATCAAAGACCCCACCCACCCCAGACATTCCCTCTTCTCCTCTCTCCAACTGGGCAGAGGGTGCAAAATTCAGACTCAAGGACAGCTTCTGTCCCACTGTTATCAGACTCTTCAGCAGGCTTCTTGTATGATAAAATCAGAATCAGATTTAATATCACCAGCATATGTCATGAAATTTGTTAACTTAGCGGCATCAGTACAATACAATATAATAAATAAAAGTGTGTGTGTGCATTACATAGTTAAATTAAAAATAATAGTGCCAAAACAAAAATAATAATGAAAAAGCGAGTTAGTGTTCATGGGCTTAATGTCCATTTAGAAATTGGATAGCAGAAGGGAAGAAGCTATTCCTGAATCGCTCTGAATGCAACGCAATCTTGGCCTCACACTTTACCTTGTTATGATCTTGCACTTTATTGTTTACCTGCTCTTCACTTTTTTTTTGGTAATTTTTACTCTTTATTCTTCATTGTTCTCCAATATTCTCCAACCTTATTCTAGCTCAATGCACTGTTAATGATTTGGTCTGTATGAACAGTATGGAAGACAGGATTTTCATTGTATCTTGATAAATGTGACAATAGTAAACCAAGTCAATCCACCTCATTAAGAGAATTCAATCAGGTTATTCAAACATGAAATGCTTATAACAACCCCACGTCAATTCTCCTTCATCGATTCAAGCTTCTCCAAATCCCTATCAATATTTCCCATAATTATAGTTTCTAAAAATTTCCTAACAACCTAGGATTAAAATAACCAACCTGCAGTTAGCTGGCATATCCTTAAACCTTATTTTGAACAAATAAGATATTTAATTACATGCACTTGGTAAATTTCGAGGACTATGGTAAGCCCATCTTCCCCCTTGAAACCCCTTCCACTGGCAATCATGGAGACATCCATTCAGACCCAGTGACCCGCTTGCCTTATACCTGTACATTACATTTGTACATTTTGAAAAGGTGGTAAAATTGGCATATGACATGTTTGCCTTTATTAGTCAAGGAACTGAGTTCAAGAGTTGGGAAGTTAAGTTTCAGCTGATTCGGTCATATTTGGAATATTGTATTCAATTCTGATTGCCCCATTGTAAGTACAATGTGGTGGCTTTCCCACTGAACTTTAGATGTGGATGCTTTGCTCCATGATGGGTGCAGAAGCGGTTTACCAGGATGTTACCTGGAACAGAGTCCAGGTACTGAAGGAGCAGTTGGTCAAACTGGGGTTGTTTTCTCTGCAGCAGCAAAGGCAGATGGTTATAAAATTGTGAGAGGCACAGATAAGAGTACAGCTCTATTTCTACCTTTAATATCTCTTTTTTTCTTCCTTTTCAGGGTTCTTTTGAAGACCCTGACCTGGAACTACATATTTGTTCTTTGAGGGAATGGGACCTGCTCTCAGGGCCTCACAACCAGCCACTTTTCGATATGCCAAGGACGCAAACTGAAAGACAGGCAGATTCGAGGCCTGATATACTATAGGAGTAAATGGAAGATCAAAAGCAGTGAGCTGGCTGCTGGTTGTGTGCCCAGAGACCTGAGATCTTTGGGCAGAAAGCTTGTAAAAAGTGACACAACAGACCATTAACACCATGAATCGGCAAGTTGCTTTGTTATGTCTCCCCCCTCACTGTGAAAGGAGACATCTCTTTTTCCCTTATTAGGGAGAGAGAGCCTGTGGTATGTCGAATACCTGGTGTACGAATAGTCTTTGGGGTACTGCAAGTTTGTGTCTTTATTGATGCTTTGCTGCATGCTTGAGTGCTTGGTGGGGGACGCTGATGCTTTTTTGCTGGTGGGGGAGGGGGCTGTCACTTTGCTGCTGCTTGTGCGTGGGAGGGGACAGCTGGGGGGGGGGGGGGCATTTGGGTTCCAACATTTAACTGTCATTCATTCTTTGGGACACTCCTCTGTTTTCCTGAATGTTTGCGAAGAAAAAGAATTTCAGGATGTATATTGTATAATTTCTCTAACATTAAATGTACCTATTGAAACTTATTGATATCTTTCTCCCCAGGGTCAAATATCTAATATCAGAAGGCATGCATTTAAGGTGAGAGGGGGCAAGTCTCTTTCAAGAGATTTGAAGGATTTTTTTTAAACATAGAAAGTGGTCAGTAGCTGCAATGCACTGCTAAGGACAGTGCTAGGCAAATCCGCTAGGGCAGATTTAGTAGAGGTGTTTAAGAGGCTGTTAGAAAGGCACGTCAATATGCAGAGAATGGAAGAATGTGGACCACATGCAAGCAGAATGGATTAGCGTAATTAAACTTCATAATCTGGCATAATATTGTGGGCTGAAAGGACTGTTTCTCCAAGGGGACCACAACCTTGTCATAGGGTTTAGAGGGCTTGCATGCCTCAGTGACCCAGACAGCTATGTTGGCTGGAGTCAGGGCTTGCTTTATGCATTGGCTCTTGGTAGGGTTACCCATGGCAAACAGGTAAAAGAGTAGAGGCCAGACTAAGAGTGGTCCACCGGTCCTCCAGGTTCAGGTGTTCAGTTCAGGGTCTTGGCCCGAACCGTCGACAGTGCTTCTTCCTACAGATGCTGCCTGGATTGCTGTGTTCCACCAGCATTTTGATGTGTGTCACTTGAATTTCCAGCATCTGCAGATTTCCTCGTGTGTGCAAAAGAGCGTCTCTGAATGCACAACATGTTGAGTCTTGAAGTAGATGGGCTACAACAGCAGACCACAACATTGAGTTCCAGTTCTGTGCCAAATTGAGTAGCTGAGTGTATATCCCCTGTTCTATTTCATCTGCCCATTCATTCAACTAAGTGTATCTTCTTGTAATCTATGCTACCCTGTCAATTATTTCCAACATTTCCATCCGCAAATTTGGAAATTTTTACCCTGCAGAAGCCTGCTTATTCCAATAAAAATAACAAAGAAAGCAAAGGTCCCAGTAGGAGCAACACTCTCAGTCATACGCCAAACTTCAAATGTATTGTCTTTTAGATTCAGTTAAGTTGCTGGTGACCTTTTAAACCAAAATAAAACATGGATTTTAAAGAATTCTAATTCTATTCTTTCTTGTAAAACTGTAAATAATTAATGTTTAATGTGTTCATGAATGTTGCTTAAGTGAAGCTATATGCCTGTGATGTTGCCTAGGTGTCTCATTGCACAATAAACTAGACTTTAACTGACTATTTTCTATTCATCACCCATCTCCATCACCTGCTCTGGCAACAGCTCTAGAATGATGGCAAGAAATCGCAGAGCTGTGGACACCATTCAATGCATCACAGGAGCCAGCCTCCCCACTAAGGACTCTGTCTATATTTCTTGCTGCCTCATTAAAGCAGCCAGCATAATCAAAGACCCCACCCACCCCAGACATTCCCTCTTCTCCTCTCTCCAACTGGGCAGAGGGTGCAAAATTCAGACTCAAGGACAGCTTCTGTCCCACTGTTATCAGACTCTTCAGCAGGCTTCTTGTATGATAAAATCAGAATCAGATTTAATATCACCAGCATATGTCATGAAATTTGTTAACTTAGCGGCATCAGTACAATACAATATAATAAATAAAAGTGTGTGTGTGCATTACATAGTTAAATTAAAAATAATAGTGCCAAAACAAAAATAATAATGAAAAAGCGAGTTAGTGTTCATGGGCTTAATGTCCATTTAGAAATTGGATAGCAGAAGGGAAGAAGCTATTCCTGAATCGCTCTGAATGCAACGCAATCTTGGCCTCACACTTTACCTTGTTATGATCTTGCACTTTATTGTTTACCTGCTCTTCACTTTTTTTTTGGTAATTTTTACTCTTTATTCTTCATTGTTCTCCAATATTCTCCAACCTTATTCTAGCTCAATGCACTGTTAATGATTTGGTCTGTATGAACAGTATGGAAGACAGGATTTTCATTGTATCTTGATAAATGTGACAATAGTAAACCAAGTCAATCCACCTCATTAAGAGAATTCAATCAGGTTATTCAAACATGAAATGCTTATAACAACCCCACGTCAATTCTCCTTCATCGATTCAAGCTTCTCCAAATCCCTATCAATATTTCCCATAATTATAGTTTCTAAAAATTTCCTAACAACCTAGGATTAAAATAACCAACCTGCAGTTAGCTGGCATATCCTTAAACCTTATTTTGAACAAATAAGATATTTAATTACATGCACTTGGTAAATTTCGAGGACTATGGTAAGCCCATCTTCCCCCTTGAAACCCCTTCCACTGGCAATCATGGAGACATCCATTCAGACCCAGTGACCCGCTTGCCTTATACCTGTACATTACATTTGTACATTTTGAAAAGGTGGTAAAATTGGCATATGACATGTTTGCCTTTATTAGTCAAGGAACTGAGTTCAAGAGTTGGGAAGTTAAGTTTCAGCTGATTCGGTCATATTTGGAATATTGTATTCAATTCTGATTGCCCCATTGTAAGTACAATGTGGTGGCTTTCCCACTGAACTTTAGATGTGGATGCTTTGCTCCATGATGGGTGCAGAAGCGGTTTACCAGGATGTTACCTGGAACAGAGTCCAGGTACTGAAGGAGCAGTTGGTCAAACTGGGGTTGTTTTCTCTGCAGCAGCAAAGGCAGATGGTTATAAAATTGTGAGAGGCACAGATAAGAGTACAGCTCTATTTCTACCTTTAATATCTCTTTTTTTCTTCCTTTTCAGGGTTCTTTTGAAGACCCTGACCTGGAACTACATATTTGTTCTTTGAGGGAATGGGACCTGCTCTCAGGGCCTCACAACCAGCCACTTTTCGATATGCCAAGGACGCAAACTGAAAGACAGGCAGATTCGAGGCCTGATATACTATAGGAGTAAATGGAAGATCAAAAGCAGTGAGCTGGCTGCTGGTTGTGTGCCCAGAGACCTGAGATCTTTGGGCAGAAAGCTTGTAAAAAGTGACACAACAGACCATTAACACCATGAATCGGCAAGTTGCTTTGTTATGTCTCCCCCCTCACTGTGAAAGGAGACATCTCTTTTTCCCTTATTAGGGAGAGAGAGCCTGTGGTATGTCGAATACCTGGTGTACGAATAGTCTTTGGGGTACTGCAAGTTTGTGTCTTTATTGATGCTTTGCTGCATGCTTGAGTGCTTGGTGGGGGACGCTGATGCTTTTTTGCTGGTGGGGGAGGGGGCTGTCACTTTGCTGCTGCTTGTGCGTGGGAGGGGACAGCTGGGGGGGGGGGCATTTGGGTTCCAACATTTAACTGTCATTCATTCTTTGGGACACTCCTCTGTTTTCCTGAATGTTTGCGAAGAAAAAGAATTTCAGGATGTATATTGTATAATTTCTCTAACATTAAATGTACCTATTGAAACTTATTGATATCTTTCTCCCCAGGGTCAAATATCTAATATCAGAAGGCATGCATTTAAGATCTCTTTCAAGAGATTTGAAGGATTTTTTTTAAACATAGAAAGTGGTCAGTAGCTGCAATGCACTGCTAAGGACAGTGCTAGGCAAATCCGCTAGGGCAGATTTAGTAGAGGTGTTTAAGAGGCTGTTAGAAAGGCACGTCAATATGCAGAGAATGGAAGAATGTGGACCACATGCAAGCAGAATGGATTAGCGTAATTAAACTTCATAATCTGGCATAATATTGTGGGCTGAAAGGACTGTTTCTCCAAGGGGACCACAACCTTGTCATAGGGTTTAGAGGGCTTGCATGCCTCAGTGACCCAGACAGCTATGTTGGCTGGAGTCAGGGCTTGCTTTATGCATTGGCTCTTGGTAGGGTTACCCATGGCAAACAGGTAAAAGAGTAGAGGCCAGACTAAGAGTGGTCCACCGGTCCTCCAGGTTCAGGTGTTCAGTTCAGGGCTAACAACCCTGACTGGTTAAACAAAATTGTTATGGAAACAGCAATGAAGAATTCTTCCTTTATCTGTGTGTAACGGTATGGATAGACAGAGATGGAGGACCCTCATTTCTGTCTCAAACACCAGCAGCATAAGAGACAGTAAGTAAGAAAGAAGGGCCTATTGTTCTATGTTCTAAACATAACCAGCCCTTTTAGCAGGTCCTCTTTATCAAGGATGTGGCCTCAAGAAGGCAACATCTTCTTGCAGCTACCATCAGGCAGGAGGTACAGAAGTCTGAAGTCCCACACCACCAGGTTCAAGAACAGCTACTTCCCTTCAACCACTTTGTTCTTGAACCAATTGGAAAAACTCTCATCACAACAGCTTAGCAACATTATGAACACTTTGATTGTTCTGCACTAAAATGGATTTTGTTTTGATTCTTGTAAGTGTTGTGTCTAATTAATGCTTAATGCGCTTTGTGTGAATGCTGCTATTTGATGCTCTGTGCCTGTGATGCTGCTGCAAGTCAGTTTTTCATTGCAGAGGTGCAAAGGGACTTGGGGACCTCATGCAGGGCTCCCAAGATGTTAACTTGCAAATTACGTAGGTAGTATGGAAGGCAACTGCAATGTTAGCAATCATTTTGAAAGGACGAAAATATAAAAACAAGAATGTAATGTTGAAGTTTTATAAGGCTTTGGTCAGCCCCCCACTTAGAGAATTGTGAATAGATCTGGGCCCCTTATCTAAGAAAAAATGTGCTGGCATTGGAGAGGATCCAGAGGAGGGTCACGATAATGAACCCTATAAATAAAGGGTTAACATATGAGAAGGGTTTGATGGCTCTAGTCCTGTACTCGCTGGAGTTTAGAAGAATGAGGGGGGATCTTATTGAAAGGCCTAAATAGAGCGAATGTGGAGAGGACGTTTCCTATAGTGGGGGAGTCTAGGACCAGAGGGCATAGCCTCAAAATAGAAGGGCATCCATTTATAATAGAGACAAGGAAAAATTTCTTTAGCCATAAGGTGGTGTATCTGTGGAATTCATTGCCACAGACGGCTGTGCAGCAGGCCAAATCTTTGGTTATGTTTAAGGCAGAGGTTAACAGGTTGTTGATTAATCAGCACATCAAATTTAAGGGGAGAAGGCAGGAGAATCAGTTTGAGAGGGATAATAAATCAGCCATGATGGAATGGCGGAACAGACTCAATGGGCTGAATGGCCTAATTCTGCTTCGTGTGGTATGATCTTATGCATATGACAATAAAGTCAACTTTGACTTTATCAATGTTCATAACATGCATTACCTCTGCTACCGTAATCTATTGAGATTCTGGTAGCAGACTGCTGTCACTCCACCTCTTTCTCTATGCATTGATCACCTTTATATCTAATTGGCTCCACCCTTTCTCTTACGTGCCTTTAGGAATTGGAGCAGCTGCTGGTCACTTAATGTCTCAAGCCTGGCCTGCCATTTAATAAGACTGTGACTGATCTGATGGTGAACCTAATTCAGCATTCCTCTCTACCCACTGATCAGGTAGCACACTTAAGATACAGGAAGCAAAAACCAGTCATGGCTCTTAAGAGTTATAAGGTAGCTAAGAATAAGCTTAAGAAAGAGCTCAGAAGAGGACAGTAGAAAGCCTTGGTGAGTAGGCTTAAGGAAAACTCCAATAAATTCTACACATATGTGAGGAATAGAAGGAAGATGAATAGAGTAAAGGTTCACGGATAAAGAGTGAATCATGTCTGGGGTTGGAGAAGATAAAGAAGACCCTTTGCTTCAGTATTCACCATTAAGAGGGACATTGATGAATGTGAGGTCAGTGTAGAATATGTCAATGTGTTGCAGCATGGCAAAGTTGAGGAGACAGAGTTGTAGCTTTCGAAAAACATTAAAGTTCAAAGTTAATCTATTATCAAAGTACATATATGTCACTATATACAACCATGAAATTAATTTTCTTGTGGGTATATTCAATAAATTAAAGAATAATAACCATAAAAGAATCAATGGAAGACTGCACCAATAGAATCCTCAGGGACTGGACTAGTTACCACTGGAACCAAGGTAAGAGATTGCTGGGGTGGTGACAATGATTTCTGCATCCTCTCTGACCGCAGAGATTGTGCCAAAAGGTTCAAGGATGGGAAATGCTGTATCACTGTTCAAGAAAGTTAATATGGATAATCCTGGGAATTATAAATCAGTGGTGGGCAAACTAATATAAAGGACTTACAAGCATTAGTCTGATTAGGGATAATCTGCTTTGTAAGAGGCAGACTGCTTCTCAATCAGTCTGACTGAATTTTTTGCTGAGGTGACAAATCAGATTGCTGAAGGTGGAGCGGTGGATGTGGTGTATATGAATTTCCATTAGCTGTTTGACAAGATTCCTCATGGCAGACTCATTCTGAAAGTCAGGAGGCATGGCACACAGGGAAACATGGCTTTGCTATTTGCTTACCCATAGAAGGCAGAGGGTAGTAGGGGATAAGGCATGTAGTGCCTAAAGTCCATGACTAGTTGTATTCCACAAGGAACATACTGTACTCACTGGAATTTACAAGAATGTGGGGGGGGGGGGGGGGGGATCTCATTGAAACGCACTTAATGTTGAAAGGACTAGATAAGGTAGATGTGGAGTGGATGTTTCTTATGGTGGGAGTATCCAGAACTAGAGGGTTCAGCCTCAAAATTGAGGGGTGACCTTTTAGAATAGAAGCAAGAAGTTTTTTTAGCTAGGAGTAGGAAGTTTGTGGATTGCTCTGCCACAGACTGTGGTGGAGGCCAAGTCCATGTGTATATTTAAGACGGAAGTTGATCGCTTCCTGATCGGTCAGGGCATCAAAGGATGTGGGATCAGGCATGATGGAATGGCGGAGTAGACTTGATGGGCTGAATGGCCTAACTCTGTTCCTCTGCCTCATGTCTTATGATCTGCTCTGGGATCTCTATGCTTTGTGATTTTTATGAATGACTTGGATGAGGAAGTGGAAGGGTGTAAGTTTGTAGATGACACAAAGATTAGTGGTGGTGTGCATAGTGTAAAAGATTGTTGTAGTTACAAAACAACACAGAGTGAGATGTACACTTTGGAAGATTAAACTTTAAGGTGGAGTAAAAGATTAATGGCAGGGTGGAGAAACAGGGATTTTAGAGTCCATCCATAGACTCCACAAAGTTGCTACACAAATTGGTAGGGTGGTTAAGAAGGCCTATAATTTTTTGGTCTTCATTAGTTAGGAGATTGAGTTCAAGCGCCATGAAGCAATGTTGTGGCTCTATAAAGCCCCGGTTAGACTACACTTGGGTCGCCATGTTCAGTTCTGGTCGCCTCATTATAGGGAAAGATGTGACAGCTTTAGAGAAGGTGCAGAGGAGATTTACCAGAATGCTGCTTGGATTAGAGGACATATCTTATAAGGAAAGAATGAAAGAGTTAGGACTATCCTCCTTGGAGTGAAGGAGAATGAGAGACTACTTGATAAAGATGTATAAGTTATGAAATATAGACAGAGTGGACAGTCAGAGCCTTTTACCCAGGGTAATAATGGTCAATGCCAGAGGATATCTGTTTAGGATTAGTGAAGGAAAGTTTAGGCGAGACATTAAAAATAGGTTTTTTTATACAAGAAATGGTGGGTGCCTGGAATGCCCTTCCGGGGATGGTGGTAGAGGAAGATATAATAAAGTTCAAAGTAAATTTATTATCAAAGTACACATATGTCACCATATACAATACTGAGGCTCATTTTCATGCAGGCATACTCAGTAAATCCATAACAGAATCAATAAAAGACTACATCAGTCTGAAAGTATTTGAGTTGTACAATGCGAACAGTTAAAAGACTCTTAGATAGACACATGGATGTAATAAAAATGGAAGATTATGGATTGTGTAGGAAAGGTTACATTGATTGTGGAATAAGCTCTACACTGTCAGAATACCGTCTTTTTGATGCAATATTAATCTGGGGCCCTGGCTGCCCCTTCAGGCTGATGTAAAAGATCACAAGGCTTGAGTATTAAAAAAAAGCTGAGGCAACTCCCTGGGTGAAATGTTTACCCCTCAAGCAGTATTACTAAAATATCATAACTATATTATTAGTGCCAGCTTCTGCATGCAAATTGGCAGCTGTGTTCTTTCTTACAAAATAAAGTGATAATATCTCAGAAGTACTTTCCTTCAGTTTGGAATATGCTATGTTCATATAAGGACATACATAAATGCAATAGGGTGAATATCAAGCCCACTGTGTTAAATAGCGGCTTGTTTATAATGTAAATTCCCAATTAGTTACAACAGCTGTCAATTTCATTTGACACATTTTTGTAACAAAGCTTCCAACTAAGCTTTATAAACCAAGACACTCAGTTAAATTCCTCAGCTCAGACTTTCTACAGTTCCCCAATATCACAAGAATGGTTTGCTTATTATTTGTCTTTGGGCTGAGACCCTGATGACAGATGTCTGCCTGAAATGTCGACTGTTTACTTGCTTCCACAGATGCTGCCTGGCCTGCTGAGTTCCTCCAGCATTTTGTTAGTGTTGCTTATTATTATGCTGTTTTTTTCAATAATGTAATTGGCTCCCTATTACCTTTGATAAGACCACAAGACACAGGAGCAGAATTAGGCCATTCAGCCCATTCAGACTGCTCTGCCATTCCATCATCACTGATTTACGAGGGGTGATTGATAAGTTCGTGGCCTAAGGTAGAAGGCGTCAATTTCAGAAAACCTAGCACATTTATTTTTCAGCATAGTCCCCTCCTATATTTACACACTTACCCCAGCAGTCGTGGATCATATGGATCCCTTCTTTGTAGAAGTCGGCGTCTTGGACTTCCAGAAAGTGGTCCACAGCAGGTGTGATTGATAAGTTCCTGGCCTAAGGTAGGAAATGAGTTATACAGGCAGTCCCCAGGTTACGTACGAGTTCCGTTCCTGAGTCCGTCTTTAAGTCGGATTTGTACGTAAGTCGGAACAAGTACATCCGGTATTATTTAGCGTCAGTTAGTCAAACGTTTGTCTTAGTATATAGAATATATTTTACCTTTCTATGCATATAAAACACTTAAGAAACATATGCATTCCAATAATTAAACCACTGCGTTGCTTAGTAATAATTGTAGCTTTCATTGGGGCAGGGCCTTTCACATGCTCCATTACATATTCTCACTTTATCCGTTATCCTTTAAAATTGTTCCGATCGTTGACCGACTGTAGCCTAATGCTTTTCCAATGACCAATGACATTTCACCTCTTTCCAAACGCTTTATTATTTCCACTTTATTTTCAATTGCTTCCCGTCAATGGAATAGAAACACTGCAGGCGGCACGTCCCGAGGTCCGCTAGGTCCTAAGGACTACCGCACTCAGACAGGTTAAATGGAACAAGTGGGGGCTGTGCTGGGTTTGGGTATTTGATCCTCCACAATATTCCGTGTGGGAATTTAAACTGGAGGTGGCAGTGCTTTTTTTTACAAGGTCGAGTTGCAAGCTCGACATCAACCTGGCACAGATGGTACGGGAGTCATTGGATCGACATCAACCCGGCACAAGAGTGGTCTGTCACTAGATCGAACTCGGGAACCTCCATTCTTGAGCCTGGCATTGATCTCATTGCGCCACCAGCCAAGTGGAATGGGGGGGGGGGGGGGGGGCAGGGTCAGGGTGAATCTTACTAAGAAAAATTTAAGCCAAATACAAAGTTAAACACTCAACACAGTGTCAACGGCAACGACTTAAAACGGCAAACGGCGTCGCAATCTGACTTAAAATGGCGGACGGCGTCGCGATCTGACTTAAAATAGCGGACGGCGTCGCGATCTGACTTAAAATGGCGGGCGGCATTCTCCTTCCTTGGTTCGTAAGTACAAGTTGTCCATAAGTCAGACGTTTGTAACACGGGGACTGCCTGTACAGCTCTCGTTACATGCACATGCAGTTCAACTCTTTGAGTGATTATGCAGAAAGTTTGAAGTTAATAACTTTTATGGTATTTCTGTTTCATATAATTGAAAAATTGCAAGTAAGCACAGTCTGAGAAAATGGACAATATCTGCCTTCGTTCAGTCATCCACTACCTTGGTCTCCAGGGCTTATCACCCAAGGAGGTCCACGAGGACATGGTGGCAACACTAGGGGAGGGTGAAAAATAAATGTGCTAGGGTTTTTAAAATTGACTCCTTGTATCAATCACCCCTTGTACTATCACTCTCCGTTCTCCTGCCTTCTCCCCATAATCTTTGTATGCCCTGATTCGTACATGGATTCCATTAATTCTTTCCATCAAACATATATTGCTTAGAAAACTGAAATTTAGATCTTGAGTCAATTACTCACCTGTAAAATCTTAAGATCTGAGTGTATGGGCATCTCACACTGGGGAGTCGCAGGAGATATTTTGTTGAGGGGGAGCCATGGTGAGCTCTGCCCAGGCAGTAAGTAACATTCCACTCCCTTTTCTAGCAAGCTTTCATCTGAGTGGAGCTGCAGGTTTCTTTTCACCTCTTTCAAGCCGCTATGTGAATGGTCCACACTGGAGATGTAACATGCCACTGCCGCCACCATCTCCTTCCTCTGCCTTGCATTTGGGCCACCCAGCGAGTATTCAGCCAGGCACCGGCTCTTCAGTCTCCCCACCACGCTCTCAGACACAATATCATTACCAAGAAGACAGGCCAAAAGTGGCAAGTCCATCATCTGCAGCCTGAGAGCATGACAGAGGTTTTCACGAGAGTACATGACAGTAGTTAACTTTTCCAGAGACAGATTACTTATAGAGAGGTATGGCACAGTGTCATAAATGAGGAAATCTGTGTCCTGGCTCAGAATTGCCATTCCGTCATTTAGCCTTGCATAGCTAGCTATCTCATAATCGGCCTCCTTCAGGGAAATCATGACGTTTAAGCCTAATGATTTTAAGGCAAAGCAAGTGAAAGTGGCCAGTCCAGATGGAATGAAGAACATATCTCTTCCTGGTTGGCAGGCAGTTGCTTTTATGTACTGAAAGATGGTTGCAATCTCTCGGTTATTTCTCAGACGTCGTTTAATCCATTCATCCCTTTTCTTCTCTTCTATTACCCCATCAAAGACAAACACGAGCTCTATGTTGGTTGCTGAGAAAGCTCTCACAAAGGATTTCAGACTCTCTAAATACTCACGCCATTGACCACCGTGCACCCATGCCTCTGACGTGTACCAATATCGTAGACATGCCAAGGTGTCCACAATCACGACAGGAGAACGTCCAGGATGGGAGCACCTGTACTGCTCTGCCATCTCCTTCAGGTCTACCCATACTTTCACAGCTGGGCAGATGTGATCCACAAACTGCTGGAGTCCCTTTACACCCATTGTTGAGTCAGTTTATCTTCTCTCCAAAACATTTGAAGTCTGGAGAAAAAAAAGGAAAAAAAGACATTAAAAAATCATTTATGAAAAAATACCTGCAGCTATACCTGCACCTTTCATGCTAGGATGAAACTCTATTTATTTATTATTTTTATTTAAAGACACACACAGCTTCCAGCCCAACAAGCCCATGCCACCTTATTACAGCCATGTGACCAATTAACCTACCTCCCCATTAGTCTTTGGAATGTGTGAGGAAAGTGGAGCACCCAGAGGAAACCCACAAGATCATGAGGAGAGTGTACAAGCAGCAGAGGAAAGTTCCTCCATGGGAAAATCTGATAATGAATGCATGCACTTCTTGCACATACCATGAACACGCAGGGAAATTGGAAGAGTAGCGGGGTACAACAATGCTGTCAATGTGACACCAATTCAATGCTGAGAAGCACCTTGCCAGACAGTGAATGTTCAAATTCTAAAGTGGGCTTAGAAACAACAATCAGAGATGAGATGAACTGAACGGAAGAAAATTCGGAAAAAAATAGTTCTGTAGTTTGAGAAATGAATTGGTCTAGAAGATTGTTCAAATTGAGACCAAAATGAACTATGCCACAGATTGATCTATGCTATCTTTGTCAAATTGTTTTACCATGTATGGCTCAAATGTAGACCAATATTGGAGCTCAGATCTCAGACGCCATTTCTTGCAGATGCAGATGGAAAGGGAAACAGGGTTAATGACTGAAGCAGTTTTGTCATGACTAGGATGGCTAAATTAATAGTATAAATAGAAATAAATAGGAACAGACTAATAGCCTAAGCAAAGATGGGTTGACAAAGTGATCAAGGTTAAAAATGACAGGCAAAATGAAAAAAAGAGGGGTAATCCTAACCGTAGTGTATAGAAATAGGTAAAGGCAGAACCAAGGAACAGGATCCTAGCTAGAAAATCAAAAATGCAATTGGGAGGAGCTACTAACAAACATAAGACAGAAAACATCAGTATCGATTATTTGCAAAAAGACAGGCATATGTAACAAGGGTAAGTACAAAATCACGAGGCATCAGCAGAATACTGTTTAATCCCCTCCATAGATGTGAGCTGACTTTCTGAGTTCCTCTAGCACTTTGTGTTGCTCAGAATCATCTATTTATTTTATGATTTACAGAGACAATGCTGAACAGGCCCTTCTGGCCACCAGCAATTCCCCCAATTTAACCCTAGCCTAATCAGGGGACAACTTACAACCACCAATTAACCTACCATCTTTGGACTGTGGGAGGAAACGGGAGCAACCAGAGGAAACCCACGCGTTCACGAGGAAGATGTGCAGATTCCCTATCGATGACGTCGGAACTGAGCTCTGATGCTCCAAGCTGTAAAAGCTTTGCTCTAACCACTGTGTCACCATGGTGCTAATCTACTTGTCCTAATCTACTTGTAAATGGGGAAAACCAAATTAACAGTAATAATTCGGAGGATACATTTTACAAATGTATGTGATGGTTTTAACAGATCAGTATATTCAGTATTAAGAGCAACTTTTAGGTGGCAGTCAGAGAACTATCATATGACTATCATATGACGTTATTGAAACTGAGAATTTTCAACTATAAACAACTACTGGCATTTAAGGAAATACACATAATTTATAACAAATATACAGTATATCCCTTTAAGGCACTAAAATCCAACAGGAAATGTGATCTGGGCATGGCTAACAAGAAAAGTTAAAGATAGAATTAGATCAAAGGACAACATTTACAATGTTTCCATCAAAGAGCAGGAAGCCAAAGGATAGGGAAATATTCAAATTCAGCAAAGGAAAACCTGAATCCGAGAGTAGTCCAGAGTGAAATTGCATTCAGATTCATACCAGATCTGCACACATTGAAATGTGTCGTTTTTGCCTAAGTGACTAACACGATCTGAGAATTTTGACAGGGGTAGCCCACAAGTGTCACCACACTTCCAAATCCTCCAGGTCCTTTGGTGTTCTAATGGTAGCTAGGTCCTCATGGTTGAGGATGCTAGACAGGAGACAATCTCATTTTACACCAATGCAGATCAGAATTACCTTTCAGGCTATCCTGCACAGGTACAGGTGCCACTATATTGCTACTTACCAGAATATTCACAAAGTGGTGCAGCACATTAGCAAAGCAGTTAGCTTTTCACTTTACAGCTCCGGATGCAAGATCGGGATTCAGCTCCTACCACTGTCTGTAAGGAGACTACATTGGCTTCCTCTAGGTGCTCCAGTTTTCACTCACAATCCAAAAGACATACAGGTCACGGTTACTAAATTGTGGGCATGCTACACTGGCACCAGAAGCATGGTGATACTTGCAGGCTGCCCCCAGCACATCCAAAGACTGTGTTGGTCATTGATGTAACGATGTATACATTTCACTGTACATTTACAGGTTCCGATGTACAGTACATGGGACAAATAAAGCTAACATTTTAATTTTCTTTAATCTTTACTTATCAGCAAATAGCCCTTGCACCTTGTATCTCCACACATCATCCTCCATTGTCTGTTTCTGCCTTCACCTTTCCACCATCTGAGCCTTTTTTCCCTTGTCTGCTTCCGCCTATTACCACCTCCCCTCCCTCCCCCTCCCAACTCTGGTCCTCTCCTTCCTCCTCCAACCTGGCTCCATTTGCCCACCATCACTCGCTCCACCTAACTCACCTACCAGTGTCTGCCTTGCCCCTCCATTTCATTATGGCAATGTACAGGGCTGGTCTCCCGACCACATGTGAACGAGTGCAACAAACGTTCATCAGATTGACTCCTGGGATGATGGAGAGATTGCAGACTTAGACTGCACACTCTTCTTTAGAAGTGTTCTCATTAAAACAGTCAAAATTTTGCTGGCAAAGGTCCAGGTGCCTTGGTAGCATAGCAGTTAACAATGCTATTACAGTTCAGGGTATCAGCGTTCAGAGTTCAGTTCCAACGCCATCTTTAGGGAGTTTGTACGTACTTCCTGTGAGCATGTGGGTTTCCTCCCACAGGCCAAAAACGTACTGGTTAGTAGGTTACTTAGTCATTGTAAATTGTCCTGTGATTAGGCTACGGTTAAATAGGTGGGCTATTGGGAGGTGCAGCTCTTTGGGCCGGAATGGACTGCTCCATTCTGTATCTCTAAATAAATATCAATAGAATTCTTACAGGGCTTCAGGGTAGATACAAGGATTATATCATCTGCCAGGGGTAAAATACCAGAGAAAGAGGATTTAGTCTCAAAATAAAGAGTACGCCACTCAAGATGGAAACCAAAGGAGAGTCCTTCCCCAAAGAGCAACAAATCTCTGTCACCAACCTACCCATGATCAAGGACATATGTACAGGAAGGTTCTGGAAAAGAGGACACCACATACTCTGCTCATGGACTGTTTGCCCCATTCCTATCAGGAAGCAAGCTACATAGCATCCATGCCAAGAGCACCATACTTAAAAACAGTTACTTTCCTCAAGCAATAAGGCTGATCAACACCTCCAGCCTATAACTCCACCACTACTTAATTATTACTTGTCAGTCACCTCAAATACAGCATAGTGTCACTTTATGCACTATCAATCTATGTAATAAACTATCTATGTATTTATATTTATCATTTTGTTTTAGTATTACCGTGTTCTTTAACTTTTGTGTTTTTTGTGCTGCATTTGATCCAGAGTAACAATTATTTTGTTCTCCTTTACACTTGTGTACTAGAAATGGCATTAAGCAATGTTGAACCTTGAACTCTCAATGAAAAAGGAACGTGGAGGTTCAGTCACTATGTATTAGCACAGAGACTGATAGATTTTTGGATTTTAAGGAGTCAAGAGGTAAAATGCCAGCAGAGGAAATGCACTGAGGTGAATGATGAAGTATTTTATTGAAAGGTGGAGAAAGGAACAAAGGGTCAGATGTCCCCTCCAGCTTAATTTTCATTTTGTTCTAGTTTTTATTCCATTGCATTGTGGAACACTGCAGCACAGTTCAAGCCCTTCAGTTATAAAACCTTTTAACCTACTCTACCTAAACCTTCCTTCCTATCTTTCTATCATCCATATGCCTATCTAAAAGTTTCTTAAAGTGCCCCTAATGTATCAGGCAAAACATGACAACATATGTTTTTAAGCTATTTTATTTGGTTAATCTTTATTTAATTTAGTTATAGTGTGAAAAGGCCCTTCTGGTCCTTTGAGCTGCGCTGCCAGCAACCCACCAATATAACCCTAGCCTACTCACAGGACAATTTACAATTACCAATTAAGCTACTAGCTGGTACATCTTTGGACTGTGAGAAGAAACCAGAGCACCTAGAGGAAACCTGCACATTCCACAGGGTGGACGTACAAACTCCTTACAGAGGACGCCAGGATTGAACACCAAACTCAGGTGCCCCAAGCTGTAATAGTGTCACACCACTAGGCTGTGGCTCTTCTCCTACAGAAACACCAGTGACAGCAAGTTCAAATGAGATTTTAAAAAAACTTATTGTTTGAAGCAACAGCAATTTGTAATAGTCATAATTCACAGCACTATCATGAACCTTAAAAGTCAGCAGATTGAGAACACTTCAACTCCTGAATATTCATAATCTGCATAATCAATTCTAGGCATGAGATACCTAAAGCTCAAGTATATACAAACCCCATTTCCAGAAAAGTTGGGATATTTTCCAAAATGCAATAAAAACAAAAATCTGTGATATGTTAATTCACGTGAACCTTTATTTAACCGACAAAAGTACAAAGAAAAGATTTTCAATAGTTTTATTGACCAACTTAATTGTATTTTGTAAATATACACAAAATTAGAATTTGATGGCTGCAACACACTCAACAAAAGTTGGGACAGAGTTAAAATAAGATTGAAAAGTGCACAGAATATTCAAGTAACACCGGTTTGGAAGACTCCACATTAAGCAGGCTAATTGGTAGCAGGTAAGGTATCATGACTGGGTATAAAAGTAGCGTCCATCAAAGGCTCTGTCTTTGCAAGCAAGGATGGGTCGTGGCTCACCGCTTTGTGCCAAAATTCGTGAGAGAATTGTTAGTCAGTTCAAAAGGAACATTTCCCAACACAAGATTGCAGAGAATTTAGGTCTTTCAACATCTACAGTACATAATATTGTGAAAAGATTCAGAGAATTCAGAGACATCTCAGTGTGTAAAGGGCAAGGTTGGAAACCACTGTTGAATGCATGTGATCTTCAAGCCCTAAGGCGGCACTGCCTAAGAAACCGTCATGCTACTGTGACAATTATAGCCACCTGGGCTCGGAAGTACTTCGGAAAACCATTGTCACTTAACACAGTCCGTCGCTGCATCCAGAAATGCAACTTGAAACACAAGGAGGAAGCCATACATCAACTCTATGCAGAAACGCCGGCGAGTTCTCTAGGCCCGAGCTTATCTCAGATGGACCGAAAGACTGTGGAACTGTGTGCTGTGGTCAGATGAGTCCACATTTCAGCTAGTTTTTGGAAAAAACGGGCGTCGAGTTCTCCGTGCCAAAGATGAAAACATCCATCCTGATTATTATCAGCGAAAGGTGCAAAAGCCAGCATCTGTGATGGTATGGGGGTGCATCAGTGACCACGGCATGGGTGAGTTGCATGTATGTGAAGGTACCGTTGACTCTGAGGCATATATTAGGATTTTAGAGAGACATATGTTGCCATCAAGGCGACGTCTCTTCCTGGGACGTCCATGCTTATTTCAGCAGGACAATGCCAGACCACATTCTGCTCTGGCTACAACAGCGTGGCTTTGTAGACACAGAGTGCGTGTGCTTGACTGGCCTGCTGCCAATCCAAATCTATCTCCTATTGAAAATGTATGGCGCATCATGAAGAGGAGAATCAGACAACGGAGACCACGGACTGTTGAGCAGCTGAAGTCTTATATCAAGCAAGAATGGACAAAATTTCCAATTGCAAATCTACTACAATTAGTATCCTCAGTTCCAAAACGATTAAAAAGCGTTATTAAAAGGAAAGGTGATGTAACACAATGGTAAACATGCCTCTGTCCCAACTTTTGTTGAGTGTGTTGCAGCCATCAAATTCTAAATTTGTGTATATTTACAAAATACAATTAAGTTGGTCAGTAAAACTATTGAAAATCTTTTCTTTGTACTTTTGTCAGTTAAATAAAGGTTCACGTGAATTAACGTATCACAGATTTTTGTTTTTATTGCATTTTGGAAAATATCCCAACTTTTCTGGAAACGGAGCTTGTAGTTAAATCTACTATATGCTTCCAATGTAGAGTCTCTTACATTATTGTGCAACCAACACTACTCTAAGAGTGTCTCATATCTTATTTGGTGACATAGCAACAAGGGAATTTTCAGTATGTGTACTGGAGACCAATATTGCTGATTGCTTGATAGTCAGAGGTTACTCTCTATAATATAACAGCCATGAATTAGTGCTGGTGGGGGAGGAGAGGAGACATCTACTGAGTAGCACAGGGACAATTATTGTATTATGTTTCATGCATTCAGTCAAATACTCAAGAGTAAAGAAATTTCCATGAAAGCACTTGCTGTAAATCACCTGCTGTTCACCAAAATTGCTCTGATCAGGAATTCCCATTTGCACTGTCACTAACCTGATCCCCAAACTAATTATCAAGTCTGGCAAAGACATCAACGTACTGCCTCCTGTTTGATTATTTTGAACAATTCAGAGTAATAATACAAGAAATCCATCTTTTTAGGACTTTTAGAATCTGCAGCTATCAAGAAGGGAATGTGTACCTTGCCTCAGGCCAGCAAGCTGAAAATAACAGTAGAAAGCAGAGTCTGATTTTAGACCAAGTAGGCTGCCCACATCCAACAAAAATGGCTCCAGAGTTTAAAAATAAAATTCTCACTGTTAATTTAAAATTTTTCCATATCCTCCCCTTTGGTATCTCTGTGAATCTCCTCCATATTTATTTATGACATGTCCGGCATTTGAGTCCATTTAATTTATTTATGTTGACTCACAGGGTAATGGCACTCCCTCTAAACTTCCATGTAACTCATTTTTCCTTCATTCTCACCAAATCTTTCCAGATTCTAACACTCACCAACACACTAAGTAATCCATGGTGCCCATTTAAACCAGCATATCTCTGGAATGTGGGAGAAAATCAGAGTATCTGGAGGAAACCCACACAGTTACAGGGAGAATGTTCAGTCTCCACACAAACAGCGCTGGAGGTCAGAACGTACACAAGTTGATGCAACTTTGAGGCAGCAGTTTTACAGTGCCACACTGTGCTACAATCCTTAAGATTATCCATACTCCTGCTGATTTGCCCTTTGGTGTTAATACCTCCAATGGAAACCGTACATTCAATACTTATTTTATCAAACAAGGTGATAATGTGTTGTCAATACATTGTGTAGAGTTGCAACATGATGTCCCATCACTTATACTCAATAGTTTCAGCCATATAAAGGCAAGAATATCTTTCAATACACTTTCAATGAAGAAAGTAACATTTTCAAGGATGTTTGCAGGATTTGGGGACCTGAGTTACAGGGTAAGGTTGAATAGGTTAGGACTTTATTCCCTGAAACATGGGAGAATTAGGGGAGATTTGATAGAGGTATACAAAATTATGAAGGATATATATAAGGTAAATCATAAACACAAGAAAATCTGCAGAAGCTGGAAATCCAGAGCAATACACAAAATGCCGGAGGAACTCAGCAGCCAGCATCGATGGAAATGAATAAACAGTCGATGCTTTGGGCCAAGACTTTTCATCAGGACAGGAAAGGAAGGGGGATGATGCCAGAATAAGGTGGGGAGAAGGGAAGGAGGACAAGCTAGAAGGTGATTGGTGAAGCCAGGTGGGTGGAGGAGGGGAAATTAAATAAAAACCTGGGAGGTGATTGGAAAAGATGAAGGGCTGGAGAAGAAGGAATCTGATGGGAGAAAAGAGTAGATTATGGGAGAAGGGGTACCAGGAGAAGGTGATAGGCACGTGAGGAGAAGAGGTGAGAGGCCATAGTGGGGAACTATGGTGTGAAGATGACTGAAGAGGAAGGGGAAAAGTATTACCCAGTGTTGGAGAAATCGATGTTCATGCTATCGGGCTGGAGGCTACCTAGATGGAATCTGAAGTGTTGCTCCTCCTACCCGAGTGCCTCATTGTGGCAGGACAGGACGGTAAGGACTAACATGTCGTAATGAGAAGGGGGATTGAAATTAAAATGCTTGGTCACTTTTTTGCAGGAGGAGCAGAAGTGCTCGAGCAAGCGGTTCACTAATCTACATCGAGTCTCACCAATGTTGAGAAGGCCACATCAAGAGCACTGGTTAACTCATCACAGAATATCTCTTCCAAGAGTTTTGTGTCAGCCATGTGAATAACAAAGCATGCCCAATATCATTGTCATTATGTGCCATGTCGTATAATGTGGGCAATCATGGACCATGACCATGATTGGTCTTGGCAAATCTTTCTACAGAAGTGGTTTGCTATTGTCTTCTTCTGGGCAGTGACCACTTTATAAGGCAGGTGACCTCAGCCATTATCAATAGTCTTCAGAGATTTTCTGGCATCAACAGTCACATAACCAGGACTTATGCTATACACCAGCTGCTCATACGACCATCCACCACCTGCTCTCATGTGACCCTGATCTGGGGGGGGGGGGGGGGGGGAACAGGGGGAAGAAGGGCCTAAGTAGGTGCTACACCTTGTCCAAGGGTGACCTGCAGGCTAGCAGAGGGGAGGAGTACCTTGCACCTCCTTTGTTATCTTGGCCAATATAGCCAATCAATTGTAGCTAAAGGCCAATTTTATTTTACCCCACTATGGGTCAGATTCATTTACAGACTATCCTGCACTGGCACAGCGGTTTCTTACCAGCATATTCACAAAGTGGGGTGGCACTGCAGCATAGTGGGAGGTCAATTCCACCAACGCCTGTAAGGAGTTTGTATGTGGACTTTCTCTATGTACTCCGTTTCCTCCTGCATACCAAAGAAGAGGCGTACAACTTAGGATTAGTAAAGTGTGGGATCTCTATGGATAATATGCACTGTACACATGACAATAATAAACTAAATTACCACTGTAATTTAATAAATCCATTCTCATAAATCTGAATGCCCAAAGTCAATGTTTCAATGTGAACAAGTGTAAAACAGAAAATGTTTCAGAATCTGACATAAATTACTTGGATGAATGGAGTGCCATCTGATCAGGTTTGTCTGTTGAACAAGAGAGTACAATTCAGTCATGTAATGTTTTTAGATGATTTGTACCGTGAATTCCTTTGACTTCCCAAACAAAACTTTCTATTAATATCAGGCATATTGTAATACTGGGATGAGAAATTGATCTTTTAAATTTGAAGCTTCAATTCAAAAGCAGCCTAAGCAAAGAAACTTTATTCCAGACTACAGAAATCTACCATGAGCATATTTTGAGCAGTCATACACTTGTTAGCACATTACAACATAGAACAGTATAGCACAGTACAGGCCCTTCAGCTTACAATCTGTGCTGAATTTAAAACCTACTCCTTACAAGGACTAGGATGGTAAAACTCAGAGGGGTGGCTTGGTTAGCACATCGCCCTACAGCACAAGCCAGCGATCAACGATTGGGGTTCAATTCCCCCAGTTTCTGCATTCTCCCTGTGAGTGTGTGGATTTCCTCTAGATGCTCCAGTTTCTTCCCATATTGCAAAGACTTATGGATTAGGGTTAGTGAGTTGTGGACATACTATGTTGGCTAATATATGTTGGACACTGTATGGTCCAACGTACATACAACAAATGAAGCTAATCTATTTACCTTTCTAATGTAATCTAACTGCTCCTACTTCAGAGGAAAATGCCACCTTGACCAGATGGCATAACCTTCAGTAGACCAACTTTCATACAACCCAAGCCCAATGACGGTCAAGCATGGATATGATGGGTTGAATGGTCTTAATCCATTTCTTGTGCTGCAATATTCTTTTGTTCTGATAATCCAAGCTTTGGAGAGCTGAAAGCAATTTTAAAAATCTGAAGATCCAATCCACACAACAATTCAGAAGTTTATTTTCAGCTTGCACAAGACCCGATGGAGAGATAAGAACAAGGAAGAATATGCAGTATACTCCTCCTCCTTTCAAACCATTAAAAATCATGGATGTTTGTCATCATAGCCAGTGTGCAGTGAACTTGATTTCTGCAACTGAGGACAAAGAATGAAGGAGAAAAAAAAATCAGCAGGTCAAAAGAGTGATAAACATTGATACTAGACTGGAGAAGATGCTGCTGCCAATCGGTATGAAGGAACAAGGGATACACTCATATGAATACATTCCATGACTGACTTGCACTCTCTATTCCAAATGTATCATGTATGGAACTCATATCAGACCATAAGACATAGAAGCAGAATTAGGCCACTCGGCCACCACGTCTGCTCCACATTCCATTATGGCCGATTTCCTATCTCTCTCCCATTCTCCTGAGTTCTCCCTGAAACCTATGATGCCCTGACTAATGAAGAACCTTAACAACCTCTGCTTTAAATATATGCAATGACTTGACTTCCACAGCCTTACATGGTAATGAATTCCACAGATTCACCATCCTACAACTAAAGAAATTCCTCCCCATCTCTGTTCTAAAGCCCTTCTGTTCTGAGGCTATGCCCTCTGTCCACTACAGGAAACATTCTTTCCATGTCCACTTTATCTAGGCCTTTCAATACAGTATTTGATAGGTTTCAATGAGATCTCCCCTCATTCTTCTAAACTCCAGTGAGTACAAGCACAGAATCTCAAATGCTCCTAATACATTAATCCTTTCATTTGTGGGATCGTTCTCTTGAAAAACCCGAAATCTCATTTTGAAGAAATAATTTGCTAGGGATAAAGAGGATGCATGAGGTAACAAAAAACAAGTTGTTTAAAGATGAGTTATAAAAATAGGAAAATAGTAGTAAAATAATTCAAAACTAACCTACTCTTAATTCAGTTGTGAGAAAAAGCCTCCTGTGCTATATTGAAACTAGTTAATTGGACCAAATCTATTTTAGGCAAAAAAGACCAATTAACAAGAATTTATGAAAGAAATTAATGGAAATGCAAATTCCCATGATAGCTTTGGTGATCAACACTGTAAAAGCTGCTTGCATTACTTTCATATCGACTCCAAATCAACATTTCACCGAGGCCAGATGTTTCAACAGAGTAGCTGTCATCAAGAAATTCACAGCTTGACTTTTCACACTCATTTCCAAGGAACCCTTTCATAGAATTTTACCATTTTATTTTAAAACCTGAAACATATTGAGATGATACTGATCAATCCACATTACTGCAATTTTTAATTACCTGCTTTCTAAGAAATAGATGGACAACCATGCTAGTTTAAACAGGTCTGCTTTATTTCTAAAAGTAAAAACTTGTACATCTGAAAGGAAAGCAGCCCAACTAACTATTGCACATGGACAGTGGTAGTTCAATACTGTACAATTTAAACTGTTTTGCTTCAGGGATTATTGCCTCTCTAAACTTTAAAAAAAAATCCAGCATTCATCAGCCAGCCCATGTCCTACCTAACCTCTCCTCCTAAGATGCTGGAGTGTGTTGATGCATGAGATGATTTGCTGAACTCTTGCTGTCTGAATACCTCAGAATGGCTTGCCCTGCACACCGAACTGAGACTCAGTGACATGAAAGAGAGATAGAGCTGAGAAAAGAGGGTTGAGTTAACAGGTTGAAACCTTATTGCATGGTAAATGAAAGATAATCTGACGAGTGGGTATAGTTGAAGCAGACAGAGTTGAAAAGGTTTATTGGTGTCATGCTCGTACAGCCGAGGCTGGTGTCTAATCATCTTGAATTTCCTTGCCACTAAACAAAGCCTCATTCTCATATCGAGCCCGTTCTTGCGCAGGAAACTTCCATTCCTCAGGACTAGAAGTGCCTCTGCCTGAGCAGAACAGCTGTAGTGGAAATAATTTGTCATAAATTATGAACTTCACAGAAAATAAACTTGTGTGATTTTCTCCATTACTTATTAGCACCAATGTGCCAACTCTGACTGGTGGCCACACCGTACCAGTATCTCCCACAACTCTAGTAATTGCTGTCTTATCCATTCCAGCGATTATTACACCAGGGACAGGAAAAAAAATTAAAATTATAATGACAGGGCTGGGGATTGCACTTGTGCTAAATGAGGAGTCGTTCAAGGTCCGTCGGGAAGGTGGGCTGGACATGATTCTCAAAACAAAAACCCTGCTTCTAAAAAGATTACATCTCCTCAGCTAAAACCTTTGACCCTTAAGAAGATTTTAAATTTGTCCCAGCAAACATAAGGAAAGAAATTATGCAAATTCCATAATATATATGCATCTGATGTCGAATGCCTTCCAGGCTTCTTTTCAAAATAAGATGCATTTCATAGCAAATGTCTGATGACAATTATTTTGACCAAGTTCGGAATTGCAACTTTTTCCCAAAATTGATCTACACTAAATGTCCATTTGCAAAGTTGGTATGTAGATTAAACATAACTTTCCTCTACTTACTGACAAGGGACATAACTGCCTCCATTACTGTTCCAACATTTAACATACTCCAGCTATCCTTGATCAGGAGATCTTGAGCATTTTTTCCTCAAATCTGTTCAAAATACCTTCAGTTAGTCCTCTAATTCCATTAAGTCCATTCCACACATTGGCCATTCTTTAAAAAGGAGACAATCTAGTATCAACCTATATTCTTCCTATAAAATCATGATCTTCATCACGGTATTACTTGGGAGGCAGAAGTCGTTGGGTATATGTAGTTTTCTTCCCATACACTTAGTGAGATACAATTCTCTGGATAAAAGTCACCAACCTATAACTCACCCCATTGGCAATTGATGTGCACACTCACACATGGGTCAGGAATTCCCTGTTCATCCAGGAAGAAGGACTTACTGCCTTGATTTCGAGCAGTAATAAGAACTTACCATATGCAGTTTACTAGACCGAGTGTGGATTTATATTAAGCTGTGTACTAAGAAAAAGTTATTCTAATCAGGCAAAATAAGTACAGCTTAATGCTTGTCTAAACTTCTACTGAGGTATAAGAACCCAGTCTTCAGCCAATTCAATTGATTCCATGTAGTCTGGCAAAGTACATGACTTGAACTAAATATGACCAAAGTGCTGAACTCCTGAGGTGAAATCATAGTGACCATCCTTCACATCTGGGCTGGTATTGTGTAAGTATAGCATCAAGGAATGGTCAATATGAATCAAGGGGTAATTCTTCTGTGGTTGTAGATACTTCGATTTCGTTGACACAATGTCAATTCAAATATGGCTTAAATTGTGAATACCAGTGCGACCACTTTTGGCAACCTGTGCTCCATGTCCCTCTGTTCCACAACACATACAGTGAATAGCAGGGCACTGACAAGTCCTACCCTGCTTAGAATGCCCAAACTGCATCACCTCACGCTTATCCAAGTTGAAATTCATTTGCCAAAGGAGACGGTGATGGCCTTTAGGAAAACTAAGCCTGCATTGCTCCCTGTTACTATTGATGGTGAGGAAGTGGATGTGATGAGGACCTACAAGCACCTGGGGTGCGGCTGGATAACAGCCTTGAGTGGAACACCAACACAGAGGCTGTGTACAAGAAGAGCCAGAGTCAACTCTACTTCCTGAGGAGATTGATATCCTTTGGAATATGCAGGCCTTTCCTTCACATGTTCTACCAGTCTGTTGTCAGGCCATCAAAGAGGCAAAGCGTGCACACGCCCAGCGAATCCACAGCCACTTCCAGGAGAGCAGCAACATGCCGTGCATGTGGAAGGGCATTCAGGACAACACCAATTACAGGACAGCATCACCCCTCCTCCAAATGACCAGGTGCTGTGTCTCACTGTGGCCGATGTGAGAGGAACCCTGTGCAGGGTTAACCCACAGAAGGCTGCTGGATCAGACAATATTCCTGGTAGAGTGCTTAAAGGATGTACAGACCAGCTAGCAGATGTACTCACTGACATCTTCAACATCTCCCTGAGCAGCATCACCATTCCAACATGCTTCAAGGCCGCCACCATTATACCGTGCCGAAGAAGTCTTCAGTATCCTGCCTCAATGACTACCAGGACGGTTGCACTCACATCCATCATCATGAAGTGTTTCGAGAGGCTTGTCATGAGGCACAGTCACTGCCATCACCCTCCACCTGGCCCTAACCCACCTGGACAAAAAAGACACATACATTCGAATGCTGTTCTTAAGACTTCAGTTCAGCATTCAAGACAATCATCCCTCAGAAACTGATTGGAAAGCTGAGCCTACTGGGTCTGAACACCTCCCTCTGCAACTGGATTCTAGACTTCCTGACTGGGAGACCTCAGTCAGTCCGGATCGAAGGCAGCATCTCCAACACCATCACACTGAGCACGGGGGCCCCCCCCAGGGCTGTGTGCTCAGTACACTGCCGTTCACTCTGCTGACCCATGACTGTGCTGCAACACACAGCTCGAACCACATCATCAAGTTCGCAGATGACACAACCGTGGTGGGTCTCATCAGCAAGAACAACGAGTCAGCTTACAGAGAGGAGGTGCAGCAGCTAACAGACTGGTGCAGAGCCAACTACTTGTCTCTGAGTGTGAACAAAACAAAAGAGATGGCTGTTGACTTCAGGAGGGCACAGAGCGACCACTCCCCGCTGAACATCGACGGCTCCTCGGTTGAGATCGTTAAGAGCACCAAATTTCTTGGTGTTCACCTGGTGGAGAATCTCACCTAGTCCCTCAACACCAAGCTCCATAGCAAAGAAAACCCAGCAGTGTCTCTACTTTTTGCGAAGGCTATGGAAAGTCCATCTCCCACCCTCCATCCTCACCACATTCTACAGGGGCTGTATTGAGAGCATCCTGAGCAGCTGCATTATTGCCTGGTTCGGAAATTGCACCATCTCAGATCGCAAGACCCTGCAACGGTTAGTGAGGTCAGCTGAGAAGATCACTGGGGTCTCTCTTCCCTCCATTACAGACATTTACACTACACGCTGCATCCGCAAAGCAAACAGCATTATGAAGGACCCCATGCATCCCTCATACAAACTCTTCTCCCTCCTGCCATCTGGGAAAAGGCACCGAAACATTCAGGCTCTCATGACCATCAGACTCCTCAATACCCAGAGCCTGGACTGATACCAACTTACTGCCCTCTACTGTGCCTATTGTCTTGTTTATTATTTATTGTAATGCCTGCACTGTTTTGTGCACTTTACACAGTCCTGGGTAGGTCTGTAGTCTAGTGTAGTTTTTTTTCTGTGTTGTTTTTACGTAGTTCAGTCTAGTTTTTGTACTGTTTCATGTAGCACCATGGTCCTGAAAAACGTTGTCCCGTTTTTACTGTGTACTGTACCAGCAGTTATGGTCGAAATGACAATAAAAAGTGACTTGACTTGTCGCCAGTACAATCTATGCGGTGGTGTGCTGAGGTAATGGCATCAACATGGGAAATGCCAACAGGCTCAATAAACTGATTAGAAAGGCAGGCTCTGTTATAGGAGTCAGACTAGACACAGTGGAGGCTGTGGGAGAAGACAGGACCCTACAGAAAACCCTGGCAATTCTGGACAATGTTTCTCGCCCTCTGCATGCCACCTTGGCTGAACACAGAAGCATTTTTTGTAATAAACTAAGACAAATGCGCCACTCCAAAGAGCACTATATAAGATCATTCTTACCCTCAGCTATTAGGCTCTAAAATTAGTCACCCTACAACTGGGGAAGTGATGACCCCCTCCTGTTAGACTGCTTGAGGCAACAGTTTTTTTAAAATTTAGCACGAACACAGTCCCCCACTACCACAAATTTTGCAGTCGAGTATCCCGCATTTGGGGACATCGCAGGCCTCAGCACACCCGAAGTGCAATGGGATAGCCTCATCCTGGGAGAACCGCCTTCATGATCACGGTCTCTCCCCTGCCAGGTAAGTATTTGTTTGAGGCAACTTTTTTTAATTCTTTCTTATTTCTTTCTTTCTAATATTTGTATATATGTGCACTTGTAATGCTACTGAGATGCTGCAATTCTCTTTGGAATCAATGAAGTATCTATCATTCCTTAGCCAATCTCTCAGACTGATCAAGATCTCTTTACAATTCACTATTATCGACAAGGCCCCTAATTTAGTATTAGCCAACTTGCTAATTGTGGCACGTACACTCACATTGAAAAAATTGACATAAAAATGAATAACTGAGATGCAAACACTAACCCATAACTTCATATTCCAAATTCAAGTTTATCATCAACTGTACACACGTATACAGCTAAACAAAACGATATTCCTTTGGCACCAAGGTGCAAAACACAGTACACACTTAAAATAATATTAACACAATAATACTAACAGATAATTTTTAAAAATTCTGTAAATGCACAAATTGATATAAAGTATATCTACAACATAGAGTTAAATATACAACAGTATATTGCTACTAGAACTGTCATAAATAATGTGTACTTTTTTTAACTTCTTTTATGTCTTTTTTCTCGTCTTGAATGCGATTCTGGCACTGTTGCTGCCTGTGTTTTACTGTTTGGGGATTGTATGGGTGCTTCAGCACTCTGCAGCCTCCTAGAGCATTCCTGGAGGCAGAGGTAACGTGAGCGAATCTCATGGCGAGAAAGCTGCAGGATGGCACATGAGTCAATGCTTGACCCCATTTCACCAATTAAAGTGACTGAAACATGAAAGTGAGTGCAGAAGTTTGTAGATCATTTGGTGTACCAGCACTCTGCAGTATCCAAGAGGATTCCAGTAGGCAGAGGCAGCACGTGTGAACCTCGTAGTGGGCAGGCTGCAAGCCGATGTTTGGCTCCATTTCCCCGACAATAGCTTCCATTGTTCACAGATAAAAGAGACAAGGGAGATTGAGGCATCGAAGCGAGTGCAGAGGGGTGAGACCAGGCTGCTTGTCTTTTGATCGGTTGCTCTATACCAGAAAGGGAAGAGCCTGCCGCTGTGCCTGGACAATGTTGCCCAGGTTTTTTTCTGCATTTTGGATGTGGACAGGACTATAGACTCCTTTTTTCAGTCTTATCGTTTTAATAATCTGTGTTTTTCACTCAATCTTTTTGCTTTTTTGTGTGGGGAGCGGGATTTGGGGGTCAATATGCCTGTTCCACTTTGTTAGTTTTTTTGTGCGGGAGGAGGGATTTGCAGGTTGATGTGCCTATTCTATTTTTGGGAAGGGGAGACCTGGGGGTTGATGATCATGCTGCCTTTCTTTTCTTTCTTGGTTTAGTAGCTACCCAGAGAATTAAAGAATTTCAGAGTTAATAATAAATGAACCATTGAGTAATAGCAGGGCGTTCAGAAGTCTCACAGCCTGGGGGAAAAGCTAGCTTATACAGTGGTACCTTCTGCCTGGCGCTGGGACATCAAAGAGATCATGGGACGAATGGGAGGGGTCCTCGACATTGCTAAGGGCACTGCGAATACAGCACTTGGTATATGGGAGCAGGGGTTGGGGGAGTGCAGTGGTTGGGAGAATGACCCTGCTGATTCATTGCAGGGTCCTGTGGTCAGATGCCTTGTGACTACCATAGCAGACGATAATACAGCTGGTCCGGACACTCTCAGTGATGCTCTGGTAGAATGTGGATACAATGGTAGCTATTCATAATCCTTTAGCTAAATCTTTTCCTTCAACCTATCAATGTTATTGTTTCTCAAATGGACTAGAAAAGTTGTATTATTAACAGCTCGGGGAGATGGTAGTTCAGAGTTCAATCCTGGCATCCTCTATAGGGAAGTTTGTGTGTTCTTCCTGTGAGTGTGTGGGTTTCCTCTACGTGCTCTGGTCTCTTCCCAGAGTCCAAAGACGTACCAGTTAGTAGGTCATTGTAAATTAGACTGGTGGGCTGTTGTGTGGTGTGGCTCATTGGACCACAAGGGCTGGTTCCGCATTCTATCTCGGTAAATAAATAAATACTAGAGGAACTCAGCGGGTCAGGCAACATCTATGGAAATAACACGAACAGTTGATGTTTCAGGTGAGACTGAAAACATTGACCATTTATTCATTTCCATAGATGATACATGACCTGTGAGTTAATCCAACATTCTGTGAGCATTATTTTGGATTTCTAACATCTGTAGAGTCTCTTGTCTTTATCTTTCCCCTCCAAGTTCAAGTTCCTTTCTGGGCCTCAGAAGATATCATTATGATTCACACTGATATGTAGTTGAAGGGAACAACATTTATCTACCAACCATACTGTCCCCTTTCAATAAAACACTCCTTTCTCCTCTCTCTGCTCAATTGGCTATCTGTAACATAGCACTGCAATCAGTTTGCTCATCCTTCCAGTATTTCCTACTGTCCTCCACACAGGCCTCAAGACCTTTTATCTGTGGACAGACTCAATGGCAAATAAATTTATTTATTTACTTAGAGATAGAGCACAGAACAGCCCTTCCAGCCCAATAATCCACATTGCCCAGCAACCTCTGACAACTCTGATTTAACCCTAATCTAATCAGAAGACAATTTACAATGACCAATTAATCTACTCGGTACATCTTAGGACTGGAAACCAGAGCACCCGAAGGAAATGCATGCATTCCATGGGAAAATTCCTTATAAAAGACACTGGAATTGAACTCTGAACTCCAACACCCCAACTGTAATAGCATCATGCTGTGTTACCGTGGTGCCCTCCAATGCTACTTTTATGATTCCTGAACCCGTCTCAGTCTTAAGACACATCAATTTTGATTTACTGATGTCAAGCACCTCTTTGCTATGTCTTATAACACACAGTCAACTCACAGTGGATCAATCATGAGCACTTGCAGCAAGGGAAGACAAGCGCCACACAAGAGTTAGTGATAGCTTCAAGAAAACAGACTGCATAGTCACTCCTTTATCTACAAATGTGGCCTCAGTTCAAGGACGGGGTACATTTTGTTTGGCTGCTTAATCAGTGTACTGGGCATTCATCCAGTAATCAAATCCACTTGTCTTTCTGCAGTTTGTCATTAACTCAGGATGCATCTGCATAAGGCTGCACAAACACTATTAGCAAAGCACTCTGGTACAATACAGGTTCCATTTTGTTACAGACAAAAATGCCATTTTGTTATTACAAGTAAAATGCATTTCCACTCTAACAAGTAACATCCCTGCTCCTTGTAGCAATTTTCAAATGCGAGATTCCTGAATCCAGATCATTCAGCTCTGAACCTTGAGCTGCAGATTCTTATGACAGATGTGGTCACCATGGACCACAATAGTTTTCATCATCTCTAATGTACTACAATTGTAATATATTGTTTGTCATGCCTGCTTTAATTAAATAACCTGTACCTCACCTCAGATGATAAAATAGCCTGTAGTCAGCATGGTTTTCATGATAAAATAGGCCTTAGTGGCTTCCTTAAGGGAAAATCTTGCCTGGCAAATCTGTTGGAATTCTTTCAAGAAATAACAAGCAGGATAGACAAAGGAAAATTAGTGGATGCATATATGTGGATTTTCAGAAGGCCTTTGACAAGCTGCCACACATGAGGCTGCTTAACAAGTTAAGATCCCATGGTATTACAGGAAAGGTACTAGCATATGTAACGCATTGGCAGATAGGCAGGAGACAAATACTGGGGAAAAAGGGAGCCTTTTCCGGTTGGCTGACAATGACTAGTAGTGTTCCGCAGAGGTCTGTATTGGGGCCGCTACTTTTTTATGTCATATGTCGATAACTTGGATGACAGAATTGATGGCTTTGTGGCTAACATTGCAAACAATATAAAAACAGGTGGAAGGGCAGGTAGATTTGAGAAAGTGGAGAGGCTACAGGAGGACTTAGTCAGATTAGGAGAATGGGCAAAGAAGCGACAGACGGAATAGTGTCGGTAAGTGTATGGTCATGCACTTTAGTAGAAGAAATAAAAGGATAGACTATTTTCTAAATGGAGAGAAAATTCAAAAATCTGAAGTGCAAAGGGACTTGCGAGTCCTTGCGCAGGATTGCTTAAAGGTTAATTTGCAGGTTGAGTCGGTGGTGAGGAAGACAAATGCAATGTCAGCATTCATTTCCTGAGCATTAGAATATAAAAGCAAGAATGTAAGGTTAAGGCTCTATAAGTACTGGTGATGCCTCACTTGGTGCATTGGAGTAGTTTTGGGCCCTTTATCTTAGAAAGACTAGAACTAGGGGACACAGCCTCAAGATTCCGGGTGTAAATTTAGGATGGAGATGAGGAGGAACTACCTTTCCCAAAGAGTGGTGAATACGTGGAATTCTCTGCCCCATGAGGCAATGGAGGCTACTTCAGTAAATACATTTAAGACAAGGTTGGATAGAGTTTTGCATAGTAGGGGAATTAAGGGTTATGGGGAAAAGGCAGGTAGAAGAGATGAGTCCATCGTCAGATCAGCCATGATCTTATTGAATGGCAGAGCAGGCTTGGCGGGCAAGATGGCCTACTCCTGCTCTTATTTCTTATGTTCTTAAAGAACGTGCTGACACTGGAGAGGACTCAAAGGAGATTCACAACAATTATTCCAGAATTGAACAGCTTATCACATGAAGGGCGTTTGACGGTTCTGGGCCTCAGAAGAATGTGGAGTGACCTAATTGAAACTGATCAAATGTTAAAAGGCCTTGATAGAGTGGATGTGGAGAGGATGTTTCCTATGGTGGGGCAGTCTAAGACCAGAGCACACAGTCTCAGAATACAGGAACATCCTTTTAGAATGGAGAAAAGGAGGAATTTCTTTAGCCAGAGAGTGGTGAATATGTGGAATTTGTTGCCACAAGCGGCTGTGGAGGCCAAGTAATTGGGTACCTTTAAGGCAGGGGTTGATAGATTCTTGAATAGTCAGGACATGAAGGGATATGGGAAACAGGCAGGAAATTAAAGCTGAGAGAGATAATGGATCAACCATGATGAAATGGCCAAGCCGACTTGATAGACCAAATGGCCTAATTCTGCTTCTCTATCTTATGGTCACCAAAGTCCACATTCTCTAAACACTATCATCAGTAGCATAATAGAAACCTAGATTTATATTATCTGGTTCCATTGGTACCCCTTGTTCCTTAGCTGATAGAACTGATGCTTCATAGCACCAGTGACCCTTATTTTATCTTGACTTCATATTTCAAGTAAATTTCAAAGTTCAAAATAAGTTAATTACCAAAGTACGTATATGTCACCAAGATTCATTTTCTTGCAGACACTCACAGTAGGTACAAAGAAACACAATAAACATCAATGAAAAACTACACTCAAACAAGAGGGACAATGAATGCACAACAGACAACCAATTGTGCAAAAACAAAAACAAACAAAATAATATAAATAAATAAATAATATTGCCAGCAAGTTATACAGTCCTTGAAAGTGAGTCCATAGGTTGTGGAATCACTTCAGTGTTGAGGTGAGTGAAATTATCCCTTCTGGTTTAGCAACCTGATGGTTGAAGGGTAATAACTGCTCCTGAACCTGGAAGTGTGGGACCTAAGGCTCCCGTACTTCCTTCTTGATCGCAGCAGTGAGAAGAGGGCATAGCCCGGCTGATTCTGTCTGTGTGGAGTTTGCACTTTCTTTCTGTGACCAGGTACATTACCTCCAGGTGCCCTGGTTTCCTTCCACACAAAACATAGATCAGTACAACAAAGCACAGGCCCTTAAACCTACTCCAAATTCAACCTACCCATTCTCTCCCACGTAACCTTCTAGTTTTCTTTCATCCATGTGCCTATCTGAGTGTATTAAACATTTCTAATGTATCTGGCTTTACCACCACCACCACTGATGAATCCACCACTCTTTGTGTAAAAATTCTGCCCCTGATAAACCCCTATTCTTTCTCCCAACACCCTAAAGTCATGCACACAAAATGTTGGAGGTCAGGTAGCATCTATAGATGGGAATAAACAGCTGACTTTCTGGACGCGTCCACAATATCCTGAAAAGGGAGGACAAGCAGCCAGAAGAATGCAGGATTGAAGGTGCTGTATTTAAATGTGCGTAGCATTTGGAATAAGGTGGACGAACTCATGGCACAATTAGAGATTGGTTGGTATGACATTGTGGGCTTCACTGAGTCGTGGCTGAAAGAAGGCCATAGTTGGGAGCCCAACATTAAAAGATGCATCTTGTATCAAAAGGACAGGCAGGAAGGCATAGGTGGTGGTGTGGCTCTGTTGGTAAGAGATGGAATTACATCTTTAGAAAGAGGTGACAAAGGGTCAGAAAACGTCGAATCTTTGTGGGTGGAGTGAAGAAACTGCAAGGGTAAAAAAAAATTATGGGCCTCCAATTAGTAGCCAAGATGTGGGGTTGAGATTGCAAAGGGAGCTGGAAAAGGCATGTAATAAGGGTAATGACACAATTCTAATGGGGGCCTTCTATCTGCAAGGGGATTGAGAAAATCGGGTTGGTGTCGGATCACAAGAGAGGAAATTTGTTGAATGTATACAAGATGGCTTTTTAGAGCAGCTTGTGTTTAAGCCTACTTTGGGAAAGACTATCTTAGTCTGGGTGTTTTGTAATAGTGCAGATCTCATTAGGGAGCTTAATGTAAAGGAACCCTGAGGAAGCAGAGATCATAATATAATTGAATTCATGCTACAGTTTGAGGGGAAAAAACACAAGTCACATGTATCAATATTGCAAAGAAAAATAATAGAGCATGACAGAGGACTTTGCCTAGGTGGATTGAAGGGGGAAGGTGGTGGTTTCACGGCAGACCAGAGGTGGCTGAAGTTTCTGGGAATAGTTCACGAGGCACAGGATAGATATGTCCACAGAGGAAGTAGTTCTCAAATGACAGAGTTGACAAAGGAAGTTAAGGACTGCATAAAAGCCAAGGGAAGTGCATATAAGGTAGCAAAAGAAAGTGGGAAGTTGGATGATTGGGAAACTTTTAAAATCCAACAAAAGGCAACTAAAAAGTGCGAAGAAGGGAAAAAGATGAAATATGAGGGCAGACTAGCCAACAGTATAAAGCAGGATACTCAAAGTTTTTTCAGCAAAATAAAGTAAAATGGATGTGAGAGTTGATGTTGGACAACTGGAAAATGATGATGGTGAGACTGTAATGGAGGACAAAGAAGTGGCAAATGAACTTAGTGGGTACTTTGCATCTGTCTTCACTATGGACGACACTAACAATGCGCCAAAGGTCCGTGAGTGTCAGAGAGTAGGAGTGTGTTCCATTACCATTACAAAGGAAAAAGTGCTAGGTTAACTCAAAGGTCTTAAAGTGGTTAAGTCACCTGGACCAGATAAATTACCGTAGATACCGGATTATAAGCCGCTACTTTTTTCCCACGCTTTGAACAGCTTTGAACACTGCGGCCTTTACTACGGTGCAGCTAATGCATGGTTTTTTTTCATGCCGCCAAAAACATTTTGCCTCGTAACAGTAGACCAATAAAATTGATGAGTAGTTCACAGAGGTCCAATGAAATTGTACGATAAATCAAGCGCACTTTCACAATTAAATTATTGTAAATCAGTCATTTGTACTCACCCTCATCAACATGGAAAACACTCGAAGAAAAGCATTGTGCTGCCTTTATGGCAGTTATTTAGTTTATAATATTTTCACTTAGTAATTCATTTGTTAGTATTTTCTAGTTAAAGTTAGAAGTGTTTTAAGTATATTTGTTTTCTGTACTACATCCCGGGATGCTATGACGTCACATCCAGTTTCGCCGCGTCTTGTGGGGAAATACCGGTTTGCGATCCCGCGCGATGATGCAGCTTTTAAGTTAAAGGCGATCAATAACTTTTCCTGGTAGGCTGCAATATATATTTTTTTACCAGTCATTAGGAGATATTGGAATGTTGTTCGTGCACTGTTCAGTAAAAAAGTATACACAACGTAATTTGTGTGTTACCGATACGTATGTATATTTAAAAGTAGCCGTGTTACAGGCACGGTTCGAAAAAAAGCATTTGCAATATGTATTTGTTTATGTTACCATACGGATTTAATTAAAAGTTAAAAAATCCTCACGTGTAATATCTTTCTGTGTAAATATCTCATATTACAACGTGGGACACCTGCGGCTTAAAATCCGGTGCGGCTTGTACAAGTACAAAATTGATTTTCTTTCTAAAATTAGAGCCTGCGGCTTTTAATCAGGTGCGCTCTGTAGTACGGAATCTACGGTACATCCCTGTGCCCTGAAGAGAGGTTGCTGAAGAGATAACGGATGCATTAGTCATGATCTTTCACGAATCACTTGATTCTGGCATGGTCCCGGAGGACTAGAAAATTGCAAATGTCACTCCATTCTTTAAGAAGGGAGGAAGCCAAAAGAAAGGAAATTATAGGCCAGTTAGCCTCACCTCAGTGGTTGGATAAGTGTTAGAGTCTATTATAAAGAATGAGGTTTCAGGGTACTTGGAGACTAATGATAAAATAAATCAAAGACAGTATGGTTTCTGTAAAAGGGAAATTTTGCCTGACAAATTGAGTTCTTCGAGGAAGTGACAAGCAGGGTGGACAAAGGATGGGTAGTGGAAATCATTTACTTGGATTTTCAGAAGGCGTTTGATAAGGCACCACACACGGCTGCTTAATAAAATCAAATCCTATGGTCTTAAAGGAAAAGTACTGGCTTGTATAGTGGAATGGCTGACAGGCAGGAGGCAGTGAGTGGAAATAAAGGGGGCCTTTTCTGGTTGGCTGCCTATGACTAGTGGTATTCCTCAGGGGTCAGTATTCTCATTGCAACGTTTCATATTGTCAATGATTTGGATAATGGAATTGATGGCATTGTGGCAAAGTTTGCGGATGATATGAAGATAGGTGGAGGGGTAGGTAGTGCTGAGGAAGCAATGCAATTGCAGCAGGACTGAGACAAATTGGAAGAATGGGCAAAAAGTGGCAGATGGAACACAGGTTGGGAAATGTATAATAATGCATTTTGGTAAAGGGAATAATAGTGCGGACTATTATCCAAATGGGGAGAGGTTCAAACATCAGAGGTGCAGAGGGACTCCGAAGTCCTTGTGGAAGACTCCCAGAAGGTTAATTTACAGGTTGAGTCTGTGGTGAAGAATGCAAAGAAAGGATGTGTTCTCATTGGACAGAAATCAGAGGAAGTTCAAGAGGATGATTCCAGGAATGAAAGGATTAACATATGAGGAGTATTTGGCAGCTTTGGGCCTGTACTGACTGGAATTTAGAAGAATGTGAGTGGATCTCATTGAAACCTACCAAATGCTGAAAGGACTACATAAGCTGGATGTGGAGAGGATGTTTCCTATTGTTGGGGTTTCCAGAACTAAAGGAGATAGCCTCAAAATTGAAGGGCAACCTTTTAGAACAGAGGTTAGGAGGAATTTTTTTTTTAGCCAGAGTAGTGAATCTGTGGAATGCTCTGTCACAGACAGTGGTGGAGGCCAAGTCCATGGGAATATTTAAGGCTGATTGGTTCCTGATCGGTAAGGGCATCAAATGAAATGGCAAGAAGGCAGGTGTATGAAGTTGAGTGTGATCTGGGATTGGCCATAATGGTATGGCAGAGTGGACTCAATGGGCTGAATGGCCAAATTTTGCTCCTATGTCTTATGGTCTTATAGACTTCTTGGGCCAAAACACTTCATCAGGATCAGAGTTTCTCCTGAATTTCTCCTGTGGTACTCTGAATTTCCATTATCTACAGAATCTCATGTTTACCTTAAAATATGCTGTTGTGTATTACCATTTCCTCCCTGGGAAAATATCTCTTGCTGTCCATTTAATCTATGCCCCTTATCATCTTGTATACATTCAAGTCATCTCTCATCCTCCTTCACTCCAAAGAGAAAAGTTATAACTCACTCCACTGATCCTCACAAGATGTGTTTTCTAATCCAGACATCTTCCTGGTAAATCTCCTCTACACCCTCTCTAAAGCTTCTACATCCTTCCGATGTATCAACGTCTAAAAACATGTTAACTGGTGTACATTCTCTCATGTGCCGTCGTGTTACAATCTAAGTACAGTTGAAGTCAGAAGTTTACATACACTTAGGTTGAAGTCATTAAAACTCATTGTTTAACCACTCCACAGATTTCATATTAGCAAACTATAGTTTTGGCAAGACGTTGAGGACAACTGCTTTGCGCATGACACAAGTAATTTTTCCAACAATTGTTTAGAGACAGATTCATTCACTTTTAATTCACTATATCACAATTCCAGTGGGTCAGAAGTTTACAAACAAAATCAAAAGAAATCAGCCAAGACCTCAAAAAAAAATTGTGGACCTCCACAAGTCTGGTTCATCCTTGGGAGCAATTTCCAAATGCCTGAAGGTACCATGTTCATCTGTACAAACAATAGTACGCAAGTATAAACACCATGGGACCACGCAGCCGTCATACCGCTCAGGAAGGTGTCGCATTTTGTCACCTAGAGATGAACATACTTTGGCGCGTAAAGTGCAAATCAATCCCACAACAACAGCAAAGGACCTTGTGAAGATGCTGGAGGAAACAGGTAGACAAGTATCTATATCCTCAGTAAAACAAGTCCTATAGTGACATAACCTGAAAGGCTGCTCAGCAAGGAAGAAGCCACTGCTCCAAAAGCGCCATAAAAAAGCCAGGCTACAGTTTGCAAGTGCACGAGGACAAAGATCTTACTTTTTGGAGAAATGTCCTCTGGTCTGATGAAACAAAAATTGAATTGTTTGGCCATAATGACCATCATTATGTTTGGAGGAAAAAGAGTGAGGCTTGCAAGCCGAAGAACACCATCCCAACCGTGAAGCATGGGGGTGGCAGCATCACATTGTGGGGGTGCTCTGCTGCAGGAGGGACTGGTGCACTTCACAAAATAGATGGCATCATGAGAAAGGAAAATTATGTGGATATATTGAAGCAACATCTCAAGACATCAGCCAGGAAGTTAAAGTTTGGTTGCAAATGGGGCTTCCAAATGGACAATGACTCCAAGCATAACTCCAAAGTTGTGGCAAAATTGCTTAAGGACAATAAAGTCAAGGTATTGGAGTGGCCATCACAAACCCCTAACCTCAATCCGTTAGAAACTTTGTGGGCAGAACTGAAAAAGCGTGTGCGAGCAAGGAGGCCTACAAGCCTAACTCAGTTACACCAGTTCTGACCTGGAGGATTGGAACAAAATTCCAGCAACTTACTGTGAGACGTTTGTGGAAGGCTACCCAAAATGTTTGACCCAAGTTAAACAATTTAAAGGCAATGCTACCAAAGACTAACAAAGTGTATGTAAACTTCTAACCCACTGGGAATGTGATGAAAGAAATAAAAGTTGAAATAAAACATTCTCTCTACTATTACTCTGACATTTCACATTCTTAAAATAAAGTTGTGATTCTAACTGACCTAAGGCAGGGAATGTTTTCTAGGATTAAATGTCAGGAATTGTGAAAATCTGAGTTTAAATGTATTTGGCTAAGGTGTATGTAAACTGTACGTGGGTAGAATACAAATTGAGACTAATGTAGGATCAGTGTAAATGTGTGACTGATGGTCAACACACACTTGGCGTGTTGCTTAAGTGCTTCTTATCTCTACGACCCTCATTTCTCTTTTCACTTCTTGGTCCACACTCAACAGACACTAAGTGCTGGACTAAACATACTTAATGAAGTAGAATAGTTGAGATGAAGAGGAAGAGGAGGAGAATCACGTACAGTATTATAAACACTAGAAGCAATCATTGTGCCAAATGACCTATTACTGTGCTGTAAACTCTTCATCACTTCCCATTCTGATAAAGAGATGCTGTAGCTAATTGTGCCTAAGCTGCAGACAACAGATATCCCATTGAGACCAAGAATTAAAACCAGTCACACACTATGTTTACCAGCCAAGCCACTGGAAAAGCAGTGCAACTGATTTAAAGCATTTCCTCAGCTTCTAATCCACTTTCAGATCATTAAGTGTCAGCCCTGGAATTTGTCTTATCTGAAAGAAAGAAATAAACGTATGCCTAAATGGAAGTTAAACCATGGCGTGAGTCCAAATTTAGGTCATTAGCTCCTGTGCCAATCACCTGGACTGTGTCTCCAGCAATTTCTTGTCATGAGACATCCATTAACAATTCATCAGAAACAGAAAGCACTCCTGTCTCTAAACAACCATCAACCCACGATCGAAGTAACCAGTTCATGACAAGTTGTCTTGTAGCTTCCTGACATTGAGCCTCCTAAACTGTCAGAATCTCCTAAAAATGACTGTACAATGTTCTACCAACAAACAAATGTTCTATTCAACAACAAATACTCCATTTTGAGTGTAGTGGGGGGGGGGGGTGTGGATGGACCTACCTGGGGGGAAGCAACAGCGGCTGTGCCTCTGACACTGAGATGGCACTGTGGCTCAGAAGGGTAGGAAGCTGAAGAAAATGGCAGCAGTAATAGGGGACTCCATAGTTAGAGGGACCATAAGACATAGGAGCAAAATTTGGCCATTTAGCCTGTCAGCTCTACTCCACCATTCAATCATGGCTGATCCTTTTTCCCCTCCTCAGCCTTATTCCCCGGCCTTCTTCCCATAACCTCTGAAGCCGTGTCCAATCAAGAACCTATCAATCTCTGCCTTAAATACACCCAACGACCTGGCCTCCACAGCTACCTGTAGTAACAAATTCCACAAATTCAGCACCCTCTGGTTCAAGACATTTCTCTGCATTTCTGTTTTAAAACTATCCTGTTTTAGATCCTTTTGTCCTAAACTCTCCCACCATGGGAAACAGCCTTTCCACACCTACTCTGTCTAGGCCTTTCAATAATCAAAATGTTTCAATGAGACCCCCATCTCGTCCTTCTAAACTCCAGCAAGTACAGATCGACAGCTATCAAATATTCCTCATATGATAACCCTGTCATTCCCAGAATCATCCTTGTGCACCTTCTCTGAGCCTTCTCCAAAGCCAGCACATCTTTTCTTCGATAAGGTGCCCAAAACTGTTCACAATAGTCAAGGTAAGAATTCACCAGTGCATTATAAAGCCTCAGCATCGCATACCTGCTCATATTCCAGACCTCTTGAAATGAACGCTAACCTTGCATTTGCCTTCCTCACCACTGACTCTACCTACAAGTTAACTTTCAGAGTTGCCCTGCACAAGGACTCACAAGTCCCTTTGCAACTCAGATTTTTGGATTTTCTACCTGTATAGAAAATAGTCTGCACATTTATTTCTTCTACCAAAGTGCATGACCATGCATTTTCCAACAGTGTATTTCAAATAGGCAATTCTGTGGATGCAAAAAAAGAAATAAGGATAGTAGTTTGTCTCCCAGGTGCCAGGGTCTGTGATGTTTCAGAATCAGAATCAGGTTTATTATCACCGGCTTGTGATGTGAGATTTGCTAACTTAGCAGCAGCAGTTCAATGCAATACATAATCTAGCAGAGAAAAAAAATAATAAATAAAATAATAACAAATAAACAAGTAAATCAATTGCATACATTGAATAGATTTTTTTTTTAAAGTGCAAAAACAGAAATACTGCATATTTTTTAAAAAAGTGAGGTAGTGTCCAAAGATTCACTGTCCATTTAGGAATCGGATGGCAGAGGGGAAGAAGCTGTTCCTGAATCACTCAGTGTGTGCCTTCAGGCTTCTTTATCTCCTACCTGACGGTAACAGTGAGAAAAGGGCATGCCCTGGGCGCTGGAGGTCTTTAATAACGGACACTGCCTTTCTGAGACATCGTTCCTTAAAGATGTCCTGGGTGCTTTGTAGGCTAGTACCCAAGATGGAGCTGACTAGATTTACAACCTTCTGCAGCTTCTTTTAGTTCTGTGCAGTAGCTCCTCCATACCAGCCAGTGATACAGCCTGTCAGGACATTCTCCACAGTACAACTATAGAAGTTTTTGAGTGTATTTGTTGACATGCCAAATCTCTTCAAACACCTAACAAAGTATAGCTGCCGTCTGGCCTTCTTTATAACTACATCAATATGTTGGGACCATGTTGGGACCAGGTTAGGTCCTCAGAGATCTTGACACCCAGGAACTTGGGAACTAAACTGAAGAGAGAGAGGAAGAGGTGGTTGGCTCACAAATAGAGAAAGCTTGGAGACAGTGTAAGAGGGAGGATAGGCAGGTGATAGAGAAGGGACGCGCTCAATGAGTCTATTTTAATGCAAGGAGTATTATGACCAAAGTGGATGAGCTCAGAGCATGGATCAGTACTTGGAGCTATGATGTTGTGGCCATTACAGATACTTAAATAGCTCAGGGGCAAGAATGGTTACTTCGAGTGCCGGGCTTTAGATGCTTCACAAAGGATAGGGAGGGAGGCAAAAGAGGTGGGAGTGTGACACTGTTGATCAGAGATAGTTTCACGTCTGTAGAAAAGGAGGAGGTCACAGAGGGATTATCGTCTATGGAGTCTCTGTGGGTGGAAGTTAGGAACAGGGAGGGGTCAATAGCTGTACTGGGTGTTTTTTGTAGACCACCCAATAGTAACAGGGACATCGAGGAGCAGATAGGGAGATAGATTCTTGAAAGGAGTAATAATAAGAGTTGTCGTGGTGGGAGATTTTAATTTCCCAAATATCAATTGGCATGTCTCTAGAGCGAGGGGTTTAGATGGGGTGGAGTTTGTTAGGTGTGCTCAGGAAGGTTTCTTGACACAGTATGTAGATAAGCCCACAAGAGGAGAGGCTGTACTTGATCTGGTATTGGGAAATGAACCTGGTCAGGTGTCAGATGGGAGAACATTTTGGAGATAGTGATCACAATTCTATCTCCTTTACCATAGCATTGGAGAGAGGTAGGAACAGACAAGTTAGGGAAACGCTTAATTGGAGTAAGGGGGAATATAAGGCTATCAGGCAGGAACTTGGAAGCATAAATTGGGAACAGATGTTCTCAGGGAAATGTATGGAAGAAAATGTGGCAAATGTTGAGGGGATATTTGCATGGAATTCTGAATAGGTGCATTCCAGTGAGACAGGGTAAGGATGGTAGGGTTCAGAAACGATGGTGTACAAAGGCTGTTGTAAATTTAGTCAAGAAGAAGAGCTTACGAGGGGTTCAAAAAAACTAGGCAATGGGAGATCTATAAGATCATAAGGCTAGCAGGAAAGAACTTAAGAAATTAGGAGAACCAGAAGGGGCCATGAGAAGGTCTTGGCGGACAGGATTAAAGAAAACCCCATGACATTCTACAAGCATATGAAGAGCAAGAGGAAAAGACGTGAGAGAATAGGAGCAATCAAGTGTGACAGTGGTAAAGTCTGTATGGAACCAGAGGAGATAGCAGAGGTACTTAATGAGTACTTTGTTTCAGTATTCACTACGGAAAAGGATTTTATAAGGGAGCTTAAAGTAAAGGAATATGATTGAATTCACACTGTAATTTGGGAGGAACAAGCATTAGTCACATTTATTGGTAGCATAATGAAATAAAGGGAATTATAGAGGCATGAGAGAGGAGCTTGCCCAGGGATGGTGGCAGGGATGATGGCAGAACAGAGATGGCTGGAGTTTCTGGGATAGTTCACAAGGTGCAGGATAGATATGTCCCACAGAAGAAGTTGTTCTCAAATGGCAGGGCTAGGCAACCATGGCTGATAAAGGAAGTTTAGGACTGCATAAAAGCCAAGGAAAGAGCATATAAGGTAGCAAAAGTGAGTGGAAAATCGGATGTTTGGGAAGCTTTTAAAATAATATATAACTAAAAAGGCTGTAAAAAGGAAAAAGGTTAAATATGAGACAAACTAGCTAATAAAAGTTTTTTCAGTTATATAAAGAGTAAAAGAAATGTGCGAATTGATATTGAACCACTGGAAAATTACGCTAGTGAGGTAATAATGAGGAACAAAGAAATGGCAGATAAACTTAATGAGTACTTTGCATCAGTCTTCACTGTGGAAGACATTAAGCAGTGTGCCAGAGATCAGGGAGTGTCATGGAGCAGGAGTGAATGTCATTGCTATTACAAGGGAGGCAAACTCAAAGGTCTTAAGGTAGATAAGTCACCTGGACCAAATGGACTACATCCCAGAGTCCTGAGAGAGGTTCCTCAAAATTAATGGATACATTGGTCCTGGTCTTTCAAGAATCACTTGATTTTGGCATGGTCCCGGAGGACTAGAAAATTGCAAATGTCACTCCATTCCTTAAGAACAGAGGAAGGTAAATAAAAGGAAATTATAGGCCAGTTAGCCTACCCTCAGTGGCCGAGAAAGTGTTGGAGTCTATTATTAAGGATGAGGTTTCAGAGTTCTTGCAGACTAATCATAAAGTAAGTCATAAATCAGCATGGTTTCTGTGAAGGGAAATCTTTCCTGACAAATTTGTTAGAGCTCTTTGAGGAAGTAACAAGCAGGGTGGACAAAGGAGAGGCAGTGGATGTCATCTATTTGGAATTTCAGAAGGCATTTGATAAGGTGCCACACAAGAGGCTGTCCAGAGAATGTTCACAGGGATGATTCCAGGAATGAAGGGGTTAACATATGAGTAGGGTTTGGCAGCTTTGGGCCTGTACTCACTGGAATTTAGAAGAATGCAGAGGGATCTCATTGAAACCTATCAAATGTTGAAATGACTAGATAAGGTGGATGTGGAGAAGATTTTTCTTGTTTTGGGGTATCCAGAACTGAAGGGCACAGCCTCAAAATTGAGGGGTGACCTTTTAGAACAGAGGAACGGAGGAAATTTCTTTAACCAGGGAGTAATGAATCTGTGGAATGCTCTGCCACAGACCCTGGTGGAGTCCAAGCTCATGGGTATACTTAAAGCGGAAGATGACAATTTCCTGGTTGGTTAGGATATTATAGATTATGGCAAGAAGGCAGGTGTATGGGGTTGAGTGGGATCTGGGATCAGCCCTGATGGAATGTCAGAGCAAACTCAATGGACTGAATGGCTTAATTCTGCTCCTATGTCTTATGGTCTAACATGGATTGTGTAGTGATGAAATCAAATGCACAAGGAGAGTTATCGGCAACAACACAAAATGCTGGAGGAACTCAGCAGGTAGGGCAGCATCTATGGCGAGGAATGAACAATCTACGTTTCAGGCTGAGGCTTGTCCCAAAACATCAACTTATTTTCAGTTCCATGGATGCTCCCTGACCTGCTGAGTTCCTCCAGCATTTTGTGTGCGTTACTCTCGATTTCCAACATCTGCAGAATCTCATGTGTTTATGAGATGGATGAGCTGAAGGCTCAACTGCAGGAAAGTAGTAACTCCCAGAATTAAAAAAAAAATAGCACTGATGTCACATCTGTAGTGATCTGGTGAAAATTAACCCAAGGCTTAATAAATTTTATCCTATTTACTATCCCTCAGAGTGCAATTCATCTGGTAAGAAAATGGCACTTTCCTACACAGGCCAAATCTCTCCTCCCATAACAAAATATTAGAGAACAGGAAAAAAACCTTGATTTTTTAGAGGAAGAGACTGATCATATCTAGGCCAAAACTAATGGGTTGAATCCCGCTTGACAAATGCACTGCACGCATAGTTTTCTCCAGCTTATGGTACATCTGAGTAATATACTATAAATGCATTCAGTGGCCATTGAGTATATGCTTGTCATCTTTTGCTGCTGTTGCCTATCTGCTTCAAGGTTCAACGTATTGTGCCTCAAACTTGAGGGGTGACCTTTTAGAACAGAGGCAAGGAGTAATTTCTTCCTGTCAGCTTGAACCAGTCTGGGCATTCTCCTCTGACCTCTCTCATTAACAAAGCATGAATTGGCACTCATCGTTTTGTTTTGTTTTTCATACCATTCTCTGTAAACTCTAGAGACTGTTGTGTATGAAAATCCCAGAAGATGACATACTCAAACCACACCATCTGGCACCAGCAATCATTCCATGGTCGAAGTCCCTTAGATCACATTTCTTCCCCATTCTGATGTTTGGACTGAACAACACCTGAAACCGCTTGACCATGTTTTTAATGCACTGAGTTGCTGAAATATGACTGGCTGACTAGATATTTGCATTAATAATCAGGTGTACAAGTGTATCTAATAAACTGGCCACTGAATATCAACTCTGTGTTCTTAGTTTAATAGGATACAATATACCTGTGGTTTACTACTAATAAAAATTCACATTTGCCTTCAGATAGAATAGGATTATTTGGTAAAGCAGCAGTGTGGGGTAGGTTGGAAGGCAGCAGCGGTGAAACCCTACTAAACAGATCCAAGTTTAAAGTTCAAAATTAAATTTATTGTAACAGTATGTATAAAATCATAAGACTGAATTAGCAGAATTAGGCCATTTGGCCCATTGAGTCTGCTCCACCATTCAATCATGGCTAATTCTTTTTTCCCCTCCTCAGCCCCACTCCCCAGCCTTCTCCCTGTAACCTTTGATACTGTGTCCATTCACGAACCTATCAAGCTGTGCCTTAAATACACCCAATAACCTGGCCTCCACAGCTGCCTGTGTTAACAAATTCAAAAATTCACCAGCCTTTGGCTAATTTCACCACATCTACGTTTTAAATGAACGCCCATCTATACTGAGGCTGCGCCGTCTTGTCCAAGACTCCCCCAGCATGGAAAGCATCTTTTCCACATCTACTCTGTCTAGGCTTTTCAACATTCAAAAGGTTTCAATGAAATCCCCCCTCATCCTTCTAAATTCCAGCTTGTCCAGACCCAGAGCCTTCAAATGTTCCTTGTATTTGTACTTGAATGTCCCTTGTATGTGCCCTTTCATTCATAGAATCATCCTTGTGAACTTCCACTGAACCCTCTCAAATGCCAACACATCTTTTCTCAGATGAGGAGTCCAGAACTGTTCACAATACTCAAGGTGAGGCTTCACCACTGCCTTATAAAGCCTCAGCATCACATCATTGCTCTTATATTCTAGACCTCTTGAAATTAATGCTAACATTATGTATGACCATGCATTTTCCAACACTTTATTTCCTTTGTCACTTTCTTGCCCATTCTTCTCATCTGTCTCAGTCTTTCTGCATCCTACCTGTTTCCTAACCACTACCTGCCACTCCACCAATCTTTGTTATCATCTGCAAACAAAGCCATCTACTCCATCATCTGGATCATTAATATACAGCATAAACAGAAGTGGTCCTAACACCGACCACTGCGGAACACCACAAGCCACCGGCAGCCAACCAGAAAAGGATCCTTTTATTCCCACTTGCTGCCTCCTACCGGTCAGCCAGTGCTCTAACCATGCCAGTAACTTTCCTGTTACACCACAGGCACTTAACTTAGTAAGCAGCCTCATGTGTGGCACCTTGTCAAAAGCCTTCCGGAAGTCTAAATGTATAACATCCACTACATCCCCTTTATCTATCCTACTTGTAATCTCCTCAAAGAATTCCAACAGGTTTGTCAGGCAAGATTTTCCCTTGAGGAAACCATGCTGACTTTATCCTATCTTGTCCTATGTCACCAAATAACCCATAACCTCATCCTTAACAACTAACTCCAGCATCTTCCCAACCCCTGAGGTCAGGCGAACTGGTCTATAATTTCCTTTCTGCTGCCTTCCTCATTTTTAAAGAGTGGAGTGACATTTGCGATTTTCCAGCCTTCAGCCACCACGCCAGAGTCCAATGATTTTTGAAAGATAATTTCTAATGCCTCCACAATTTCAACCGCAAGTTCTTTCAGAACCCTAGGTTGCAATTCATCTGGTCCGGGTGACTTATGTACTCTTATGTCTTTCAGCTTTTTGAGCATTTTCTCCCTTGTAATAGTAACTGCACTCACTTCTCTTCCCTCACACCCTTCAACACCTAGCTCACCGCCAGCATCTTTTATAGTGAAGACTGATGCAAAATACCAAATTTAGTTCATCTGCTATCTTCTTGTCCCTGATATTATTTCTCCAGCTTCATTTTCTAGCGGTACCATATCCACTCTCATCTCCCTTTTATTTTTTCCATACTTGAAAAAACTTTTAGAAACATAGAAAACCTACAGCATAATACAGGCCCTTCAGCCCACAAAGTTGTGCTGAGTATGTCCTTACCTTAGAACTACCTAACTTACTGCCCTGTTGTCTTGTTTATTATTTATTGTAATGCTTGCACTGTTTTGTGCACTTTATGCAGTCCTGGGTAGGGCTGTAGTCTAGTACAGTTTTTTTCTGTGTTGTTTTTTACGTAGTTCAGTCTAGTTTTTGTATCGTGTCATGTAACATCATGGTCCTGAAAAAACATTGTCTCATTTTTACTATGTACTGTACCAGCAGTTATGGTCGAAATAACTTGACTACCTAGACTTACCCATATCCCTCTATTTTTCTAAGCTTCATGTATCTATCCAGGAGTCTCTTAAAAGACCCTATCGTTTCCGCCTCCACCACCATCATTGGCAGCCCATTCCAAGCATTCACTACTCTCTGCGTAAAAAAAAACTTTTGGAGATGTCGGGGTAAGTTTTGGAGATGTCAGGGGTAACTTACCCCTGACATCTTTTACTATTCACTTTGATATTGTTTGCTCGCTTTTTCCTCTTCACCTTTTTCCTCCTAATGATTCTTTTAGTTGCTCTCTATGGGGGTTTAAAAGCTTCCCAATCACCTATCTTCCCACTAAGCTGAGCTTAGTGAAGGGTGCTGAGTAGGCTACGGTCAATTATGGATAACTCTGAACATCCTCTACATAGCACCATCCAGAGACAGAGAAGCAGTTTCAGCGACAGGTTGCTATCGATGCAATGCTCCTCAGACAGGATGAAGAGGTCAATACTCCCCAATGCCATTAGGCTTTACAATTCTACCGCCAGGACTTAAGAACTTTTTAAAAGCTATTATTAATGCTTTTTGAGATAGTGATTTAGATGCATATCATATTTTTTACTGAGTTAAGTATTGTATGTAATTAGTTTTGCTACAACAAGTGTATGGGACATTGGAAAAAAAGTTGAATTTCCCCATGGGGATGAATAAAGTATCTATCTATCTATCTATCTAATTTTTGTTTAGTTGTATGCCCTCTCTTTTGCTTTTACATTACCTTTGACTTCCCTTGTCAGCCACAGTTATACTATTTTACCATTTGAGTATTTCTTTGCTTTTGCAATACATCTATCCTGCACCTTCCTTATTCTTCCCAGAAAGTCATGCCATTGTTGCTCTGCTGTCTTCCCTGCCAGCATCTCCTTACAATTTACTTTGGCCAACTCCTCTCTCATACCGCTGTAATTTCCTTTACCCCACTGAAGTACTGCTACGTCAGACTTTTCTCCCTATCAAATTTCAAGTTGAACTTAATCTTATTGTGATCACTGCCTCCTTGGGATTCTCTAATTGCCGCCAGTTCATTACATAACACCCAATCCAGTGTAGCTGATCCCCTAGTAGGGTCAACGACAAACTGCTCTAAAAAGCCATCTTGTAGGCAGTTCAAGAAACTCACTCTCTTGAAATTCACTACCATCCTGATTTTCCCAAATGACCTGAATATTAAAATCTCCCATGACTATCATAACATTGTCCTTTTGACATACATTTTCTATGATCCATTGTAATCTGCCGTCCAAATCCCAGCTACTGTTGGGAGGCTGGCATATAACTGCTATCAGGGTCCTTTTACTCTTGCAGTTTCTTAACTCAGCTCACAAGGATTCAACATCTTCTGATACTATGTCAGTTTTTTTGAATGATTTGATGTCATTCTTTACCAGCAGAGTCACATCACACCCTCTGCCTGCCTTCCTAACCCTCCAATTCAATGTGTAACCATGAACATTCAGCTCCCAAATACAACCATCCTTCAGCTATGACTCATCATACCTAACAATCTATAAAAGTGCTCAGAAACATAGAGGGCTATAGGTAACCGTAGGTAATTTCAATAGTAAGAACATGTTTGGCACAGCATTGTGGGCCAAAGGGTCTGTATTGTGCTGTAGGCTTTCTATGTTCCTATGCAACAAGATCTGCCTTATTTCTTATACTCAGTGCATTGAGATAAAACATTTTGAGTACTGTATTTGCTACCCTTTTTGACTCTATATCCCTAATGCACTGACACTCATCCTGCTAGCTACAATTTTGTCCTATCTTTTGGCTGCCCCTCCTGACAATTTGACTGCATGCTTTGCTTTTTTACCATGCATCCTATCCTGAGTCCCTTCACTCCAGTACCCACCCCTCCGCCAAATTAGCTTAAACTCTCCCCAACGGCTCTAACAAATCTGTCCGTGAGAATATTCATCCTCCTCGGGTTCAGATGCAACCCGTCACTTTTGTACAGGTTATACCTGCCCCAGAAGAGATTCCAGTGATCCAAGAACCTGAAGCGTTGCCTCTTGCACCAGCTTCTCAGCCACGCATTAATTTACCAAATCATCCTGTTTCTACCCTCACTGGCACATGGCACAGGCAGCAATCCAGAAATTACTACCCTGGAGGTCCTGCTTCTCAGCTTTCTGCCTAGCTCTCTAAATTCTCTTTTTAGGACCTCTTTGCTTTTCCTTCCTATGTCATTGGTACCAACATGTACTAATACATCTGGCTGCTCTCCCTCCCACTCCAAAATGCTGTGGACACGATCCGAGACGTCCCTGACACTGGTACCTGGGAGGCAACATACCATCCAGGTGTCCTGTTCACATCCACAAAATCTCCTGTCTTTCCTTTATTGAGACCCCTATCACTACCGCTCCCCTCTTTTCCTTCTGCACCATGGACCCATGCTCAGTGCCAGTAAACTGGTCTCCGTGGCGTTCATCCCCCACAACAGTATCCAAAACGGTATACTTATTATTGATGAAAATGGTCACAGGGTGCTCTGCGCTTACTGCCTATTCACATTTCCATTTCTCCTGACAGTCGTCCAGTTACTCGCCTCCTGTAACATATGGTGTCACTGAGATTCACTTTCTTGTGGGAATACACAGTAAATATCCAAGAAACAAAAAAGAATCAATGAAAGACCACATCCAACAGGGTGGACAAACAACCCATGTGTAAAAGACAACAAACTGTGAAAATACAAAAGAAATAAATAATATTAAATAAAAATTGAGAACTTGAGATGAAAGCGAGTCATAGGTTGTGGGAACAGTTCAGTGATGGGGCATGTGAACTTAACCCCTCTGGTTTAGAGCTGGATGGGTGAGAGGTAATAACTGTTCCTCAACCAAGTGGTGTGGGTCCTGAGGCCCTTGTACCTTTTTCCTGATGGCAGCAGCAAGAAGAGAGCATGGCCTTGGTGGGGGTCCTTGATGGAGTGTTTTCCCACGACAGCAAATGGCAGCCAACATCAGACCATTTTGTAAGATTGCATGATACTGACACAAACATCAGGTGGAAAGTTGGAACAAATACCAGAAGCTTTAAGTATCATAAGCCATGGTTCCCAGGATTTGTTCAGCACCACTGAGACACTATGGGCAGGAAAACAGAAAATCTGCCATCTTCTTTCTAATTCTCTCATACGTCTCTATCGGTATTTGTATCCCCGCCGCCTCCTCCCTCTCCAAGTCCAGGTTGCAGCGAGCAGTTCACTCAGCGGAGAAGGTCATTGGCTGTCAGCTATCAACGTTAAAAGAACCTGTTCATTACCCGAGTGATGAAAAGAGCTGAGAAAATTACTACTGATTCCACCCACCCTACAGCAATCATCAGACCTTAAGACATAGGAGCAGAATTAGGCCACTTAGTCCATCAAGTCTGCTCTGGGATTTCATCATGGCTGATCCTGGATCCACTCAACCCCATACACTGGCCCTCTAACCAAATCCCTTGATGCCACAACCAATCAGGAATCTATCAAATTCCATTTAAATATTCCCATGGACTTGGCCTCCACCAGAGTCTGTGGCAGAGATTTCCACAGATTCATCACTCTTTAGCTAAAAAACTTCCTCCTTATTTCTGTTCTAAAAGGTCACCCCTCAATTTTGAGGATGTGCCCTCTAATTCTGGATACTACCAAAAGAGGAAACATCTGCACCATATCCACCTTAACTGGTCCTTCCAACATTTGGTAGGTTACAATGAGATCCCCATGCATTCTTCTAAATTCCAGTGAGTACAGGCCCAAAGCTGCCAAACACTCTTCATGTGTTAACTTCTTCATTCCTGGAATCATCCTCGTGAATGTCCTCTGGACTCTCTCCAATGACAATACATCATTTCTGAGATAAGGGGCTCAAAACAGTTGACATAAGTTCATCTGCCATTTCCTTATCCCCTCTTACTACCTCACCAGCATAATTTTCCAGTAGTCCAATATCAACTCTTGCCTCCCTTTTACTCTTTATATAACTGAAAAGAAGTTTGGTATCCCACTTTATATTATTGGCTAGTGTACCCTTATATTTCATCTTTTCCCTTCTTGCTTTTTGGTTGCCTTTTGTTGGATTTTAAAAGCTTCCAAATCATCCAACTTCCCACTCACTTTTGCTACCTTATATGTCCTTTCCTTGGCTTTTATGCAGTCCTTAACTTCTCTTGTCAGCCATGATTGCCTATACCTGTCATTTGAGAACACCTACTTTAGTGGGACATAGTGGGACAGCCTCAACACTTCATTCTCTGTAATCTGAATAGGGGCCATGAAGTCAATGCTGCTTTGCCTCACTTCTTTAGACTCTATGACTGGCTCCTGCAAAAAAAAAAACCATTTAAAGGGCTAAGAGGCCTCTATATCTTTTGGCTCAACGCATAGGTTGTCATTCTGACCTCCCAGAAGACCAATTTTGTCCCTTGCAATCCTTTTGCTCTCAACACATCTCAGGATTTTCCTTCACCTTGACTACGAGGGCAACCTCATGCCTCCTTTCAGACCTCCTGATTTATTCCCTTAAATGTTGTCTTGCATTTCTGATGGTCCTTAAGCACCTCATGTGTTCCTACCTGCCTATACCTGCTACACACTTTACCTTTACCTTTTATTCTGATGGACACATACAAGCTCCGTATTCTCAAAATTTCATTTTTGAAGGTCTCCCAATTACCAAGTACATCTTTGCCAGAAAACAGCCTGCCTCAATCCACACTTTTCTGATACCAACAAAATTGGCCTTTTTTAAAATTTAAAATCTCAACCCATAGACCAGACCTATCTTTTTCCATATTTACTTTGAAACTAATGGCACTATGGTCCCTGGATAGAAACTGTTCCTCTACACTGTCAGCTGCCATGTCTCATTCCCTAATAGCAGATCAAGTATCACACACTCTCTCGTAGAGACTTCTGTGTACCGATTAAGGAAACTTTCCTGAAAACATAAAATCACATTTATTCCTTGTACAGTGTGGGAGCCGCAGTCGATATGAAGAAAGTTAAAATCACTTACGAAAACACCCTCATGTTTTTTGCAACAGTGTGCGATCTCTCTGCAAATGTGTTCCTCTAAATCCTGCGGACTGTTGATGGTCTTCATTATAGCCCCAGTAACATGGTCATACCATAGAACCATAGAACATTACAGCAGAGAAACAGGCCTTTTGGCCCTTGTTGGCTGTGCCGAACCATTTTTCTGCCTATTCCCCTGACCTGCACCTGGCCCATATACCTCCATACACCTCTCATCCATGTACCTGTCCAAGTTTTTCTGAAATGTTAAAAGTGAGCCCACATTCACCACTTCACCTGGCAGCTCATTCCACACTCCCACCACTCTCTGTGTGAAGAAGCCCCCCCCCCCCCAATGTTCCCTTTAAACTTTTCCCTGCTTCACTCATAACCCATGTCCTCTGGTTTTTTTCTCCCTTAGTCTCAGTGGAAAAAGCCTGCTTGCATTCACTCTATCTATACCCATCATAATTTTATATACCTCTAATAAGCCTCCCATCATTCTTCTATGCTCCAGGGAATAAAGTCTTAACCTATTCAACCTTTCTCTGCAACTCAGTTTCTCAAGTCCCGGCAACATCCTTGTAAACCTTCTCTGCACTCTTTCAACCTTATTAATATCCTTCCTGTAATTTGGTGACCAAAACTGCACACAATACTCCAAATTCAGCCTCAACGATGCCTTATACAACCTCACCATAACATTCCAACTCTGAAACTCAATACTTTGATTTATAAAGGCCAATGTACCAAAAGCTCTCTTTACTACCCTATCTACCTGTGACGCCACTTTTAGGGAATTATGTATCTGTATTCCCAGATCCCTCTGTTCTACTGCACTCCTCAGTGCCCTACCATTTACCTTGTATGTTCTACCTTGGTTTGTCCTTCCAAAGTGTAATATCTCACACTTGTCTGCATTAAACTCGAACTGCCATTTTTCAGCCCATTTTTCAAACTGGTCCAAATCCCTCTGCAAGCTTTGAAAACATTCTTCATTGTCCACTACACCCCCAATGTTTGTATCGTCAGCAAATTTGCTGATCCAATTTACCACATTATCATCCAGATCATTGATATAGATGACAAATAACAATGGACCCAGCACTGATCCCTGTGGCACATCATTAATCACAGGCCTCCACTCAGAGAAGCAATCCTCCTCTACCACTCTCTGACTTCTCCAATTGAGCCAATGTCTAATCCAATTTACTACCTCACCATGTATACCTAGCGACTGAATCTTCCTAACTAACCTCCCATGCGGGACCTTGTCAAAGACCTTACTGAGGTCCATGTAGACAACATCCACTGCCTTCCCTTCATCCACTTTCCTGGTAACCTCCTCGAAAAACTCTAACAGATTTGTTAAACATGACCTACCATGCACAAAGCCCTATTGACTCTCCCTAATAAGTCCCGGTCTATCTAAATACTTGTAGATCCTATCTCTTAGTACTCTTTCCAATAATTTACCTACTACCAACTTCAAACTTACTGGCCTATAATTTCCCGGATTACTTTTAGAGCCTTTTTTAAACAATGGAACAACATGAGCTATCCTCCAATCCTCTGGCACCTTACCCATAAATACTGACATTTTAAATATATCTGCCAGGGCCCCTGCAATTTCAACACTAGTCTCCTTTAAGGTCCAAGGGAATAACCTGTCAGGTCCTGGGGATTTATCTACTCTGATTTGCCTCAACATAGCAAGCACCTCCTCCTCTTCAATCTGTATAGGTTCCGTGACCTCACTACCTGTTTGCTTTATTTCCATTGACTCCATGCCAGTTTCCTTAGTAAATACAGACACAAAAAAACCATTTAATATCTCCCCCATTTCTTTTGGTTCCATACAGAGTCGACCACTCTGATCTTCAAGAGGACCAACTTTATCCCTTACTATCTTTTTGTTCTTAATATACCTGTAGAAGCTCTTTGGATTATCTTTCACCTTGACTGCCAATGCTACCTCATGTCTTCTTTTAGCCCTCCTGATTTCTTTCTTAAGTTTTTTTTTGCACTTTTTATACTCAAGTAACTTATTTGCTCCCTGTTTCCTATACATGTCATATATCTCTCTTTTCTTCTTTATCAGAGTTCCAATATCCCTAGAGTACCAAGATTCCTCATCCTTGTTCACTTTGCCTTTAATCCTGACAGGGAACATACAAACTCTGCGCTCTCAAAATTTCTCCTTTGAAGGCCTCCCACTTACCAATCACATCCTTGCCAGAGAACAACCTGTCCTAATCTACGCTTTTTAGATCCTTCCTCATTTCTTCAAAATTGCCCTTCTTCCAGTTTAGAACGTCAACCCGAGGACCAGATCTATCTTTATCCATGATCAAGTTGAAACTAATGGTGTTATGATCACTGGAACCAAAGAGTTCCCCTACACACACTTCCGTCACCTAATAGGCCTCATTTCCTAATAGGAGATCTAATATTGCATCCTCTCTAGTTGGTACCTCTATATATTGATTTACCTTTCTTATTCCTCAGTCCACTCATAAAGTCTCACTGGACAAGTTCCACAGTCTATCCTGACTGAGTACTGCTATGACATTTTCTCTGACAAGTAGCGCCACCCCACCTCCTTTAATACCTCCTGCTTTACAGCATCTAAAACAACGGAACCCTGGAATATTGACCTGCCTTTCCTGCCCCTCCTGCAACCAAGCCTCACTAATGACCACAGCATCAACATAATTTGAACTACTTTCAGTGCATTATCAGCAGCAAAATCTCTTATTTTAACTATTTTTTCTCTCTTTTATGTTTATCTGTATCACAGTGTTGGGCTCCTATCTAAGAAAGGATGTGCTGGCATTGGAGAAGATCCAGAAGTGGCTCACGAGAATGATCCCTATAATGAAAGGTTTTGTTGTCCCCAAGATGGCTCCATGAGGCTGCGACCAAAGCATGCGGCATGGAGGCCAGAAAGCCTGGAGATTGCATGGTGGCCCATGATTGTTCCATTTCTCATTGATTAAAGTGCCAAGGAAGATTAAATTCATCGAGGCAAATGTGGAGAACGAGTAAGTGTTCAGTATCGCCTACCAGCCTCTCACTCGCTCATTGCCGAAGGTGTCTGTGTGTGGCGGTTTCTTGCTCTCTCTCTCTCTCTCTCACTGCTCCTGAGGGAAGATCCTTGCATTTGAGTGATCTCTCTCTCCCTCGCTGCTATCAGCAGATGGGTCCGGACCAAGGTTTAATCGACGGAGACTGTAGATTTGGACTCAGGTTTATGATGTATTCTATTTCTGGTTCTCGTTGCTACTTTTGGGCAATTTTTGAATCGGGACGGCCTGCAGATAATGAACACTGAGCTGGACTGCACTGAAATATGCCTTTTATGCTTTAGAGTCTGTGTTTTCAATTGCTTTTTTTTGTTGCCATTCAAGTATGGGGTGGGGTAAGGGGGAGTTTTGATAGTTTGATTTTTTTTAATGTTGGTCCATAGTTTTTCTTTGTTTCGTGACTGCCTGTGGGGACGTATTTCAGGGTTGCATATTTCATACATGTGTTGATAATAAATGTACTTTGACCTTTGAATATATGGGGAGTATTTAATGGTTCTGAGCCTGTACTCGCTGGAGTTTAGAAAAAGGAGGGGGAAATCTCATTGAAACCTATCGAACATTGAAAGGCCTAGATGAAGTGGATGTGGAGATGTATTTCCCACCGTAGGAGAATCTAGGTCAAACGGGCACAAACTCAGAATAAAACGGCACCCATTTAGAACAGAAATGAGGAGAAACTTCTCCAGAGTGGAGAATCTGTGCAATTGCCACAGACAGCTGCAGAGGCCAAGTCATTATAAATATTTAAAGCAGGAGTTGATAGGTTCTTGATTATTAAGAGCGTAAAAGATACAGGGAGTAAGCAGGAGAATGGGATTGAGAGGAATAATATATCAGCCATGATGCAATGGCAAAGCAGACTCAATGCATTGAATGGCCTAGCTCAGCTCCAATGACTTACAACTTTATAGATTATTCTGGAGTTATGACATTATGAATGGTATAATTTTGGATCAACTGAGAACCAGTCTTCAGGAAAGGAAACCTGTACAGAATTTAACTTCCAACAGATACACTGTGGCTGGTGAACCCATTCATTGTTTGTGCAATGGGATATTCTAATTCTGTTCCATTCAAACTACATAGGGAAAGTCAATTTGGACATTGTTAATGGTGTACCCCTGCAACTTAAAGAATACTGCAGGATAAGTTTTGGCACTTAACATGATTAGTTGTACAGTCATCACTCAACTCTGTAACCAAAAGGGCACATTTTGGGTGTCTGGAGTTTGTACTCGAAAGGTTTTTGGAACAAACACCAGTATTGAAGATTCAAAGGGGTTCTGTTATTTGGGGTGTGCTACCATTGTAAATATGTAATTCTGTACATTTACCTGAATATATTCAAGATGATAAAGAGAAGTAAGTGATTATAGCAATTGAAACTGTAGTTAATTGTTTATTGTTATCTTTGTGTTGAAGAAGCAGATGTCATCCTATCAGGAGAATGAGATACTCTTGGACTCTCTCTTGTGAAGGCTCGCTGTCTGAATAAGGACTTGTATTTCCCACTTACTGCTTCCATGTGGCTCAGTTCTTAGTTGATAGGACACTCTACTCCCAAGGCCTGGTTCTGGCAGAAGCTTTCATTACAAGGGTGGGCAATGTGGGAGATCAAGTAGGCCTTTCAATGGCTTGTCATTTTGTTCACTTAGAATGCTTTATGTTCATGGGGATAATGTACTTATTGGAAAAAAAACTATTTTATCTATCTTCACATTATTCAAGAACAGCAGCAACATCAAATCCCGCACCATCAACATCATGGGAGTAGCACCTTAGGATTTTATTCACTGAGCTGAGAAGAATGACAGAGGTGTACAAAATCATGAGAGGCATGAGATGCACAGTAGTCTAGTGGCTGGCACAATGCTTTACATAATGAGCAACCCAAGTTCAATTCCCGCTGCTGCCTGCAAGGAGCTTGTACATTATCTCTGTGACTGTGTGGGTTTCCTCCGGGTTCTCCGGTTTCCTCACACAGTGTAAGGATGTACTGGTTGGTAAGTTAAATGGTCATTGTAAATTGTCATGTGATTTGGCTTGGTTTAAATCTGGTGGGCTGGGGGGGATGGATGGCGCAGCTTGATGGGACGGAAGGGCTTAATCTGTGCTGCATGTCAACAAGTAAAAATAACAAATAAAAAAATGAGAAACACACGCAATCTTTTTCCAAGATTCGGAAATCAAACTAAAGGGCATATATTTAAGCTGAGGAAAGAGTTTTAAAATGAGCCCAAGAGGCAACTTTTTCACCCAGAGGGTGGTTTGAATGTGGAATAAGGTGCCAGAGGAAATAGTTGAGGCAGGTACATTAGTATTTAAAAGAGAGATGGACATGTACATGGATAGGAAATGTTGAGAAATGGTCTAAATGTAGGCAAATAGGACTACCTTAGATGGGTACCTTGGTTGGCGTAGACCGGGGTCCCCAATTTTTTTTATGCCATGGACCAATAGCATTAAGCAAGGGGTCAGTTGGGAACCCCTTGGCATAGGCTGATTAGGCCTGTTTCTATGCTGTTTGACTCTCTATAGGGTCACCAAGGGGCAGGCAGCATACAATCACAGTCAGAAGGAGTATGGCTTAAACAAATACTTTGTCAAAGAGACAAATTAGATGGTTATGACATTAAAAATACCTAATTGTGTTAAATAAATAATATACTGTATAAATGAATTAAGCTGCATATTACTCGAAAAATTATTGTTTAAATGAGGTAAAGGACAAAGATCTTGTACTACAAATTTTGAAAGCACTGCAATAATGAAGGTTAATGAAACCAGAAAAATAAACCAGACATTAGAAGCACAGAGGAGAAAAGCAGAATAGAAATTTGGTTTTAACGACAGGGAGCATTTCTGCTTGTCATGTTATAAAAATAATTTAGAGGACTAACTCTGCAATGGGCAGCCCCAAGCCCAGCTGTGAAAGGAGCAAGGTTGGGCACAGGGCTAGCAACACTATACAGTAATAACCCAGAGCTATAGAGCTACCCCTAACAGAAGCTCCTAAGACCTCAATCCTGGGAGAGGAAGATGGGCTAACCTTGAAAGAGAGGCCCAAGACAGAGGACACTGGCAAGCTGCTGTCGACCCCAGTAAGGGTGATGGACTTAAGCAAGTTAAGTAATTTAGAGGACTGGTTCTATCCATAAGAAAAGGAGGTATAGATTGGGCTGCATTTCTCTTGGTGTCTTACCAGAAAAAGAAAAGAAAATTATAATTATACCACTATAACTAAGAGGAATATTTGTGCAAAACATGGTATTTACTGTCAATGTACAACTGTAAAATTCGTAAAAATTGAGCAGACGCTGGAAATCCAGAATGCAACAAACACACACAAAATGCAGGAGAAACTCAACAGGTGAGGCAGCATCTCTGGGGACTTGACGAAGAGTCTCAGGCAGAAATGTCAACTGATTTGTTCATTTCCATAAATGCTGCCTGACCTGCTTAACTGCAAAAATTCTATCCTCTTGAAGTCAATGAAGAAAATTGATCAGTCCTTAGAAAATGAGGATTAATTTCCTTGAGAAACAACAAAACATGCTGCATCCATTAACAGAGTGATATTCACAATATGGGCCACATGATTGATCATTAAGAACCCCCATCATCCAGGACAGGTTCCCTTCTTAGTACAGGCTCCGAAATACCCAAATCCAAAATTTTTTTGAGTGCTGACATGACGTCACAAATGGAAAATTCCACATGGTGCTGGGAAGTCCCCCAGGCGATGTGCAGGTCTCTGTACATCACAGACAGTTCTGAGAATTAATGAAAAACATAAAAACACACATAAAGTGAAAAATGAATATCTCAATAATGTATTGAAAGAGTGGATTCCTCAGCACTGGAGTGAACATATGCAGGTTAACGGTACGCTGATCATGAAACAAGCATAGATCTATCACGACAAACTGAAGGTAATTGTGAATATTCAACAGGCTGGTTACAGAAATTTAAGAAAAGTCACGGCATTAAGTTTTTAAAGATTAAAAAAATTAAAGATAAAGCATCTGCTGGCCATGAAGCAGCAGAGAAATTCATTGAGTTTGCCAAGATCATCGCTGATGAAAATCTAAGACCAGAACAAGTCTACAATGCTGATTGTTTTTATACCTTACATAAAACCTAAAGTTTAAAAAAAACAAATTCAGTGTATTGTACGCTTTTTATCAAAACATAGATGGAGACTGAAAGGCTGTTGTTGTTCAACAGTTGATTCAGGTATTCTCCCAATGCTGCTTTTCTTACTAGGTTTCATTATTAATTAAGAGTATGTAATAACAAGTGTAAGACAAAGACTGCCTATCTGTAACACACAAATTCACAGTTGGAACTGATGGCGAGCTTTGTCATTATATATTCCAAAATTCAAACAAATCCAAAATCTGAAACACTTTCAGCCCCAAGCATTTCGGATAAGGGTACTCAACCTATACTACCATGAAGGAGGAGGTAAAGGAGTCTGAAGGCACACACTCAAAGTCTGGGGTATAGTTACTTTCCCTCCACCATCAGATTTCTGAATGGACAGTGAACCCATGAACACAACCTATTTTTGCACTAATATGATGTTATGAGATATTATACGGTGGCCATTATAGAGACTTGGATGGCTCAGGGACAGGATTGGTTACTTCAAGTACCGGGTTTTAGATGTTTCAGAAAGGACAGGGAGGGAGGCAAAAGAGGCTGGGGCGTGGCACTGTTGATCAGAGATAGTGTCACGGCTGTAGAAAAGGAGGAAGACACAGAAGGATTGTCTGTGGGTAGAAGTTAGGAACAGGAACGGGTCAATAACTCTACTCCGTGTTTTTTATAGGCTGCCCAATTAGTAACAAGGATACCGAGGAGCAGATAGGGAAACAGATCCTGGAAAGCTGTATTAACAGAGTTGTCGTGACAGGAGATTTTAATTTCCCAAGTATTGATTGGTATCTCCCTAGAGCAAGGGGTTTCAATGGGGTGGAGTTTGTTAGGTGTGTTCAGAAAGGTTTCTTGACACAGTTTGTAGATAAGCCTACATGAGGAGAGGCTGTACTTGATTTGGTATTGGTAAATGAGTCTGGTCAAGTGTCAGATCTCTCAGTGGGAGAGCATTTTGGAGATATTGATCACAATTCTATCTCCTTTACAATAGCATTGGAGAGATAGGAAGAGACAAGTTAGAAAAGCGTTTAATTGGAGTAAGGAGAATTATAAGGCTATCAGGCAGGAAATTGGAGGCTTAAATTGGAAACAGATGTTGTCAGGGAAAAGTACAGAAGAAATGTGGCAAATATTCAGAGGATATTTGTGTAGGGTTCTGTATAGGTACGTTCCAATGAGACACAGAAGTTATGGTAGGGTACAGGAACCGTGGTGCACAAAGGCTGTAATAAATCTAGTCAAGAAGAAAAGAAAAGCTTACAAAAGGTTCAGAGAGCTGGGTAATGTTAGCGATCTAGGAGATTGTAAGGCTACCAGGAAGGAGCTTCAGAAGGAAATTAGGAGAGCCAGAAGGGGCCATGAGAAGCCCCAATTTCCTTAATTGGCGGGCAGAATTAAGGAAAACCCCAAGGCATTCTACAAGTATGTGAAGAGCAAGACGTGAATGAATAGGACCTATCAAGTGTGACAGTGGGAAAGTGAGTATGGAATCAGAGGAAACAGCAGAGGTTTTGCTACAACAAGTGTATGGGACATTGGAAAAAAAGTTGAATTTCCCCATGGGGATGAATAAAGTATCTATCTATCTATCTATCTAATGAATACTTTACTTCAGTATTCACTATGGAAAAGGATCTTGGTGATTGTAGTGATGACTTGCAGCAGACTGAAAAGCTTGAGCATGTAGATATTAAGAAAGAGGATGTGCTGGAGCTTTTGGAAAGCATCAAATTGGGTAAGTCGCCGGGACTGAACAGAATGTACCCCAGGCTACTGTGGGAGGCAAGGGAGGAGATTGCTGAGCCTCTGGCGATGATCTTTACATCATCAATGGGGACAGGAGAGGTTCCAGAGGATTGGAGGGTTGCCGACGTTCCTTTATTCAAGAAAGGGGTTAGAGATAGCCCAGGAAATTATAGACCAGTGAGTCTTACCACAGTGGTTGGTTAAGTTGATGGCGAAGATCCTGAGAGGCAGGATTTATGAACATTTGGAGAGGTATAATATGTTTAGGAGTAGTCAGCATTGCTTTGTCAAGGGCAAGTCATGCCTTACGAGCCTGATTGAATTTTTTGAGGATGTGACCAAACACATTAATGAAGGAAGAGCAGTAGATGTAGTGTATATGGATTTCAGCAAGGCATTTGATAAGGTATCCCATGCAAGGCTTATTGACAAGGTAAGGAGTCATGGGATCCAAGGGGACATTGCTTTGTGGATCCAGAACTGGCTTGCCCACAGAAGGCAAAGCGTGGTTGTAGACAGGTCATATTCTGCATGGAGGTCGGTGACCAGTGGTGTGCCTCAGGGATCTGTTCTGGGACCCTTACTCTTTGTGATTTTTATAAATGACCTGGATGAGGAAGTGGAGGGATGGGTTAGTAAGTTTTCTGATGACACACAAGTTGGAGGTGTTGTGGATAGTGTGGAGGGCTGTCAGAGGTTACAGCAGGACATTGATAGGATGCAAAACTAGGCTGAGAAGTGGCAGATGGAGTTCAATCCAGATCCAGTGAAGTGGTTCATTTTGGTAGGTCAAATATGATGGCGGAATATAGTATTAATGGTAAGACTCTTGGCAGTGTGGAGGATCAGAGGGATCTTGGGGTCTGAGTCCATAGGACACTCAAAGCTGCTGTGCAGGTTGAGTCTGTGGTTAAGAAGGCGTATGGTGTATTGGCCTTCATCAATCGTGGAATTGAATTTAGGAGCCAAGAGGTAATGTTGCAGCTATATAGGACCCTGGTCAAACCCCACTTGGAGTACTGTGCTCAGATCTGGTCGCCTCACTACAGGAAGGATGTGGAAGCCATAGAAAGGATGCAGAGGGGATTTACAAGGATGTTGCCTGGATTGGGGAGCACACCTTATGAGAATAGGTTGAGTGAACTCGGCCTTTTCTCCTTGGAGCGAAGGAGGATGAGAGGTGACCTGATAGAGGTGTACAAGATGATGAGAGGCATTGACCGTGTGGATAGTCAGAGGCTTTTTTCCAGGGCTGAAATAGTTGCCACAAGAGGACACAGGTTTAAAGTGCTGGGGAGTAGGTACAGGGGAGATGTCAGGGGTAAGTTTTTTTTTTAAACACAGAGTGGTGAATGCGTGGAATGGGCTGCCAGCAACGGTGGTGGAAGCGGATACAATAGGGTCTTTTAAGAGGCTTTTAGATAGGTACATGGAGCTTAGTAAAATAGAGGACTATAGGTAAGCCTAGTAATTTCTGAGGTAGGGACATGTTCACCACAACTTTGTGGGCCAAAGGGCCTGTATTGTGCTGTAGGTTTTCTGTGTTTCTAATTATTTAATTTTTATATTTCTTATTGAAATTTATAGTACTTTTATGTATTACACTGTACTGCTACTACATAACAACAAATTTCAGGACATATGCCAGTGGTAATAAGCCAAATTCTGATGGTTTCTACAGATACAAGATATAGTACCATGCCATTTGAAAAAAAATGCAGTTCTACACCTTTAAAGCTCTATCCCCCACATGGTCAGATATGAGAAGTAGCTGCCACCCCAAGCATTGAATGTTTCATAATTCACTTATTGAACTTAAAACAGAAAATTATGAAAGAACCATTGCTATACAACCCAAGATACCTACTGAGTCACCACCATACATTAGTTAATCAGACCACCAGGTCGTGATCTTTCTCCCTGTACACAAACAGAAACTGAAAGAGAGGATCCAGTCCAAAAACTCATGTAGCCTTGCTCTGATGAAACAGCTCTTCCTACACTACATCAATGACTGCATTTGTGCTACTTCTCTATCTCTGGACCCACTTGGTGGTGCAATAATATCAGCACCAGACTCCGGAGCGAAGGTTCTCGAGTTCGAAACCAAGTTGGGTTGAGTGTCGAGCTGGCAACTCGGCCTCGTAAAAACAAAAATAGCTTGCTAGGGAAACACCGTCATGACGGTGCCCTAATAACTCCACTGCCAAGTTAAGAGCTATTCTTCTTCTTTCTCTGGAGGCAGTCTATATACTGAAACCTTCTATAAGCCCACTGATACTCACAATTACCTGGACTATACCTCTTCCCACCCTCTCACTTGCAGACATTTTTAACCTCACCCTGCTTCAACCTGAGGTTCCTACCTGCTGAGCTTGTCGACTTCATCAATTTTGCCTCCAACTTCTACCCTGCCCTCAAATTTACTTGGTCCATTTCCGACACCTTCCTCCCCTTTCTCGATCTGTCTCTATCTCTGAAGACAGTCATCTACTGATACCTTTTATAAACACACTGATACTCTTAGTCAACTTAATCAATTTCCAGCCTGTCCTCAAATTCACTTGTTCCATCGCTGACACCTCCCTCCCCTTTCTTGATCTCTCTTTCTCCATCTCTGGAAACAAAATGTCAACTGACATCTTTTATAAACCTACTGATTCCCATGGTTATCTCAACTATACCTCTTCCCACCCTGTCGCCTGCAAAAATGCTATTCCCTTTTCTTAGTTTCTTCACTTCTGCCGCATCTGTTCGCAAGGTGACGTTTTCCTTTCCAGGACATCAGCAAAGTCCTTTTGAAATAATGGGGTTTCCCTCCCTCTACAATTGATGCTGCCTCACCCGCATCTCCTCCATTTCCCATACATACACGGTTATCTCATCTTCTCATCACAGTAGAGTCCCTCGTCCTTACCTACCACTCCATCATCCTCTGCATCCACTCACAAACAAGAGAAAGTCTGCAGATGCTGGAAATCCAAGCAACACACACTAAATGCTGGAGGAACTCAGCAGGCCAGGCAGCATCTAAGGAAAAGAGTACAGACGACATTTTGGGCCGAGACATCGACTGTATTCTTTTCCATAGATGCTGCCTGGCCTGCTGAGTTCCTCCAGCATTTTGTGCCTGGTGCTTGAGCCTCCACATCCAATGCATTATCCTCTGCAACTCCCACCACCTCCAAAGGGATCCTACCACTAAACATATCTTTACCTCCCCACTCACTGTTCCCCACAGGGATCGCACCCTCTGCAATTCCCTTGTCCATTCATCCCTCCCTGCTAATCTCCCTCCAGACACATCACTAAGTGGCATATAAATGCTACACCTGTCCCTAGACCTCCTCCCTCACCTGCATTCAGGGCCCCAAACAGTCCTTCCAGGTGAGGCAACACTTCACTTGCTGGGGTTGTATATTGCGCCCGATGAGGCCTCCTGTACATCGGTGAGACCCGTTTGTAAATTGGGGGACTGCTTCGTCACAACCACCACCATAAGCGAGACTCCCCAACGGCCAAACATTTTAATTCCAATTCCAACATGTCAGTTCCAAGATGAGGCCACCCTCAGGATGGAGGGGCAACACCTTATATTCTGCCTAGATACCCTCCAACCTCATGATATGATTACCGATTTCTCTTGCTCTTTAATCTCCAATATGTTACTATACGACCACAATACACTGTGTAATGATTTCATCCATATGAACACTATGCAAGATTCTCACTGAATCTCAGTACACGTGACAATAATAAAAACAATTCCAGTTCCAGAAACTCAGCCAATCAAGATGTTCTTTCGGAAGGAAAAAAAACATTAAAGGTTTCGGGTCAGCTACCTTTTCTCAGACTGGTTGTGAGGAATGCTCCCTAACTAGAACTACTTAATTGGTTCCTCCTTCCTCCGATACTGACTGTCCTTACAGTATTTTCTGTTTCATATCTGTCCTTACTGGGTTTAATTACTGGACGCCTTTGCTATTGTCTTACATTGGTTTCACCTCAGTGTTAGCTCCACGACAAGTGCGGACACATCTGCCCATCGACCCTCGAGAGAGAGCCGCTTGCTGGAGGCGTAGCCGAGCTCAAAGCCGGGGATGAGTGGGAACGGCCTACAGGCCCGCCCTCCCTCCCTCCCTCCCTCCACCCACTTGCCGCGGAAAGGCGCCCACTCTCCGGGAACAGCTCTCAGCCCCAAGGACGAGGGTCAGACGCAGGGCCTGAGGTCTCTTCCCCGCCGAATGCACCGCCACTGCGGGTTAAACCCAGCTCTTGCCTACCTGCCGCCACCGTGCGCGCCACAACGCGCGGGCTCCCGAGCTGCCGTCCGCGCCCACAACGCGCGGGCTCCCGAGCCGCCGTCCGCACCCACAACGTGCGGGCTCCCGAGCAGTCCCTGCCGCCTGCGCGCGCGCGGTCCAGGTGGCTCCCCCTGGTGGTAGTTATCGCGTTTCTAATTCCCGTTCCTCACCTCATACAGAAAATTCTGTGTTGTTGCTCTGCCGAATCTCTCGTATTTGTGCCGTGGTGGCCTATCTCACTGGGGCTCAATGTTGTACTCAATCTCACTGTCTGATCCTCCTTTTTCCCTGGGCAAGAGCTGGGTTGAATTGGAAACAGGAATTTTACGTAGAACACCATTGACTTTGGAAGCCTAAGGTAAAAGCTGGAAGCACCCTGCAGGTTGGGCAACATCAAGCGGAGTGGAGCAGCATTGTTGACCATATCCTGGATCAGGCCTGAGAAGAGAGATGGCCAGCGTATGATTGTCAAATTAATAGATAACTCCTGGTGAAGTAAAAGAGGTGTTAAAACACATCAGTCCAAACAATCATAAAGCACTAATTTACACCATACTGTCCCAAGGGAACAGTATGCCATCCCTGCTCCTGGGATGAAAACTGAGCCACTGGCTAAATTACTAAGGGCACAATTTAAACGAAGGCTCAACTATAGCTGAAGGCAGAGAAATGAGGATAGTACCTATGAATAGCAAGGTACAAAGCTGACTGTTGTTTTATACGTATTCAAAAAATTCTGTATTTCTGGGCAGTTTAACAATGTGTTACATACCCCGTAACTGGGTGTCTGACCAGCAGAGAAAGAAGAATCCGTTGGAGTCTGGTGGTACTATATTCAAAAGTGTTTATTAGTAAAATAAGCAAATCAATATCAATAATGCAAATATATAGATAATACACATTAGCAATAATAAACCTAAAAATGTGGGAATAATAATAAACAAGCTCTATCGATGTCTAGGGGATAATGAATTGTCACATGTCAGTATAAAGTTCAGTTCAGTTCATACGTGCTGAGGTAGATGTTGGTTGTTGTGTTGTAGTCGTTAGAGAGAGAGAGAGAGAGAGCGAGCAGTAACAGCTACAGGCAGGCAAACCTTCCTTTACGTTCTTGATCCGTCATGTCGTTGTTGTGGCCATTCAGTTATGACCCCTCTGTCCTTCAGCTAGACCGTTCTTCTGTGGTGGACTCATCACTCTGGCATGAGTGGACACACACACAGGTCCCCACCGGCCCTGCTATAACACTGAGTTTTACTGACCGATCTCTTTGTTCGGTCTCCGATGCCCCACACCTTCCCGTGGGTTCCAACACTCAATCAGTGCTCAATGGTGTGTCTTCTGGTGTGTCTGAGGGATGTCTCCCCAGACCTCACTTTTATCCCTACTCACAGGGTCTCAGTTGTCAATCAATTTTGAATGACTGTGTCCATCAAAACAGCCCGCTCCGGCTGTCCACTGAGGAATGTTAATGAACAGAATGGTATAAGATAAATAACCCTCTCAGAAGTCATAATACGGTGAATCAACAAGTCTCTCTCCCCTCTCTTATCAGCAGCAGATGTTCTTGCATGTTCTCTTTCCCATCTCCCTCTCTCATGAGCAGCATAGCAACAGTAACGGTTTGTGATTCTCCGGGGGGGGGGGGGGGGGGAGGGGGGAACATGGGCAACTCTGCACCCTTCTGCCCATCCTTCATACCAAATGAATGTGATGGTAGTGTAGGGGTTAGCATGACACTATTACAGCTTGGACATTGGAGTTCAGAGGTCAATTCTGGCACTGCCTGGAAGAAGTTTGTACATTCTCCCCATGAACTGTGTGGGTTTCTTCCGGGTGCTCTGGTCTCCTCCCACATTTCAAAAGCATACTGGTTAGTAGGTTAATTGTCATTGTAAATTGTCCTGTGATTAGGCTGGGGTTAAATAGTAGGACTGTGGGCTCATTGAACTGGAAGGGCCTGTCCTGTGCTGTGTTCTTAAATTAACAAGACCACAACCAGTGGGAGCAGAATTAGGCCATTGAGTCTGCTGTGGCATTTCATCATAGCTGATCCAATTTTCCTCTCAGCCCTCACTATAAATAAATAAATAAAACTGAGTTACTCATTTGTAAAACTAGCCAGTCTTAAATTTATCCCCCATCCCCTCCTAAAGTGCAAATTTACTAAAGCTCATCCAGAATCAATATTATAATGTGACAATGTACGATGTGATTTCTATGCCAGAGTCTACATAGCTTAATGACACAGTACACAGTGCTGGAGGAATGCAGCAAGTCAAGAAGCATCTATGGAGAGTCAATGTTTTGGGCTGAGCTCCTCAATCAGGACTCAGTTTGAAATGTTTCCATGGATGTTGCTTGACCTGCTGGGTTTTGTCAGCTTTTTGTCTCTGTTACTCTGTATTTCCAGTGTCCGAACAATCTCTTTTGTTAACGACCCACAGAAATTACTCTGAAGTTGTGAAAGGTAAATGAGCTGTTTTGTGGATGATTAGGGTCAGCCTAGCAGGGAAAATGAGGGAAGTGAGCAAACATAACTCTGAGGAAGAGCAGAGCTTCCATTGCAAATAATCTTTCTTTAAATATCATCCCAGCATTCTTAAAATTTCTGTGAGTAGGTGACATTAACGGCCAAGATGATCAGGTGTCTTATTCAATATTGACTTTGATCTGTACTTGGCTAAAGAGCTCTTCTGGTTGGATTGAAAATTACCACAATCCTTTGAGTGAACTGAATTACTAGGCTCTAATTTTTGAGATTGTAGCTCTTTGTTTTGCATTCCTCCATTAAAGCAAAGATATTGTCATAATCAATGCAATGAAATATTTAGCTTAGGATGCAGAATGGTCTCAGATTTGCTGAAAGAGACTGGAGAAGCCAGGTTGCTCTCCTTTGAACAGAGAAAGGGGGAAGGCTGAGAGGTGATTGTGATTAGTGTACACAATAGTGAAGGACCTAGAGCACATAAATTTAGAGAATCTGTTTCCAATAGCCAAATGGCCAAGAACCAGCAGACAAAGGTACACAGCCACTGGATAAAGAAGCAGGGACATGAAGAGGAAGAACTCCTCAAGTTTAAGTTTATTTATTATCAATGAACATATATGTCAGCATATACTAGGCTGACATTCATTTTCTTGCAGACATTCAGGGTAGCTACAAAGAAACACAATAGAATGAATGAAGAAACTACACACAAAGATGGGCAACCAACCAACTGTGCAAGTACAAAAATCAAATAATAGTGATAAATAAATAATGTTGAGAACAAGAGTTGAACAGACCTTGAGAGTGAGTCCATAGGTTGTAGAATCACTTCAGAGTTGAGGTTATTCACACTGGTTCAGGAGTCTAATGGTTGAGGGGTAATAACTGTTTTTGAACCTGGTACCTCCTTCCTGGCAGCCGTGAGGAGACAATGTGGCCTGGATAGCAGTGGTCCCTGATGTTTTTCACTCCTTGAAGAGATGTTGGAAGCAGATTCAAATGTTAGTTTTTGAAAATGATTCCTGTGGGAAAAGTTGCTGGACTACGGGAAAAGAGTGGGGGCAGGTGTCTATAGATTATTCTGAAATTAACAGAGCGGGTAGAATGGATGCAAAGGCTTCCTTTTGTGTTGACTTTTGGATAAGTCTTTGAATCCTGATGTCTTTTATAATCACCTTAATCAGGTCTTTCTTCAATTTTCAATACCTGAATTGATCTTCCCCTTCCCATTTTGTTGCTTGTCTCTTGGGGACTTGTTTTGGCACTAGACAGAGTTGGCATTTTCAGTAAAGGGCTGAACTACTGTGTAGTGACTGCGTTCAGATCCAATTTCCCCCTCGAAGATCTGACCCAATTGGAATGTTCACCTACTCCATAGACCTCTGACATGCAAAGGTGAAATTGAAGAATTAGGGGCAATTCCTTTCTGAAAGAATAATTCAAGCTGTAATGTAAGTGACAGTGACACGCTTAGATACTGGAATAGCTTTCACAGGTCGTGATCTACGTCCAGAGGAAGTTGTTCAGAAACGAGTCTGGCGTTGTCAGCATCTGCGTTCGGAGTTTGTTTGGAAAGGCTCACAGAAGAAGCAGAGACCCACAAAATCCTACAGGCCATTAGGTCCAAAGTGGCCGCACGCTCTCCTGCTCTCTCCCTATCTGGCTCAGATATTGTGCGGACAGGGACCGGCAGATAAGCTGGTAGAAATAAAACCTTTCGGTAAACATTTCCATCCGACGAGATACTGATTTTGAAATATGCTGATTCCGCCCTCCCTTCAGAAAAGGAATGGGAGGGGTTGTAGAGTGGAAGGAGGGCTTTCGACCCATCGAATTCACGCCGCGACAGATTTTTATGAAACAAATGGTTGTGTTTAAGTTCGAAGTTGGTTAGTTTATCCCTCTGCCTCTGATGTCCTGTCTCCCTTACACTATGCTCGCTGTGCTGTAACCGGAATCTGTCTCCACAACGTTTAACGGGAAAGCCTTGGCCTGAGTTTTATTTTGTCGGTGGTATTTTCCTTCTGTTTTCGCCTTTCTCTTCTATACACCGCCATACACACAAACAGCGCCTCCTGTTCATGACCAGCACTCGGCTCCAGCATTTCCCCACAACAGAATCGAACGCTTGTGTGTAAACGCAGAACCAGATGCGGGGCGCGCGCGCGCGTTTGTATATGTGCGTGTGCCTGTGTGTACGCATGTGTGTGTGTGCGCGCGTTTGTATATGTGCGTGTGCCTGTGTGTACGCATGTGTGTGTGAGTGCGCGCGTGTTTGCGTATGTGCGTGTGCCTGTGTGTACGCATGTGTGTGTGTGTGCGCGCGTTTGTATATGTGCGTGTGCCTGTGTGTACGCATGTGTGTGTGAGTGCGCGCGTGTTTGCGTATGTGCGTGTGCCTGTGTGTACGCATGTGTGTGTGTGTGCGCGCGTTTGTATATGTGCGTGTGCCTGTGTGTACGCATGTGTGTGTGAGTGTGCGCGCTTTTGTGTATGTGCGCGTGTGTTTCTGTGTGTGTTTGTGTATGTGTGCGTGTGTGTGTGTTTATGTGTCTGTGTGTGTGTGTGTGTGCGCGCGTGTGTGTGTGTCTATGTGTGTGTTTGTGTGTGTGTATGGGTGCATGTTTGTGTTTGTGTCTGTGTGTGTGGGTGCGTGTGTGTTTGTGTGTGTGCTTGTGTGTGTTTCAGTGTGTGTTTGTGTATGTGTGTTTGTATGTTTGTGTCTATTTGTGTGTTTATTTTGTGTCTGTGTGTGTCTTTGTGTTTGTGTGTGTTTGTGTGTGTGCGTGTGTGTTTCTGTGTGTCCGCGAACGTGTGTTTCTGTGTGTTTGTCTGTTTGCGTGTGTGTGTGGGGGGGGTGCGTGTGTGTTGTTGTATGTTTGTGTCTGTGTGTTTGTGTGTGTGTGTTTCTGTGTGTGTGTGGGGGGGGGGAGGTGGCGGGTGATATTTGTGTCAGGAAGCACATGTCCTACGACATCGCGAAGAAAGCAGTTGCAGGTAACCGGAGGGAGTGAAAAGAAGAAGAACTAACAATGGGCCCAATCGGTATCTTTTGCTACCTTCCCTCACATTCATTTAAATGGGTAGTGCTTGTTGGCAGAGATAAAACGGCAGTATGATTTCCCAAACCAATTCAACGTTTCTGATGAAGGGTCTCGGCCCGAAAAGTCCTCTCCACGGATGCTGCCTGACCTGCTGAGTTCCTCCAGTATTTTATATGTATTGCTCTGGACTTCCATCATCTGGAGATTTTCTGGCGTTCTAAACGTTCCTGTGGCCTTTATGTGTGCTCACCAACATCTAATTTTGCAGAATCTTGTGATCTTGAGCACGTATGCGTATCATCCTCAGAGGAGACAGAGTACCGAAGAGCTAAATATGAATGTGTCCGTGCACGAATCTGTATTGTACTGATACTGTGTTGAGTCCCGATGAAGGGTCTCGCCTCGAAACGTCGACTTTCCAGAGATGCCGCCTGGCTGCTGAGTTTCCCAGCAATCTGTATGTGTTCTCCGTATTGTAGGGCCGCGTTAGTGTTCGCACATGCGCGAGATTGCGTGTCCAATGTTCACGTGCATAAGTGTGCACGCCAATTTGTTGGTGTATTCATACTCATCAGTGTGGGCATTCCGGGCATGGCGCTCTCCAAGCTTCCAGTGTACTTTCGCTCTCCTGTAGTTTCAGATCAGTGCGAAGAGCCCGTTCTCCGTGGAACCTCTGTCTTGTTACAAGGAGGTTCCAGAGTCAGATTTAAGTTTAATATCACTGTCGTATGTCGTGGAATGTTATTTTGCGGCAGTGCTACATTGCAACACATGATAAAAACTATTACTTACATAAAAACTATGTGTAAGTTAAGTAAGTAGAGCAAAAGGAGAACAGAAAAGGAAAAATAAATAGCGAGGTGGTCTCGTTGGCTTATTGGTCATTCAGAAATCTGATGGCGGAGGGTAAGAAATTGTTTCTACAACATTGATTGAGTGTGTTCAGGCTCCTGTACCTCCTCCTTGAGGATAGCAAATGAGAAGAGGGCATGGCCTGGGTGATAGGGGCCCTTAATGATGGATGCCGTCTTTCTGAGGCATCTCCTTCTGAAGATGCCCTCGATGCTGGGGAGCCGAGTGTCCATGATGGAGCTGGCGGGGTTTGCAACCCTCTGCAGGTTTCTTTTCGATCTTGTGCAGCGGCCCTCCAAACCCGAAGATGAAGCAGCCAGTTGCAATGCTCTCCGCGGTACCTCTGTGGAAATCCGGCGGCAAAAGCTGCGGCTGAGGCTCGTTTGAGCGAACCACGGGCCCGCGTGGCACAGGCTGGCACGGCCTGTGTGGTGCCTCCCGTCTCTCCTCCCTCATTTCATTTACAACATATCTTTAATTAGGCGGAACTAGCCAATGCTAACTCCTAAAGAGAACGTAAAGAGAAGAACAACCGAATTACCTCTTAGAAGGTTAGCTCTGTGTTAAAATTGAAAGGGCAACAGGTGGAAATTAAATAACTTTACAGGTTGGGTTAAAGGATCTTTTAAGAGCAGATTTAGGGATTAGTCAGATGTTATTGCTGGTATAAAATTAAACAGCGTAGAGCTCTGGGGAGTGTAGCGATCTGAGAGATTAATATATTGTGGAATTGTGCGCACAATGCCTCGCTATTGTGGTGATGTATGAGAGAATAGTGAATGGGATGGAACATATGCAGCCTGTCACCGCAGGTGCCGACATCTGTTCAACTCGAGGCAGATGCTTATAGAAAGCGATGGAGTCTCCCCGACCCCGGCCCGTCCCATTCAGAGCCCATTGCTCTATACTTAGTGAAATAAATCAGATCACATTGCACAGCAATGCTAAGTCAACGGTGCAAATATTCTGTAAACTATCGGAATTCACTCTGGATATTAAAAAACGTGTCGAGGTTGCCAATATTTTGGTTGTAGTATTATTGTGAGTTAGAAGCGGGGCGTGCGGTGCCAGAGAGACTGTTTTCCGTTATCCAAACACTTCTACGCGAAGGTTGATTAGTACGAAAAAAAAAGTAACTACAAACGCGCATTAAACAGCGCAACAATTACACAAACACCTGCAAATCCCGGCGCAGCCAGATCGAGCGATTAAACAAACCATTTTCCCTTTAGTGAACTAAACATTGCATAATTAGCGGACGACTTTCAATAACACAACCAGGCAATGGTAGTGCAGAGGAAATGTTGAATTAAATGTATTGATATATCGATCTAGGGATCTCTCTCCACCCCCCCCCCCCCATCTGGCGAGAAGTTGCCCGGTGCTTTTAACAATATGTTCACATCGAAGTTAAACTGTATAAATAAAGAATTTGCTGGGGTAAATACAAATACCTTCTACCTAGCTGTAAACTCGCGTCAAAGTTTGAATTTCACAACATTGCAGCCGCAACTTTTAAGCGGCATTTCATTGCTGGATTTCAGATGCTTCGAATGTGCCGAGATACAAATATAAAATGCTAAGGATTTTTAAAAGAAGCGCTGTTTTTCGTCATGGCCGTAACAACGAATGACCATGTTTAGTAAAGATTCCTTTTGTTCTTCTATGTGAAAATAAATCAGGGATAATATGCAGAGTAACACACAAAACGCTGGTGGAATTCAGCATCTGCAGAAACTCTTGTGTTAGAGATAACGTGCACACTTCCAAATTGCGGCAGCCTTCACTGGCGCTACCAATCTGTTAGCTGGGAGCTAATTGTAGCCTGGAGTTATGCGCAATCCTCTGTCACAAGTCGAAGGGGTTCTTCCAATCAGGTTGAGAATTAGCCCCGGAGCCGGCAGATGTTGCGAGCAGACATCGGCACGCGACCGCGCGCAGCTCCGCAAAAAAATTCAGCAAATAATCTGAGTTTTCGTTTTTATTGTGCTGGAAGTAAGGAACGGTACACACCAGTTTATCTTTCTCACCTCATCCCTACCTTTTCTCATATTCTCTATCCCTTAAGCGGAAATGAATGAGATTTAAAAAAAATTAGAGATCAGGGAGCACTCTGAATTGGGCAGCCGGGGTGTATAAAGACACGTAGTGAGCAGCTGGTCTGGTAATCTGATCTGGGGACAAAAAAGGAATGCCCCCTCGGTTCTAAGATCACAGGTAAACATACCAGTTTTGTTATGAAAATGAGTCCTGCGACTCGCCGCAGCAGATGATTTTCGGTGGATGGCAGTGTTTGAAAAGGTAGACAAGAGAGCTTTGTATCTCTCATCTGCTTTCCCCTGTGCAGGATGAGCCACGCGACTGGCGCATTCATATTGTAATTAGCACATGCCGGGCACCAGCTCGGAGACTTTCTGCCCAGTTCCTCAAACTGTTAAAAAAAATTGAAGGAGGGGGTCAATTTAAGAATTATTTTCGATTCTAGCTCCTCCGCCTACCACCACAGGTGCACCTCGGATTATTCTGGTTGTTTACAGATAACTTGCAGCAAAACCGCAACAACACTAAGCAAAATTGTCATTAAAGCTTTAGACAATACCAGCGCTTCACTTGAAATGAATTCCATTAGTGCCGATGCTAGGGGCGTGCTCTTATTATTAAAACCTCTGATTCTCTTCAATCCTCCGATTCTGACCTCACCATATAATTTACTATTTTACTCAGTTCTCTTTTAAGACACTCACTCAGAAATATAACATCTTAAAGGCTTTTAAAGTTAAATTTCAGACTGCATAATCCTTGATTCAGCCAAGCCAAACTCATTGACAAATCATCAACCAGAGGCATCTCCAGCCTCTTATAACACTTTTCAAAACAAGAATTCCAGAGGGTGGATATTATACTGTGGTTATTTAACTCTCTATCAATAGGACATGCCATTGAATTTTTCTGCCTCGCCTCATAACAAACATTTAGCTCTATGCGATTATACACACTTACACACACACACACACACACACACGCACACACACACACACACACACACACACACACACACACACACACACACACACACACACACACACACACACACACACATCTTCTTCGGCTGTCCATCGATTTTCGATGATGACTGAGACCGGCAGTTGCCCATGCTGCAAGTCTCCCCTCCACCAAAGGTACAGCTTGGCACCGGTGTCGTCGCAGAGCAATGTGTGGTTAAGCTCAAGGACACAACGCAGCTAAGGCTTGAACTAGCAACCTTCAGATCATTAGACCGATGCCTTAACCACTTGGCCACGCGCTGCACAAACATACACACACTTATACACACACACACAGATATACACACACACATATACACACATCTACAGCATCTGCTAGAGACAAATTACATCTTAGTTATGTCATTATTACATCTTAGACTCCAGGACTGAATGTTTGGGATCCAATTTAATGCTAGCGCAATAAATAAACAAGTAAATTAGCTGACAAAATATACACATTCAAAAGGTGCACCATGTAGGCATTACAATGTTTTCTCTAACAATTTATTCATTTAATCTGAAAATTAAACTGTAGGACCATAAGACATTCGAACAGAATCAGACCATTCAGCCTATCCAGTCTGCTCCACCATCCCTTCATGGCTGACTAGTTTCCTTCTCAACTCCATTCTCCTGCCTTCTTTCCGTAACTGACACCCTGACTAGTCAAGAACCTGTGAATGCTAACATTACATTTGCCTTCCTTTACCAATGACTCAACCTGTAAGTTAACTTTGAGGGAATCCTGCCCAAGGACTCCCAAGTCCCTTTGCACCTCTGATTTCTGAATTTGCTTCCCGTTTCAAAAATAGTCTACATCTTTATTCATTCTACCAACGTGTCTGACTAATTTCAGTGGGTTTATAGATTTGTTCTCCTAATGTTGAGAGAGAGAGGGGGGGAGGGAGGGGGACAGAGAGAAAGAGGGAGGGAAGGAAGGAGGGAGGGAGAGAGGGGGAGAGAGAGAAAGAGGGAGGGAAGGAAGGAGGGAGGGAGAGAGGGTGGGAGGGAAGGAGGGGGAGAGAGAAAGGGGAGAGAAAGAGGGAGGGAAGGAAGAGGGAGGGAGAGAGGGAGGGAGGGGGAGAGAGGGTTGGAGGGAGGGAGGGGGAGAGAACAAATCCTTTAGTAATGGCCTATCTGAGCCATATGTCATTTGCCATACCGTTACAGGTTATTTTGAGCATGCTTTTGAGTAGCACTGATCGGAGGGTCGCATTTGCAAGTAAAGTCATACAGAGACATGCCATTTTCAGTGGAATAACGCCATTTGTTCGGAGCAGATGGTTGGCTATCTGCTGACCGCGTCTGAGGCGTGTCGTACCCCTTGAGATCGAATCCCCAAGGGTTCCTCTTGTCTTGATAATGAAAATTAAACTGGGGGAAGAAAGCTGAATAGTTGGACCTCGAATCGCCAGAGCTGCCCTCTCTTTGTTTCCGTAGTTACTGGTGGACAGGAGTTAAACTACAACAGGCTCCGGCAGAACCACTAAGTTAAACAGTCTCTGTCTCATTCCCCACCTCCCTCCCGTTCTGAAACGCAGGTTCGGCCTTCTAGGAGGAGGAGGAAAGAAAAGAGAGCTTTCTGCCTGATTTCACGAAAACAGAATCGCGTGGCATAAATTGAGCCTGAAAAGAATAAGTGCACTGGCAAGGATTGCCGTGTTTTAGTATGCCTTTCAGTCACGCTTTGCCGCTGCAATCGGGAAATCTGTACCCCGTCAATTCAACAAACGCATGCTGGGCGGTTGAGAAAGGCACATTTTTTTTTGTCGTGTTAAACCCTTGCGCGTGGAACCTATTTACACTTGAATATTAATAAAATTGCGATGCGTTACGTTTTTGCAATGCATTAACTTGCAAGCCATTATCTGGCGTCTGTGTATTTTTTTAAAAAAAAATCTCTTTGGAAGACATTGTTTAGAGGGGCAAAGAAAGTCTTTTGAATCACTTGTTGCTTCCTTTTATAAGAGTTAACATTACAGCCTCCGCATCAGCATTCTCTCTTTCCAAAGTCAATGTTTCTGCGATTGGCTCGAGATAAATTGAGTTTCTCCAAGTCATTGCACGCCTGGTGTAAAAGTAATCCGGTCAGATGAGTCATTAATGCAGCAGGAAACCGTGCAGCACAACGATGCCTTTTAAAAATATAACAATAAAAGGCACTTCATCTGAACTCTCCATGGGCATTTCTCTCTCGCCCCCTCCCCTTCATATATCGCGAGGAGCACGATAAATGCCCCCAGGAGTGAAAGGTAAATATAGCAAACTGTTTACAACAAACTTGACCGGTAAATTCTTTTCCGAGAAAGTCGCTTCCACAGCTGTTCATAGATCTTAGCTGATAGTGCAGGACAAAGTCTAGCAAAATAAAAGAACTTTTGCCTGTGGATTTGAGCTACTATAGATAAAAAAAAGCATAGAACTGTTGCGTGTGAGTTATGTTTAGTGAACTTTTAGCCAGGTTATGTACTTTGGTACCTAGAGGGTTGGTCAGTTGTTGTGATGTGTTTGTTTGTTGGCCGGATTCAATGCAGGAGCAGAGGGGAGGCAGCGTGCGCCGGGGGGAGCTGCTCTATTGTAGGGAGCAGGTGCTTGCTCCCATTAACATACAGCTGAGAGCACAATGAGTCGCCTTGAGCTCAACAATAACAACTGTCGTAATGACAGCCACGCGAACGACACACACCCACCAACTCCCCCCCCCCCCGACACAGCTTTGCAGAAACACACACATACACACACACACGGAGTCAAAATCCATAAATGCTCTAACTTTCATCGGAAAACTCAAAGTTTCTGTCGCCACAATCCTCCCCGCCCCTCAGATTCCTTGCGTAAAGTGAAATTGGAGCGAAAAGTGGGGAAGGGGAGCATATTTTCACAACATGGCCCCCTGTCCGCTCTTCTGTTAACTTAATAAATTGTTACAATTCAGAGAAACTTGCACGACTGTTTATATACGGCATATATATATTCGTTGGAATTTAAATGAGTTTTTGTGTGTGCTGGGAGAATTGCCCAGCTCAGTGACCATTTGGCGATCCATTGAGGAGGGCAAGACCGGCCCCTTTTGTAACAGCTCGCCAGATTGGGAGGGGGTGGGGGGAGAGTTGGTCGAACAATCTGTGTGTCATTAGGAATGCAGTTCCGCTGTTGTATATAAAGAGAGGGCAGGGCGCTTGGTTCATCAGTCTTCGAGGGTTGCGGATCCGACTGGGAGTGAATTAGGGAAGGCGTTTGTATACGAGGCATAGGGAGAGAAGAGGGAGGGAGAGAGAGAGAGAGAGCGGGAGGCAGAGCATCAAAGTAAAAAAAAAAGTGAGAGGACAACAAAAGGGATAACCTCCTGGATCCGACCTTCTCCGAGAACATTAGTGCTCTCTCTGCCTTCTCCATTTAAAATCAACTAGTTAAAAATTCAGCTGGAATCATTGAGAGAACTAAGGCTGTTGCTAAATTTCCTGGAAACCATCTCGCTGCACAGGGTGTTTCCCTCTGGAATTAAACCCCGAATATCTGGGGTAAAATTAAAGAGGCAGCCCACGCAAGAGAGAGAGAAGGAGAGCGAGAGAGAGAGAGGGGGGCAGACAGATACAGAGAGACAGAGGCAGAGAAAGAGAGAGAGAAAAAAGAAAAGTGTCAGCTCGCTGCAAAGGACCTCAGCCAGTGTGAGCGCCTCGATCTTTCGACCGCTGCGCTCCGGCCACGGAGCCTCATTGAGAGGAACTGTCAGTCATCGGCGCAAGGGCGGTTCTGTGGAGAATTGCAGCAGGCAGAGGATTTGAGAGAGGAAAAACAGAAGCATTCTCAGTGGAGCTGTGAGCGGCAAGCCTTAGTCCGGGCTCCCCCTTCCGTAAAGGCCAAGTGAGATCGTGCCCAGCCATGGCCCGTCGCAGCCTCTGTCTCCTTATCATAGTTTTCGCCACGCTTCATCAGGTAAGCTGGCTGCTCCCGATTTACCCCCCCCCCCCTTCCACCTACACCTAAATCGCTCACATCCTTTCGTGGCTCTTCCTCGTCCCTTTTACATCCCACCTTTTTGACTCTCCACAGGCTTCTCCCTCGGGGGTGTTTGAGTTGAAATTACAAGAATTCAATAATCGCAAAGGCCTGAGTGGCAACGTAAACTGTTGCAAAGGAGGATCTGCTTCCAACTACGGGCTGCCCTGCGAGTGTAAGACCTTCTTCCGCGTGTGTCTGAAACATTACCAGACCAACATCTCCCCGGAGCCCCCGTGCACCTACGGCAGTGCCCTCACCCCTGTGCTCGGCTCCAACTCGTTCTCCATCCCGGACGCCGAAGCCTTCAGCAACCCCATCCGATTTCCGTTCGCCTTCACCTGGCCGGTAAGTTGCCTTGTTGAGGAGGGAGGGAGTGTGTGTGTCAGAGAGAACAGTGCGGGAAAGCTGAGGTGACGGTGGATTGAGTCAGGCTGTGAAGAAGGAACACGCGTTTGAACTAGAGTAAAAAGAGTTAATGATGTGGGAAACTTCACAGACCCTAACTGGCAATTTTCATCCCAGCGTGAGATTCCTAACGGCTTCATTTTACAATCCTATGTGTGAAGGTGGTGAAATTAAGCGTAAAGATGGATAACAATTGCCGTCTCTGCCAGTATCCTGCGCCGAGATTATAAACACACTTCTGATTAGAGATCCGCTCCTCATGTTTGAAATGCAAAGGCTGCAGAGATTGTGTGTGTGTCTGTGTGTGTGTGTGTGTGTGTGTGTGTGTGTGTGTGTGTGTGTGTGTGTGTGTGTGTGTGTGTGTGAGTGTGTTTGTGTGTGTGTGTGTGTGTGTGTGTGTGTGTGTGTGTGTGTGTGTAGAACAGCTTTGATATGATTCCTTTTTATCGAGGCTGATTTTGTAGGTTCACATTTTGCTTTATCTTGTTTGAAACAGGGGACTTTCTCTTTGATCATTGAAGCCCTGCACGCAGACCCCACCGATGACCTTAGTACAGGTAACTTCCTCCCTCTCCCTACTTCCCGTAATCTCGAATTTACCCCCCCCCCCGCACACACCATTTTTATTATTGCCTCTGGTGAGATGTCTGTCATGTCTTTAACAATGCGTGTTTCCCCACGCTGCGTGGCTGCAGATAATCCAGATCGGCTCATCAGCCGCCTGGCGACCCAGCGACACCTCACCGTGGGCGACGAGTGGTCCCAGGACGTACATATCAGCAGCAGAACCGAACTCAAGTACTCCTACCGCTTCGTCTGTGACGAACACTACTACGGAGAGGGCTGCTCCGTCTTCTGCCGCCCCCGAGATGACGCCTTTGGCCACTTCAGCTGTGGCGAGAAAGGTGAAAAGATGTGCAACCCGGGCTGGAAGGGGCCATACTGCACTGAATGTGAGTGCACACTTCTCATTACACGCGGCGACTTTAAAACTGCTCGATCAACGGGACTCAACCCCGTCTTTAACTTTGCTCTTGAGGTTAAACCATTTTCAATATTTACTTTAAGCAAACCTTTAAGATGGAGTTCGTAAACAAGAAGGCGCTCGAACAGACGCATATAGTCTGCACCGAACTTTAGGCTCTCGCCAATGCAAAGAGCAGCAACTCCGGGGGCCCCCAGTTCACGCTCATTGGGCCATCTCAGCTCGTGCGGTGACAATTGAGCGGGCGGGCTTTGGGCCGGGGCGCGGATGGGCGGCCGGCAGGCTGGCTGGCGGTGGCGTGCATTGTTATCGAGAGCACACAAGTCCACGAGGGCAGCTGCGCTGTGGGGCTGAGAGGTAGCGAACAATGAGGCAGCTGTCTTACTGCAGCTAGCCTGCAAACCAGCTGTCCACTCTTATCTACACACACACACACACACACACTCACTCACTCACACTCACACACTCACACTCACTCTCTCTCTCTCACACACACACGGGTGGGGGGGGGTAAACTGCTGAATGCGGTGAAGCTGAGGGTGTTACAGAAAAGCGAGAAGGGCGGATAATAAAAGTTAAATATAAACGTTTTGTGAGTTAGCTTTGTACCGATGTTTTACAGTAGTGAGTGATCTTCAATCATCGTGTGTGAAAACCTATTCTGTCTCCTCATCTTTTGTTTTAGGGTTTGATAGGTAGATTTAAAAGTTGCAACTTTTCTTTCTTCCCTCAGCTATCTGCCTTCCTGGATGCGACGAACAACACGGATACTGCGACAAACCCGGGGAATGCAAGTGAGTAATGAGAGCTGCTGTCGGATGATCGGTAGATAAAAGAGGCGGTAAATGATCTGTATCGGAAGGTGCGTGGGAATAGAAGGCATCTTTCAGAGTTCAAAGAGGTTCATCTCCTGGTGGCTGTTAGGTACATCTTGGAAGCCTGGGAAACTGCAAGTCTTTGGGGATCATGTAACAAAAGGAAAACATTACTGTTAAACTCGAATTTACACTACCCTACTGGGAAGTAAATTTACTATTATTACCGAGTTAAACGAGTGCAGGGAGACTCATTACAGCACTCAGTGTTCTGTCACGGAACAGCTGCTCACAGCGCCCTCTATTGGCCAATGCGGAGAGACCGGAACGAATCAGTCGGTCAACTTGGGCAAGTTTTCAAGCGACCACAACAATACGGACGTTCTTTTTCACCACCATCGCTCTAAGCAGGACATTTTTACAGGGCTTTGAAAACTTTTTTTTTGTAATATGCATACTATGCATATTCAGAATGAAACTTGAAGAATCACATGCTTTCGATTTTTATTTATGAATTGAAGGGTATAATGAAATTAGAGAACAAGGAAGAAACTCTTACACGTTTTGTAAACCTTTTCTAGCTGCGTCCAATTACCGCTGTGTGGCGACAAAGGCCAGGGAGCATTTCAGTTACTGCACGGCCTAGAGGGAACTCTGCAGAGAGTGACTTTTCACAAATCATTTATTGTATTTTAAAGCTCTCACGTCAACCACACTGGCCCATAGAAATTCAATCAATCTTAAATTTCTTGTAAATTGGCATTTTAAGCCATTTTTCAGGATGTGGACGTCAGTTGATTGTCTTGGGAAGGTGTCAGCTACCTTTCATTGTGATATATCAATAACTTGCTAGAATTATATGTGGGTAAGAACAGCTGTTTTCCTCCTGGAAGGTGAACCAGGTGGCTTTTTATGACATGGTCACCATTGCTAAGACCAGTTCTTTTTAAACAGTTTATTAAGTGAATTAAAATTCCACAGCTGTCATGGTGGGATATGAACTGGTGCAAAGTCCCATAAACCAGTACTGCAAACCTACTGAACTCGAATCTTGCACGTTGTGAATTCACACCATGAACAACAATTCAATTGTTGCCTTTGTGCATTTTTAGTTCTTCACTTTCAAATTTCGTTTTCTAGGCAGCAGAGTTGCAGAGCTCTACAACACTACAGCACAGAAACAGGCCTATCTAGTCTGCTAACCTGCCTAGTCCCATTGACAGCATCCATTCCATCACTTCCACACCCAGCCCATCCATGTACCTGCCAAAACTTCTCTTAAATGTTGAAATCGAATCTGCACCTACCACTTACACTGGCAACTTGATCACAATCTACCACTCTCTGAGTGAGTGAAGTTCACCTTCAGGTTCCCCTTAAAAAATTTCACCTTTCTCCCTTAACCCATGACCTCTACTTTTTGACTCACCCAACCTCAGTGCTTGCTTTTACATTTATACATTCCTCTCATAATTCTGTATACAGTTCCATAACTATATATTTACTGTAGTTGCATAACTATATATTTTAAAACCCTAGGTTTTAATTCTTGTATCCTAATCCTTTTAACAATAATTAATCATCACAGAATTATTGTCCTAGCAATGAGGAGGCAGCATTGTGTTCCTGGAATTAACAAAATCACTGCCCCCTTCTTAATGGCAGCGAGGGATACCAAGTAAATGTTAGCCTTCCCTCTGATGTCCATTCACATAAGTGAGTAAATAACTACTTTCCTCTTCTTCTTAAGCCTGTCACCCCTCCCAGGCCATGAGCTGCTGACAGCATCCTCTGTCCTGGGCTCAGTCCTGTGCCTTCTGCTTTCATCAAATAACTATTTTAGGAGGGGAGTGATTAACTTTCTTACAATGGTTTGTTCAGATAATCCTTCAGAGGAGAAGGAAGACTTCCTTTTGCATGAAATATGTTTCCAAGCATTGTTTGTTGTGTATTTCTAGATGCCGGGTGGGATGGCAAGGACGATACTGTGACGAGTGCATTCATTATCCTGGTTGCCTACATGGAACGTGTCAACAGCCTTGGCAATGTAACTGTCAGGAAGGGTGGGGCGGTCTGTTTTGCAACCAAGGTAAAGATGTTTTCCCATTTTCACTGAAAGTCCAACTCTTTGATTTGGTGTTTGGTTTAGTGTTTGTTTTAATTTCTTCTGTGATTGACCATTTCTCATACCAGACCTGAATTACTGTACTCACCACAAGCCATGCAAAAATGGAGCCACGTGCACGAACACCGGTCAAGGGAGCTACACTTGTTCTTGCCGCCCTGGTTTCACCGGGTCCAACTGCGAAACTGAAATCAATGAGTGCGATGTCAATCCCTGCAAAAATGGCGGAAGCTGCACAGTAAGTGAGAGTCACCCCTTTAGTCAAGTGTAATAAAGCTCCTAGCAAGGGTATAGATTGAGGAGATGCAAGCAGGCTTTTCCAATTGAGGTTTGATGAGACAGGAACTAGAGGTCATGGGTTAGCTGCAAAAGGTGAAATGTTTTGGGGGAGATCTTCTTCACTCAGAGAATGGTGGGAGCATGGAACTTGCTGTGGGCAGAAGGGGAGGATATGGGTGCGATTGTAACATTGAAGAGGTTTTGATAGGTACGTGGAGAGGAGGGGTGTGGAGGGTCATGACCCAGCTCTGAGTTGGTGAGACTAAGCAGAATAATCGTTTGGGATGGACGAGATGGACTGAAGGGCTTGTTTCTGTGCTGTAGTGCTCGATGGCTTGGGGAAGGAGCATGCGCTCTCTGTGGGCACAGTAGGAGAACGGTGGGGCCCCACAGGGGCTTGAGATAATAGTAATCATATTTTAGTTTGAAATTGTAAAAGGTTTTGTGAACTTCTGATAATGTGTGTTTTTTTGAGAAAAAATACATTATATATTGATAAAAGAGACCTATGACTCACTCTACCTTGTGTATAAGTAACCATTGCATTAAAATCTCTCTCTAGGATCTGGAGAATCAGTATTCCTGTACGTGTCCTCCTGGCTTCCATGGGAAAAACTGTGAACTGAGTGCCATGAAGTGTGAGGACAGGCCCTGCTTTAATGGAGGGAGGTGCTCGGACAAACCCACTGGTGGCTACAGCTGTCACTGTCCGGCCAGTTATTCTGGCTTCAACTGTGAAAAGAAAATTGACCTCTGCAGTTCCAGTCCGTGCACCAATGGTAAGCAGGAATGTAAATGTGCAGATTTCAGGTGTAATGGTGGTGCTTACGTTACCTCATCCACCTATCTCCTTGCAGCTTCTTGCTTCATCTGCACTCACCCACATTCCCCCACTCTCCCATGTAAGCCCCTACTCTCCCACATTGCCCCCCACTCACCCACATTACCCCCCACACTCCCACATTTCCCCTCCACTCAGTTACATCGCCCCCACTCTCCCATGTAAACCCCTACTCTCCCACATTCCCCCTCCACTCACCCACATTACCCCCCACACTCCCACACAACCCCCTACTCTCCCTCATTCCCCCCTCCACTCACCCACATTCCCCCCTCCACTCACCCACATTTCTCCCTCCACTCACCCACATTCCTGAATTCCTCTTAAACTCACAACCTGTCTTTCCTTCTAAGGATCTCCTGAAGTCCTGTCTCTGTTGAACATCCCTTGGTCAGCCGTTCCTAATACTACCTCTTGTGACTCGGCATCAAAAGTTGCTTAACCACACATTCCTGCTTCGTGGTTGAGTGTGTAGCTTGAACCTGCTCCAACTCCAGCTACAAGTTTGTAGAAGATACCACAGTAGTGGGTCACATCTCATAACAATGAGCCAGAGTGTGGGAAGGTGATAGTGACATGAAATCAGACAACACTTTCCCCCAAACATCAGCAAAACAAAAGAGCTGTCATTGACTTCAGGAAGGCAGTGCACACGCTCCTGTCTACATCAAAGGTGTTGGGGTTGAGGCCTCTCCAATACTCTGTTCTGGTCCAACCATGTAGATTAACAGCCAAGAAAGCTCAGCAATTCCTCTTCTTCCTCAGGAGGCTAAAGAAATTTGACATGTCCCCATCAGCCTTTATTGATGTTTGCCACTGCACCATATAAAGCATTCTGTCTGGATGCATTACAGATTGGTATGCACGTGACGGCAAATAAATGCAGAGGACTGGCCACAGCTCAGCACAGAAACCAGCTTTCCCTCTATTGACTATGTCTATACTTATCCTGCCTCAGTAAGGCAGCCAGTATAATCAAAGACCTCACCTCACTCACCCACCCACAAAGAGGTAGCTGAAGAAATTGTGGAAGCATTAGTAATGATCTATTCAGGGGGAGAAGCAGAAGGAAGGAAGGAAATTAGAGGACTGTGCGTGAGTGGTTGGGAAAGTGTTGGAGTCCATTATTAAGGATAAGGTTCTGGGGTACTTGGAGACACATGATAAAATAAGCAAAGTCAGAATGGCTTCCTTAAGGGGAAATTTTGCCTGAGAAACCTGCTGGATTTTTTTTGAGGAAGTAAGAGGTAGGATAGACAAAAGTAGAGTCAATGGATGGTGTTTACTTGGATTTTCAGAAGGCCTTTGACAAGGTGGCACACATAAGGCTGCTTAACAAGATATTCCAGGAAAGATACTACTATGGATAGAAGATTGGATGACTGACAGGAAGCAAAGTGTCAGAATAAAGGGGGCCTGTTCTGGATGGCTGGTGTTCTGCAGGGATTGGTGAGAGAACCATTGCTTTTCAAGTTATACGTCAGTGATTTGGATGATGGACTGGATGGCTTTGTGGCCAGGTCTGCAAATGATACGAAGATTTGTGGAAGGGCAAGGTGGTGCTGAGGAAGCAGGAAGTCTGCAGAAGGTTGGGGGAATGGGCAAAGAGAACTGGCAGATGGAAAACAGTGTCGGGAAGTGTATGGTCATGTACTTTGGTAGAAGAATAAAGGCATGGGCGATTTTCTTAATGGGGAGAAAATTCAAAAACCTGAGGTGCAAAGGGACTCGTGCAGGTTAACTTGAGTTGGTGGTGAGGAAGGCAAATGCAATGTTAGCATTCATTTCCAGAGGAATGAATTCTAAGGTAAGGACATGTCCGGCACAGCATTGTGGGCCGAAGGGCCTGTATTGTGCTGTTGGTTTTCTATGTTTCTAGGAACTAGAATATGGTGCTGAGGCTTTATAAGGTTTTGGTCAGACCACACTTGGGGTATTGTAAGAATTTTTGAGCCCCTTAACTAAGAAAAGATGTGCTGGCTTTGGAAAGGATCCGGAGGAGGTGCCTAAGAATGATACCAGGAATGAAAGGGTTAATGCATGAGGAGCATTTGATGTCTCTGGGCCTGTACTCACTGGAGTTTAGAAGAATGAGGGGGGATCTCACTGAAACCTATTGAATATTGAAAGACTTAGATTTAAGGGCATGCAGAGGATGTTTCCAACAAGGGGAGAGGCTAGGACCAGAAAGCACAGCCTCAGAAAGAAGGACATCACTTTAGGAGAGGGATGAGGAGGAATTTCTTTAGCCAGATGGTGGTGAATCTGTGGAATTCATTGCTACGGATGGCTGTGGAGGGAAAGCCATTGTGTATATTTAAAGCAGAGGTTGAAAGGTTCTTGATTTAGTGCGATTGTTATAATTTTGTGCCTTCTTGTTTACCTGCCTGTAGTTTCTCTCTAGCTGTTACAATTTAATTTGCATTGTTATTGTTTTACCTTGTACTAGCTTGATGATTTGATCTGTCTGAACAATGTGCAAGGCAAGTGTTTCACTGTATCTTGATATGTGTGACAGTAATAAGCCAATTCCAACCTCGAGGTGTGTTAAAACCTTGATATATAAATTCTGGTTTTCATGTAAGACTTGAATCATCATATCACAGAAGATCTCTTTTATTTCTATAGATGCTGAGTGTGTTGATATTGGGAATTCCTACATATGCAAGTGTCGCGCTGGCTTCATGGGCAGAAACTGTAATATTGATGCGGACAACTGTGCAAGCAGGCCCTGCCTTAACGGCGGAACATGTCAGGATAGAATTAATGACTACACCTGCACCTGTCTGTCTGGATTTAGTGGGAAGAACTGCAGCATCGCTCTCAGTCAATGCATCAACAACCCTTGTCACAACGGGGCAACCTGTCATGAAAGAAACAATCATTATATCTGCCAGTGTGCCCACGGCTATGGTGGTCTTAACTGTCAGTTCCTGCTGCCAGAGCAGCCTCGGGATCAAACTCTCATCATTGACATTAAGGATAAATACACGGATGCCGAGAACAAGGGCCAGTTCCCGTGGGTTGCCGTGGGCGCTGGGGTTATTCTGGCCCTGGTGCTGCTCCTGGGATGTGCAGCAATTGTTGTCTGCATGCGGGTGAAGCTTCAGAAGGGCCAGCAGCGGCCGACCATCTCCAAGAGTGAGATCGAGACAATGAACAACCTGAATGACTGTCATCGTGAGAAGGACATTTCCATCAGCATCATTGCTTCCACACAGATCAAAAACACCAACAAGAAAGTAGATTTGCAAAGTGAAAGTTCTACAGAGAGAAATGGTTACAGGGTCAAATTCCCCTCAGTGGATTATAATCTGGTGCACGAGTTGAGAAATGAAGACTTCCTTAAGGATGAAAATGAACGGGGGGATGCCAGTGTTTCAGAGACAGAACAGAAAAGTACTCCACAACACAATGGGTAAATAAGAAAATCCGTTTACTTTTTATTAGTTGCTGTGAATGTGGCTATTATCTGGGATATCCAATGAATTGCTGGGACACACAGTCAATTGCCTAGCAACCTAACCCTTGCTTTTGTCTCAAACCACCAGCGAACCATCAGAAAGGAAGCAGCCAGAATCGGCATACTCTGCTTCAAAAGACACCAAGTACCAGTCGATATACGTCATATCAGAAGAGAAGGACGAATGTATCATTGCAACTGAGGTCAATGTTTTTCTTCTCCATTCCTTAACACCCAAATGTATGATGGCATGAACTTAATGCATGTGTAATAGAACCAGTTCTCTGTATGCCACTCAATGTAATCCTCCTTTACGTCGGCAAAGGTGCTGGGCATCGAGATATCGTAGCGGTTAGCGTGTTGCTGTTACAGCCCGGGCCATTCAGCATTCAATCCCACCACCATCTGTAAGGAGTTTCTACGTTCCCCCCATGAACCGCGTGGGTTTTCTCTAGGCCCTCTGGTTTCTTTGGTCCCACAGTCCAAAGACTTGTCCGTTTTACGAGTTTAATTGGTTGTTGTTCTATTGTCCTGTAATTAGGCTATGTTACATAGGCGTGTTGCTGGGTGGTGCAGTTCATTGGGCCAAAGTGTCTGTCCCACACTGTATCTATAAACAAAAGTCTGAAAAGAGACCAGCTACTGACAGTAAATCTATTTGCTTTCTCCGCAGGTGTGAAATGGAAGGACAATAATTGAAGTATAGTTGCCTTGCCAAGAAGAGATTTTCTCCAGTAAACTGCTGCTTAGATTGAACCGGTTTCTCTGCTGAAACTGGCAGGAACACTCAAAAGGACAGACAGCAAGCCAGGAGTCTGTACTCTCCACTTGCACTGTCTTTAAATGGCATTTTATAAAGAAATGAAATTCCGTTGCACTATGGACCGACAGTTGCTTCCTGTATTCTCTACAATGTCCGAACAGAAAGCCTGCACTGCCTTTGAGTGTAAATTCAGGAGAAGTTTGAGAAAATGCTCTCACACTGCAGACACGAATGCTGCCTCCGATGCCTTTCCTTGGACGTGAACTATTTAATGGTCGAGGGGAGCAGGAGGAAAAGAGAACACAAGTATTCTTTCGAGTACCGAAATATTTTTTAAAAACTTGCTTGTGCATTTGAAGGTTCTTGAAGTTCATTTCACATAATTTAAAATTCTGCTATATATGTAAAAGGAAAAGGCACTTCAGTTCTATATGTCTATATTTTGTACATATTCGTATTTATAGAAACAGGTGCAAAAGATTATTGGGCTTGTTTGTATTGTTTTTTTGTTACTGAAGAAAAGTGTTTTATAAATATTTTTTCTAAATAAATGAAATGGATTATAATTTTCTGGTGGTCTTCCCTGGTTCTATTTTGTCTATTGTTGGTGCAATACACTAAGTGCTTCATGCTCTGATTTTAGCTTCAAATCTATTTTGTCATCCGGATAAATATCAGCTCCTCAGTTCTATCTGCCCATGTCCGCTTTGTGCAAGTAACTTTTACACATATTTTGCTGATGATTTAAATGAAGGTGGTTACATCTTTTCAAATTAGAACAATTGCAAGTCCCTAAACTTCAATATCGCCCAGTAACACCATTTGATTGGTTTCTTACAGGAGTCATACACTCAGTGGCCACTTTATTAGGTACACCAGTACACCTGCTCATAAATCAGCCAATCATGTGGCAGCAAGTCAATGTATAAAAAAACACGCGGACATGCTCAAGAGGTTCAGTTGTTCAGACCAAACATCAGAATGGGGTAGAAATATGATCCAAGTGATTTTGACTGTGGGAATGATTGTTGGTGCCAGGCAGGGTGCTTTGAATATCTCAGAAACTGCTGATCATCTGGGGCTTCATGTCCAATAGTCTCCAGAGTTTTACAGAGAATGGTGCAAAAAATAAACATTCAGTGAGCGGCAGTTCTCTGGGGGAAGCAATTTGTCAATGAGAGAGGTCAATGGAGATTGGCCAGACTGGTTAAAGCTGACAGGAAGGTGATATGAATCCAAATAATCATGAGTTACAACAGTGGATCAGCATCTCTGACTGCACAACACGTTGAACTTTGAAGTAGATGGGCTACAGCAGCAGAAGACCAAGAACATACACTCAGTGGCCACTTCATTAACTACAGTAGATAACTAATGAAGTGGCCTCTGAGTGTATTTTCTCATCGGACTAAAACATCACCTCTTCAGTCCTTTCATTCCATCTCTGTTTTGTCCTGCACCTTGAAGTGAGTAACTTTGACACATATTTGCCATTGATTTAAACTAAGTCTATTGCATCTTTTCAACTGGAACAATTGGAATTTGAGAGTTTCCAAACTAAACTATTGCCCAAAGACACCATTTAATTGGTTATAAATGTGTCACGTAACTTCATGAAGCTCAAACTGTTTTTGTCTCTGCTTTCTTTTCCCTGAGAATATCTGACCTCTGAAACAGTGCGAGTTTGATTTTTGATTTCACTGCATTTGAGGCTTCCTGTTCGTGTTTTTATTGTGTTTCCCCTGTGAAGTAAGTTAACAAATCAACCTGGACAGTTTGTAATTTGCTTGCCTCAGCTGTGGGTTGTTTTCCCTCGCTTCAATGTCCTTAACTTAGGTTGATATCAAATTGGGTACTCCCTTTGCACTTTCTGTCCAATCCATTTCCATCCACTCAATTACAAGACCATAAAACACAGGAGCAGAATTAGGCCATTCAGCCCAATGAGTCTGCTGATATCCCTCTTAACCTCAGTCTCCTGCCTTCTCCCTGCAACCTTTGATACCCTGCAAGAACAAGACTTGGCCTCCTTGGCATCTGTGGCACTAAATTCCACAGATTCACTACCCTCTGGCTAAAGAAATTCCTCCTCATCTCTGTTCCAAAGGGATGTTCTACTCTGAGATTGGGCCCTCTGATCCCAGACTCCTCCGCATCCACTCTTTCTAGAACCATCAAAAGCTCCTTTGTGTATTTAACCCTTTCATTCCTGGGATCAATCTCCATCATCCGTTAGACAAGTACGTAATAAGGCAAGGCATAAAAGGGTACTGAGCTAAAATGGGCAAATGGGATTAGCGTAGCTGGGCAAAAAAGTTGGCATGGAGAAAGTGAGCTGAAGTATCCATTTCTGAACCATACACCTCTATGACTGAAATCAAAGAAAATGAAGGAGGGAGATGTACAGTAATGTAGCTAAATTGATAAATTCTAATTTACACTTTCATTCAAAGTCAGAACTCTCTCAGTTATATCTTGAGAATCTGAAACTAGAAACTTCATGCAGAACTCTGAAACTTCATACAGCATAAAACACAATTTTTCTCCAGGGCAATTTCCTTCTGTTTTTGTTTCTCTGCAAGTTATTGGTTTGTCTTAAAAATCAAACTATTGCATGTTGTTTGTTATTGAGGGAGAGTGCAGAACACACCAGGATGCTGGCATGCATGATACGCTACTAAACTTTATGTACAGGATGTGAACTCCTCCCATACGGGAGCGGCTAACTTTGTGGCACAAGAATAACCTATTAACTACCACTACATTGCAGATGCTGGAAGAATGGACCCCCCCTCCACACACACGCATGCACAAAATGCTGGAGGAACTCAGCAGGTCAGGCAGCATCTATGGAAAAGAATATTCGGTCAAAGTTTCAGGCTGTGACCGTTCACCAGCATTTTGTGAGCATTACTCTGGATTTCCAACATTTGCAGAATCTTTTGCATTCAGAAAATGCAGGGAACACTCAGCAGATCCTCCGGTGGAAAGAGAAACAAAGTTAATGCCTGAGGTCAAAGGTTCTTCATTAAATGAAGGTCTGACAAAAGGTCTTTGACGTGAAATGTTACTCTACTTTTCTTTCCACAGATGCTGCCTGACATGCTGAGTATTTCTAATGCTTTCTGTTTTTGCAGCAGATTTCATTATTAGTCTGATGTTTAGTAGAGATGGGGTTTTGCATTTTAAAGATACAGAAGTAGGAATGGGAGAGCTGATAGGTAAGACATATTTAACTGAAGACATTAAAAATGAGAATTCAAATGGAACTCATTGTTTGCTAATGCCAAATGAAATACACCCCATGGCCACTTTATTAGGTACACCAGTACATCTGCTCGTTAATGCAAAAATCTAAACAGCCAATCATGTGGTAGCAACTCAATACATAAAAGCAGAAAGATGTGGTAAAGAGGTTTCAGTTTTTGTTCAGACCAAACATCAGAATGGGGAAGAAATGTGATCTAAGTGACTTTGACTGTGAATAATTGTTGGTGCCAGATGGGGTGGTTAGATCCCAGCTGATCTCCTGAGATTTTCACACAAAACCATCTCTAGAGCTTACAGAGAATGGTGTGAAAAACATCCAGTATGTGGCACTTCTATGGGTGAAATCACCTTGTTAATAAGAGAGGTCAGAGGAGAATGGCCAGACTGGTTCAAGCCGACAGGAAGCCAACCAACACATTACAACAGTGGAGTGCAGAAGAGCTTCTCTGAATACACAACACATCGAACCTTGAAGTGGATGGGCTGCAGCAGCAGAAGACCATAACCCTACACTCAGTGACCACTCTATTAGGTACAGGAGGTAACTAATAAAGAGGGCTACTGAGTATATGTGACCTTGATATATGATGCATGGGCAATTTTTCTTTTCCACTTCATTTGCACGGAGGATATTCGACCTCCAACTCCTGCTGCTTTATTGTTTAATTTTGCTGTATATGAGGTTTTCCTGTTTAAAGGGGCTGTACTGTGCACTTGAGATTAGTTACTTGACTCGAATTATGATTTCTTTTTTGTAGCTGAACACACATCAGCTGTACTTTTACTTTTTAGTGTAAACAGGAATTGATGTTTGGCTGGATATGAACACACTCATTTTTGTCACGTTCCATCTTTTGCCCTTTACTTCATTTTCTTAACCCACACCCACTACTCCCATTTTGGGATTATGTCCCTTAATTTTTCTATGCTATTCTTAGGCAGAGGTTATGGGAGAGTTTGAAGATAATTCCACAAATATTGCTGAATGCAACTAGGTTAAACAGGAAAATGCACAGGGTCTGCCAGTCTTTTGATTCCTTCCTCTCCATCCCACCCTATCCTATCACACGGGCTCTGCAAACTGTGGACTAAGGCAAAACCAACAAACATTTTCCTTTTGGGAAGTTTCTGTGTGATTGGTAATTGTTTAACCGAGATCTGAACCTCACCTTTCTGGTCTTACAAATACAAGGGATTTATAAAGCCACCAAGCTAACCTGGGAGAAAGAATTTATAAATTCTTCAATATAACTGATCTGAAATCTTAATCAGTATTTTCAAGCTCCTAGAATATCAACTAAATTTGAAGATTGTTGGTTTCACTTTCAGATTATTTAAGAGTTGGGATGGAGCCAGATTGAGCTCAATGCTGTGATTATAAGTTAAAGCTAGAGTCATAGCATACCACAGTACAGAAACAAGCCCTTCAGCCAGCGAAACTCCATGCTGAACTCTTACTCTGCCTAGACCCAATGACGCACACTTGGACCTACACACCTACACTGGTATTGCCATTATTTACATTTTAATTGCCATAACTATATTTCCACTCTATATTAATTGTCATTTTTACAATTCTCACTTAATGTCGATGAGTTACAAAGGTGCAATATTGTAGATGCATTCTAGAATTGGATACCGAGCTCCTTGCTAACCATTCAGCATTCTAGAATTGGATACCGAGCTCCTTGCTAACCATTCAGCATTCTAGAATTGGATACCGAGCTCCTTGCTAACCATTCAGCATTCTAGAATTGGATACCGAGCTGCTTGCCAACCATTCAGCATTCTAGAATTGGATACCGAGCTCCTTGCTAACCATTCAGCATTCTAGAATTGGATACCGAGCTGCTTGCCAACCATTCAGCATTCTAGAATTGGATACCGAGCTCCTTGCTAACCATTCAGCATTCTAGAATTGGATACCGAGCTCCTTGCTAACCATTCAGCATTTTAGATTTGGATACCGAGCTCCTTTCTAACCATTCAGCATCCTAGAATTGGATACCGAGCTCCTTTCTAACCATTCAGCATCCTAGAATTGGATACCGAGCTCCTTTCTAACCATTCAGCATTCTAGAATTGGATACCGAGTGCTAACCATTCAGCATTTTAGAATTGGATACCGAGCTCCTTGCCAGCATTGTGGAGCTGGAGCATGCTGGATGAATAAGTCAGTTGGCGATCTAAACCTAACTATCTTTTCCTCTCTGTATGTCATTTCGAAAATTCTCACTATGTCTTGGCAATACCTCTGTGAGTCTCACATCATTTTCTTTTTGATCTTATATATGGGATATGGATATGACTAGCAATAATTGTCCTCTGGAAGATGATACTAAGCCACTATGCCTGCCTTCTGCAAATATCTAAGACTTTCTATAGATGTGTGGTGGAGAGTATTCTGACTGGTTGCATCACAGCCTGGCATAGAAACAACAATGCCCAAGAATAGAAAAGCCTGCAGAAGGTAGTGGACGCAGCCCAGTCCATCACGGGCAAAGCCATCCCTGTCATTGAGCACATCAACAAGGGGTGCTGCCACAAGAAAGAATCATCTGTCATCAAGAACCATCACCTAGACCATGCTCTCTTCTTGCTGCTGCCATCGGGAAGGGTGTATAAGAGCCTTAGAGTCCTCACCACCAGGTTCAGAAACAGTTATTGTCCTTCATCTATCAGGCTCCTGAACCAATGTGGATAGCTGCACTCCACAACCAATGACCACACTTACAAGGACTTTTCAACTTGTGTTATCAATATGATCTATTACTTATTTATTACTATTATTATTATTACATGTTTTTACTTGCACAGCTTGTCTTCTTTTGCCTCTCTCCCTTCTTGACGAGTGGAGTGACGTTTGCAAGTTTCTAGTCCTCTGGAACCATTCCTCTATAACTTCCTTTATTCTGCTGTAATACTGATACATCTGACTTTATCTCCTCCCTCTCAAATTGCAGGGTGAATTCTATCATATTATGGTCACTGCCTCCCAAAGGTTCCTTTACCTTAAGTTTCCTCATCCAGAGTTCCCCTAGTGGGCTCAACCATGAGTGGCTCTAAAAAGGCATTCGACAAATTCTCTCTCTTGGGAATTTTTTTATGGTTAGATGCCGAAACTGAACTAATTCCACAATCTATGGTCAATTTTTCATTTTCTTGATATTTATTGCTGATTTATTATTGTTTTTTTCTTTTTTTATATTTGCACAGTTTGTTGTCTTTTGCACACTGGTTGTTTGTTTTAGTTGTGTGGTGTTTTTCATGGATTCTATTGTGTTCCTCTGTATTTACTGTGAATGCCCTCAAGAAAATGAATCGCAGGGTAGTATATTGTGACATAAATTACTTTGAAATGCCTAATTGAGAGCCGATGACCTGTTTATTCATGGTATTGGATGAACTGGGAGAAGTTTATTGGTGTTCTTCAAAGCATTATTTTAAAAGCTTTTGCGTCCATCATAACAGGGCAGGTAGGATTTTGGTTTAATGTCTCATCCTAAGATCATACCCCACAGAAATATCTTGATTAGATGCACATCTCTGAAACACTTTCTGACTTACAGATCAAAGACTAACATAATAACTGAAAGTCAGTATTAACCTTCACTTCATAATGATTGGGGAACTAATTATTTCACATTTTTAAGGATAGAATTTTATGAAATGTGTTTTCACTAAAACTGACCAGGTGTTATTTATAGTCGGAATACTAATCTGCCAAACGTGGACTTTTAATTCCTGTTCTCATTCCTGTTCTAACAAGTCAGTTCATGACCTCCTCTTGTGCCAGGATGAGGCCACTCCCAAGGTGACAGCATGAACATTGATTTCTCTTTGCAGTAATTTCCCCTCCCCTTCCCTCTTCTATTACCCTTTCTAGCCTCTTACCTCTTCTTACCTGCCTCACCTGCCTATCACCTGGTGCCCCTCCTTCTTCCCTTTCTCCCATGGTTCACTCTCCTCTACTATTAGATTCTTTCCTCTCCAACTCTTTACCTTCCCCACTCACCTGGCTTCACCTATCACTTTTTAGCTAGCCTTTCCCCCCACCCCCCACAGCCTTTTTATTCTGGAATCTTCCCTCTTCCTTTCCAGTCCTGAAGAAGAGGCTCAGCCTGAAACATTGTTTATTCATTTCCATAGATGCTGCCTAACCTGCTGAGTTCCTCCTACATTTCAGACTTCCAGCATCTGCAGAATTTCTTGTGTGTACTACTTCCCTAAAATTTGAATTTGAACAAGACTTTAAAGATTGTGTTGTTTGATGTAAATAACAAGTTGAGTCTAATTAGTTGAATATTTTCATCACTGTTACTGGAATGAGAATGTATACATTTTGTGTGGCCTCATTGCACCGAAGTTTGAAGGCTTTTACAATTAATTTATTTAATAAGAACTTATGATTAAAGTTGAGAATAAAGAGTAACTTTATTTGTCACATTTTGTTTGAAACTTGCATTTTTGTCTCAAGTCAGACAAAACAGTTACTTCGATGTTCAATGTTATTGGAGCTACAACAGTACTTGGCTGATTGTGTGAAAAATACAGTGCTATGTATATCAATGCCATTGGCATTGTCACAGCAAACGGCAGGGCCCTTAGGAAGACAGATGTACAGAGGGATCCTGGAGTGCAGGACCCAGCACTCGTTAGTAACAACACAAGTATGTGTTTTGTGTAGGTCTTGTAGCTTTAGTTTTTGGTCTTGTTTGTCTGGTGGGATTGGAGCTCCTTTCCGGGGAACGGGCTAAGATGTTAGCGCGATATTAATACGCAGCAGCCTCCCTGGACTCTGGATTGGGGATTGCCAAACGTTACGTGGATTTTCTGGTGTAGTCTGTTTTGTCATGTGTTTTTGTGATATCATTCTGGAGGAACGTTGTCTCATTTTTTAACTGCATTGCATTCGTGGTTTTTAAATGACAATAAACTGAATCTGAATCTGAAGTAGATAGGGTGGTAAAGAAGGCACTTGCCATCATTTGGACTGTTGTGTATACAAGTTGTAAGCCATGTTGCAGTTGTACTTGATTCAACCACATTTGGAGTATAGTGTGGTGTTCTGGTTTTTGCTTAACAGTTAGGGTATGGAAGTTTCAGGAGGATGCAGGACAGGTTCACCAAGGTTTTATCTGAATTAGAGAGTATTAGCTGTAATGAGAGGTTAGACAAACTTGTCTTCCCTCTTTCCTCCTACCTCTGAAAATGCAGCACCTCACATTTGTCCCAATTAAGCTTCAACTGCCATTTATCTGCCCACAAATTTCCAACTGGTCTATATCTTTCTGAATCCTTTGGTAACCTTACTCACAATCCATAACTCTGCCAATTTTTGTGTCATCTGCAAACTTATGAATCAGCCCACTAAAAATTTTCATCTAAATCACCTCTATGTATCACAAACAGAGATCCAACACCAATTCTTAAGGAATGTCGCTGGTCACAAATCTCCTGTCTGAATGTTACCCTTTCTCTACCATCCTCGGCCTTCTGTAGCTAAGACAACTTAGAATCCATGGATTCCATTTGCCGTAATCTTTAGGATCAATCTACCATGAAAGACCTAGTCAAAAGCTTTACTAAAGTCTATAAATACAACATTCACTGTTGCACCTTCATCAGTCATCAGTACAACTAAATTTGTATGATATGACCTCCCCTACATAAAGCCATGCTGACTACCCATAATAACTATAAATAACAAATAGCAGAGGTCCCAATACTTGCCCCTGGGGCTCTCCAATAGTCGCAGGCCTCCAGTTGGAGAATCAACCTTTGCTTCCTATCATCAAGCCAATACTGGATCCACCTCATTAGCTCCCCTTGAATTTTGTGCAATCTAATCTTCCAGATCAGCCTGCCACATGGGATCTTGTCAAGGCCGGACTAGATTCCACATAGACAACATCTACTGCCCTACCTTCATTTATTCCCTTGGTTACCTTTTCAAAAAAGCTCCCAGAGATTGGTTAGACATGACCTTCCAAGAACAAAACCATGCTGACTATTCCTGATCAGGCCTTGACTCTCTCTGCGATGGTAGATCTTGTCTCTCAGAATCTCCTCCAGTAACTGGCCTACAATTGAAGTTAAGCTCTCCCTGGCTTGTCCATATTACCATTCTCGAACCGTGGATGTTAGCCACGCTCCAGTCTTCTGGAACTTCACCAGTGGCTAATGATGAAACAAATATCTCTACAAGGGCCTCCAGAATTTATTCCCTGGCCTCCCAGAAGGTTGAATTTCCCCCTTAGTACTGCCCATACCACCTTCCTTGTAATGAGCATATGTTCCGTGACCTATTATTTATGGCCCTCGTGTCTTTGGTATTCATGATATTCTCCTCAGTAAACGTGGCAGGTGTCAGCCACTCCACATATAGGCAGCCATGATGGTCTTTAAGAGGACCCAGCCAGTCCCTACTGTTAATATAACTGAAGAACCTCTAGGGATAGTTTTTGACCCTGCCTGCCAAATTCATCTCATACCATCTTTTTGCTCTCCCGATTTCCCCTTGAAGCCTGCTCCTAATCTTTCTATACTCCGACCCACTCAAGTTCATTGCTCCCTAGGTGGCCCAGTCGATGCCGGAAATCTACTGGCACCAGCGTATTCTTTTCACAACCATGTGCAATGTATCGACCCAGCTGCTCGCGCTGATTAAAATGTCCATCGGTCAGTGTCCACCGTGATCGCAGCAGTATGCAAGCCAGTACACAGGCAAGGGCGCATGATATAGAGATCTCACCAGATCGCCGACTCCAATTGCAGAAATGCAGCCCCACAACTGCAGGGAACTTCCACTGTGCTTCACTGTTGGATGCCAACACTCATCCAGTGGACAAACTGCCTCCGGTTTGAGACAACAATTTCAAATTTCAACTCACCAGTCCAGAGCATTTGATGCCATTGTTCAGCATCCCAAGTCCTTGTGTTTTTGTGTGTAGATGAGTGTCTTGGCTTTGTTTCTGCTTCAGAGGAATGACTTTTTAGCAGCAACTCTTCCATGAAGACCACTTCTGACAAGACTTAGAGGGATGCACTTTGGTTCCAGTGGTTTCTCTGAGCTCAGAGCTGATAGCAATGCTGGACTTCTTTCAGTTTAGAAGGGACATAAGTTTGATGTATCTCTTGTCTGCTGCACTCAGTTTCTGTGGCCAACCACAGAATTCTGGTCCTCATCAGAGCCCACTTCTTTATGCTACTTCAGAAGAGTTTGTCTGCACATCTTGAAACTCCTGTCTGCTGCAAAATTTCTGCTTGGGAGGGACCTTGTTGATGCAGGATGACCACCTCGTGTCTTGTTGCTGTGCTCACCCTTGCTGTGGTGTAAGAAATGATGATTTGAAGGTTAAGCTGTCACATTGGCCACACCCTCATCTTTTAGTTTGGTTGTCCTTCGCTCAGTCTGATTCCTTCTATGCTTGTTTCTGTTTCAATTAATCAGTTTAGTTCATTCAACTCATGATGTCACTGATCATTAGCATCCTGTTTGTTAACTTTGTTTAATCATGAACTGGGCTATATACCCACCAAATAACCAAGTTTTTATTTGAAAAGTGGTCTGTTACTTAATGCTACTTTATTTAATGGAATATAAAAATTTCTCTGTAACATTTAATTTTTTTGGAAAATGGATGTTTGGAAATTTAAAATTTGCTCTTTTCTACTGACACTAATGTAGAAGACAAAAAAACATCAAAAACAAAATTTATATAAAAATTCTAGGGTGCCTAAGATTTTTGCATGCTATTGTATGTCCATGATTTTCTAGAAGCTAACAGTATAGAGAACAGGGTTGGCATCATCTTGTCTTTGTATTAATCCAGTTTATGTTCAGAAAAATATCTAAAGAGTGAGTTACAGTAAGGAAGACTACCTTATTCTCAGCTCTTAAGCACCTGTTCATTATACACAGCTTTACGTATAGTTATGCAGCTGCTTTATGCTCATTACAGAATAGTTCACTAAGTCTTTTTTTAGCTTTAGGCAGTAATTGAGAAGTAGCACACTCCTAATTGAGGGTTGTGACTATATATTAATTCCTTTCATCCAGCTGTCTATTCTTAATTGCAAGCTATTGTGCTTCAGAGCTGCTCGCTATTAACTATTCAGATAGATCTCAATGCCGCTCAGATTTATGGTTCAGATTTTAAACTTCATTTTGACTAATCCTGTCGAATGTTTTTTTTGCAGTTTCTTTAAAATTGTAACGTGAGACTTAAAAAAAATCTTTTTGGCAGAACTGCAATCAAGCATTCAGAGTTCAGTATTCTAATCAGATATTATCAAATTATTAATGAGATGACATCGGCTGTACAATATTTCATAAATGAAATTGGCAAGTTACTGTAAGAGGGCATACGTTTTGCCTGGCCTCGTTGCACTTAAGTTTGGAGGTGTGCACAATATATTTACATATGGACGTGATGAAAGATTAAAGAGATTTAGAGATTAGCTTTATTGTCACATGTACATTGAAACATATTGCATCAAATCAAATCAGTAGGGATTGCGGTAGGTAGCCTGCAAGTGTTGCCATGCATCTGGTGCCAACATAGCATGCCCACAATACACGAATCACAACTGTACCACTTTGGAAGTCAGAGCACCTGAAGGAGAGAGTGTGCAGGCTCCCTACAGGCAGTGGTGGGAATTGATCGCTGTTACTGTAAGGTGATGTGCTGTCTGCTAAACTACTGGGCTGCCTCTTGTGCTTGTGTTAACCTTACTTCATTGTAAGGACTCATCTTTATCCTGCCCTAAACTTCCCTTAAGAACTAGAGCTTTGCTGTTGGTTTATTATTATTGTCACGTGAAGCGAGATGTAATGAAAAGTTTGTTTTGTGCACTATGCTGCTTCTTTCCATTCCTCTGCCAGGCTCCTGAAACACCCTGCCTGTGTCTTTATCCCTCCTATCTAAAGTCACCATCACACAATTTCCTTCAATTGATTTGACTCCTATTTCAGCTGTCTATCTTTTTAACAGCTTTCACTAAAACCATCCTCTTCAATCATCTTGACGGAGAACCAACAATCAAGACTGATGAGATGGAACAATTACCTCAGCATAGCTTTAATGAGATCAAACACATCTGGTTCTCTCACAGATCCTGGAGAATAATGTCGGAAGTTATGGGTGGCCACCTAATACAATGACTGACAGACCTGTCCCAAAACATATGGAATTAAGAAAAAAATTCTGTCAAGAATGCAAATGTTGTAGAAGTGGAAGGGAAACTAGTCTCTCAGTTGTCAATTGCTGATAAGATGAACATTTATCAATATGGCTAGTTTTATGATATTATGATGGTCAGTCATGACCTCCAAATCAAAGTCCAAAGTAAATTTGTTATCAAAGTACAGACATGTCAGCATATACGACCCTGAAATTCATTTTCTTGCAGGCATAGTTAATAAATCTATAGAATAATAACCATAATAGAATCAGTGTAATACCCAGCATCTTGGCTGTTCAACCAGTGTACGAAAGATAACAAAGATAACAAAAATAAATGATAATAATAGTAGTAGTAATAATAATAATAATAATAATAATAATAATAATAATAATAATAATAATAAAATAATAAGCAATAAACATCAAGAATATAAGATGGGGTCCTTAAAAGTGAATCCATTGGTTGTGAGATGGGGCAAGTGAAATTGAGTGAAGTTATCCTTTTTGGTTCAAGAGCCTGATGGTTGAGGGGTAGTAACTGTTCCTGAACCTGGTGGTGTGAGTCCTGAGGCTCCTGTACCTTCTTCCTGATGGTTGAGGGGTAGTAACTGTTCCTGAACCTGGTGGTGTGAGTCCTGAGGCTCCTGTACCTTCTTCCTGATTGTTGAGGGGTAGTAACCGTTCCTGAACCTGGTGGTGTGAGTCCTGAGGCTCCTGTACCTTCTTCCTGATTGTTGAGGGGTAGTAACCGTTCCTGAACCTGGTGGTGTGAGTCCTGAGGCTCCTATACCTTCTTCCTGATTGTTGAGGGGTAGTAACCATTCCTGAACCTGGTGGTGTGAGTCCTGAGGCTCCTGTACCTTCTTCCTGATTGTTGAGGGGTAGTAACCATTCCTGAACCTGGTGGTGTGAGTCCTGAGTCTCCTCTACCTTCTTCCTGATTGTTGAGGGGTAGTAACCGTTCCTGAACCTGGTGGTGTGAGTCCTGAGGCTCCTGTACCTTCTACCTGATTGTTGAGGGGTAGTAACCATTCCTGAACCTGGTGGTGTGAGTCCTGAGGCTCCTGTACCTTCTTCCTGATTGTTGAGGGGTAGTAACCATTCCTGAACCTGGTGGTGTGAGTCCTGAGTCTCCTCTACCTTCTTCCTGATTGTTGAGGGGTAGTAACCGTTCCTGAACCTGGTGGTGTGAGTCCTGAGTCTCCTCTACCTTCTTCCTGATTGTTGAGGGGTAGTAACCGTTCCTGAACCTGGTGGTGTGAGTCCTGAGGCTCCTGTACCTTCTTCCTGATTGTTGAGGGGTAGTAACCATTCCTGAACCTGGTGGTGTGAGTCCTGAGTCTCCTCTACCTTCTTCCTGATTGTTGAGGGGTAGTAACCGTTCCTGAACCTGGTGGTGTGAGACCTGAGGCTCCTGTACCTTCTTCCTGATTGTTGAGGGGTAGTAACCGTTCCTGAACCTGGTGGTGTGAGTCCTGAGTCTCCTCTACCTTCTTCCTGATTGTTGAGGGGTAGTAACCGTTCCTGAACCTGGTGGTGTGAGTCCTGAGGCTCCTGTACCTTCTTCCTGATTGTTGAGGGGTAGTAACCGTTCCTGAACCTGGTGGTGTGAGTCCTGAGTCTCCTGTACCTTCTTCCTGATTGTTGAGGGGTAGTAACCGTTCCTAAACCTGGTGGTGTGAGTCCTGAGGCTCCTGTACCTTCTTCCTGAAGGCAGCAGCTGGCTGCCTGCAAATGCACTTTATCTGCAATTGGGACATGAAGGCAGAGGGCATCGAGTCTTGGAAGGAACTTGCAGCCAACTGTAACAGATGGAGAATTACCCTGAAACAGCACCTTACTAGAATGTTACCTGGGTTTCAGCACCTAAGTTACAGAGAAAGGTTGAACAAGTTAGGTCTTTATTCTTTGGAGCGTAGAAGGTTGAGGGGGGACTTGATAGAGGTTTTTAAAATTATGAGGGGGATAGATAGAGTTGACCTTGATAGGCTTTTTCCATTGTGAGTAGGGGAGATTCAAACAAGAGGACATGAGTTGAGAGTTGGGGGCAAAAGTTTAAGGGTAACACGAGAGGGAATTTCTTTACTCAGAGAGTGGTAGCTGTGTGGAATAAGCTTCCAGTAGAAGTGGTAGAGGCAGGTTCGATATTGTCATTTAAAGTAAAATTGGATATGTATATGGACAGGAAAGGAATGGAGGATTATGGGCTGAGTGCAGGTTGGCGGGACTAGGTGAGAGTAAGCGTTTGGCATGGACTTGAAGGGCCGAGATGGTCTGTTTCCATGCTGCAATTGTTATATGGTTATATATGTTATAAATCAGGCGAAGACGGAATACTGAAAGTGACAGAAGACAAATGGGTCCATAGAAAGGAACACTGCGTCTCTAGCAAAACTGAGACCACGTACAGATGTGACTGTGAGAAAAGAGACTGCCACTCTCACAGTGGTCTCATCATCCACAGACAGCGCTGCACCAAGAACGTAGATAGTTAGGACACAACATCCATGATCAACCTCAACCAAGAGAGGGCCATGATAATCTGAGGAATGTAAGCCGGTAAACCTCCCCACCCCTTTCCTGGGTCAATGGAGTCAAACAAGCTCAGGTTCATTCATTCATAGTACACCCATCTTCTACAATGCTTTCCAAGATGGAAACGCTGAGAGGGAGCAGATGTTTCCTATAGTGGGACCATCTAGGACCAAAGGCCCCAGCTTCAGAATAGAGGGACATCCATTTAGAACGGAGATGGGGAAGAATTTCTTTAGCCATAGGGTGGTGAATCTGTGGAGGCCAATTCATTATCTATATTTAAAGCAGAGGTTGACAGGTTCTTGATTAGTAAGGTTGTAAAGGTTATGAGAAGAAGGCATGAGAATGGGTTGGAGAGGGATAATAATTTCAGCCATGGTGGAATGGCAGAACAAATCTAATGGGCCAATGGCTGAATTCTGTTCCTATGTTTTATGATCTTAGTATGATAACAGAAAGCTCTCTAATCTTAGTAGACTTGGTCAAGGCTAAAAGTATTTGAGAAATGGACTTGCAGTTGATAGCTTTTCTCTGAAGATCATTGTGGTGGAAATGCTTCTGGCTTTCCAAAATCCCAAGAGTGATGCTATCTGGAGTTTAGCCATTTGGTGTGTATCCTTGGAAGTGAAGTCAAGGGGCAGGTTCCAGACAAAGAGCGATCCAACCAAGGTCTCAACGTTGGAGTTGGTAGAAGGTGATGACACATCACAACTGCAGGGAAGGTGGAGGATCACTGCAACAGTGAAAGGTCTCCAGTCATTCTGCATCCCATGTCACCGGGCCCTGGCCCTGATCTGTCAAGGACCCTGTGGTGGCTGCCCGTGCATCAGCCTCCCCATGTTAAATAAAGTCATGCACAGGCGTTCTCCATTAAGGGAATCCACCGTAACATTCGGGATTAAGTTCCATGGCAATGAACAAGTGGCAAAGGTCTAGGATTATGAGGTTTTGCTCAGATTGGCTGAGGATCTACAGCCACCTGAGGATCCACCAATCGACAATGCATTAGAGGAACATCATACTCAGCTTGAGAGATCGCACAACTACTAAACGACAGGCCATTCCTTCGGAGTTCTACACTTGACTTAGGATTACATTGCTGTAGTATGTTCTCTCTGAGAAGTACATCAGTAAATTGGTTTATTATCGTCACATGTAGCTGTCCAGAAATGTACAGCAGAGACGATTTAGCAGTAAACAATATTTTACTAATAAACTGCAAAATAACAAGCCACGAGGGAGCACAAAACAAGAGAGAACCATACTTAACACCACAAGGCAACAAGGCAACTAAGAGCCAGGAGCAACCGCTTGAGGCTGGCTGGTTCAAAGGGTGAATGACGACTGTGATCGAGAGCTGGATTCAAATAGGCTACAGGTAATGAGATGGAAACGGGTTGTAGGTGACTCTTATTAGTAGAGCAGAGACTGAGAGGAGCCTGCCTGTGCAGGCCTGACAGTCGTGAGGTATCATGGAAAGCTATGTTTTGGACCCATCCATCCTGATCATCCATTGCATCAGTGCATTAAGGATGTACAAGGAAAAGCAAAAACTGAATGCAGGATAAATTGTTACCATAACAGGGAATGTGCAGGGCAAGCGGACCAGAAACAAGGGCATGATGAGGTAAAGAGTCCAGTTATATAAAGAAAATGCTCGCTAATGCTAGTTAAGAGGTTCAGACCAAATACCAGAATGGGGAAGAAATGCGATCCAAGTGACTTTGACTGTGGAATGATTGTTGGTGTCAGATGGGGTGGTTTGAGGATCTCAGAAAGTGATGATCTCCTGGGATTTTCAAGCACAACATGAATTTTTTGTGTGATAAACAAAAAAACATCCATTCAGCCGCAGTTCTGTGGGCAGGAACACCTTGTCAGAGGAGAATGGCCAGACTGGTTCAAGCTGACAGGAAGGCGACAGTAATTCAAATAACCACACATAACAACAGTGGTGTTCAGAAGAGCATCTTTGAATGCACAGACCTTGAAGTGGATGGGCTACAGCAGCAGAATACAAGTGTGCACAAACTTCAGAATGGGCACCACGGTAGTGTAGGGTAAGCGTGAAGCGATTACAGTTCAGAGCTCAATCCTGGAGTCCTCCGTAATGAGTCACTCTCTAGGGAAAGCTTGGGTTTTACTGTGTACTCCAGTTTCCTCCACAGTCTGGGTGGGTAAATTTAATTGTAGTTTGTACCGTGATTAGATTAGGGTTAAATCAGAGTTGTCAGGGTTACTTGAAGGCTGAGAAGGGCCTATATCCAACCTCTATTAGTTACATCCTGAGCCTAATAAAGTGGCCCCAAGTGTATTCTCTACCAAAGTGGAAGGATAGAATGATTTGCGGTGGAATATTTTAAGACTTGCCATCTGTAATTAAGTAATCACCGTTATAGTAAAGGGTTTTCTAGGAAAGAATTTACTGAGATACAGCTCAGAATCTGCTCTTCTGGGACTTTGGGCTGTGCCACCCAACGATACCCCAGTTTAACCTTAGCCTAACGATGGGACATTTACAATGACCAATTAACCTAGTATCTAGTACGTCTTTGGACTGGGGGAGGAAAATGGATCACGCAGGGAAAACCCATGTGGTCACAGGGGGATCGTGGAACCCCCTTACAGGCAATGGTGGGGATTGAACCCCGGCCGCTGGTCCTGTACAGCGTTGTGCTAACCACTGATCATAATATATCATAACTACAGTTACTTGCCCATCTGCTCTGGTAACACTTCTCAACCAGCAGGACAAGTCCAGCTAGTGCATGGGAATACCACACACCATCGCTGCTGGATCTGCTTTCTGAACCTTCCCGGTCAACAGCAATGTAGGAGTGGGTTCATCAGAATTACCACAGTGGTTCAAGAAAGATGCTCGCCACTACCTTCTGAGAAGGTGGCATGGCAGTATCAGTTCGTGCAATCGCTTTACGGCATTACCGATCACCTGTTGGGCTTTGATTTCCACCACAACCTGTAAGGAGTCTATACGTTCTCCCCGTGACCATGTGCATTTCCTCCTGGTGCTCCAGTTTCCTCCCACAACCCCAAGACAGACGGGTTTGGGTTAGTGAGTTGTAGGCAGGCTGTGTTGACACCAGAAGCATAGTGCCACTTGCGGGCTGCCCCCAGCACATCTTCGCTGATTTGATTTGACACAAAGGACACATTTCACTGTATATTTCAACACACAGGTGACAAATAAAGCTAATATTTAATCTGTAATCTTTATCTCTGGGAGTAATCAGTAATGGGTAAGAGATACTGGCCTTGTCAAAGATGCACAAGCCTAAAAGTAAATAAAAGAATTTACATTCTGAGAAAATCAGTTCTGCAAATATTGTCCTTACTTTGAACAAAGCTGGTTACGAACATATAATCGCAAACAAGAGAAAATCTGCGGACGCTGGAAATCCGAGCAACACACACAAAATGCTGGAGGAACTCGGCAGGCCAGGCAGCATCTATGGAAAAGAGTACAGTCGCCATTTACGGCGGAAACCCTTCATTGGGACTGGAGGAAAAACAATGAGGAGTCACAGTTAGAAGATGGGAGGAGGGAACGTAAGGTGGTAGGGGAAACTGGGAGGGGGAGGGTTGAAGTAAAGAGCTGGGAGGTTGATTGGTGAAAGAGATACAGGGCTGGAGAAGAGGGGGATTTGATAGGAGAGGACAGAAGGCCATGGAAGAGATAAAAGGAGGAGGAGCACCAGAGGGAGGTGATGGACAGGTAAGGAGATAAGGTGAGAGAGGGAAAGGGGGATGGGGAATAGCGAAGGCCGGAGGGGAGGGGTGTGGTAAGTTAACAGAAGTTCGAGAAATCGTTGTTCACGCTATCAGGTTGGAGGCTACCCAGACGGAATATTACTCCTCCAACCTGAGTATGGCCCCATCGTGAGAGTAGAGGAGGACATGGATTGACATATCGGAATGGGAATGGGAAGTGGAATTAAAACAGGCAGCCACTGGGAGATCCTGCTTTCCCTGGTGGACAGAGTGTAGGTGCTCGGCGAAGTGGTCTCCCAATCCACGTCATGTCTCACTGATCTACAGGAGGCCTCCCTGGGTGCACCAAACACAGTAAGTGACCCCAACAGACTCACAAGTGAATTGTCACCTCACCTGGAAGGACTGTTTAGGCCCTGAATGGTAGTGAGGGAGGCAGTGTAGAGGCAACTGTAGCATTTATTCTGCTTGCAAGGATAAGTGCTAGGAGGGAGATCAGTGGCGAGGGGATGAATGGACAAAGGAGTTGCACAGGGAGCGATCCCTGCGGAAAGCAGAAAGTGAGGGAAGGGAAAGATATGACTGGCGGTGGGATCCTGTTGGAGATGGCTGAAGTTACGGAGAATTATGTGCTGGATGTGGAGTCTGGTGGGGTGGTAGGCGAGGACAAGAGGAACCCTATCCCTTGTAGGGTGGTGGTAGGATGGGGTGAGAGCAGACATGCATGAAATGGAAGAGATACAGTTGAGGGCAGCATTGATGGTGGAGGAAGGAAATCCCTTTTCTTTGATGAAGGAAGACATCTCCTTTGTTCTGGAATGAAAAGCCTCATCCTGGGAGCAGATGCAGCGGAGACAGTGGAATTGAGAGAGGGGATGGTATTTTTACAAGTAACAGGGTGGGAAGAGGTATAGTCCAGACAGCTGAGAGAGTATATGGGCATTTAAGGCAGAGCTTGATCGGTTCTTGACTCACCATGGCATCAAAGGTTACAGGGAGAAGGCTGGGGAGCGGGGCTGAGGAAGGGAAAAATTGTTCAGTCGTGACTGAATGATGGAGCTGGCTCGATGGGCCAAATGGCCTAATTTTGCTTCTATGTCTTATGGTCCTATCAGATTCCCCCTTCTCCAATCCTGTATCTCTTTCACCAATCAACTTCCCAGCTCTTGACTTCACCCCTCTTCCCCACCTAGTTTCACCAATCCCCTCACCCTAACTTCTAACTCTGACACCTCACCTCTTTTTGTCCCATCCTGTTGAAGGGTCTCAGCCCGAAATGTTGACTGTACTCCTTTCCATAGATGCTGCCTGGCCTGTTGAGTTGTGTGTGTTGCAAAAGTATAACAGTAACTTTGGCTAAAGTGGGCCAGGAAGTTAAAGAAAAAAATAGGAAATATTTTAAAAAGTAATTCACAATCCCCAGCAAAGATATATCCCATTAAATTACAAAGATTCTCAGAATTCATTCCTGCAGTTAGGATGAAAAGGTATATATTGCTTTGAATTAGGAGAAATTTTAGAAACCAAGAAAGGTGACTGAACAGAAGATCAAGCTTTACTTGTCATACAGTGAAGTGGACTGGTGTGCCATTGACCAACACAGTCCAAGGATGTGCTGGAGACAGCCTGCAAGTGTCACTATGCTTCCAACACTAATGCTAACCCTATTTGAATAATAGATTAACACCATATCAGAATCAGAATCAGGTTTATTATCACTGGCATGTGACATGAAATTTGTTAACTTAGCAGCAGCAGTTCCATGCAATACATAATATAGAAGAAAAAACCAAAATGAAATAATAATAAATAAATAGATACATCAATTACAGTATACGCATATTGAATAGATTAAGAATCGTGCAACAAACAGAAATAATATATATTAAAAAAGTGAGGTAGTGTCCAAGGGTTCAATGTCCATTTAGGACATTTATAAAAGAGTGAACTAGCAAGTATTAAAACAGTCATTAAGAACTTTTTTTTTAGGGAGAAGCTAAAGTAAATGTTGATCGCTCAGAGGACAGTTACATAGAGTACTTACTTCCTGTTACGCCACTGGCGTTTAGGGCAGCAATGAAGGTCCTCCATCTCTGTCTGTCTATACCGTCTAACAAAGATATAGATGGATTCTTCATTGCTTTCTCTGTAACAATTTTGTTTTACCAGTCAGGGTTGTTAGACCTGAACTGAATCCCTGAACCTGGAGGACCAGTGGACTGCTCTCAGTCTGGTCTCTACCCTTTGACCTGTTTGGCATGGGTGACCCTACCAGGAGCCAAAGCACAAGGCCCTGATTCCAACCAACGTAGCTCTCTGGGTCATTGAGGCATGCAAGCCCTGTAAACCCGATTGCAAGGTTGTGGTCCTCTTGGAGGTCGGAGGACAATACTGGGAAATTAATCATGGAAATAAGGAGGAAAGTCTTTGAGTTGTACTCAAAAAGCATCCAAATAATCGTAGGAAATCAGTGAACAAAGTTGGGGGGGGGGGAACCTTAAAACAATTATTATTATACTAGAGCAAAAGGCTGAAATAGGTTAACGGTAATAAAATCCCATGGAAATAGTATCTTGCATCCTAAAGTCCTAAAAAAGGATAATTACAAAGATGTCAGAGTATCAAGATTCAAGATTGTTTAATGCCATTTTCAGTACACAAGCGTAAAGGGGGACGATGGGGATTTTTCAAAATTCTCTCAATTCTGGTAATCTCCCAGCAGAATGGGACCTTATGAGAAAAATTGAGATAAATGGAGGAAAGTCTTATTGCTACCATCAGGAGCCTCAAAAAGTCAGGAACAGCTTCTTCCCCTCTGCCACCAAATTTCTGAATGAGTAATCAACCCATGAACACTGCATCATATTTTTTTTCTTTTTTGCACTATTTAATTTAACTTTAAAAAATATAGATATACTTACTGTAATTTACAGTTGTTATACTATACATCACAATGTATTGCCACTGTGTAACAGCAAATGTCATCACAGGAAAGAGGATACAAAATACTGTTCCACAAAGGGACCCGGATATCCTCATACGTGACATGCAGAAAGATAAAATGCAGGTGAGAAAAGTAATTTACGGAGGCAAAGGGAATGTTGGCTTTTATTGCAACAGGGATGGTATACAAAAATCAGGAGCATTGCTGTAATTTCCCAGGGCATTGCTGGAACCGCACATGGATCAATGCAGAAATCAAAATCAGAATCGGAATCAGGTTTATTTTCACCAGCATGTGACGTGAAATTTGTTAACTTAGCAGCAGCAGTTCAATGCAATACATAATACAGAAAGAGAAAAAGATCAATAAACAAATCAATTACAGTATATGTATATTGAATAGATTAACTATAGTGCAAAAACAAATAATATATATATATATATTATAAAAGTGAGGTAGTGTTCATGGATTCAATGTCCATTTAGGAATCGGGTGGCAGAGGGGAAGAAGCTGTTCCTGAATCACTGAGTGTGTGCCTTCAGGCTTTTGTACCTCCTTCCTGATGGTAACAGTGAGAAAAGGGTGTGCCCATGTCCTTAATAATGGACGCTGCCTTTCTGAAGCACCGTTCCTTGAAAATGTCATGGATACTATGGAGGCTATTACCCGAGATAGAGCTGACTAATTTTACTACTCCCTGTAGGTTCTTTTGGTCCTGTGCAGTAGCCCCCACCCCACCCCGACAGTGAAGCACCCTGTCAGAATGCTCTCCACAGTACATCTATAGAAGTTTTCGAGTGTTTTAAGTTATAAACCAAATCTCTTCAAACTCCTAGTGATATATAGCTAATATCTTGCCTTCTTTATAGCTGAATTGATATGCTGGGACCAGGTTAGATCCTCAGAGATCTTGACACCCAGGAACTTGAAATTATTCACTCTCCCCACTTCTGATCCCTGTATGAGGATTGGTGTGTGTTTCTTCGTCTTACCCTTCCTGAAGTCCGCAATCAGCTCTTTCGTCTTACTGACATTGAGTCCAAGGTTGTTGCTGCAACACCACTCCACTAGCTGGTATATCTCACTCCTGTACGCCCTCTCATCTCCATCTGAGATTCTACCAACAATGTTTGTATCATCAGCAAATTTATTGATAGTATTTGCGCTATGCCAAGCCACACGATCATGTATAGAAAAAGAGTAGAACAGTGGGCTAGGTACACACCCCTGAGGTGTGCCGGTGTTGATCGTCAGCGAGGAGGAGATGTTATCTGCACAGATTGCAGTCTTCTGGTTAGGAAGTCGAGGATCCATTTGCAGAGGGAAATACAGAGGCCCAGGTTCTGCAGCTTAGTGATCAGGACTGTGGAAATGATGGTGCTAAACGCTGAGCTATAATCAACAAACAGCATCCTGACGTAGGTGTTTGTATTGTCCAAGTGATCTAAAGCCATGTGGAAGAGCCAGTGAGATTGCGTCTGCCGTTGACCTATTGTGGCGATAGGCAAATTGCAGTTGAACCAGGTCCTTGCTAAGGCAGGAATTCATTCTAGCCATGACCAGCCTCTCAAGCATTTCATCACTGTAGTTGTGTGCATATTACTTTGGTCTCTTTATTTAAGTAGGGATAGATTTGAACTTCGGACTGTGTAGAGAAGTTACCTGGCAATGAAGTCTGGTATGGAGAGAATTAGCAGGTGGGGCTAATTCATTGGGGTTAGAAGCAAGAGATGTAGTTATACAGAAACATATACGATTCTGAGGGAACTTGACAAAGTTTGACACCTTTCTTCTTCCTATATCTGTCTAAATGGCTTTTCGTGGGGAAGGGAGTGGTTTGAACAGAAGGACAGGAATTTGTACTAGTCTCCACCACCTTCCCTGGCAGCTTGTTCCATAAACTCATCACATCTGTGTGAGACTGGAGATGCCTCTTTTGACCGGTTCATTAACCTTCGCAGGTGAGTATAAAAGAAGCCACAGCACAATTTTGTAGAGAATATTTTTTTGACAGCCTTGCCAGTGTTTGTTCCTCAATGAGCACATTAAAAAATACCAATCAACAGGTAATTTCACATTCCTGTTTGTGGCAGCTTTCAGTGCACAAATTGGCTGTTTTTCTTCCCCCTACGTGACAAAAATAATTCCACTTCGGAAGTACTTCTCTGGCAAGGAAGTGTTTTTGGTGCTTTAGCACATTCTGAGCTCGTGAAGCTTTCTCTTTCCTTTACCACAATTCTTTCTTTACTTCCTCTCTTTCCTTCATTCTTTCTGTTATCGTTTCTTCCTCAAATTTCCTCATAAGATTGTTCTCAGAATGAAAAGTTGTTTATTTATTGGGCAGGGTGTAGGCCTTCCCAGTCCTTGGAGCTGTGGTGTTGAGCAAACCCCCCCCCCCCCCCCCCCCCACCTCCGATTTCACCCGAGGCTAATCACAGGACAATTTTAAATGATCAACTGACCTACCAACCCATAGGTCTTTGGACTGTAGGAAAAAACCTGGATGAAAACCTGGTCAGGGGGAGAATATGCAAGCTCCTTACAGACTAGCGGCAGGAAGTGAACCTGGGTCACCTGTACTGTAAAGCATTGTGCTAACCACTACACTACCATGCTGCTCTGACACTACTGTGGAAACTGAACAAAGTTTTAACTGGATCAATAGTTGTATATTACGAGTGGATTTCTGTATAAAGAGGACATTTTGTTGTTTGAACCTCAGAACAGTGTGGCGACAGGGGTCATGCTGCTCTCCTTGTGCACACGTTAATAAAGCGTGGTTGAAGAGTGAGTGGAAGTTGTCAGAGTACAGTTAACGAGTCTGATGCCAGCCTCACTCAATGCTTCTCAGAGAGTTTCCAGCCAAACTGAGTTTCTCCTCCTTATTTCTGCAGACTAAGGTCACTGATTTAAAACTCATGATTGTTTAATGTAATTTCCAGTACACAAGTGTAAAGGAGAATGAAATAATTGTTACTCCAGATCAGATGCAGCACAAAAAGACACAATAAGATAAAAATCACAATTATAAAAAACACAATAAACATAAATACATAAGATAGCTTATAAACAGAGATTGCATGTCCATAAAGTGATGCTAGGCTGCACAGAAGGTGATTTCGACAGGAAATGATAAAGTAGTGGTGGTGGGGTGGGGTGGAGGGGTGGGTTAGTGAATGGAGTTGTCGATCAGTCTTACTGCTTGGGGAAAGTGACTGTTTTGAGTCTGGAGGTCCTGGCGTGGATGCTACATATCCTCCTCCCCGATGGGAGTGGGACAATCAGTCCATGAGCAGAGTGGGTGGGATCCTTCATGATGCTATTGGCACTTTTCTAGCACCTTTCTGTATATATGCATGCTGCACACTGGTTGAATGTTCAATTTGGTGCGGTCTTTCATTGATTCTATTATTCAATGTATTTATTGAGTATGCCCACAAGAGAATGAATCTCAGGGTTGTAAATGGTGACATATATATACTTTGCTAATGCATTTACTTTGAACTTTATATAATCCTTGATGGTGGGTAGGCTGGTGCTGGTGATGCATTGGGCAGTTATGACTCCCCATCGTAGTCAATTTACATAAAAATATGCAAACAATGCTGAGCCTTCCTGCCCACTGCAGAGCAGTTTCTGTACCATGCAGACTGCAGCACGTCAGGATGCTCCCTACTGTGTATCTGTAGAATGAAGTGAGTATGGATGTGTAAGGCCCAGCTCTCTTCAGCCTCCTCAGAACGTAGAGGAGTCGGTGAGCTCTCCTGATAGTGTAGAATATATTCTGGGGCATACTTCTCCTTCCATCTGGTTCACGAAGTGCTGACCAGGGATTAGACATCTACATGCTTCATTGCCTCAACAGACAGACCATAGACCTCAGTGAAACACTGAGCATTACACAGCTACACTGCAGCAGTTAGAGTATTTGAAGCCAGGTCACAAGAATCAGTTTATGTCTTTTGTAAACACAAGAGATTTTGCAGATGCTGGAAATCCAGAGGAACACACACGAAATGCTGGAGGAATGCAGTAGGGCAGGTAGCATCCATGGAAATGAATAACAGTTGACGTTTCGTGCCGAGTCCCTTCATCAGGACTGGGTCTCAGCCCAAAATGTCGACTATTTATTCTTTTCCATGGATGTTGCCTGATCTGCTGAGTTCCTCCAGAATTTTGTGTGTATTCCTCCATTTGTTCCTTAATCCTCGGCCACTGTACAGTTCACATCTGAGTAGAGCATAAAGCTGCTATTGCACATGTCATCTCATTGCTTACCGTTGTATGAAATAGCTGATCCAAGCTTAATGTTCAAGCACAAATCCTTAACCAAGCAGAAAATGGTCACCAATTAGTCTTTCTATCTATATAAAAATGTTCAGCATATTAATCATAGCCAATCCCCTGCTGGCTTACACCTGACAGAAACCACTTCGAAGAAAGCTGATCATTTCTGTCTTACATGTGTATTGTTTTGTATATTTTTATGTAGATTGACTCACTGCATGACATCAAAAACTTTGACAAACTTCTATTGATGTGTGGTTCAGAGTGTCGCATCACAGCCTGGTATGGGAACACCAATGGAAATTCCTATAAAAAGTAGTGGATACGGCCCAGTCCATCATGGGTAAAGCCCTCCCTCCCCATCACTGAGCACATCTACAAGAGCATTGTCACAGGAAAGCAGCGCCCATCATCAGAGACCCCCACCACCCTCTTCTCACTGCTGCCATCAGGAAGAAGGTACAGGAGCCTCAGGACTCACCCCACCATGAATGGAAACAGTTATTACCCCTCAACCATCAGGCTGTTGAACCAGTGGGGATAACTTCGCTCAACTTCAATCATCCCATTGCTGAACTGCTCCCACAACCTATGGACACACTTTCAAGGTCTCTCCATCTTATGTTCTTGATATTATTTGTTTATTATTATCATTTGTATTTGCACAGTTTGTTGTCTTTTGCACGTTGGTTGCTTGTCTGGCCTTCCATTGATTCTGTTAGGGATCTTCGATTTACTGAGCATGCCAGCAAGAAAACGCATCTCAGGCTTGTAGATGGTGACATTTATACCCAGTAGTTCCATAATAAATTTTACTTTGAACCCTGGATGAATGATTTATTTATCTGTGGAGCAGTGACTTGCCAAATGAACTGTGGAAAATCCACACAGTTTCTCATTCAGGCTCAGGGTGGAGTTGTCTACCGGCAAACTGTCCACAGGAGTCCAGAATGTTACCGATTTATCCCCATTTTATTTCCAGCTGGGAGGACATAGCAAACGAAAGTTTCTGTTTTCCACGCAGTCTGTAGTAGTATACTCTTTCTACAACGAGCTTGAAATTAATGTCGGCAGCTTTGGCAACGCATTAAAAACATCCTCAGGGCCTTCAAAGCAGAGCAAATTGTATTGTTGAATTTCAACAAAACAGTAACGCCTGTCCGAGAAACCAAACAAATATAAACTTGGAGTGGTATCAAGCTGAAAGACAACCTCCCCCTAAAGAATAAAGCGACCTTGCAGATAGCAGCGCACTGCCCTGGAACTGCGCTAATGGAGCCATTGAGCGGCGAGCATTGACCAAACAACATTATGATGGACGTCTATAGTGAGAAGGACAGCCCATCCCTCTCTGTGTGGTTACTGTTTTGCCATCACAAAATCAAACAGGCACCAAAAACAGATGAGAAAAGAGAACATATTGTTGTCACTGTGTGTTCACTGCAGACTTTCCCCTTCACCCCGTGGTTTGTGTGCCGACCACCATTGAAATGTGTCGGAGCGTTAGAAAGGGTACTGTAATACAATTTCCCCGTGCAATGTATGCAGTGCTCTGACTGTCTCTGAGGTAATGCCTAGCATATGTAGATTGTTTTGAATTAATTGGCCTGTTCAGTGAAGAACCAATGGGTTTTGCACTAATCTGCATTAGCATGACAAGGGAACTCTCAGAGCAGTTGTTAGCACTGCAAAGGCTTGTTTAAGTCAAGCATGTGTTTCAGCTCTACAGGCTGATTAATCTTGTCACTGATTTTCTGAAGACTTTTCACTGGAGGCAGGGGAGAAAGAGAATGGTCGTGTCCCGCCTTCGAACCTGTCTCTGTGTGTACTCTTACTTCTGCCTGGATTAGTGAATATAAAGCTGTTTCTGCAGCTAAGACCCTCAATGGCGAGTTAAATTTGGACAGATTGCGAGGAGTGGAGAACATGAAGCTGAGAGAAGAGAGCCGGCTCTGGCTCTGACCCGCTCTTTGTGCTGAGATACCGGTCACCTGTCAGAAAGCACAATGCCCGGATCCACCCCTCCTTGCGCTCCTCCAAGCTGACCCCCTCAGTCCCTTGTGATTGGGCGAGGGAATCTGGTTAAGGTTGTTGCTGGGGGAGGACTGGGAGAAACAATTAAAATTCTGCGCAAGTAAAATGCACCGGGGTGTTTTTTTGGACAAAGACAGCTGATAGCAGGGGAGCTTCGGCCACGTCGTGAGAAGCCCGCGTGGTGCAGACAGGCAAACAAAGCTGGCAAAACGCAAACACCATGTAGTGTATTCCTAACCAGAGGAAACGCTCTGGCTGGAAAGGGCATCGTGGAACCAGCTCCAATTGCGAATGTGCTTGTTATTTATCTAAAATAAAAGTACTTTTAAACATAAATGGGGTCACTTTTAACGGCTTATAATATTCTTGACCTTAGATTTTATTTAAACTGTAACTTATCAGAATAAGGTTAATACCTCTGGCACATGTCGTGAAATTTGTTGTTTTACGGCAGCCGTGCATTACAATACACAATAATTAACTATAATTTACATTGAGAAATATTTATAGACACAACTAAATTAAGTAAATAATGCAAAAAGAGGGCAAATAAAAAAAAAGAAAAAATATCGGTTGTGCTCATGGGTTCAATCTCCATTCAGAATTCTGATGGTGGAGGGGAAGGAGCTGTTGCTGACAAGTTGAGTGAGGGTCTTCGGGCTCCTGCACCTCCTCCCTGACGCGAGCAATGAGAAGAGGCCATGTTGATTAGAAAACATAACAGAGTGGAAGTCCGGAGCAGTGATTTTATCCGGCAATATCACTGCCTCCCCTCACTTGACTAACCAATCCATGACGCAGCAGCGTGTTAGAATGTAAACAGGGTTTATCACCAACATCTGCTGTGTATTCCCCATCCTACCCCATGGGGTGGGCTATTCTGTGCTGACACTCAGGATACTGCCATGATTTAAATGTAACTCTCCGGAGACCCAGTGCTTTCTGTTTGGAAACTCCTGCGCGGAAAGTTCCCAGGAGAAGCTCTGTACGAACTCACAACATTGACATAAGGACAAGGCAGGGTGACAGCTGAAGACGCCCATGTCCATCAGGGGCCTGTGGTGAAGGTATTTAAAAATCAGTCAAATAAATCATGGTTTGCAATGGTTAACTACACCTCCCCCCAATCCCATCTCCAGCCCGGCTAATCACTTAGAGAAAACGAATATAACAATACTAATCCTTAGATTCTTTTGCACTCACAGAAGCCAGGATAATGGAGAGTTCAAATTGACTTCAGTTCAGAAGGGCTTTGTTTGGTTATAATGATCGTGCATATCGATAACATGTCGGTGATATTGTTTTAAAACTGCATGATTACCACTTTATTGGAATGCAAGCTATTCCCAGGAATGAAATAAACTAGCTCTGCAATGCGTTGGGCATCTTGCAAAACCAATGTGTGTTATTCGAAATGTATTCTAAGTGTGTTAGTAACCCCATTGTGTAATAGAGAACAGCCTGCAGCCCACAATTGCAGGTACAAAGGCACCTTTGGATGAAGCCATTTCTTGTGGTGCACTGAGAGACGGGGGCAACAGCAGCAGATGCTTTCAAGTCCTGCCGGCAACAGATGCTTCCTGGCCAGTCAGACCAGAGCACATCATTCATACACAGCACCCAGGAGCATGATTATGCCATGGGTGGCGGATGGTGAGGGCTGTGTGGGACACAAGCACATGGACAGAGAGTTAAGGGTGGCAGGTGGTGGAGGCTCCAGGATTTGATCAGATCGGGGTCAGTTATGAGTGTTCATTGTGTGATTGCACTCTAAGGGGTTGAATCATTGAAACAACTGATTTTCAAAATACCATAGAACAATTTCAATTTACTTTCAGCTTTTTCTACTTTTCTGTTAGCTTTATGAACTTTTTCTGCAATTTCTAAGTTGACAAAAAATACATAAATCTACAATTGTTCAAAAACAAGTTTTGGCAGATATTTGGCAATATAACTAGAATAACTCACATCAGATGGTGCAGAACTCAGTAGGTCAGGCAGCATCTATGGAAATGACACCCTTCATCTCGACAGGCAAGGAAGGGGAAAGATGCCAGAAAAAGGAGGTGGAGGGAGGGCAAGGAGGACAAGCTAGAAGGTGATAGGCAAAGCCAGGTGGATGGGGGGAGGGGATGAAGTAAGAAGCTGGTAGGTGATAGATGGAAAAGGTAAAGGGCCGGAGTCTAGCACTATAATGAAATTATTCTATTGTGCTGAAAACTCATCTGGAGCATTAATGTCCATCTATCTACTGTCTTTCATGACTTTCATCTATACGTGGCTCTAGATCCACAATAAGGTTGTGAAATTTTAACTGAAATGGTTGAATACTTCAGGCAATTAAGCACAGGCAAAAATTGAATACCACACCTTTGAACATAAGGGCTTAGAGCAGGAGAAGGCCCTTCACACCCTTGAATCTACTCTTCACCAGCCTTTGGATGAAGAAATTTCTCTGTATCTCTGTTTTGAAAGGGTGCCTCTCTATCCTGAGGCTGTGCCCTCTAGTCCTAGACTCCCCCACCACGGGAAACATCCTTTCCACATCTACTCTGTCTAGGTCTTTCAACCTTTGAAAGGTTTCAATGAGATCACCCTCATCCTTCTGAATTCCAGCGAGTACAGACCCAGAGCCATCAAACGTTCCTCGTATGATAACCCTTTCATTCCTGGAATCATACTTGTGAACCTCCTCTGGCCCCTCTCCAATGCCAGCATATCTTTTCTAAGATGAAGAACTCAAAACTGTTCACAATAGTCAAGATGAGGCCTCACCACTGCCTTATAAAGCCTCAGTGTCACATCCTTGCTTTTGTATTCTAGACCTCTTGAAGTAAATGCTAGCATGGCATTTGCCTTCTTCACCACCGATTTAACCTGCAAGTTAACCTTCAGGGTGTTCTGCACAAGGACTCCCAAGTCTCTCTGCACCTCAGATTCTTGGATTTTCTTCCAGTTTAGAAAATAGTCTGCACATTTATTTCTACTATCATAGTGCATGACCAGGCATTTTCCAACATTGTCTTTCTTTTGCCATGTTCTTGCCCATTCTCCTAATCTGTTTAAGTCCTCAAATCTATCTGCCCCTCCACCAATCTTTGTATCATCTGCAAACTTGGTAACAAAGCCACCTAATCCATCATCTAAATCATTTATATACAGCATAAAAAGCAGTAGTCCCAACACCGACCCCTGCGGAACACCACTAATCACAGGCAGCCAATCAGAAAAGGATCCTTTTATTCCCACTCACTGCCTCCTACCAATCAGCCAATGCTCTAACCATGTTAGTAACTTTCCTGTAATACCATGGGCTGGTAGGCAGCCTCATGTGTGGCACCTTGTCAAAGGCCTTCTGAAAGTCTAAATATACAACATCCACTGCATCCCCTTTATCTATCCGACTTGTAATCTCCTCAAAGAAATCCAACAGGTTCATCAGGCAGGATTTTCCCTGAAGGAAACGATGCTGACTTTGTACTATCTTGTCCTGTGTCACCAAGTACTCCATCACCTCACCCTTAACAATTGTCTCCAATATCTTCCAAACCATTGAGGGCACGCTAACTAGTCTATAATTTCTTTTCTGCTGCCTTTCTTAAAGAGTGGAGTGGCATTTGCAATTTTCCAGTCCTTTGGCAAGGATGATTTTTGAAAGATCATTTCTAATGCCACCACAATCTCTAACATTACCACTTTCAGAACCCTAGGCTGCAGTTCCTCTGGTCTGGATGATTTATGTACCTTTAGGTTTTTCAGCTTTTTAAGCACCTTCTCTCTTGTAACAGTAACTGCACCCACATCTCTTCCTTCACACACTACAACATCAGGCATACTGCTAGTGCCTTTCACAGTGAAGACTGATGCAAAATACTCATTTAATTCATCAGCCACCTCCTTGTCACCCTTTATTACTTCTCCTGCCTCACTTTCTAGCGGTCCTATATCCACTCTCATAGAACAGTACAGCACAGTACAGGCCCTTCAGCCCACAATGTTGTGCCGACCCTCAAACCCTGCCTCCCAAATAACCCTCCACCTTAAGTTCCTCCATATACCTGTCTAGTAGTCTCTTAAACTTCACTAGTGTATCTGCCTCCACCACTGACTCCGGCAGTGCATACCACGCACCAACCACTCTCTGAGTGAAAAACCTTCCTCTAATATCCCCCTTGAACTTTCCACCCCTTACCTTAAAGCCATGACCAGTGGTGCCCTGGGGAAGAGGCGCTGGCTATCCACTCTATCTATTCCCCTTAATATCTTGTATACCTCTATCATGTCTCCTCTCATCCCCCTTCTCTCCAAAGAGTAAAGCCCTATCTCCCTTAATCTCTGATCATAATCCATACTCTCTAAACCAGGCAGCATCCTGGTAAATCTCCTCTGTACCCTTTCCAATACTTCCACATCCTTCCTATACTGAGGCGACCAGAGCTGGACACAGTACTCCAAGTGTGGCCTAACTAGAGTTTTATAGAGCTGCATCATTACCCCGTGACTCTTAAACTCTATCCCTTGACTTATGAAAGCTAACACCCCATAAGCTTTCTTAACTACCCTATCTACCTGTGAGGCAACTTTCAGGGATCTGTGGACATGTACCCCCAGATCCCTCTGCTCCTCCACACTACCAAGTATCCTGCCATTTACTTTGTACTCTGCCTTGGAGTTTGTCCTTCCAAAGTGTACCACCTCACACTTCTCTGGGTTGAACTCCATCTGCCACTTCTCAGCCCACTTCTGCATCCTATCAATGTCTCTCTGCAATCTTCGACATTTCTCTTTTATTTTTTACGTACTTGAAAAAGCTTTTATTATCCACTTTGATATTGTTCGCTAGCTTGCTTTCATATTTCATCTTTTCCTTCTTGTGATTTTTTTAGTTGCTCTCTGTAGGTTTTTAAAAACTTCCCAATCCTCTATCTTGCCACTAATTTTTGCTTTGCCATATGCCCTTCCTTTTGATTTTACGATAGCTTTGAATTTCCTTTTCAGCCATGGTTGTACTATTTTACCATTTGAGTACTTCTTCATTTTTGCAATAAACATGTCCTCATTTTTCCCAGAAGTGCATGCCATTGCTGCTCTGCTGACATCCCTGCCAGTAGCTCCTCTCTAATTTACTTTGGCCAACCCCTCTCTCATACCGCTGTAATTTCCCTGACTCCACTGAAATACTGCTACTTTAGACTTTACTTTCTTCCTATCAAATTCAAGTTAAACGCAATCATATTGTGATCACGGGTTCCTAAGGGTTCTTTTAACTTATGTTCCCTAATCGCCTCTGGCTCATTACATAATTCCCAATACAGTGTAGCTGATCCCCTAGTAGGCTCAACAACAAGCTGCTCTATAAAGCTATCTCTTAGGCATTCACCAGATTCACTCTTTTGAGATCAATTTCCAACCTAATTTTCCTAATTGACCTCCATGTAAAAAATCTCCCATGGCAACCATAACATTGCCCTTTTGACTTGCCTTTTCTATTTCCTGTTGTAACCTGTGGTCCACCTCCCAGCCACTGCTGGGAGGCCTGTATGTAACTGCCATCAGGGTCCTTTTACCCTCGCAGTGTCTTAACTCAACCCACAAGTATTCAATATCTTCCTACTGATTTGATGCCATTCTTTACCAGTAGAGCCACACCACCCTCTCTACCTACCTTCCTATTCCTCTGATATAACGTGTAACCTTGGACATTCAGTTCCCAACTACAACCATCCTTCAGCCATCATCATACAACATCATACCTGGCCATCTGTAATACTGCAACAAGATCATCCACCTTAGTTCTTATACTACGTACATTTACATACAACACCTTGAGTATAGTATTTGCAATCCTTTCTGGCTCTGCATCCTTAATGATTTGATGCTCAGCCTGTTGGCTGCAACTATGTCCCATCACCTACCTGCCCTTCCTGACAATCTGACTGCATGCTATCTTTACTTTCTTGCCATCCGTCCTTTCCTGAGTCCCTTCACTCCGGTTCCTACCAGGGTTTAAACCAAGTTAGTTTAAACCCTCCCCAACAGCTCTAACAAACTTGTACACGAGAATATTGGTCCCTCTTGGGTTCAGGTGTAACCCATCAATTTTGAATAGGTCATACCTCCCCAGAACAGATCCCAATGATCCAAGAACCTGATGCCCTGCCACCTGCACCAGCTTCTCAGCAATGCATTTATCTGCCATATCATCCTGTTTCTACCCTCACTGGTGCGTGGCACAGGCAGCAATCCAGAAATTACTACCTGGGAGGCCCTGATTATCAGCTTTCTACCTAACTTTCTAAATTCTCCTTTCAGGACCTCATTGCTTTTCCTTCCTATTTCATTGGTACCAAAGGACACATACGTACTTCGATAATGAATTTAATTTGAACTTTGAACTTTCAATATTTGTCACCTCAGAACTGATGCTTCTGACAGCCAGTCTGAAATTGTCTCGTTTGTTTTACTGTTAGCTTGTCATTTCAATATATTCCCAAATATAACCCCCAACTTAAAGTGCTCCCATGCAGTAAACTTTACATATTGCATCTAATTAAGTGCCTTCTGGAAATCCAAATGTATTGTTAACTGGCTCCTCTTTTTTGTGTTTGCTATATCTTCAAAGAGCTCTAGCAAATTTGTTGAATATGATTTTTCTTTCAGAAAGCCATTTGACTGCGTCATCATTTTATAATATTGTAACTGCCTCTAACAATAACAGATTATGTTTATTGTATATCAGTGACCAACACTTCTACTTAATCACCCACCTGAATTATTTATACTTCTTCAGAACTGATTCTTCAAATATAATTCCACCATCAGCAGTAACTGTGCTCCAGAATTCCATCCATGTAAAACCACCACTTTGACCCAGCTCTTGATCATCTTCCCTTGCACCCAATTATCAGTTCCATGTAAGTTTCTGTTGACAATATTCCTGTGGAACTCCATGGGACATCGTGACAGGACAAGTTGGGAGTGCTAATTCTCCCGCTAACCTTGCTCCTTTGCCTGGTTAGTCACTCCTTCTTGTTCTGTCCCTGGTCTTGTTTCCCCAGTAGTTCACTCTGCAGTTCTTGGCAGTTCACCATTCACACACCCCAACAATAAAGCAATTTCTAGCTTGGCTGTTCAAAACAATCCCTTAGTTCATATGCTCTACTGGTTTATAACTCATTAAAATAAGGATTCTAGACATAGGCATTCCAAAAACTTTCATTTATTTTCAATCACACCATTACATTGGCTTGTAGACAGCAGAACAGCCCCAAAAGACCTGGAGACAGTTTGGGGCATCCTGAAATAATGCTCAGTGATGGATCCCTCATCTACAACCCTGGTTTCACTCAGCACTGCGATGTCAATGTTGTAGCGAGCAAGTTCTTTACCAATGAGAGCTGTTCTTCTTTCAGGTCTTTCAGTGTTTTCCTTATCCATTAAGGTGCGAATGTTCCATGCTCCTAGGCGGAGAATCTTTTTCTTTTGATTTTGATTTCGACAGCAATGATTGGGTGATTCATCAGTCATGGTTAACTGGCCGGATGATCTAGGGCAGGCGATGTTTAGGTCTCCTTTTCTAGGCCCCTCCTTGATTACAGGGTGGGCAGCATTGTCCTAAAAAGGGCTGCCCAGTCACCCTGGATGCTGCTGGACTCCCCTACTGCCCTGGGTTCAGAGGAGAACGACCATCTGTCCAAGGGCCGCCTACGTGCAGGTTTGCAACTGCAACTCAGTGGTCGCCTCTACCTGTTGGTTCGCTGCTGTCTCATCGCCGTAGGGATTTTGAAGAGAGAAAGAAGACGAAGATGCACAACACAAGGACCTGTGCGTGGAAGACATTATAGTGAAAACGCCTTAGCACGGAGACAGTCCCACTCTTTCGGCCTCAGAGGTCAGGATCCACTGGCACGAAGATCGTTACACATGGTGGGTGGCCTCTTTGGCTGCAGGAGTTGCCGGACAATAGATTGATGAAGTCCTCCCTATTGACCGCCTATGGGACTCCGGTTCCGGATTTCTTCTCAGGGTTTACTCCCATAGCCTTTCCCATGATTGGGTGTGGCCGCAAGGCAGCGGAGGTTTTAAAATTAGTGTTTTCCTTCTCCTAGGTGGGCAGTCGACCAGGACTAACGAGCCCCACCTGGTTTTGAGGCGCCAGAGACCCGCCTTTGCCCCTTCTCCCGTTGGTAGGAACAGTTCCGCCACGTGAAGGCCGGGACCTGGACTTGGTTAACAGAGGCTATTTGAGATGCAAGCCATGTGGAAGCACTTTATAGGTAGTGAGAGCTTATCCTCATTACCACCTCCAGCTATGTCAGATGGATCGGCCATGTGATCCGCATGGATGAGTCTAGAATGCCGCGTCAGTTGTTCTATGGAGAACTGGAGCAGGGCAACCGTGCCCAAGGTCACCCAAGGAAGAGGTACAAGACAACCTCTATACTATACTACCAGCTGGGTAAATGACATATATAGACCATAAGACCATGAGATATAGAAGCAGAATTAGGCCATCTGGCCCATCCAGTGTGCTCCACCATTCAATCATGGCTGATCCTTTTTTACTCCTCCTCAACCCCATTTCCTGGCCTTCTCCCCATAACTTTTGATGCCATGTCCAATCAAGAACCTATTAATCTCTGCCTTAAAGACACCCAACCACCTGGCCTCCACAGCTGCATGTGGCAACAAATTCCACAAATCCACCACCCTTTGGCTAAAGAAATTTTTCCGCAACAACATATACAAAATGCTGGTGGAACACAGCAGGCCAGGCAGCATCTATAGGGAGAAGCACTGTCGATGTTTTGGGCTGAGACCCTTCGTCAGGACTAACCGAAAGGAAAGATAGTAAGAGATTTGAAAAATTTCTCCACATCTGGTTTGAAAGGACGCCCCTCTATCCTGAGGTTATGTCCTCTTGTCTTGGACTCTACCACCAAGGGAAACATCCTTTCCACATCTACTCTGTCTAGGACTTTCAACATTTGAAAGGTTTCAATGAGATCCCATCTCATCCTTCTGAATTTTAGTGAGTACAGACCCAGAGCCTTCAAACATTCCTCGTATGATAACCCTTCCATTCCTCGAATCATCCTTGTGAACCTCCTCTGGAATCTCTCCAATGTCAGCACATCTTTTCTTAGATGAGGGGCCCAAAACTGTTCACAATACTCAAGGTGAGGCCTCACCAACGCCTTACAAAGCCTCAGCATCACATCCTTGCTCTTGTATTCTAGACCTTTTGAAATGAATGCAACATAATGTCCCTACTCCTAAACTGGATGCCCTGACTGATGAAGGCCTGCATACTAAACAGCACCCCTTCTAGTAGTTAAGCCACACATGAAGGCCAGGAGCTGGTCCTAGTTGACAATCTGAGATGAATGCCATTGGGAGTATTTAATAGGTAGTGGGAGCTTATCCACACTAACCCCCAGCTATAGCAACTGTAAGGAACGAATGTGATCATCTCTCCCATATAACTAGGTTCTACCCAAATAGCTTTGTTAGATGATCCCTCAAGAATATTCTCTCTCTAAGCACTGTTGTTATGTCCTCCCTGTTGGATTCTGGTGTTTTTACTCCAAAGGTTCTTTTGCAAGTCAGGAAGGAGGCATAAAGCTTGTTGCTTCATTTTATTAAGCATTAACAGGACAAAGAAAATTGAAAATGGACTATAACAGGAGCTGAGGATAGTAGTGGAAGGGGGAGAAGAAGCAAAAGATGGTGCCGGCACGTGATCAGCTCTCTTTATACTCACAGAGAGGAAGCATTCCATTCAAATTCATAGATAATCAGATATTCAAATAGTACAATACCAGAAAAACTTCCAGAGCTTTGCAGAATGGTACACAGAACTGTAACCACTAGGGGATACACTGAATAATTGCATATACATATTTTGGCCACTAGGAAGCATACTAAATAGTTACATGCATATAAGTAGTTTTTAAACAGCACTGCAGTTGTAAATTGTTAAACTGCAAAGAAAGTAATAATTAAACAGTTTAATCTAACATCCTTTATTAAAAAGGATGTCCTGACCTTCTCTCAGCCACCCCATGTTATGGCCACCACTTCCCAGTCTCAAGGGGCAATCCATGTTCTCAGTTCACCCGTCTTGCCTGTGAAGGTACGTACATTGAAATAGATCCTGTTTAAAGCAGTGGTCCTATCTGTCCTTCTAATTTCACCAGGACTCTCCTCACCCTTTGGTTACTGCATAGATCCCTGGTTTCTCACCAGCTAGCTTCCTTTGAGTCCTGCCCCCATGCCAATCTTGTGGCAAAAGCAGATTTCCTGCTAGGGTATTGGTCCCCGTCTGGTTGAAGTGCATCCCATCCCTCTTATGTAGGTCACCTCTAAAAGAGATCCCAAAGACCCAAAAATCTGAATTCCTTGCCCCACCCCCTCGTGCAAGCTACTTAGCCTCTCTTTCTATTCCTGGACGTCCTAGTACATGGTACAGGGAGTAATCCAGAGGCCTTGCATTTTAATTTCCTGCCTAATTTCCCTGTACTCATTTGGCAGAAACTCATCCCTTGTTCTGCCCATGTTTTTGTACCATTACCTCTAACTGAACAGCCACAGGTGAACCCTGACAGGATTGCGGACTAATCCTAGCTCAAGAAAACCTTAGTAGATTTTTCCAAACAATTTTGAGAAACTGGACAAAGATCTATTGTAATGTGATTCTTGTGGTCACTGATTGGGATTCATTTATCTGTCACTCGCACATCAAGGCCTTAAATATACCCATGAATGTGGCCTCCACCGCAGTCTGTGGCAGAACGGTGCCCCTCACCGTGACACCGACACCTCCTGCACTGCGACATGGACACAACCATCACAGCAACACACTGTCGTCCATCACTTTTGAATCGGACTCTTCCCTTATCGTGACACCAGCACTCATCCTGCTGCATCACTGGCGTGACAGTCGTCGTCACTGCAACACACACACACACACACACACACACACAACGACGTAACGGTCTGTGAGGTTTCACTGATGATACTCTCTGGCTAAAAAAAAATCCCTCCTTACCTCTGTTCTAAAAGGTTGTTGGGCTGTGCCCTCTAGTGCTGTGCTCCTCATATGTTAATACCTTCATTCCCAGAATCATCCTCATGAGCTTCCTCTGGACTCTCTCCAATGACTACACATCCTTTCTGAGATATGGGGCTCAAAACTGTTGACAATACTACAAGTGCGGCCTGACTAGTGCCTTATAAAGCCTCAGCATTATCTTCTTGCTTTTATATTCAATTCCCATTGAAATAAATGTCAAAATTGCATTTGACTTCTTTACCACAGACTCAACCTGTAAATTAACCTTCTGGGAGTCCTGCACAAGGACTCCTAAGTACCTGTACACCTCTGATGTTGAATCTTCCCCCCATTTAGATAGTAGTCTGCACTATTGTTCCTTTACCAAAATGCATTATCATACATTTCCCAACATTCTATTCCACCTGGCTAATTTTTTGACCATTCTTCCTATTTACCTAAGTCTTGCTGCAATCTCATTGCTTCCTCAGCACTACCTACCTCTCCCGCTATCTTTATATCATTCACAAACTTTGCCACAAAGCCATCAATTCCATTATCCAAATCATTGACAAACAATGTGAAAAGTAGAGGTCCCAATACTGACCCCTGAGGAACACCACTAGTCACTGGCAGCCAACCAGAAAAGGCTCCTTTTATTCCCACTTACTGCCTCCTGTCTGTCAGCCATACCTCTATCCATGCCAATATCTTTCTTGAACACCATAGGATTTTATCTTGTTAAGCAGCCTGATGTGTGGCATCTTATCAAATGCCTTCTGAAAATCTAAGTAAACTATATCACCGCCTCTCCTTTGTCCATCCTGCTGGAAATTCAGTTGTGGTGTGAAGTTCACACACTGTCAATCAGTGTGGAGATTTCCTTCTCACATCACAGTTGAGTTTCTGAAATGACGTCCAATCAGCTGATGGAAAGGTATATAAAGGCTGAGCACTTGGAGACACACCACAATCAACAATGCACTGACGATGTCTCCTCACATGGTGACAAAATGTTTGCAGGTAAATTGCCAAGATCGGAGAACAATTCAACCCAAACATCAACCACATGAACTATACATCTTCTGAATTGTGTATATGTATAATGCCAAACAAAGTTCCTCTGGACCAAGGAGCCCAAGACAGTACACATGACTCACACACATAACACCAAGTGCTAATAAGGTCCATATATGATACAAGTTAAAAAATAAGCAGTATAATGCATTTAGTGGTTTGTATGTGGTGAGAACTGGGTGGTGGCAGGGAGTTCAGTAGTGTCACAGGGGAAGGAAGTTGTTTCCTAGAAGTCCTTGTTGTATTGTTATGGTACCTCCTGCCTGATGGTAGGGGGTCAGAGAGATTGTTGGATGGATGGAGGGATCACTGACAGTGCTAAAGTCTCTGCGCAAATATCTTGGATGGGTACAAGAGAGACCCTGATGATCCTCTCTGCAGTCTTCACAATCCTTTGTTGGGACTTTCCTGATTGTTTGCTGATCGGTCAGGACCTCAAAGGATATGGCGAGAAGGCAGGTGTATGGGATTGAGTGGGATCCGGGATCAGCCATGTTGGAATGGCGGAGCAGACTCAGTGGGCTGAATGGCCTAATTCTGCTCCCATGTCTTACGGTCTTAGGGGCTTGTGGTCAGATACCTTGCAATTCCCGTACCAGATGGTGATGCAGCTCTCAATGATGCTCCTGCAAAAACTGGTTAGAGCTGGCATGAGATGGGGGAGCCACCGATGGACTTACTTTACAATGTATTGATTCACTTTCAAGGACTTTACATCTCATGCCCTCTATTATTTATATATTTATCAGTCTGTCTATTTTTCTGTCTATCTTCCTATTTTTTTAATCTATTATTGTTTGGGCAGTTCGTCTTCTTTTGCACATTGGTTGTCACTCTTCATGGTCTTTCATTGATTCTATTGTATTTCTTTGTTCTATTGTGAATGCCTGCAAGAAAATGACATATACTACATGTACTTCCATAATTAATTTACTTTGTACTTCAAACTGAGAAGATCAATCTGATAGTTACTGGCTAACTGAATCAAATCTGTCCTTAATTCCATCCTCACAAAATCTGACCTAACATCCACATGCGTAACAAAATGTTAATGGAAACAATGAGTTATCCTGGGCTTCTTGAACAGAGACATAGCATAGACATAGAAAGTTACATTGAATTGATCTCAAACGGGAATGTTGCATCCAATCGTGGTCACTGCACTTTAGAAAAGATTCAAAAAGAATGCAGAGGTGATTTGCTGGAATTAGCTGAGCAATTTCATTTACAGGCTTAGACTGGAGTGCCAATGGCTCTCTATGAAGGAAAACAGATTGAGAGGAGACTGCGACTGGTTGAACATAGAGAAATTACTTTTGTTTACAGGTGGTTCAAGGATCAGAGTCACAAATTATTGCAAGGGTGAATGGAGGAAGATTTGAGGAAGAATCAGAACTCAGGAGCTTAACAGATGGTCAGAATAGTCTTCAAAATGGAACTGGTTGGGTGCTTGGGGTAAATTAATTTGAAGGGCATTGGGAAAGATTGTGGAAACAGCACTCACTTGATGTGTCAAGTCGCCTCTTATTATGATGTAATTATACAGGAGAGTCAGTAGATTGGAGTTATACAGGAGAGTCAGTAGATTGGAGTTATACAGGAGGGTCAGTGTGTTGGAGTTATACAAGGGAATCAGAGTGTTGGAGTTATACGCAAGTGTCAGTGTGTTGGAGTTATACAGAGAGTCAGTCTATTGGAGTTATACGTGAGAGTAAGTAGGTTGGAGTTATACACAACAGTCATTGTTTTGCAGTTATACGCGAGAGTCAGTGTGTTGTAGTTATACAGGAGAGTCAGTAGGTTGGAGTTATACAGGAGAGTCAGTGTGTTGGAATTATACAGGAGAGTCAGTGAGTTGGAGTTATACAGGAGAGTCAGTAGGTTGGAGTTATACAGGAGAGTCAGTGTGTTGGAATTATACAGGAGAGTCAGTGAGTTGGAGTTATACAGGAGAGTTAGCGTGTTGGAGTTTTACAGGAGAGTCAAGTGTGTTGGAGTTATATGCAAGAGTCAGTGTATCAGAGTTATACATGATACTTAGTAGGTTGGAGTTATACGCGACAGTCATTGTGTTGCAGTAATACGTGACAGTCAGTGTTTTGGAGTTATACAGGAGAGTCAGTGTGTTGGAGTTTTACAGGAGAGTCACTGTGTTGGAGTTATACAGGAGAGTTAGTGTGTTGGAGTTCTACAGGAGAGTCAGTGTGTTGGAGTTCTACAGGAGAGTCAGTGTGTTGGAATTATAGAGCTGAGTCAGTATGTGGGAGTTATAGTGGGGAGTCCATGTGTTGGAATTATATATCAGAGTCAGTAGGCTGGAGTTACACAGGAGAGTCGGTGTGTTGGAGTTATATGCAAGAGTCGGTGTATCAGAGTTATACATGATAGTCAGTGTTTTGGAGTTATACAGAAAACTGTATAACTGTGTGTTGGAGTTGTAGAGGAGAGTCAGTGTGTTGGAACTATACAGCAGAGTCAGTAGATTGGGGTTAAACAGGAGAGTCAGTTTGTTGGAGCTATGCAGGAGACTGTGTGGTTTGGAGTAATACGCGAGAGCCAGTATGTTGGAGTTATACTGGAGAGTCCATGTGTTGGAGTTATACAGGAGAGTCATTGTGTTGGAGTTATATGCAAGAGTCAGTGTGTTGGAGGTATATAGGAGAGTCAGTAGGTTGGAGTTAGACAGGAGAGTCATTGTGTTGGAGTTATATGCGAGAGTCAGTGTATCGGAGTTATACAGGAGAGTCAGTGAGTTGGAGTTATACGCGAGAGTCAGTGTGTTGGAGTTATATGCAAGAGCAGGTACTTTGGAGTGATACATGAGAGTCAGTGTGTTGGAGTTATATGCGGGAGTCAGTGTGTTGGAGTGATACGCGAGAGTCAGTGTGCTGGAGTTATACACAAGAGTCAGTGAGTTGGAGTTATATGCGAGAGTCATTGTGTTGGAGTTATACAGGAGAGTCAGTAGGTTGGAGTTATAGAGGAGAGTCCATATGTTGGAATTATACATGAGAGTCAGTAGGTTGAAGTTATACGCAAGAACAGGTACTTTGGAGTGATACACGAGAGTCAGTAGGTTGGACTTATTCAGGAGAGTCAGTATGTTGGAGTTCTACAGGAGAGTCATTGTGTTGGATTTATACGCGAGAGTTAGTGTGTTGGAGTTATACAGGAGAGTCAGTGTGTTGGAGTTCTACAGGAGAGTCAGTGTGTTGGAATTATAGAGCTGAGTCAGTATGTGGGAGTTATAGTGGGGAGTCCATGTGTTGGAATTATATATCAGAGTCAGTAGGCTGGAGTTACACAGGAGAGTCAGTGTGTTGGAGTTATATGCAAGAGTCGGTGTATCAGAGTTATACATGATAGTCAGTAGGTTGGAGTTATACACGACGGTCAGTGTTTTGGAGTTATACAGAAAACTGTATAACTGTGTGTTGGAGTTGTAGAGGAGAGTCAGTGTGTTGGAACTATACAGCAGAGTCAGTAGATTGGGGTTAAACAGGAGAGTCAGTTTGTTGGAGCTATGCAGGAGACTGTGTGGTTTGGAGTAATACGCAAGAGCCAGTATGTTGGAGTTATACTGGAGAGTCCATGTGTTGGAGTTATACAGGAGAGTCATTGTGTTGGAGTTATATGCGAGAGTCGGTGTGTTGGAGTTATATGCAAGAGCAGGTACTTTGGAGTGATACACGAGAGTCAGTGTGTTGAAGTTATACGCGGGAGTCAGTGTGTTGGAGTGATACGCGAGAGTCAGTGTGTTGGAGTTATACGCGAGAGTCAGTGAGTTGGAGTTATATGCGAGAGTCAGTGTGTTGGAGTTATATAGGAGTGTCAGTGTGCAGGAGTTATACAGCAGAGTCAGTAGGTCGGAGTTATACAAAGGAGTCAGTGTCTAGGGGTTATATTGGACAGTCATTGTGTTGCAGTATTATGCGACAGTCATTGTGTTGGAGTTATACAGGAGAGTCAATGTGTTGCTGTTATACAGGAGAGTCAGTAGCTTGGTGTTCTACTGTAGTGTCTGTCTGTTGGAGTTATACAGCACTGTCAGTGTGGTGGAATTATACAGGATAGTCAGTATTTTGGAGTTATACAGGAGAGTCAGTAGTTTGGAATTATACAGGAGAGTCAGTGTGTTGGAGTTATACAGGAGAGTCAGTGTGTTGGAGTTATACAGGAGAGTCATTGTGTTGGAGTTATACACGAGAGCCAGTATGTTGGAGTTATACAGTACAGTCAGTATGTTGGAGTTATACAGGAGAGTCCATGTGTTGGAATAATACATGAGAGTCAGTAGGTTGGAGTTATACGCAAGAGCCAGTTGGTTAGAGTTGTACAGTACAGTCAGTGTGTTGCAGTTATACAGGAGAGTCAGTATGTTGGAGTTATACATGAGAGTCAGTAGGTTGGAGTTATGCAGGAGAGTCAATGTGTTGGAGTTATACGCGAGAGTCAGTGTATTGGAGTTATACGTGAGAGTCAGTAGGTTGGAGATATACAGGAGAGTCATTGTGTTGGTTTTATACAGAAGAGTCAGTGTGTTGGAATTATACAGGAGAGTCATTGTGTTGGTGTTATACAGGAGAGTCAGTGTGTTGTAGTTATTCCGGAGAGTCAGTAGGTTGGAGTTATACAGGAGAGTCAGTGTGTTGGAGTTGTACAGGAGAGTCATTGTGTTGGTGTTATACAGGAGAGTGAATAGACAATAGACAATAGACATTAGGTGCAGGAGTAGGCCATTCGGCCCTTCTAGCCAGCACCACCATTCACTGTGATCATGGCTGATCATACACAATCAGTACCCCGTTCTTGCCCTCTCCCCATATCCCTTGACCCCACTATCTATAAGAGCTCTATCTAATCTCTCTTGAATGCATCCAGAGACTTGGCCTCCACTCCCTCCTGGGGCAGAGCATTTCACATATCCACCACTCTCTGGGTGAAAAAGTTTTTCCACATCTCTGTTCTAAATGGCCTACCCCTTATTCTTAAACTGTGGCCTCTAGTTCTGGACTCACCCATCAGCGGGAACATGCTTCCTGCCTCCAGCGTGTCCAATCCCATAATAATCTTATATGTTTCAATCAGATCCCCTCTCATCCTTCTAAATTCCAGTGTATACAAGCCCAGTCGCTCCAATCTTTCAACATATGACAGTCCCACCATTCCGGGAATTAACCTTGTGAACCTACGCTGCACACCCTCAATAGCAAGAATGTCCTTCCTCAAATTTGGAGACCAAAACTGCACACAATACTCCAGGTGGGGTCTCACCAGAGCCCTGTACAGCTGCAGAAGGACCTCTTTACTCCTATACTCAATTCCTCTTGTTATAAGAGCCAGCATGCCATTAGCTTTCTTCACTGCCTGCTGTACCTGCATGCTTGCTTTCATTGACTGATCTACAAGAACACCTAGATTTCGTTGTACTTCCCCTTTTCCTAACTTGACTCCATTTAGATAGTAATCTGCCTCCTGTTCTTGCCACCAAAGTGGATAACCTCACATTTATCCATATTAAACTGCATCTGCCATACATTTGCCCACTCACCCAACCTGTCCAAGTCACCCTGCATTCTTATAACATCTTCCTGACATTTCACACTGCTACCCAGCTTTGTGTCATCAGCAAATTTGCTAATGTTACTTTTAATCCCTTCATCTAAATCATTAATGTATATTGTAAACAGCTGCTGTCCCAGCACCAAATCTTGGGGTACCCCAGTGGTCACAGCCTGCCATTTTGAAAGGGACCCGTTAACCACTACTCTTTGTTTCCTGTCAGCCAGCCAATTTTCAATCCATGTCAGTACTCTGCCCCCAATACCATGTGCCCTAATTTTGCCCACTAACCTCCTATGTGGGACTTCATCAAAAGCTTTCTGGAAGTCCAGGTCCACTACATCCACTGGCTCTCCCTTGTCCATTTTCATAGTTACATCCTCAAAAAAATCCAGAAGATTAGTCAAGCATGATTTTCCCTTCATAAATCCATGCTGACTCGGACTGATCCTTCTACTGCTATCCAAATGTGTCGTAATTTCGTCTTTTATAATTGACTCCAGCATCTTTCCCACCACTGACATCAGGCTAACCGGTCTATAACTCCCTGTTTTCTCTCTCCCTCCTTTCTTGAAAAATGGGAGAACATTAGCCACCCTCTAATCAGCAGGAACTGTTCCTGAATCTATAGAACATTGGAAAATGATTACCAATGCGTCCACGATTTCTAGAGCCACCTCTTTAAGTACCCTGGGATGCAGACCATCCAGTCCCGGGGACTTATCAGCCTTCAGACTCAACAGTCTATCCAACACCATTTCATGCCTAATATAAATTTCCTTCAGTTCATCCTTTACCCTAGTTTCTTTGGCCACTATTACATCTGGGAGATTGTTTGTGTCTTCGCTAGAGAAGACAGATCCAAAGTACCTGTTCAACTCATCTGCCATTTCCTTGTTCCCCATAATAAATTCACCCAATTCTGTCTTCAATGGCCCAGTTTTGGTCTTAACTATTTTTTTGCTATTCACATACCTAACGAAGCTTTTACTATCCTCCTTTATATTCTTGGCTAGTTTACCTTCGTACCTCATTTTTTCTTGGCGTATTGCCTTTTTTGTTATTTTCTGTTGCTCTTTAAAAGCTTCCCAGTCCTCCGGTGTCCCGCTCATCTTTGCTATGTTATACTTCTTCTCTTTTATTTTTATACTGCCCTTTACTTCCCTCATCAGCCACGGCCACCCCTTACTCCCCTTAGGATCTTTCTTCCTCTTTGGAATGAACCGATCCTGCACCTTCTACATTATTCCCAGAAATACCTGCCATTTTTGTTCCACTGTCTTCCCTGCTAGGGTATTGTTCCATTGAATTTTGGCCAGCTCCTCCCTCATAGCTCCATAGTTCCCTTTGTTCAACTGTAATACTGACACATCTGAATTTCCCTTCTCCTTCTCAAATTGTAGGTTAAAACATATCATATTATGGTCACTACCTCCTAATGGTTCCTTTACCTCGAGGTCTCTGATCAAATCCGATTCATTGCACAACACTAAATCTAGAATTGCCTTCTCCCTGGTAGGCCCCAGTACAAGCTGTTCTGAGAATCCATCTCAGAGGCACTCCACAAACTCCCTTTCTTGGGGTCCAGTACCATTCTGATTCTCCCAGTCTACCTGCATGTTGAAATCCTCCATGACAACTGTATCATTACCTTTGCGACATGCCAATTTTAACTCTTCATTCAACTTACACCCTACATCCATACTGCTGTTTGGGGGCCTGTAGATAACTCTCATTAGGGTCTTTCTACCCTTAGAATTTCTCAGTTCTATCCATACTGACTCTACATCCCCAGATTCTATGTCCCCCCTCGCAAGGGACTGAATATCATTCCTCACCAACAGAGCCACCCCACCCCCTCTGCCAGTCAGTCTGTCCTTCCGATAAGATGTATATCCTTGAATATTCATTTCCCAGGCCCTGTCCGCTTGAAGCCATGTCTCAGTTATTCCCACAATATCGTACTTGCCAATTTCCAACTGAGCCTCAAGTTCATCTACTTTATTCCTTATACTTCGTGCATTCATATATAATACTTTTAATTCGTTACTCCCCTCTGCTTTCATATCAATTCCTATTTCACTTGGCCATACTGTATGATCTCTTCTTGAGCTTTCTACTCCATTGATTCTGTTGTCCTTCTTAACTTTTCTTATTTTCACTTTCCCTTTAACTCCATCCTTATATTTCCAGTTCATCCCCTCCCCCCCACTACTTAGTTTAAACACATCCGTGTTGCAGTGGCAAACCTGTCTGCCAGAATGCTGGTCCCCCATCTATTAAGGTGCAACCTGTCCCTTTTGTACAATTCATCCCTACCCCAAAACGGATCCCAGTGGTCCAAGAATGTAAATCCTTGTTTCCTGCACCAGTTCCTCAGCCACACATTCAGATCCATTATCTCTCTGTTCCTGCCCTCTCCAGCATGAGGAACTGGAAGCAAACCAGAGATAACCACCCTGGAAGTCCTGCTTTTCAGCCTTCTTCCGAGTTCTCTGAAGTCCCGCTGCAGAATGTCCTTCCTCTTCTTCTCGATGCCATTTCTGCCGACATGCACTACCACTTCCAGCTGTTCACCTTCACCCTTGAGGATTCCCTGCAATCGGCCCGTGATGTCCTGGATCCTAACACCAGGGAGGCAACACACCATCCTTAAATCTCGCCTGTTGCCGCAGAAACCCCTTTCCATACCTCTTAATATGGAGTCCCCTACTACCACGGCTCTTCCTGATGTCTGACTCCTCGGCTCTGCTTCTGCACCAATTTTCGGCTCGCAGACCTGTCCACCTCTCAGACTGACAGTATCTTCTGTCCTGACAGCTTCCAAGAAGGTGAACCTGTTTACGAGAGTCAGTGTGTTGGACTTATACAGGACAGTCAGAGAGTTGAAGATATACAGGAGAGTCAATGAGTTGGATTTATACATGAAAGTCAGTAGATTGGAGTTATAAAGGAGAGCCAGTTTGTTGTTGTTATACGGGGGAGTCAATGTGTTGGAGTTATACAGGAGAGTCAGTGTGGTGGAATTATACAGCAGAGTCAGTATGTTGGAGTTATAGAGAAGAGTCCATATGTTGGAGTCATACAGCAGAGTCAGTGTGTTGGTATTGTACAGGAGAGCAAGTAGGCTGGAGTTATACAGCAGAGTCAGTGTGTAGGAGTTATACAGGAGAGTCAGTATGTTGAAGTTATAAAGGAAAGTATTTTTGTTGGAGTTCTACAGGAGAGTCAGTATGTTGGAGTTATACAGGAGAGTCAGTTTGTTGGAGTTGAACGCGACAGTCATTTTTTTGCAGTTATGCGCGAGAGTCACTGTGTTGCAGTTGTATGCGAGAGTCCCTGTGTTTTGGAGTTATACAGGATACTCAGTTATTTGGAGTTATACAGGAGAGTCAGTGTGTTGGAGTTATACAGGAGGCTCAGTATGTTGGAGTTATACAGAAGAGTCAGTGTGTTGTAGTGATACGCCAGAGCAAGTACGTTAGAGTTGAACAGGCGAGTCAGTGTGTTGGAGTTATACAGGAGAGTCAGTGTGTTGGAGTTATAAAGGAGTGTCAGTGTCTAGGGGTTACATGCGACAGTCATTGTGTTGCAGTAATATGCGAGTGTCATTGTGTTGCAATTATAAGGGAGAGTCAGTATGTTGGAGTTATACAGGAGAGTCAATGAGTTGGATTTATACATGAGAATCAGTAGGTTGGAGTTAACCAGGATACTCAGTTATTTGGAGTTATACAGGAGAGTCATTAGTGTGGAGCTATACAGAAGAGTCAGTGTGTTGCAGTGATACGCGAGAGCCAGTAGGTTAGAGTTGTACAGGAGAGTCAGAGTGTTGGAGTTATACAAGAGACTCAGTAGCTTGGTACTATACAGGGGAGTCAGTGTGCTGGAGCTATACAGGAGAGTCAGTGTGTTGCAGTTATACAGGACAGTCAGTATGGTGGAATTATACAGCAGAGTCAGTATGTTGGAGTTATAGAGAAGAGTCCTTATGTTGGAGTTATACAGCAGAGACAGTAGGTTGGAGTTATACAGGGGAGTCAGTAGTTTGCAGTAATACAGGAGAGTTCGTAGGTTGGAGGTATATAGGAGGGTCAGTGTGTTGGAGTTACATGCGACAGTCGTTGTGTTACAGTAATACGCGACAGTCATTGTGTTGCAGTTGTATGCGAGTGTCCCTGTGTTTTGGAGTTATACAGGATACTCAGTTATTTGGAGTTATCCAGGAGAGTCATTAGGGTGGAGTTATACAGAAGAGTCAGTGTATTGCAGTGATATGCAAGAGCCAGTAGGTTAGAGTTGTACAGGAGTGTCAGTGCGTTGGATTTATACAGGATACTCAGTAGGTTGGAGTTTTACAGGAGAGTCAGTGTGTAGGAGTTATATGCGACAATCATTCTGTTGCAGGAATACGCGAGAGTCATTGTTTTGCAGTTATATGCGAGAGTCAGTGTGTTGGAGTTATCCAGGAGAGTTAGTGTGTTGGAGTTATACATGAGAGTCAGTGTATTGCAGTTATACGCAAGAGTCACTGTGTTGGAGTTATACAGGATACTCAGTTATTTGGAGTTATACTGGAGAGTCATTAGGGTAGAGTTAAACAGAAGAGTCAGTGTGTTGTAGTGACACACGAGAGCAAGTAGGTTAGAGTTGTACAGGTGAGTCAGTGTGTTGGAGTTTTAGAGGAGACTCAGTAGGTTGGTGCTATACATGGGCGTCATTGTGTTGGAGTTATACAGGAGAGTCAGTGTGTTGGAGTTATAAAGGAGAGTCAGTTTGTTGTTGTTATACAGGGGAGTCAGTGTGTTGGAGTTCGACAGGAGAGTCAGTATGTTGGAGTTGAACGTGACTGTCATTGTGTTGCAGGAATAAGCGACAGTCATTGTGTTGCATTATATGTGAGAGTCCCTGTGTTTCGGAGTTATACAGGATATTCAGCTATTTTGAGTTATACAGGAGAGTCATTAGGGTGGATTTATACAGAAGAGTCAGTGTATTGCAGTGATATGCAAGAGCCAGTAGCTTAGAGTTGTACAGGAGTGTCAGTGCGTTGGATTTATACAGGATACACAGTAGGTTGGAGTTATACAGGAGAGTCAGTGTGTTGCAGTTATACAGGAGAGTCAGTATGTTGGAGTTATAAAGGAGAGTCAGTGTGTAGGGGTTACATGCGACAGTCATTGTGTTGCTGTAATATGCGAGAGTCATTTTGTTGCAGAAATATGCGAGTGTCATTGTGTTGCAATTATACGCGAGAGTCAGTATGTTGGAGCTATACAGGAGAGACAATGAGTTGGATTTATACTTGAGAGTCGGTGTGTTGGATTTATACAGCAGAGTCAGTATGTTGGTATTGTACAGGAGTGCAAGTAGGCTGGAGTTATACAGCAGAGTCAGTGTGTAGGAGTTATACAGGAGAGTCAGTACGTTGGAGTTATATGCGAGAGTCACTGTGTGTTGGAGTTATACAGGGGACTCAGTAGGTTGGAGTTATACAGGAGAGTCAGTGTGTTGGACTTATACAGGACAGTCAGTATGGTGGAATTATACAGCAGAGTCAGTATGTTGGAGTTATAGAGAAGAGTCCATATGTTGGAGTTATACAGCAGAGTCAGTGTGTTGGTATTGTACAGGAGAGCAAGTAGGTTGGATTTATACAGCAGAGTCAGTGTGTAGGAGTTATACAGGAGAGTCAGTATGTTGGAGTTATAAAGGAAAGTCTTTTTGTTGGAGTTCTACAGGAGAGTCAGTGTGTTGGAGTTATTCAGGGGCGTCAGTGAGTTGGAGTTATATGTGAGAGTCAGTGTGTTAGAGTTATCCAGGAGAGTTAGTGTGTTGGAGTTATACACGAGGGTCATGTATTGCAGTTATACGCAAGAGTCCCTGTGTTAGAGTTATACAGGAATCTCAGTTATCTGGAGTTATACCGGAGAGTCATTAGGGTAGCTTATACAGAAGAGTCAGTGTGTTGTAGTGATATGCGAGAGCAAGTAGGTTTGAGTTGTACAGGTGAGTCAGTGTGTTGGAGTTATAGAGGAGACTCAGTAGGTTGGTGCTATACAGAGGAGTCAGTGTGTTGGAGTTATACAGGAGAGTCAGTGTGTTGCAGTTACACAGGAGAGTCAGTGTGTTGGAGTTATAAAGGAGAGTCAGTGTGTAGGGGTTACATGCGACAGTCATTGTGTTGCAGTAATATGCGAGAGTCATTGTGTTGCAATTATACGCCAGAGTCAGTGTGTTGGAGTTATACAGCAGAGACAGTAGGTTGGAGTTATACAGGAGAGTTCGTAGGTTGGAGGTATATAGGAGGGTCAGTGTGTTGGAGTTACATGCGACAGTCGTTGTGTTGCAGTAATACGCGAGATTCCTTGTGTTTTGGAATTATACAGGATACTCAGTTATTTGGAGTTATACAGGAGAGTCATTAGGGTGGAGTTATACAGAAGAGTCAGTGTATTGCAGTGATATGCAAGAGCCAGTAGGTTAGAGTTGTACAGGAGTGTCAGTGCATTGGATTTATACAGGATACTCAGTAGGTTGGAGTTTTACAGGAGAGTCAGTGTGTAGGAGTTATATGCGACAGTCATTCTGTTGCAGGAATACACGAGAGTCATAGTTTTGCAGTTATATGCGAGAGTCAGTGTGTTGGAGTTATAGAGGAGACTCTGTAGGTTGGTGCTATACATGGGAGTCATTGTGTTGCAGTTATACAGGAGAGTCAGTATGTTGGAGTTATACAGGAGAGTCAATGAGTTGGATTTATACATGAGAGTCAGTAGGTTGGAGTTATAAAGGAAGGTCAGTTTGTTGTTGCTATACGGGGGAGTCAATGTGTTGTTGCTATACGGGGGAGTCAATGTGTTGGAGTTATCCAGGAGAGTCATTGTGTTGGAGTTATACAGGAGAGTCAGTGTGTTGGAGTTATACAGGAGACTCAGTATGTTGGAGTTATACAGGAGAGTCACTGTGTTGTAGTTATACGCGAGAGCCAGTAGGTTAGAGTTGTACAGGAGAGTCAGAGTGTTGGAGTTATACAGGAGAGTCAGTGTGTTGCAGTTATACAGGAGAGTCAGTATGTTGGAGTTATAAAGGAGAGTCAGTGTATTGGAATTGTACAGGAGAACAAGTATGTTGGAGTGATACAGAAGAGTCAGTGTGTTGGAGTTACATGCGACAGTTATTGTGTTGCAGTAATACGCGACAGTCATTGTGTTGCATTATATGTGAGAGTCCCTGTGTTTTGGAGCTATACAGGATATTCAGTTATTTTGAGTTATCCAGGAGAGTCATTAGGGTGGAGTTATACAGAAGAGTCAGTGTATTGCAGTGATATGCAAGAGCCAGTAGGTTAGAGTTGTACAGGAGTGTCAGTGCATTGGATTTATACAGGATACTCAGTAGGTTGGAGTTTTACAGGAGAGTCAGTGTGTAGGAGTTATATGCGACAGTCATTCTGTTGCAGGAATACGCGAGAGTCGTTGTTTTGCAGTTATACGCGAGAGTCAGTGAGTTGGAGTTATACAGGAGAGTCAGTGTTGTGGAATTATACAGCAGAGTCAGTATGTTGGAGTTATAGAGAAGAGTCCTTATGTTGGAATTATACAGCAGAGTCAGTGTGTAGGAGTTATATGCGAGAGTCACTGTGTGTTGGAGTTATACAGGGGACTCAGTAGGTTGGAGTTATACAGGAGAGTCAGTGTGTTGGACTTATACAGGACAGTCAGTATGGTGGAATTATACAGCAGAGTCAGTATGTTGGAGTTATAGAGAAGAGTCCATATGTTGGAGTTATACAGCAGAGTCAGTGTGTTGGTATTGTACAGGAGAGCAAGTAGGTTGGATTTATACAGCAGAGTCAGTGTGTAGGAGTTATACAGGAGAGTCAGTATGTTGGAGTTATAAAGGAAAGTCTTTTTGTTGGAATTCTACAGGAGAGTCAGTGTGTTGGAGTTATTCAGGGGCGTCAGTGAGTTGGAGTTATACACGAGGGTCATGTATTGCAGTTATACGCAAGAGTCCCAGTGTTAGAGTTATACAGGATACTCAGTTATCTGGAGTTATACCGGAGAGTCATTAGGGTAGCTTATACAGAAGAGTCAGTGTGTTGTAGTGATACGCGAGAGCAAGTAGGTTTGAGTTGTACAGGTGAGTCAGTGTGTTGGAGTTATAGAGGAGACTCAGTAGGTTGGTGCTATACAGAGGAGTCAGTGTGTTGGAATTATACAGGAGAGTCAGTGTGTTGCAGTTATACAGGAGAGTCAGTGTGTTGGAGTTATACAGGAGAGTTCGTAGGTTGGAGTTTTACAGGAGAGTCAGTGTGTAGGAGTTATATGCGACAGTCATTCTGTTGCAGGATTACACGAGAGTCGTAGTTTTGCAGTTATATGCGAGAGTCATTGTGTTGGAGTTATACAGGAGAGTCAGTGTGTTGCAGTTATACAGGAGAGTCAGTATGTTGGAGTTATACAGGAGAGTCAATGAGTTGGATTTATACATGAGAGTCAGTAGGTTGGAGTTATAAAGGAAGGTCAGATTGTTGTTGCTATACGGGGGAGTCAATGTGTTGTTGCTATACGGGGGAGTCAATGTGTTGGAGTTATCCAGGAGAGTCATTGTGTTGGAGTTATACAGGAGAGTCAGTGTGTTGGAGTTATACAGGAGAGTCAGAGTATTGGAGTTATACAGGAGATTCAGCAGGTTGGATCTATAATGGAGAGTCAGTTTGTTGCTGTTATACAGGGGAGTCAGTATCATGGAGTTATACAGGAGAGTCTGATTTGCAGTTATACAGGAGAGTCAGTGTGTTGGAGTTGTACAGGTCTGTGAGTTGTAGTTATACAGGAGAGTCAGTGTGTTGGAGTTATAAAGGAGATTCAGTGTATTGGAATTGTACAGGAGAGCAAGTAGGTTGAGTAATACAGAAGAGTCAGTGGATAGGGGTTATATGCGACAGTCATTGTGTTGCTGTAATAAGCGAGAGTCATTGTGTTGCAGTTATTCAGTAAGAAGGAGTTATAATGGAGAGTCAGTTTGTTGTTGTTATACAGGCGAGTCAGTGTGTTGGCGTTATACTGGAGAGTCAGTGTGTTGGAGTTATACAGGCGAGTCAGTGTGTTGTAGTTATTCAGAAGTGTCAGTATGTTGGAGTTGTACAGGAGAGTCAGTGAGTTGTAGCTACTCAGGAGAGTCAGTGTGTTGGATTTATATGCGATAGTCAGTGGGTTGCAGTTGTACACGAGAGTCATTTTATTGCTGTTATACACGAGAGTCACTGTGTTGGAGTTAAACAGGTGAGTCAGCGTGTTGGAGTTATACAGGACAGTCAGTGTGGTTGAATTATACAGGAGAGTCAGTGCGTTGCAGTTATACAGGAGAGTCAGTGTGTTGCAGTTATACAGGAGAGTCAGTATGTTGGAGTTGTACAGGATAGTCAGTGAGTTGTAGTTACTCAGGAGAGTCAGTGCGTTGGATTTATACGCGATAGTCAGTGGGTTGCAGTTGTACACAAGAGTCATTTTATTGCTGTTATACGCGAGAGTCACTGTGTTGGAGTTATACAGGAGAGTCAGCGTGTTGGAGTTATACAGGAGAGTCAGTATGTTGGAGTTATACAGGAGAGTTAATGTGCTTTTGTTATACAGGAGAGTCAGTGTGTTGGACTTATACAGGCGAGTCAGTGTGTTGTAGTTATTCAGGAGAGTCAGGATGTTGGAGTTATACAGGACAGTCACTGTGTTGGAGTTATACAGGACAGTCAGTAGGTTGGAGCTATAATGGAGAGTCTGTTTGTTGTTGTTATACAGGCGAGTCAGCGTGTTAGAGTTATCCAGGGGAGTATGTGTGTTGGAGTTATACAGGCGAGTTAGTGTGTTTTTGTTATACAGGAGAGTCAGTGTGTTGGAGTTATACAGGACAGTCAGTGTGGTTGAATTATACAGGAGAGTCAGTGCGTTGCAGTTATACAGAAGAGTCAGTGTGTTGCAGTTATACAGGAGAGTCAGTATGTTGGAGTTGTACAGGAGAGTCACTGTGTTGTAGTTATACGCGAGAGCCAGTAGGTTAGAGTTGTACAGGAGAGTCAGAGTGTTGTAGTTATACAGGAGAGTCAGTGTGTTGCAGTTATACAGGAGAGTCAGTATGTTGGAGTTATAAAGGAGAGTCAGTGTATTGGAATTGTACAGGAGAACAAGTATGTTGGAGTGATACAGAAGAGTCAGTGTGTTGGAGTTACATGCGACAGTTATTGTGTTGCAGTAATACGCGACAGTCATTGTGTTGCATTATATGTGAGAGTCCCTGTGTTTTAAGCTATACAGGATATTCAGTTATTTTGAGTTATCCAGGAGAGTCATTAGGGTGGAGTTATACAGAAGAGTCAGTGTATTGCAGTGATATGCAAGAGCCAGTAGGTTAGAGTTGTACAGGAGTGTCAGTGCATTGGATTTATACAGGATACTCAGTAGGTTGGAGTTTTACAGGAGAGTCAGTGTGTAGGAGTTATATGCGACAGTCATTCTGTTGCAGGAATACGCGAGAGTCGTTGTTTTGCAGTTATACGCGAGAGTCAGTGAGTTGGAGTTATACAGGAGAGTCAGTGTTGTGGAATTATACAGCAGAGTCAGTATGTTGGAGTTATAGAGAAGAGTCCTTATGTTGGAATTATACAGCAGAGTCAGTGTGTAGGAGTTATATGCGAGAGTCACTGTGTGTTGGAGTTATACAGGGGACTCAGTAGGTTGGAGTTATACAGGAGAGTCAGTGTGTTGGACTTATACAGGACAGTCAGTATGGTGGAATTATACAGCAGAGTCAGTATGTTGGAGTTATAGAGAAGAGTCCATATGTTGGAGTTATACAGCAGAGTCAGTGTGTTGGTATTGTACAGGAGAGCAAGTAGGTTGGATTTATACAGCAGAGTCAGTGTGTAGGAGTTATACAGGAGAGTCAGTATGTTGGAGTTATAAAGGAAAGTCTTTTTGTTGGAATTCTACAGGAGAGTCAGTGTGTTGGAGTTATTCAGGGGCGTCAGTGAGTTGGAGTTATACACGAGGGTCATGTATTGCAGTTATACGCAAGAGTCCCTGTGTTAGAGTTATACAGGATACTCAGTTATCTGGAGTTATACCGGAGAGTCATTAGGGTAGCTTATACAGAAGAGTCAGTGTGTTGTAGTGATACGCGAGAGCAAGTAGGTTTGAGTTGTACAGGTGAGTCAGTGTGTTGGAGTTATAGAGGAGACTCAGTAGGTTGGTGCTATACAGAGGAGTCAGTGTGTTGGAATTATACAGGAGAGTCAGTGTGTTGCAGTTATACAGGAGAGTCAGTGTGTTGGAGTTATACAGGAGAGTTCGTAGGTTGGAGTTTTACAGGAGAGTCAGTGTGTAGGAGTTATATGCGACAGTCATTCTGTTGCAGGAATACACGAGAGTCGTAGTTTTGCAGTTATATGCGAGAGTCATTGTGTTGGAGTTATACAGGAGAGTCAGTGTGTTGCAGTTATACAGGAGAGTCAGTATGTTGGAGTTATACAGGAGAGTCAATGAGTTGGATTTATACATGAGAGTCAGTAGGTTGGAGTTATAAAGGAAGGTCAGATTGTTGTTGCTATACGGGGGAGTCAATGTGTTGGAGTTATCCAGGAGAGTCATTGTGTTGGAGTTATACAGGAGAGTCAATGTGTTGGAGTTATACAGGAGAGTCAGAGTATTGGAGTTATACAGGAGATTCAGCAGGTTGGATCTATAATGGAGAGTCAGTTTGTTGCTGTTATACAGGGGAGTCAGTATCATGGAGTTATACAGGAGAGTCTGATTTGCAGTTATACAGGAGAGTCAGTGTGTTGGAGTTGTACAGGTCTGTGAGTTGTAGTTATACAGGAGAGTCAGTGTGTTGGAGTTATAAAGGAGATTCAGTGTATTGGAATTGTACAGGAGAGCAAGTAGGTTGAGTAATACAGAGGAGTCAGTGGATAGGGGTTATACGCGACAGTCATTGTGTTGCTGTAATAAGCGAGAGTCATTGTGTTGCAGTTATTCAGTAAGAAGGAGTTATAATGGAGAGTCAGTTTGTTGTTGTTATACAGGCGAGTCAGTGTGTTGGCGTTATACTGGAGAGTCAGTGAGTTGGAGTTATACAGGCGAGTCAGTGTGTTGTAGTTATTCAGAAGTGTCAGTATGTTGGAGTTGTACAGGAGAGTCAGTGAGTTGTAGCTACTCAGGAGAGTCAGTGTGTTGGATTTATATGCGATAGTCAGTGGGTTGCAGTTGTACACGAGAGTCATTTTATTGCTGTTATACACGAGAGTCACTGTGTTGGAGTTAAACAGGTGAGTCAGCGTGTTGGAGTTATACAGGACAGTCAGTGTGGTTGAATTATACAGGAGAGTCAGTGCGTTGCAGTTATACAGGAGAGTCAGTGTGTTGCAGTTATACAGGAGAGTCAGTATGTTGGAGTTGTACAGGATAGTCAGTGAGTTGTAGTTACTCAGGAGAGTCAGTGCGTTGGATTTATACGCGATAGTCAGTGGGTTGCAGTTGTACACAAGAGTCATTTTATTGCTGTTATACGCGAGAGTCACTGTGTTGGAGTTATACAGGAGAGTCAGCGTGTTGGAGTTATACAGGAGAGTCAGTATGTTGGAGTTATACAGGAGAGTTAATGTGCTTTTGTTATACAGGAGAGTCAGTGTGTTGGACTTATACAGGCGAGTCAGTGTGTTGTAGTTATTCAGGAGAGTCAGGATGTTGGAGTTATACAGGACAGTCACTGTGTTGGAGTTATACAGGACAGTCAGTAGGTTGGAGCTATAATGGAGAGTCTGTTTGTTGTTGTTATACAGGCGAGTCAGCGTGTTAGAGTTATCCAGGGGAGTATGTGTGTTGGAGTTATACAGGAGAGTTAGTGTGTTTTTGTTATACAGGAGAGTCAGTGTGTTGGAGTTATACAGGACAGTCAGTGTGGTTGAATTATACAGGAGAGTCAGTGCGTTGCAGTTATACAGGAGAGTCAGTGTGTTGCAGTTATACAGGAGAGTCAGTATGCTGTTGTTGTACAGGAGAGTCAGTGAGTTGTAGTTACTCAGGAGAGTCAGTGTGTTGGCGTTATACAGCAGAGTCAGTGTGTTGGAGTTATACAGGCGAGTCAGTGTGTTGTAGTTATTCAGGAGAGTCAGTATGTTGGAGTTATACAGGACAGTCACTGTGTTGGAGTTATACAGGACAGTCAGTAGGTTGGAGCTGTAATGGAGAGTCAGTTTGTTGTTGTTATACAGGCGAGTCAGTGTGTTGGAGTTATACAGGAGAGTCAGAGTATTGGAATTATACAGGAGATTCAGCAGTTTGGAGCTATAATGGGCAGTCAGTTTGTTGATGTTATACAGGGGAGTCAGTATTTTGGAGTTATACAGGAGAGTCAGTGAGTTGCAGTTATACAGGAAATTCATTGTGTTGGAGTTGTACAGGTCAGTGAGTTGTAGTTATTCAGGAGAGTCAGTGTGTTGGATTTATATGCGATAGTCAGTGGGTTGCATTTGTACACGAGAGTCATTTTATTGCTGTTATACGCGAGAGTCACTGTGTTGGAGTTATACGGGAGAGTCAGTGCATTGGAGTTATACAGGAGAGTTAGATTATTGGAGTTATACAGGAGAGTCAGTGTGTTGGATTTATACCCGAGATTCAGTAGCTTGGAGTTATACAGAATAGTCAGTGTGTAGGATTTATATGTGACAGTCATTGTGTTGTAGTAAAACGCGAGTGTTATTGTGTTGGAGTTATAAAGGAGAGTCAGTGTGTTGGAATTGTACAGGAGAGCAAGTAGGTTGGAGTTATACAGAAGAATCAGTGTGTAGGAGTTATATGCGACAGTTATTGTGTTGTAGTAAAAGGCGAGAGTTATTGTATTGGAGTTCTGCAGGAGAGTCAGTAGCGTGGAGTTATATAGTAGTGTTAATGAGCTGGAATTATATATGAGTGTCAGTAGGTTGGAGCTATAATGGAGAGTCAGATTGTTGTTGTTATACAGGCGAGTCAGAGTATTGGAGTTATCCAGGAACGTTAGTGCGTTTGAGTTATTTGCGATTGTCAGTGTATCGGAGTAATTCGCGAGAGTCATTGTGTTGCTGTTATACGCGAGTGTCGTTGTGTTGCAGTTACATGCGAGAGTTAGTGTGTTGGATTTATACAGGAGAGTCAGTAGGTTGGAGGTATACAGAAGAGTCTGTGTGTTGGAGTTATATGCGACAGTCATTGTGTTGCAGTAATACGCGAGAGTCATTGTGTTGTTGTTATACGCGAGAATCTGTGTGTTGGAGTTATACAGGATACTCAGTTATTTGGATTCATACAGGGGAGTCATTAGTTTGGAGTTATACTGAAGAGTCAGTGTATTGGAGTGATACCCGAGAGCCAGTAGGTTTGAGGGAACAGGAGAGTCAGCGTGTTGGAGTGAAACAGGAGAGCCAGTGTGTTCGAGTTATACAAGAGAGTCAGAGTATTGGAATTATACAGGAGATTCAGCAGGTTGGAGCTATAATGGGCAGTCAGTTTGTTGATGTTATACAGGGGAGTCAGTATTTTGGAGTTATACAGGAGAGTCAGTGAGTTGCAGTTATACAGGAAAGTCATTGTGTTGGAGTTGTACAGGTCAGTGAGTTGTAGTTATTCAGGAGAGTCAGTGTGGTTGAATTATACAGGAGAGTCAGTGCGTTGCAGTTATACAGGAGAGTCAGTGTGTTGCAGTTATACAGGAGAGTCAGTATGTTGGAGTTGTACAGGAGAGTCAGTGAGTTGTAGTTACTCAGGAGAGTCAGTGTGTTGGCGTTATACAGCAGAGTCAGTGTGTTGGAGTTATACAGGCGAGTCAGTGTGTTGTAGTTATTCAGGAGAGTCAGGATGTTGGAGTTATACAGGACAGTCACTGTGTTGGAGTTATACAGGACAGTCAGTAGGTTGGAGCTATAATGGAGAGTCTGTTTGTTGTTGTTATACAGGCGAGTCAGTGTGTTAGAGTTATCCAGGGGAGTATGTGTGTTGGAGTTATACAGGAGAGTTAGTGTGTTTTTGTTATACAGGAGAGTCAGTGTGTTGGAGTTATACAGGGGAGTCAGTATCATGGAGTTATACAGGAGAGTCTGAGTTGCAGTTATACAGGAGAGTCAGTGTGTTGGAGTTGTACAGGTCTGTGAGTTGTAGTTATACAGGAGAGTCAGTGTGTTGGAGTTATAAAGGAGATTCAGTGTATTGGAATTGTACAGGAGAGCAAGTAGGTTGAGTAATACAGAAGAGTCAGTGGATAGGGGTTATACGCGACAGTCATTGTGATGCTGTAATAAGCGAGAGTCATTGTGTTGCAGTTATTCAGTAAGAAGGAGTTATAATGGAGAGTCAGTTTGTTGTTGTTATACAGGCGAGTCAGTGTGTTGGCGTTATACAGGAGAGTCAGTGTGTTGGAGTTATACAGGCGAGTCAGTGTGTTGTAGTTATTCAGGAGAGTCAGTATGTTGGAGTTGTACAGGAGAGTCAGTGAGTTGTAGCTACTCAGGAGAGTCAGTGTGTTGGATTTATATGCGATAGTCAGTGGGTTGCAGTTGTACACGAGAGTCATTTTATTGCTGTTATACGCGAGAGTCACTGTGTTGGAGTTATACAGGAGAGTCAGCGTGTTGGAGTTATACAGGAGAGTCAGTATGTTGGAGTTATACAGGAGAGTTAATGTGTTTTTGTTATACAGGAGAGTCAGTGTGTTGGAGTTATACAGGACAGTCAGTGTGGTTGAATTATACAGGAGAGTCAGTGCGTTGCAGTTATACAGGAGAGTCAGTGTGTTGCAGTTATACAGGAGAGTCAGTATGTAGGAGTTGTACAGGAGAGTCAGTGAGTTGTAGTTACTCAGGAGAGTCAGTGTGCTGGCGTTATACAGCAGAGTCAGTGTGTTGGAGTTATACAGGCGAGTCAGTGTGTTGTAGTTATTCAGCAGAGTCAGGGTGTTGGAGTTATACAGGACAGTCACTGTGTTGGAGTTATACAGGACAGTCAGTAGGTTGGAGCTATAATGGAGAGTCTGTTTGTTGTTGTTATACAGCCGAGTCAGTGTGTTAGAGTTATCCAGGGGAGTATGTGTGTTGGAGTTATACAGGAGAGTTAGTGTGTTTTTGTTATACAGGAGAGTCAGTGTGTTGGAGTTATACAGGACAGTCAGTGTGGTTGAATTATACAGGAGAGTCAGTGCGTTGCAGTTATACAGAAGAGTCAGTGTGTTGCAGTTATACAGGAGAGTCAGTATGTTGGAGTTGTACAGGAGAGTCAGTGAGTTGTAGTTACTCAGGAGAGTCAGTGTGTTGGCGTTATACAGCAGAGTCAGTGTGTTGGAGTTATACAGGCGAGTCAGTGTGTTGTAGTTATTCAGGAGAGTCAGTATGTTGGAGTTATACAGGACAGTCACTGTCTTGGAGTTATACAGAACAGTCAGAAGGTTGGAGCTATAATGGAGAGTCAGTTTGTTGTTGTTATACAGGCGAGTCAGTGTGTTAGATTTATCCAGGGGAGTCAGTGTGTTGGAGTTATACAGGAGAGTTAGTGTGTTTTTGTTATACAGGAGCGTCAGTGTGTTGGAGTTATACAGGACAGTCAGTGTGGTTGAATTATACAGGAGAGTCAGTGCGTTGCAGTTATACAGGAGAGTCAGTGTGTTGCAGTTATACAGGAGAGTCAGTATGTTGGAGTTGTACAGGAGAGTCAGTGAGTTGTAGTTACTCAGGAGAGTCAGTGTGTTGGCGTTATACAGCAGAGTCAGTGTGTTGGAGTTATACAGGCGAGTCAGTGTGTTGTAGTTATTCAGGAGAGTCAGTATGTTGGAGTTATACAGGACAGTCACTGTGTTGGAGTTATACAGGACAGTCAGTAGGTTGGAGCTGTAATGGAGAGTCAGTTTGTTGTTGTTATACAGGCGAATCAGTGTGTTGGAGTTATACAGGAGAGTCAGAGTATGGGAATTATACAGGAGATTCAGCAGGTTGGAGCTATAATGGGCAGTCAGTTTGTTGATGTTATACAGGGGAGTCAGTATTTTGGAGTTATATAGGAGAGTCAGTGAGTTGCAGTTATACAGGAAAGTCATTGTGTTGGGGTTGTACAGGTCAGTGAGTTGTAGTTATTCAGGAGAGTCAGTGTGTTGGATTTATATGCGATAGTCAGTGGGTTGCATTTGTACACGAGAGTCATTTTATTGCTGTTATACGCGAGAGTCACTGTGTTGGAGTTATACAGGAGAGTCAGTGCATTGGAGTTATACAGGCGAGTCAGTGTGTTGTAGTTATTCAGGAGAGTCAGTATGTTGGAGTTATACAGGACAGTCACTGTGTTGGAGTTATACAGGACAGTCAGTAGGTTGGAGCTATAATGGAGAGTTAGTTTGTTGTTGTTATACAGGAGAGTCAGAGTATTGGAGTTATACAGGAGATTCAGCAGGTTGGATCTATAATGGAGAGTCAGTTTGTTGCTGTTATACAGGGGAGTCAGTATCATGGAGTTATACTGGAGAGTCTGAGTTGCAGTTATACAGGAGAGTCAGTGTTTTGGAGTTGTACAGGTCTGTGAGTTGTAGTTATACAGGAGAGTCAGTGTGTTGGAGTTATAAAGGAGATTCAGTGTATTGGAGTTGTACAGGAGAGCAAGTAGGTTGAGTAATACAGAAGAGTCAGTGGATAGGGGTTATACGCGACAGTCATTGTGTTGCTGTAATAAGCGAGAGTCATTGTGTTGCAGTTATTCAGTAAGAAGGAGTTATAATGGAGAGTCAGATGGTTGTTGTTATACCGGCGAGTCAGTGTGTTGGCGTTATACAGGAGAGTCAGTGTGTTGGAGTTATACAGGCGAGTCAGTGTGTTGTAGTTATTCAGGAGAGTCAGTATGCTGGAGTTGTACAGGAGAGTCAGTGAGTTGTAGCTACTCAGGAGAGTCAGTGTGTTGGATTTATATGCGATAGTCAGTGGGTTGCAGTTGTACACGAGAGTCATTTTATTGCTGTTATACACGAGAGTCACTGTGTTGGAGTTAAACAGGTGAGTCAGTGCATTGCAGTTATACAGGAGAGTCAGTGTGTTGCAGTTATACAGGAGAGTCAGTATGTTGGAGTTGTACAGGAGAGTCAGTGAGTTGTAGTTACTCAGGAGAGTCAGTGTGTTGGATTTATATGCGATAGTCAGTGGGTTGCAGTTGTACACGAGAGTCATTTTATTGCTGTTATACGCGAGAGTCACTGTGTTGGAGTAATACAGGAGAGTCAGCGTGTTGGAGTTATACAGGAGAGTTAATGTGTTTTTGTTATTAAGGAGAGTCAGTGTGTTGGAGTTATACAGGACAGTCAGTGTGGTTGAATTATACAGGAGAGTCAGTGCGTTGCGGTTATACAGGAGAGTCAGTGTGTTGCAGTTATACAGGAGAGTCAGTATGTAGGAGTTGTACAGGAGAGTCAGTGAGTTGTAGTTACTCAGGAGAGTCAGTGTGTTGGCGTTATACAGCAGAGTCAGTGTGTTGGAGTTATACAGGCGAGTCAGTGTGTTGTAGTTATTCAGCAGAGTCAGGGTGTTGGAGTTATACAGGACAGTCACTGTGTTGGAGTTATACAGGACAGTCAGTAGGTTGGAGCTATAATGGAGAGTCTGTTTGTTGTTGTTATACAGGCGAGTCAGTGTGTTAGAGTTATCCAGGGGAGTATGTGTGTTGGAGTTATACAGGAGAGTTAGTGTGTTTTTGTTATACAGGAGAGTCAGTGTGTTGGAGTTATACAGGACAGTCAGTGTGGTTGAATTATACAGGAGAGTCAGTGCGTTGCAGTTATACAGGAGAGTCAGTGTGTTGCAGTTATACAGGAGAGTCAGTATGTTGGAGTTGTACAGGAGAGTCAGTGAGTTGTAGTTACTCAGGAGAGTCAGTGTGTTGGCGTTATACAGCAGAGTCAGTGTGTTGGAGTTATACAGGCGAGTCAGTGTGTTGTAGTTATTCAGGAGAGTCAGTATGTTGGAGTTATACAGGACAGTCACTGTCTTGGAGTTATACAGAACAGTCAGAAGGTTGGAGCTATAATGGAGAGTCAGTTTGTTGTTGTTATACAGGCGAGTCAGTGTGTTAGATTTATCCAGGGGAGTCAGTGTGTTGGAGTTATACAGGAGAGTTAGTGTGTTTTTGTTATACAGGAGCGTCAGTGTGTTGGAGTTATACAGGACAGTCAGTGTGGTTGAATTTTACAGGAGAGTCAGTGCGTTGCAGTTATACAGGAGAGTCAGTGTGTTGCAGTTATACAGGAGAGTCAGTATGTTGGAGTTGTACAGGAGAGTCAGTGAGTTGTAGTTACTCAGGAGAGTCAGTGTGTTGGCGTTATACAGCAGAGTCAGTGTGTTGGAGTTATTCAGGAGAGTCAGTATGTTGGAGTTATACAGGACTGTCACTGTGTTGGAGTTATACAGGACAGTCAGTAGGTTGGAGCTGTAATGGAGAGTCAGTTTGTTGTTGTTATACAGGCGAGTCAGTGTGTTGGAGTTATACAGGAGAGTCAGAGTATTGGAATTATACAGGAGATTCAGCAGGTTGAAGCTATAATGGGCAGTCAGTTTGTTGATGTTATACAGGGGAGTCAGTATTTTGGAATTATATAGGAGAGTCAGTGAGTTGCAGTTATACAGGAAAGTCATTGTGTTGGAGTTGTACAGGTCAGTGAGTTGTAGTTATTCAGGAGAGTCAGTGTGTTGGATTTATATGCGATAGTCAGTGGGTTGCATTTGTACACGAGAGTCATTTTATTGCTGTTATACGCGAGAGTCACTGTGTTGGAGTTATACAGGAGAGTCAGTGCATTGGAGTTATACAGGCGAGTCAGTGTGTTGTAGTTATTCAGGAGAGTCAGTATGTTGGAGTTATACAGGACAGTCACTGTGTTGGAGTTATACAGGACAGTCAGTAGGTTGGAGCTATAATGGAGAGTTAGTTTGTTGTTGTTATACAGGCGAGTCAGTGTGTTGGAGATATACAGGAGAGTCAGTGTGTTGGAGTTATACAGGAGATTCAGCAGGTTGGATCTATAATGGAGAGTCAGTTTGTTGCTGTTATACAGGGGAGTCAGTATCATGGAGTTATACTGGAGAGTCTGAGTTGCAGTTATACAGGAGAGTCAGTGTGTTGGAGTTGTACAGGTCTGTGAGTTGTAGTTATACAGGAGAGTCAGTGTGTTGGAGTTATAAAGGAGATTCAGTGTATTGGAGTTGTACAGGAGAGCAAGTAGGTTGAGTAATACAGAAGAGTCAGTGGATAGGGGTTATACGCGACAGTCATTGTGTTGCTGTAATAAGCGAGAGTCATTGTGTTGCAGTTATTCAGTAAGAAGGAGTTATAATGGAGAGTCAGATGGTTGTTGTTATACCGGCGAGTCAGTGTGTTGGCGTTATACAGGAGAGTCAGTGTGTTGGAGTTATACAGGCGAGTCAGTGTGTTGTAGTTATTCAGGGGAGTCAGTATGTTGGAGTTGTACAGGAGAGTCAGTGAGTTGTAGCTACTCAGGAGAGTCAGTGTGTTGGATTTATATGCGATAGTCAGTGGGTTGCAGTTGTACACGAGAGTCATTTTATTGCTGTTATACGCGAGAGTCACTGTGTTGGAGTTATACAGGAGAGTCAGCGTGTTGGAGTTATACAGGAGAGTTAATCTGTTTTTGTTATTAAGGAGAGTCAGTGTGTTGGAGTTATACAGGACAGTCAGTGTGGTTGAATTATACAGGAGAGTCAGTGCGTTGCGGTTATACAGGAGAGTCAGTGTGTTGGAGTTGTACAGGAGAGTCAGTGAGTTGTAGTTACTCAGGAGAGTCAGTGTGTTGGCGTTATACAGCAGAGTCAGTGTGTTGGAGTTATACAGGCGAGTCAGTGTGTTGTAGTTATTCAGGAGAGTCAGGATGTTGGAGTTATACAGGACAGTCACTGTGTTGGAGTTATACAGGACAGTCAGTAGGTTGGAGCTATAATGGAGAGTCTGTTTGTTGTTGTTATACAGGCGAGTCAGTGTGTTAGAGTTATCCAGGGGAGTATGTGTGTTGGAGTTATACAGGAGAGTTAGTGTGTTTTTGTTATACAGGAGAGTCAGTGTGTTGGAGTTATATAGGACAGTCAGTGTGTTTGAATTATACAGGAGAGTCAGTGTGTTGCAGTTATACAGAAGAGTCAGTGTGTTGGCGTTATACAGCAGAGTCAGTGTGTTGGAGTTATACAGGCGAGTCAGTGTGTTGTAGTTATTCAGGAGAGTCAGTATGTTGGATCTATAATGGAGAGTCAGTTTGTTGCTGTTATACAGGGGAGTCAGTATCATGGAGTTATACAGGAGAGTCTGAGTTGCAGTTATACAGGAGAGTCAGTGTGTTGGAGTTATAAAGGAGATTCAGTTTATTGGAATTGTACAGGAGAGCAAGTAGGTTGAGTAATACAGAAGAGTCAGTGGATAGGGGTTAAATGCGACAGTCATTGTGTTCCTGTAATAAGCGAGAGTCATTGTGTTGCAGTTATTCAGTAAGAAGGAGTTATAATGGAGAGTCAGTTTGTTGTTGTTATACAGGCGAGTCAGTGTGTTGGCGTTATACAGGAGAGTCAGTGTGTTGGAGTTATACAGGCGAGTCAGTGTGTTGTAGTTATTCAGGAGAGTCAGTATGTTGGATTTATATGCGATAGTCAGTGGGTTGCAGTTGTACACGAGAGTTATTTTATTGCTGTTATACACGAGAGTCACTGTGTTGGAGTTAAACAGGTGAGTCAGCGTGTTGGAGTTATACAGGACAGTCAGTGTGGTTGAATTATACAGGAGAGTTAGTGCGTTGCAGTTATACAGGAGAGTCAGTGTGTTGCAGTTATACAGGAGAGTCAGTATGTTGGAGTTGTACAGGAGAGTCAGTGAGTTGTAGTTACTCAGGAGAGTCAGTGTGTTGGATTTATATGCGATAGTCAGTGGGTTGCAGTTGTACACGAGAGTCATTTTATTGCTGTTATACGCGAGAGTCACTGTGTTGGAGTTATACAGGAGAGTCAGCGTGTTGGAGTTATACAGGAGAGTCAGTATGTTGGAGTTATACAGGAGAGTTAATGTGTTTTTGTTATACAGGAGAGTCAGTGTGTTGGAGTTATACAGGACAGTCAGTGTGGTTGAATTATACAGGAGAGTCAGTGCGTTGCAGTTATACAGGAGAGTCAGTATGTTGGAGTTGTACAGGAGAGTCAGTGAGTTGTAGTTACTCAGGAGAGTCAGTGTGTTGGCGTTATACAGCAGAGTCAGTGTGTTGGAGTTATACAGGCGAGTTAGTGTGTTGTAGTTATTCAGGAGAGTCAGTATGTTGGAGTTATACAGGACATTTACTGTGTTGGAGTTATACAGGCGAGTCAGTGTGTTGTAGTTATTCAGCAGAGTCAGGGTGTTGGAGTTATACAGGACAGTCACTGTGTTGGAGTTATACAGGACAGTCAGTAGGTTGGAGCTATAATGGAGAGTCTGTTTGTTGTTGTCATACAGGCGAGTCAGTGTGTTAGAGTTATCCAGGGGAGTATGTGTGTTGGAGTTATACAGGAGAGTTAGTGTGTTTTTGTTATACAGGAGAGTCAGTGTGTTGGAGTTATACAGGACAGTCAGTGTGGTTGAATTATACAGGAGAGTCAGTGCGTTGCAGTTATACAGGAGAGTCAGTGTGTTGCAGTTATACAGGAGAGTCAGTGTGTTGCAGTTGTACAGGAGAGTCAGTGAGTTGTAGTTACTCAGGAGAGTCAGTGTGTTGGTGTTATACAGCAGAGTCAGTGTGTTGGAGTTATACAGGCGAGTCAGTGTGTTGTAGTTATTCAGGAGAGTCAGTATGTTGGAGTTATACAGGACAGTCACTGTGTTGGAGTTATACAGAACAGTCAGTAGGTTGGAGCTATAATGGAGAGTCAGTTTGTTGTTGTTATACAGGCGAGTCAGTGTGTTAGAGTTATCCAGGGGAGTCAGTGTGTTGGAGTTATACAGGAGAGTTAATGTGTTTTTGTTATTAAGGAGAGTCAGTGTGTTGGAGTTATACAGGACAGTCAGTGTGGTTGAATTATACAGGAGAGTCAGTGCGTTGCGGTTATACAGGAGAGTCAGTGTGTTGCAGTTATACAGGAGAGTCAGTATGTTGGAGTTGTACAGGAGAGTCAGTGAGTTGTAGTTACTCAGGAGAGTCAGTGTGTTGGCGTTATACAGCAGAGTCAGTGTGTTGGAGTTATACAGGCGAGTCAGTGTGTTGTAGTTATTCAGGAGAGTCAGTATGTTGGATTTATATGCGATAGTCAGTGGGTTGCAGTTGTACACGAGAGTCATTTTATTGCTGTTATACACGAGAGTCACTGTGTTGGAGTTAAACAGGTGAGTCAGCGTGTTGGAGTTATACAGGACAGTCAGTGTGGTTGAATTATACAGGAGAGTCAGTGCGTTGCAGTTATACAGGAGAGTCAGTGTGTTGCAGTTATACAGGAGAGTCAGTATGTTGGAGTTGTACAGGAGAGTCAGTGAGTTGTAGTTACTCAGGAGAGTCAGTGCGTTGGATTTATATGCGATAGTCAGTGGGTTGCAGTTGTACACGAGAGTCATTTTATTGCTGTTATACGCGAGAGTCACTGTGTTGGAGTTATACAGGAGAGTCAGCGTGTTGGAGTTATACAGGAGAGTCAGTATGTTGGAGTTATACAGGAGAGTTAATGTGTTTTTGTTATACAGGAGAGTCAGTGTGTTGGAGTTATACAGGACAGTCAGTGTGGTTGAATTATACAGGAGAGTCAGTGCGTTGCAGTTATACAGGAGAGTCAGTGTGTTGCAGTTATACAGGAGAGTCAGTATGTTGGAGTTGTACAGGAGAGTCAGTGAGTTGTAGTTACTCAGGAGAGTCAGTGTGTTGGCGTTATACAGCAGAGTCAGTGTGTTGGAGTTATACAGGCGAGTTAGTGTGTTGTAGTTATTCAGGAGAGTCAGTATGTTGGAGTTATACAGGACATTTACTGTGTTGGAGTTATACAGGCGAGTCAGTGTGTTGTAGTTATTCAGCAGAGTCAGGGTGTTGGAGTTATACAGGACAGTCACTGTGTTGGAGTTATACAGGACAGTCAGTAGGTTGGAGCTATAATGGAGAGTCTGTTTGTTGTTGTCATACAGGCGAGTCAGTGTGTTAGAGTTATCCAGGGGAGTATGTGTGTTGGAGTTATACAGGAGAGTTAGTGTGTTTTTGTTATACAGGAGAGTCAGTGTGTTGGAGTTATACAGGACAGTCAGTGTGGTTGAATTATACAGGAGAGTCAGTGCGTTGCAGTTATACAGGAGAGTCAGTGTGTTGCAGTTATACAGGAGAGTCAGTATGTTGGAGTTGTACAGGAGAGTCAGTGAGTTGTAGTTACTCAGGAGAGTCAGTGTGTTGGTGTTATACAGCAGAGTCAGTGTGTTGGAGTTATTCAGGCGAGTCAGTGTGTTGTAGTTATTCAGGAGAGTCAGTATGTTGGAGTTATACAGGACAGTCACTGTGTTGGAGTTATACAGAACAGTCAGTAGGTTGGAGCTATAATGGAGAGTCAGTTTGTTGTTGTTATACAGGCGAGTCAGTGTGTTAGAGTTATCCAGGGGAGTCAGTGTGTTGGAGTTATACAGGAGAGTTAATGTGTTTTTGTTATTAAGGAGAGTCAGTGTGTTGGAGTTATACAGGACAGTCAGTGTGGTTGAATTATACAGGAGAGTCAGTGCGTTGCGGTTATACAGGAGAGTCAGTGTGTTGCAGTTATACAGGAGAGTCAGTATGTTGGAGTTGTACAGGAGAGTCAGTGAGTTGTAGTTACTCAGGAGAGTCAGTGTGTTGGCGTTATACAGCAGAGTCAGTGGGTTGGAGTTATACAGGCAAGTCAGTGTGTTGTAGTTATTCAGGAGAGTCAGTATGTTGGATTTATATGCGATAGTCAGTGGGTTGCAGTTGTACACGAGAGTCATTTTATTGCTGTTATACACGAGAGTCACTGTGTTGGAGTTAAACAGGTGAGTCAGCGTGTTGGAGTTATACAGGACAGTCAGTGTGGTTGAATTATACAGGAGAGTTAGTGCGTTGCAGTTATACAGGAGAGTCAGTGTGTTGCAGTTATACAGGAGAGTCAGTATGTTGGAGTTGTACAGGAGAGTCAGTGAGTTGTAGTTACTCAGGAGAGTCAGTGTGTTGGATTTATATGCGATAGTCAGTGGGTTGCAGTTGTACACGAGAGTCATTTTATTGCTGTTATACGCGAGAGTCACTGTGTTGGAGTTATACAGGAGAGTCAGCGTGTTGGAGTTATACAGGAGAGTCAGTATGTTGGAGTTATACAGGAGAGTTAATGTGTTTTTGTTATACAGGAGAGTCAGTGTGTTGGAGTTATACAGGACAGTCAGTGTGGTTGAATTATACAGGAGAGTCAGTGCGTTGCAGTTATACAGGAGAGTCAGTGTGTTGCAGTTATACAGGAGAGTCAGTATGTTGGAGTTGTACAGGAGAGTCAGTGAGTTGTAGTTACTCAGGAGAGTCAGTGTGTTGGCGTTATACAGCAGAGTCAGTGTGTTGGAGTTATACAGGCGAGTTAGTGTGTTGTAGTTATTCAGGAGAGTCAGTATGTTGGAGTTATACAGGACATTTACTTTGTTGGAGTTATACAGGCGAGTCAGTGAGTTGTAGTTATTCAGCAGAGTCAGGGTGTTGGAGTTATACAGGACAGTCACTGTGTTGGAGTTATACAGGACAGTCAGTAGGTTGGAGCTATAATGGAGAGTCTGTTTGTTGTTGTCATACAGGCGAGTCAGTGTGTTAGAGTTATCCAGGAGAGTATGTGTGTTGGAGTTATACAGGAGAGTTAGTGTGTTTTTGTTATACAGGAGAGTCAGTGTGTTGGAGTTATACAGGACAGTCAGTGTGGTTGAATTATACAGGAGAGTCAGTGCGTTGCAGTTATACAGAAGAGTCAGTGTGTTGCAGTTATACAGGAGAGTCAGTATGTTGGAGTTGTACAGGAGAGTCAGTGAGTTGTAGTTACTCAGGAGAGTCAGTGTGTTGGCGTTATACAGCAGAGTCAGTGTGTTGGAGTTATACAGGCGAGTCAGTGTGTTGTAGTTATTCAGGAGAGTCAGTATGTTGGAGTTATACAGGACAGTCACTGTGTTGGAGTTATACAGAACAGTCAGTAGGTTGGAGCTATAATGGAGAGTCAGTTTGTTGTTGTTATACAGGCGAGTCAGTGTGTTAGAGTTATCCAGGGGAGTCAGTGTGTTGGAGTTATACAGGAGAGTTAATGTGTTTTTGTTATTAAGGAGAGTCAGTGTGTTGGAGTTATACAGGACAGTCAGTGTGGTTGAATTATACAGGAGAGTCAGTGCGTTGCGGTTATACAGGAGAGTCAGTGTGTTGCAGTTATACAGGAGAGTCAGTATGTTGGAGTTGTACAGGAGAGTCAGTGAGTTGTAGTTACTCAGGAGAGTCAGTGTGTTGGCGTTATACAGCAGAGTCAGTGTGTTGGAGTTATACAGGCGAGTCAGTGTGTTGTAGTTATTCAGGAGAGTCAGGATGTTGGAGTTATACAGGACAGTCACTGTGTTGGAGTTATACAGGACAGTCAGTAGGTTGGAGCTATAATGGTGAGTCTGTTTGTTGTTGTTATACAGGCGAGTCAGTGTGTTAGAGTTATCCAGGGGAGTATGTGTGTTGGAGTTATACAGGAGAGTTAGTGTGTTTTTGTTATACAGGAGAGTCAGTGTGTTGGATTTATACAGGACAGTCAGTGTGGTTGAATTATACAGGAGAGTCAGTGCGTTGCAGTTATACAGGAGAGTCAGTGTGTTGCAGTTATACAGGAGAGTCAGTATGTTGGAGTTGTACAGGAGAGTCAGTGAGTTGTAGTTACTCAGGAGAGTCAGTGTGTTGGCGTTATACAGCAGAGTCAGTGGGTTGGAGTTATACAGGCAAGTCAGTGTGTTGTAGTTATTCAGGAGAGTCAGTATGTTGGATTTATATGCGATAGTCAGTGGGTTGCAGTTGTACACGAGAGTCATTTTATTGCTGTTATACACGAGAGTCACTGTGTTGGAGTTAAACAGGTGAGTCAGCGTGTTGGAGTTATACAGGACAGTCAGTGTGGTTGAATTATACAGGAGAGTTAGTGCGTTGCAGTTATACAGGAGAGTCAGTGTGTTGCAGTTATACAGGAGAGTCAGTATGTTGGAGTTGTACAGGAGAGTCAGTGAGTTGTAGTTACTCAGGAGAGTCAGTGTGTTGGATTTATATGCGATAGTCAGTGGGTTGCAGTTGTACACGAGAGTCATTTTATTGCTGTTATACGCGAGAGTCACTGTGTTGGAGTTATACAGGAGAGTCAACGTGTTGGAGTTATACAGGAGAGTCAGTATGTTGGAGTTATACAGGAGAGTTAATGTGTTTTTGTTATACAGGAGAGTCAGTGTGTTGGAGTTATACAGGACAGTCAGTGTGGTTGAATTATACAGGAGAGTCAGTGCGTTGCAGTTATACAGGAGAGTCAGTGTGTTGCAGTTATACAGGAGAGTCAGTATGTTGGAGTTGTACAGGAGAGTCAGTGAGTTGTAGTTACTCAGGAGAGTCAGTGTGTTGGCGTTATACAGCAGAGTCAGTGTGTTGGAGTTATACAGGCGAGTTAGTGTGTTGTAGTTATTCAGGAGAGTCAGTATGTTGGAGTTATACAGGACATTTACTGTGTTGGAGTTATACAGGCGAGTCAGTGAGTTGTAGTTATTCAGCAGAGTCAGGGTGTTGGAGTTATACAGGACAGTCACTGTGTTGGAGTTATACAGGACAGTCAGTAGGTTGGAGCTATAATGGAGAGTCTGTTTGTTGTTGTCTTACAGGCGAGTCAGTGTGTTAGAGTTATCCAGGAGAGTATGTGTGTTGGAGTTATACAGGAGAGTTAGTGTGTTTTTGTTATACAGGAGAGTCAGTGTGTTGGAGTTATACAGGACAGTCAGTGTGGTTGAATTATACAGGAGAGTCAGTGCGTTGCAGTTATACAGAAGAGTCAGTGTGTTGCAGTTATACAGGAGAGTCAGTATGTTGGAGTTGTACAGGAGAGTCAGTGAGTTGTAGTTACTCAGGAGAGTCAGTGTGTTGGCGTTATACAGCAGAGTCAGTGTGTTGGAGTTATACAGGCGAGTCAGTGTGTTGTAGTTATTCAGGAGAGTCAGTATGTTGGAGTTATACAGGACAGTCACTGTGTTGGAGTTATACAGAACAGTCAGTAGGTTGGAGCTATAATGGAGAGTCAGTTTGTTGTTGTTATACAGGCGAGTCAGTGTGTTAGAGTTATCCAGGGGAGTCAGTGTGTTGGAGTTATACAGGAGAGTTAATGTGTTTTTGTTATTAAGGAGAGTCAGTGTGTTGGAGTTATACAGGACAGTCAATGTGGTTGAATTATACAGGAGAGTCAGTGCGTTGCGGTTATACAGGAGAGTCAGTGTGTTGCAGTTATACAGGAGAGTCAGTATGTTGGAGTTGTACAGGAGAGTCAGTGAGTTGTAGTTACTCAGGAGAGTCAGTGTGTTGGCGTTATACAGCAGAGTCAGTGTGTTGGAGTTATACAGGCGAGTCAGTGTGTTGTAGTTATTCAGGAGAGTCAGGATGTTGGAGTTATACAGGACAGTCACTGTGTTGGAGTTATACAGGACAGTCAGTAGGTTGGAGCTATAATGGTGAGTCTGTTTGTTGTTGTTATACAGGCGAGTCAGTGTGTTAGAGTTATCCAGGGGAGTATGTGTGTTGGAGTTATACAGGAGAGTTAGTGTGTTTTTGTTATACAGGAGAGTCAGTGTGTTGGATTTATACAGGACAGTCAGTGTGGTTGAATTATACAGGAGAGTCAGTGCGTTGCAGTTATACAGGAGAGTCAGTGTGTTGCAGTTATACAGGAGAGTCAGTATGTTGGAGTTGTACAGGAGAGTCAGTGAGTTGTAGTTACTCAGGAGAGTCAGTGTGTTGGTGTTATACAGCAGAGTCAGTGTGTTGGAGTTATACAGGCGAGTCAGTGTGTTGTAGTTATTCAGGAGAGTCAGTATGTTGGAGTTATACAGGACAGTCACTGTGTTGGAGTTATACAGAACAGTCAGTAGGTTGGAGCTATAATGGAGAGTCAGTTTGTTGTTGTTATACAGGCGAGTCAGTGTGTTAGAGTTATCCAGGGGAGTCAGTGTGTTGGAGTTATACAGGAGAGTTAATGTGTTTTTGTTATTAAGGAGAGTCAGTGTGTTGGAGTTATACAGGACAGTCAGTGTGGTTGAATTATACAGGAGAGTCAGTGCGTTGCGGTTATACAGGAGAGTCAGTGTGTTGCAGTTATACAGGAGAGTCAGTATGTTGGAGTTGTACAGGAGAGTCAGTGAGTTGTAGTTACTCAGGAGAGTCAGTGTGTTGGCGTTATACAGCAGAGTCAGTGTGTTGGAGTTATACAGGCGAGTCAGTGTGTTGTAGTTATTCAGGAGAGTCAGTATGTTGGATTTATATGCGATAGTCAGTGGGTTGCAGTTGTACACGAGAGTCATTTTATTGCTGTTATACACGAGAGTCACTGTGTTGGAGTTAAACAGGTGAGTCAGCGTGTTGGAGTTATACAGGACAGTCAGTGTGGTTGAATTATACAGGAGAGTTAGTGCGTTGCAGTTATACAGGAGAGTCAGTGTGTTGCAGTTATACAGGAGAGTCAGTATGTTGGAGTTGTACAGGAGAGTCAGTGAGTTGTAGTTACTCAGGAGAGTCAGTGTGTTGGATTTATATGCGATAGTCAGTGGGTTGCAGTTTTACACGAGAGTCATTTTATTGCTGTTATACGCGAGAGTCACTGTGTTGGAGTTATACAGGAGAGTCAGCGTGTTGGAGTTATACAGGAGAGTCAGTATGTTGGAGTTATACAGGAGAGGTAATGTGTTTTTGTTATACAGGAGAGTCAGTGTGTTGGAGTTATACAGGACAGTCAGTGTGGTTGAATTATACAGGAGAGTCAGTGCGTTGCAGTTATACAGGAGAGTCAGTGTGTTGCAGTTATACAGGAGAGTCAGTATGTTGGAGTTGTACAGGAGAGTCAGTGAGTTGTAGTTACTCAGGAGAGTCAGTGTGTTGGCGTTATACAGCAGAGTCAGTGTGTTGGAGTTATACAGGCGAGTTAGTGTGTTGTAGTTATTCAGGAGAGTCAGTATGTTGGAGTTATACAGGACATTTACTGTGTTGGAGTTATACAGGCGAGTCAGTGTGTTGTAGTTATTCAGCAGAGTCAGGGTGTTGGAGTTATACAGGACAGTCACTGTGTTGGAGTTATACAGGACAGTCAGTAGGTTGGAGCTATAATGGAGAGTCTGTTTGTTGTTGTCATACAGGCGAGTCAGTGTGTTAGAGTTATCCAGGGGAGTATGTGTGTTGGAGTTATACAGGAGAGTTAGTGTGTTTTTGTTATACAGGAGAGTCAGTGTGTTGGAGTTATACAGGACAGTCAGTGTGGTTGAATTATACAGGAGAGTCAGTGCGTTGCAGTTATACAGAAGAGTCAGTGTGTTGCAGTTATACAGGAGAGTCAGTATGTTGGAGTTGTACAGGAGAGTCAGTGAGTTGTAGTTACTCAGGAGAGTCAGTGTGTTGGCGTTATACAGCAGAGTCAGTGTGTTGGAGTTATACAGGCGAGTCAGTGTGTTGTAGTTATTCAGGAGAGTCAGTATGTTGGAGTTATACAGGACAGTCACTGTGTTGGAGTTATACAGAACAGTCAGTAGGTTGGAGCTATAATGGAGAGTCAGTTTGTTGTTGTTATACAGGCGAGTCAGTGTGTTAGAGTTATCCAGGGGAGTCAGTGTGTTGGAGTTATACAGGAGAGTTAATGTGTTTTTGTTATTAAGGAGAGTCAGTGTGTTGGAGTTATACAGGACAGTCAGTGTGGTTGAATTATACAGGAGAGTCAGTGCGTTGCGGTTATACAGGAGAGTCAGTGTGTTGCAGTTATACAGGAGAGTCAGTATGTTGGAGTTGTACAGGAGAGTCAGTGAGTTGTAGTTACTCAGGAGAGTCAGTGTGTTGGCGTTATACAGCAGAGTCAGTGTGTTGGAGTTATACAGGCGAGTCAGTGTGTTGTAGTTATTCAGGAGAGTCAGGATGTTGGAGTTATACAGGACAGTCACTGTGTTGGAGTTATACAGGACAGTCAGTAGGTTGGAGCTATAATGGTGAGTCTGTTTGTTGTTGTTATACAGGCGAGTCAGTGTGTTAGAGTTATCCAGGGGAGTATGTGTGTTGGAGTTATACAGGAGAGTTAGTGTGTTTTTGTTATACAGGAGAGTCAGTGTGTTGGAGTTATATAGGACAGTCAGTGTGGTTGAATTATACAGGAGAGTCAGTGTGTTGCAGTTATACAGAAGAGTCAGTGTGTTGGCGTTATACAGCAGAGTCAGTGTGTTGGAGTTATACAGGCGAGTCAGTGTGTTGTAGTTATTCAGGAGAGTCAGTATGTTGGATCTATAATGGAGAGTCAGTTTGTTGCTGTTATACAGGGGAGTCAGTATCATGGAGTTATACAGGAGAGTCTGAGTTGCAGTTATACAGGAGAGTCAGTGTGTTGGAGTTATAAAGGAGATTCAGTTTATTGGAATTGTACAGGAGAGCAAGTAGGTTGAGTAATACAGAAGAGTCAGTGGATAGGGGTTATATGCGACAGTCATTGTGTTCCTGTAATAAGCGAGAGTCATTGTGTTGCAGTTATTCAGTAAGAAGGAGCTATAATGGAGAGTCAGTTTGTTGTTGTTATACAGGCGAGTCAGTGTGTTGGCGTTATACAGGAGAGTCAGTGTGTTGGAGTTATACAGGCGAGTCAGTGTGTTGTAGTTATTCAGGAGAGTCAGTATGTTGGATTTATATGCGATAGTCAGTGGGTTGCAGTTGTACACGAGAGTCATTTTATTGCTGTTATACACGAGAGTCACTGTGTTGGAGTTAAACAGGTGAGTCAGCGTGTTGGAGTTATACAGGACAGTCAGTGTGGTTGAATTATACAGGAGAGTTAGTGCGTTGCAGTTATACAGGAGTGTCAGTGTGTTGCAGTTATACAGGAGAGTCAGTATGTTGGAGTTGTACAGGAGAGTCAGTGAGTTGTAGTTACTCAGGAGAGTCAGTGTGTTGGATTTATATGCGATAGTCAGTGGGTTGCAGTTGTACACGAGAGTCATTTTATTGCTGTTATACGCGAGAGTCACTGTGTTGGAGTTATACAGGAGAGTCAGCGTGTTGGAGTTATACAGGAGAGTCAGTATGTTGGAGTTATACAGGAGAGTTAATGTGTTTTTGTTATACAGGAGAGTCAGTGTGTTGGAGTTATACAGGACAGTCAGTGTGGTTGAATTATACAGGAGAGTCAGTGCGTTGCAGTTATACAGGAGAGTCAGTGTGTTGCAGTTATACAGGAGAGTCAGTATGTTGGAGTTGTACAGGAGAGTCAGTGATTTGTAGTTACTCAGGAGAGTCAGTGTGTTGGCGTTATACAGCAGAGTCAGTGTGTTGGAGTTATACAGGCGAGTTAGTGTGTTGTAGTTATTCAGGAGAGTCAGTATGTTGGAGTTATACAGGACATTTACTGTGTTGGAGTTATACAGGCGAGTCAGTGTGTTGTAGTTATTCAGCAGAGTCAGGGTGTTGGAGTTATACAGGACAGTCACTGTGTTGGAGTTATACAGGACAGTCAGTAGGTTGGAGCTATAATGGAGAGTCTGTTTGTTGTTGTCATACAGGCGAGTCAGTGTGTTAGAGTTATCCAGGGGAGTATGTGTGTTGGAGTCATACAGGAGAGTTAGTGTGTTTTTGTTATACAGGAGAGTCAGTGTGTTGGAGTTATACAGGACAGTCAGTGTGGTTGAATTATACAGGAGAGTCAGTGCGTTGCAGTTATACAGAAGAGTCAGTGTGTTGCAGTTATACAGGAGAGTCAGTATGTTGGAGTTGTACAGGAGAGTCAGTGAGTTGTAGTTACTCAGGAGAGTCAGTGTGTTGGCGTTATACAGCAGAGTCAGTGTGTTGGAGTTATACAGGCGAGTCAGTGTGTTGTAGTTATTCAGGAGAGCCAGTATGTTGGAGTTATACAGGACAGTCACTGTGTTGGAGTTATACAGGACAGTCAGTAGGTTGGAGCTGTAATGGAGAGTCAGTTTGTTGTTGTTATACAGGCGAGTCAGTGTGTTGGAGTTATACAGGAGAGTCAGAGTATTGGAATTATACAGGAGATTCAGCAGGTTGGAGCTATAATGGGCAGTCAGTTTGTTGATGTTATACAGGGGAGTCAGTATTTTGGAGTTATACAGGAGAGTCAGTGAGTTGCAGTTATACAGGAAAGTCATTGTGTTGGAGTTGTACAGGTCAGTGAGTTGTAGTTATTCAGGAGAGTCAGTGTGTTGGATTTACATGCGATAGTCAGTGGGTTGCATTTGTACACGAGAGTCATTTTATTGCTGTTATACGCGAGAGTCACTGTGTTGGAGTTATACAGGAGAGTCAGTGCATTGGAGTTATACAGGCGAGTCAGTGTGTTGTAGTTATTCAGGAGAGTCAGTATGTTGGAGTTATACAGGACAGTCAGTAGGTTGGAGCTATAATGGGGAGTCTGTTTGTTGTTGTTATACAGGCGAGTCAGTGTGTTAGAGTTATCCAGGGGAGTATGTGTGTTGGAGTTATACAGGAGAGTTAGTGTGTTTTTGTTATACAGGAGAGTCAGTGTGTTGGAGTTATACAGGACAGTCAGTGTGGTTGAATTATACAGGAGAGTCAGTGCGTTGCAGTTATACAGGAGAGTCAGTGTGTTGCAGTTATACAGGAGAGTCAGTATGTTGGAGTTGTACAGGAGAGTCAGTGAGTTGTAGTTACTCAGGAGAGTCAGTGTGTTGGCGTTATACAGCAGAGTCAGTGTGCTGGAGTTATACAGGCGAGTCAGTGTGTTGTAGTTATTCAGGAGAGTCAGTATGTTGGAGTTATACAGGACAGACACTGTGTTGGAGTTATACAGTACAGTCAGTAGGTTGGAGCTATAATGGAGAGTTAGTTTGTTGTTGTTATACAGGCGAGTCAGTGTGTTGGAGTTATACAGGAGAGTCAGAGTATTGGAGTTATACAGGAGATTCAGCAGGTTGGATCTATAATGGCGAGTCAGTTTGTTGCTGTTATACAGGGGAGTCAGTATCATGGAGTTATACAGGAGAGTCTGAGTTGTAGTTATACAGGAGAGTCAGTGTGTTGGAGTTATAAAGGAGATTCAGTGTATTGGAATTGTACAGGAGAGCAAGTAGGTTGAGTAATACAGAAGAGTCAGTGGATAGGGGTTATACGCGACAGTCATTGTGTTGTTCTAATAAGTGAGAGTCATTGTGTTGCAGTTATTCAGTAAGAAGGAGTTATAATGGAGAGTCAGTTTGTTGTTGTTATACAGGCGAGTCAGTGTGTTGGCGTTATACAGCAGAGTCAGTGTGTTGGAGTTATACAGGCGAGTCAGTGTGTTGTAGTTATTCAGGAGAGTCAGTATGTTGGAGTTATACAGGACAGTCACTGTGTTGGAGTTATACAGGACAGTCAGTAGGTTGGAGCTGTAATGGAGAGTCAGTTTGTTGTTGTTATACAGGCGAGTCAGTGTGTTGGAGTTATACAGGAGAGTCAGAGTATTGGAATTATACAGGAGATTCAGCAGGTTGGAGCTATAATGGGCAGTCAGTTTGTTGATGTTATACAGGGGAGTCAGTATTTTGGAGTTATACAGGAGAGTCAGTGAGTTGCAGTTATACAGGAAAGTCATTGTGTTGGAGTTGTACAGGTCAGTGAGTTGTAGTTATTCAGGAGAGTCTGAGTGTTGGAGTTATATGCGACAGTCATTGTGTTGCAGTAATACGCGAGAGTCATTGTGTTGCTGTTATACGCGAGAATCTGTGTGTTGGAGTTATACTGTGTTACAGGGGAGACATTTGTTTGGAGTTATACTGAAGAGACAGTGTATTGGAATTGTACAGGAGAGCAAGTAGGTTGAGTAATACAGAAGAGTCAGTGGATAGGGTTTATACGCGACAGTCATTGTGTTGCTGTAATAAGTGAGATTCATTGTGTTGCAGTTATTCAGTAAGAAGGAGTTATAATGGAGAGTCAGTTTGTTGTTGTTATACAGGCGAGTCAGTGTGTTGGCGTTATACAGGAGAGTCAGTGTGTTGGAGTTATACAGGCGAGTCAGTGTGTTGTAGTTATTCAGGAGAGTCAGTATGTTGGAGTTGTACAGGAGAGTCAGTGAGTTGTAGCTACTCAGGAGAGTCAGTGTGTTGGATTTATATGCGATAGTCAGTGGGTTGCAGTTGTACACGAGAGTCATTTTATTGCTGTTATACACGAGAGTCAGTGCGTTGCAGTTATACAGGAGAGTCAGTGTGTTGCAGTTATACAGGAGAGTCAGTATGTTGGAGTTGTACAGGAGAGTCAGTGAGTTGTAGTTACTCAGGAGAGTCAGTGTGTTGGATTTATATGCGATAGTCAGTGGGTTGCAGTTGTACACGAGAGTCATTTTATTGCTGTTATACGCGAGAGTCACTGTGTTGGAGTTTTACAGGAGAGTCAGCGTGTTGGAGTTATACAGGAGAGTCAGTATGTTGGAGTTATACAGGAGAGTCAGTGTGTTGGAGTTATACAGGACAGTCAGTGTGGTTGAATTATACAGGAGAGTCAGTGCGTTGCAGTTATACAGAAGAGTCAGTGTGTTGCAGTTATACAGGAGAGTCAGTATGTTGGAGTTGTACAGGAGAGTCAGTGAGTTGTAGTTACTCAGGAGAGTCAGTGAGTTGTAGTTACTCAGGAGAGTCAGTGTGTTGGCGTTATACAGGACAGTCACTGTGTTGGAGTTATACAGGACAGTCAGTAGGTTGCAGCTATAATGGAGAGTCTGTTTGTTGTTATACAGGCGAGTCAGTGTGTTAGAGTTATCCAGGGGAGTATGTGTGTTGGAGTTATACAGGAGAGTTAGTGTGTTTTTGTTATACAGGAGAGTCAGTGTGTTGGAGTTATACAGGACAGTCAGTGTGGTTGAATTATACAGGAGAGTCAGTGCGTTGCAGTTATACAGAAGAGTCAGTGTGTTGCAGTTATACAGGAGAGTCAGTATGTTGGAGTTGTACAGGAGAGTCAGTGAGTTGTAGTTACTCAGGAGAGTCAGTGTGTTGGCGTTATACAGCAGAGTCAGTGTGTTGGAGTTATACAGGACAGTCACTGTGTTGGAGTTATACAGGACAGTCAGTAGGTTGCAGCTATAATGGAGAGTTAGTTTGTTGTTGTTATACAGGCGAGTCAGTGTGTTAGAGTTATCCAGGGGAGTATGTGTGTTGGAGTTATACAGGAGAGTTAGTGTGTTTTTGTTATACAGGAGAGTCAGTGTGTTGGAGTTATACAGGACAGTCAGTGTGGTTGAATTATACAGGAGAGTCAGTGCGTTGCAGTTATACAGAAGAGTCAGTGTGTTGCAGTTATACAGGAGAGTCAGTATGTTGGAGTTATACAGAAGAGTCAGTGAGTTGTAGTTACTCAGGAGAGTCAGTGTGTTGGCGTTATACAGCAGAGTCAGTGTGTTGGAGTTATACAGGCGAGTCAGTGTGTTGTAGTTATTCTGGAGAGTCAGTATGTTGGAGTTATACAGGACAGTCACTGTGTTGGAGTTATACAGAACAGTCAGTAGGTTGGAGCTATAATGGAGAGTCAGTTTGTTGTTGTTATACAGGCGAGTCAGTGTGTTAGAGTTATCCAGGGGAGTCAGTGTGTTGGAGTTATACAGGAGAGTTAGTGTGTTTTTGTTATACAGGAGAGTCAGTGTGTTGGAGTTATACAGGACAGTCAGTGTGGTTGAATTATACAGGAGAGTCAGTGCGTTGCAGTTATACAGGAGAGTCAGTGTGTTGCAGTTATACAGGAGAGTCAGTATGTTGGAGTTGTACAGGAGAGTCAGTGAGTTGTAGTTATACAGGAAAGTCATTGTGTTGGAGTTGTACAGGTCAGTGAGTTGTAGTTATTCAGGAGAGTCAGTGTGTTGGATTTATATGCGATATAGTCAGTGGGTTGCATTTGTACACGAGAGTCATTTTATTGCTGTTATACGCGAGAGTCACTGTGTTGGAGTTATACGGGAGAGTCAGTGCATTGGAGTTATACAGGAGAGTTAGATTATTGGAGTTATACAGGAGAGTCAGTGTGTTGGATTTATACCCGAGATTCAGTAGGTTGGAGTTATACAGAATAGTCAGTGTGTAGGATTTATATGTGACAGTCATTGTGTTGTAGTAAAACGCGAGAGGTATTGTGTTGGAGTTATAAAGGAGAGTCAGTGTGTTGGAATTGTACAGGAGAGCAAGTAGGTTGGAGTTATACAGAAGAATCAGTGTGTAGGAGTTATATGCGACAGTCATTGAGTTGTAGTAAAAGGCGAGAGTTATTGTATTGGAGTTCTGCAGGAGAGTCAGTAGGGTGGAGTTATATAGTAGTGTTAATGAGCTGGAATTATATATGAGTGTCAGTAGGTTGGAGCTATAATGGAGAGTCAGTTTGTTGTTGTTATACAGGCGAGTCAGAGTATTGGAGTTATCCAGGAACGTTAGTGCGTTTGAGTTATTTGCGATTGTCAGTGTATCGGAGTAATTCGCGAGAGTCATTGTCTTGCTGTTATACGCGAGTGTCGTTGTGTTGCAGTTACATGCGAGAGTTAGTGTGTTGGATTTATACAGGAGAGTCAGTAGGTTGGAGGTATACAGAAGAGTCTGTGTGTTGGAGTTATATGCGACAGTCATTGTGTTGCAGTAATACGCGAGAGTCATTGTGTTGCTGTTATACGCGAGAATCTGTGTGTTGGAGTTATACAGGATACTCAGTTATTTGGATTCATACAGGGGAGTCATTAGTTTGGAGTTATACTGAAGTGTCAGTGTATTGGAGTGATACCCGAGAGCCAGTAGGTTTGAGTGGACAGGAGAGTCAGCGTGTTGGAGTGAAACAGGAGAGCCAGTGTGTTCGAGTTATGCAGGAGAGTCAGTGTGTTGGAATTGTACAGGAGAGCAGGTAGGTTGGAGTTATACAGCAGAGTCAGTGTATAGGAGTTACACTCAAGTGCCAGTGTGTTGGAGTTATACAGGATACTCAGTTACTTGGAGTTATACAGGGGAATCATTAGGTTGGAGTTATACTGAAGAGTCATTGTTTTGGAGTGATATGCGAGAGCCAGTAGGTTGGAGTTGTAGAGGAGCATCATTGTGTTGGAGTTATACAGGAGAGTCAGTATGTTGTAGATATACAGGAGAGTCAGTAGGATGGAGTTATATAGGAGAGTCAATGAGTTGGAATTATATATGAGAGTTAGTATATTGGAGTTATAAAGGAAAGTCAGTTTGTTGTTGTTATACAGGAGAGTCAGAGTATTGGAATTATACAGGAGATTCAGCAGGTTGGAGCTATAATGGAGAGTCAGTTTGTTGCTGTTATACAGGGGAGTCAGTATGTTGGAGTTATACAGGAGAGTCAGTGCGTTGCAGTTATACAGGAGAGTCAGTGTGTTGCAGTTATACAGGAGAGTCAGTATGTTGGAGTTGTACAGGAGAGTCAGTGAGTTGTAGTTACTCAGGAGAGTCAGTGTGTTGGATTTATATGCGATAGTCAGTGGGTTGCAGTTGTACACGAGAGTCATTTTATTGCTGTTATACGCGAGAGTCACTGTGTTGGAGTTATACAGGACAGTCACTGTGTTGGAGTTATACAGTACAGTCAGTAGGTTGGAGCTATAATGGAGAGTTAGTTTGTTGTTGTTATACAGGCGAGTCAGTGTGTTGGAGTTATACAGGAGAGTCAGAGTATTGGAGTTATACAGGAGATTCAGCAGGTTGGATCTATAATGGCGAGTCAGTTTGTTGCTGTTATACAGGGGAGTCAGTATCATGGAGTTATACAGGAGAGTCTGAGTTGTAGTTATACAGGAGAGTCAGTGTGTTGGAGTTATAAAGGAGATTCAGTGTATTGGAATTGTACAGGAGAGCAAGTAGGTTGAGTAATACAGAAGAGTCAGTGGATAGGGGTTATACGCGACAGTCATTGTGTTGTTCTAATAAGTGAGAGTCATTGTGTTGCAGTTATTCAGTAAGAAGGAGTTATAATGGAGAGTCAGTTTGTTGTTGTTATACAGGCGAGTCAGTGTGTTGGCGTTATACAGCAGAGTCAGTGTGTTGGAGTTATACAGGCGAGTCAGTGTGTTGTAGTTATTCAGGAGAGTCAGTATGTTGGAGTTATACAGGACAGTCACTGTGTTGGAGTTATACAGGACAGTCAGTAGGTTGGAGCTGTAATGGAGAGTCAGTTTGTTGTTGTTATACAGGCGAGTCAGTGTGTTGGAGTTATACAGGAGAGTCAGAGTATTGGAATTATACAGGAGATTCAGCAGGTTGGAGCTATAATGGGCAGTCAGTTTGTTGATGTTATACAGGGGAGTCAGTATTTTGGAGTTATACAGGAGAGTCAGTGAGTTGCAGTTATACAGGAAAGTCATTGTGTTGGAGTTGTACAGGTCAGTGAGTTGTAGTTATTCAGGAGAGTCAGTGTGTTGGATTTATATGCGATAGTCAGTGCGTTGCATTTGTACACGAGAGTCATTTTATTGCTGTTATACGCGAGAGTTAGTGTGTTGGATTTATACAGGAGAGTCAGTAGGTTGGAGGTATACAGAAGAGTCTGAGTGTTGGAGTTATATGCGACAGTCATTGTGTTGCAGTAATACGCGAGAGTCATTGTGTTGCTGTTATACGCGAGAATCTGTGTGTTGGAGTTATACTGTGTTACAGGGGAGACATTTGTTTGGAGTTATACTGAAGAGACAGTGTATTGGAATTGTACAGGAGAGCAAGTAGGTTGAGTAATACAGAAGAGTCAGTGGATAGGGTTTATACGCGACAGTCATTGTGTTGCTGTAATAAGTGAGATTCATTGTGTTGCAGTTATTCAGTAAGAAGGAGTTATAATGGAGAGTCAGTTTGTTGTTGTTATACAGGCGAGTCAGTGTGTTGGCGTTATACAGGAGAGTCAGTGTGTTGGAGTTATACAGGCGAGTCAGTGTGTTGTAGTTATTCAGGAGAGTCAGTATGTTGGAGTTGTACAGGAGAGTCAGTGAGTTGTAGCTACTCAGGAGAGTCAGTGTGTTGGATTTATATGCGATAGTCAGTGGGTTGCAGTTGTACACGAGAGTCATTTTATTGCTGTTATACACGAGAGTCAGTGCGTTGCAGTTATACAGGAGAGTCAGTGTGTTGCAGTTATACAGGAGAGTCAGTATGTTGGAGTTGTACAGGAGAGTCAGTGAGTTGTAGTTACTCAGGAGAGTCAGTGTGTTGGATTTATATGCGATAGTCAGTGGGTTGCAGTTGTACACGAGAGTCATTTTATTGCTGTTATACGCGAGAGTCACTGTGTTGGAGTTTTACAGGAGAGTCAGCGTGTTGGAGTTATACAGGAGAGTCAGTATGTTGGAGTTATACAGGAGAGTCAGTGTGTTGGAGTTATACAGGACAGTCAGTGTGGTTGAATTATACAGGAGAGTCAGTGCGTTGCAGTTATACAGAAGAGTCAGTGTGTTGCAGTTATACAGGAGAGTCAGTATGTTGGAGTTGTACAGGAGAGTCAGTGAGTTGTAGTTACTCAGGAGAGTCAGTGAGTTGTAGTTACTCAGGAGAGTCAGTGTGTTGGCGTTATACAGGACAGTCACTGTGTTGGAGTTATACAGGACAGTCAGTAGGTTGCAGCTATAATGGAGAGTCTGTTTGTTGTTATACAGGCGAGTCAGTGTGTTAGAGTTATCCAGGGGAGTATGTGTGTTGGAGTTATACAGGAGAGTTAGTGTGTTTTTGTTATACAGGAGAGTCAGTGTGTTGGAGTTATACAGGACAGTCAGTGTGGTTGAATTATACAGGAGAGTCAGTGCGTTGCAGTTATACAGAAGAGTCAGTGTGTTGCAGTTATACAGGAGAGTCAGTATGTTGGAGTTGTACAGGAGAGTCAGTGAGTTGTAGTTACTCAGGAGAGTCAGTGTGTTGGCGTTATACAGCAGAGTCAGTGTGTTGGAGTTATACAGGACAGTCACTGTGTTGGAGTTATACAGGACAGTCAGTAGGTTGCAGCTATAATGGAGAGTTAGTTTGTTGTTGTTATACAGGCGAGTCAGTGTGTTAGAGTTATCCAGGGGAGTATGTGTGTTGGAGTTATACAGGAGAGTTAGTGTGTTTTTGTTATACAGGAGAGTCAGTGTGTTGGAGTTATACAGGACAGTCAGTGTGGTTGAATTATACAGGAGAGTCAGTGCGTTGCAGTTATACAGAAGAGTCAGTGTGTTGCAGTTATACAGGAGAGTCAGTATGTTGGAGTTATACAGAAGAGTCAGTGAGTTGTAGTTACTCAGGAGAGTCAGTGTGTTGGCGTTATACAGCAGAGTCAGTGTGTTGGAGTTATACAGGCGAGTCAGTGTGTTGTAGTTATTCTGGAGAGTCAGTATGTTGGAGTTATACAGGACAGTCACTGTGTTGGAGTTATACAGAACAGTCAGTAGGTTGGAGCTATAATGGAGAGTCAGTTTGTTGTTGTTATACAGGCGAGTCAGTGTGTTAGAGTTATCCAGGGGAGTCAGTGTGTTGGAGTTATACAGGAGAGTTAGTGTGTTTTTGTTATACAGGAGAGTCAGTGTGTTGGAGTTATACAGGACAGTCAGTGTGGTTGAATTATACAGGAGAGTCAGTGCGTTGCAGTTATACAGGAGAGTCAGTGTGTTGCAGTTATACAGGAGAGTCAGTATGTTGGAGTTGTACAGGAGAGTCAGTGAGTTGTAGTTATACAGGAAAGTCATTGTGTTGGAGTTGTACAGGTCAGTGAGTTGTAGTTATTCAGGAGAGTCAGTGTGTTGGATTTATATGCGATATAGTCAGTGGGTTGCATTTGTACACGAGAGTCATTTTATTGCTGTTATACGCGAGAGTCACTGTGTTGGAGTTATACGGGAGAGTCAGTGCATTGGAGTTATACAGGAGAGTTAGATTATTGGAGTTATACAGGAGAGTCAGTGTGTTGGATTTATACCCGAGATTCAGTAGGTTGGAGTTATACAGAATAGTCAGTGTGTAGGATTTATATGTGACAGTCATTGTGTTGTAGTAAAACGCGAGAGGTATTGTGTTGGAGTTATAAAGGAGAGTCAGTGTGTTGGAATTGTACAGGAGAGCAAGTAGGTTGGAGTTATACAGAAGAATCAGTGTGTAGGAGTTATATGCGACAGTCATTGAGTTGTAGTAAAAGGCGAGAGTTATTGTATTGGAGTTCTGCAGGAGAGTCAGTAGGGTGGAGTTATATAGTAGTGTTAATGAGCTGGAATTATATATGAGTGTCAGTAGGTTGGAGCTATAATGGAGAGTCAGTTTGTTGTTGTTATACAGGCGAGTCAGAGTATTGGAGTTATCCAGGAACGTTAGTGCGTTTGAGTTATTTGCGATTGTCAGTGTATCGGAGTAATTCGCGAGAGTCATTGTCTTGCTGTTATACGCGAGTGTCGTTGTGTTGCAGTTACATGCGAGAGTTAGTGTGTTGGATTTATACAGGAGAGTCAGTAGGTTGGAGGTATACAGAAGAGTCTGTGTGTTGGAGTTATATGCGACAGTCATTGTGTTGCAGTAATACGCGAGAGTCATTGTGTTGCTGTTATACGCGAGAATCTGTGTGTTGGAGTTATACAGGATACTCAGTTATTTGGATTCATACAGGGGAGTCATTAGTTTGGAGTTATACTGAAGTGTCAGTGTATTGGAGTGATACCCGAGAGCCAGTAGGTTTGAGTGGACAGGAGAGTCAGCGTGTTGGAGTGAAACAGGAGAGCCAGTGTGTTCGAGTTATGCAGGAGAGTCAGTGTGTTGGAATTGTACAGGAGAGCAGGTAGGTTGGAGTTATACAGCAGAGTCAGTGTATAGGAGTTACACTCAAGTGCCAGTGTGTTGGAGTTATACAGGATACTCAGTTACTTGGAGTTATACAGGGGAATCATTAGGTTGGAGTTATACTGAAGAGTCATTGTTTTGGAGTGATATGCGAGAGCCAGTAGGTTGGAGTTGTAGAGGAGCATCATTGTGTTGGAGTTATACAGGAGAGTCAGTATGTTGTAGATATACAGGAGAGTCAGTAGGATGGAGTTATATAGGAGAGTCAATGAGTTGGAATTATATATGAGAGTTAGTATATTGGAGTTATAAAGGAAAGTCAGTTTGTTGTTGTTATACAGGAGAGTCAGAGTATTGGAATTATACAGGAGATTCAGCAGGTTGGAGCTATAATGGAGAGTCAGTTTGTTGCTGTTATACAGGGGAGTCAGTATGTTGGAGTTATACAGGAGAGTCAGTGCGTTGCAGTTATACAGGAGAGTCAGTGTGTTGCAGTTATACAGGAGAGTCAGTATGTTGGAGTTGTACAGGAGAGTCAGTGAGTTGTAGTTACTCAGGAGAGTCAGTGTGTTGGATTTATATGCGATAGTCAGTGGGTTGCAGTTGTACACGAGAGTCATTTTATTGCTGTTATACGCGAGAGTCACTGTGTTGGAGTTATACAGGAGAGTCAGCGTGTTGGAGTTATACAGGAGAGTCAGTATGTTGGAGTTATACAGGAGATTCACTGTGTTGGAGTTATACAGGATAGTCAGTAGTTTGTAGTTATAGAGGAGAGTCAGTGCGTTGGAGTTATACAGGAGAGTCAATGTGTTGGAGTTGTACAGGAGAGTCAGTGTGTTGTAGTTATACAGGAGAGTCAGTGTGTTGGAGTTATACAGGAGAGTCAGTGCGTTGCAGTTATACAGGCGAGTCAGTGTGTTGTAGTTACACAGGAGAGTCAGTATTTTGGAGTTATCCAGGAGAGTCAGTGCGTTGCAGTTATACAGGCGAGTCAGTGTGTTGGAGTTGTACAGGAGAGTCAGTGAGTTGTAGTTATTCAGGAGAGTCAGTATGTTGGAGTTGTACAGGAGAGTCAGTGTGTTAGAGTTATCCAGGGGAGTCAGTGTGTTGGAGTTATACAGGAGAGTTAGTGTGTTTTTGTTATACAGGAGAGTCAGTGTGTTGGAGTTATACAGGACAGTCAGTGTGGTTGAATTATACAGGAGAGTTAGTTTGTTGTTATTATACAGGATAGTCAGTATGTTGGAGTTATAAAGGAGAGTCAGTGTATTGGAATTTTACAGGAGAGCAAGAAGGTTGAATAATACAGAAGAGTCAGTGGATATGGGTTATATGCGACAGTCATTGTGTTGCTGTAATACCCGAGAGTCTTTGTGTTGCTGTAATAAGCGGGAGTCATTGTGTTGCAGTGATTCAGGAGAGTCAGTAGGATGGAGTTATACAGGCGAGTCAGTGTGCTGTAGTTATTCAGGAGAGTCAGTAGGATGGAGTTATATAGTAGTGTCAATGAGCTGGAATTATACATGAGACTCAGTAGGTTGGAGCTATAATGGAGAGTCAGTTTGTTGTTGTTATACAGGCAAGTCAGTGTGTTGGCGTTATACAGGCGAGTCAGTGTGTTGGAGTTATACAGGAGAGTCAGAGTATTGGAGTTATACAGGAGATTCAGCAGTTTGGATCAATAATGGAGAGTCAGTTTGTTGCTGTTATACAGGGGAGTCAATGTGTTGGAGTTATACAGGAGAGTCAGAGTATTGGAATTATACAGGAGATTCAGCAGGTTGGAGCTATAATGGACAGTCAGTTTGTTGATGTTATACAGGGGAGTCAGTATTTTGGAGTTATACAGGAGAGTCAGTGAGTTGCAGTTATACAGGAAAGTCATTGTGTTGGAGTTGTACAGGTCAGTGAGTTGTAGTTATTCAGGAGAGTCAGTGTGTTGGATTTATATGCGATAGTCAGTGGGTTGCATTTGTACACGAGAGTCATTTTATTGCTGTTATACGCGAGAGTCACTGTGTTGGAGTTATACAGGAGAGTCAGTGTGTTGGATTTATACCCGAGATTCAGTAGCTTGGAGTTATACAGAATAGTCAGTGTGTAGGATTTATATGTGACAGTCATTGTGTTGTAGTAAAACGCGAGAGTTATTGTGTTGGAGTTATAAAGGAGAGTCAGTGTGTTGGAATTGTACAGGAGAGCAAGTAGGTTGGAGTTATACAGAAGAATCGGTGTGTAGGAGTTATATGCGACAGTCATTGTGTTGTAGTAAAAGGCGAGAGTTATTGTATTGGAGTTCTGCAGGAGAGTCAGTAGGGTGGAGTTATATAGTAGTGTTAATGAGCTGGAATTATACATGAGTGTCAGTAGATTGGAGCTATAATGGAGAGTCAGTTTGTTGTTGTTATACAGGCGAGTCAGAGTATTGGAGTTATCCAGGAACGTTAGTGCGTTTGAGTTATTTGCGATTGTCAGTGTATCGGAGTAATACGCGAGAGTCATTGTGTTGCTGTTATACGCGAGTGTCGTTGTGTTGCAGTTATATGCGAGAGTTAGTGTGTTGGATTTATACAGGAGAGTCAGTAGGTTGGAGATATACAGAAGAGTCTGTGTGTTGGAGTTATATGCGACAGTCATTGTGTTGCAGTAATACGCGAGAGTCATTGTGTTGCTGTTATACGCGAGAATCTGTGTGTTGGAGTTATACAGGATACTCAGTTATTTGGATTCATACAGGGGAGTCATTAGTTTGGAGTTATACTGAAGAGTCAGTGTATTGGAGTGATACCCGAGAGCCAGTAGGTTTGAGTGGACAGGAGAGTCAGCGTGTTGGAGTGAAACAGGAAAGCCAGTGTGTTTGAGTTATACAGGAGAGTCAGTGTGTTGGAGTTATACAGGACAGTCAGTAGTTTGTAGTTATAGAGGAGAGTCAGTGTTTTGGTGTTATACAGGAGAGTCTGTGCGTTGGAGTTATACAGGAGAGTCGGTGTGTTGGAGTTATACAGGACAGTCAGTATGTTGGAGTTATACAGGAGAGTCAGTGTGTTGGAGTTATACTGGACAGTCAGTAGTTTGGAGTTATAGCGGAATGTCAGTGTTTTTGGAAATATACAGGAGAGTCAGTGCGTTGGAGTTATACAGGAGAGTCAGAGTATTGGAGTTATACAGGAGATTCAGCAGGTTGGTGCTATAATGGAGAGTCAGTTTGTTGCTGTTATACAGGGGAGTCAGTATCATGGAGTTATACAGGCGAGTCAGTGTGTTGGAATTATACAGGAGAGTCAGAGTATTGGAGTTATACAGGAGATTCAGCAGGTTGGATCTATAATGGAGAGTCAGTTTGTTGCTGTTATACAGGGGAGTCAGTGTGTTGGAGTAGTACAGGTCTGTGAGTTGTAGTTATACAGGAGAGTCATTGTGTTGGAGTTGTACAGGTCAGTGAGTTGTAGTTATTCAGGAGAGTGAGTGTGTTGGAGTTATAAAGGAGATTCAGTGTATTGGATTTGTAGAGGAGAGCAAGTAGGTTGAGTAATACAGAAGAGTCAGTGGATAGGGGTTATACGCGACAGTCATTGTGTTGCTGTAATAAGCGAGAGTCATTGTGTTGCAGTTATTCAGTAGGATGGAGTTATAATGGAGAGTCAGTTTGTTGTTGTTATACAGGCGAGTCAGTGTGTTGGCGTTATACAGGAGAGTCAGTGTGTTGGAGTTATACAGGCGAGTCAGTGTGTTGTAGTTATTCAGGAGAGTCAGTATGTTGGAGTTATACAGGACAGTCACTGTGTTGGAGTTATACAGGACAGTCAGTAGGTTGGAGCTATAATGGAGAGTCTGTTTGTTGTTGTTATACAGGCGAGTCAGTGTGTTGGAGTTATACAGGAGAGTCAGAGTATTGGAATTATACAGGAGATTCAGCAGGTTGGAGCTATAATGGACAGTCAGTTTGTTGCTGTTATACAGGGCAGTCAGTATTTTGGAGTTATACAGGAGAGTCAGTGAGTTGCAGTTATACAGGAAAGTCATTGTGTTGGAGTTGTACAGGTCAGTGAGTTGTAGTTATTCAGGAGAGTCAGTGTGTTGGATTTATATGCGATAGTCAGTGGGTTGCAGTTGTACACAAGAGTCATTTTATTGCTGTTATACGCGAGAGTCACTGTGTTGGAGTTATACAGGAGAGTCACTGTGTTGGAGTTATACAGGACAGTCAGTAGTTTGTAGTTATAGAGGAGAGTCAGTGTTTTGGTGTTATACAGGAGAGTCAGTGCTTTGGAGTTATACAGGAGAGTCAGTGTGTTGGAGTTATACAGGACAGTCAGTATGTTGGAGTTATACAGGAGAGTCAGTGTGTTGGAGTTATACTGGACAGTCAGTAGTTTGGAGTTATAGAGGAATGTCAGTGTTTTTGGAAATATACAGGAGAGTCAGTGCGTTGGATTTATACAGGAGAGTCAGAGTATTGGAGTTATACAGGAGATTCAGCAGGTTGGTTGTATAATGGAGAGTCAGTTTGTTGCTGTTATACAGGGGAGTCAGTATCATGGAGTTATACAGGAGAGTCAGTCAGTTGCAGTTATACAGGAGTGTCAGTGTGTTGGAGTTGTACAGGTCTGTGAGTTGTAGTTATACAGGAGAGTCATTGTGTTGGAGTTGTACAGGTCAGTGAGTTGTAGGTATTCAGGAGAGTCAGTGTGTTGGAGCTATAAAGGAGATTCAGTGTATTGGATTTGTAGAGGAGAGCAAGTAGGTTGAGTAATACAGAAGAGTCAGTGGATAGGGGTTATACGCGACAGTCATTGTGTTGCTGTAATAAGCGAGAGTCATTGTGTTGCAGTTATTCAGTAGGATGGAGTTATAATGGAGAGTCAGTTTGTTGTTGTTATACAGGCGAGTCAGTGTGTTGGCGTTATACAGGAGAATCAGTGTGTTGGAGTTATACAGGCGAGTCAGTGTGTTGTAGTTATTCAGGAGAGTCAGTATGTTGGAGTTATACAGGACAGTCACTGTGTTGGAGTTATACAGGACAGTCAGTAGGTTGGAGCTATAATGGAGAGTCTGTTTGTTGTTGTTATACAGGCGAGTCAGTGTGTTGGAGTTATACAGGAGAGTCAGAGTATTGGAATTATACAGGAGATTCAGCAGGTTGGAGCTATAATGGACAGTCAGTTTGTTGCTGTTATACAGGGGAGTCAGTATTTTGGAGTTATACAGGAGAGTCAGTGAGTTGCAGTTATACAGGAAAGTCATTGTGTTGGAGTTGTACAGGTCAGTGAGTTGTAGTTATTCAGGAGAGTCAGTGTGTTGGATTTATATGCGATAGTCAGTGGGTTGCAGTTGTACACAAGAGTCATTTTATTGCTGTTATACGCGAGAGTCACTGTGTTGGAGTTATACAGGAGAGTCACTGTGTTGGAGTTATACAGGACAGTCAGTAGTTTGTAGTTATAGAGGAGAGTCAGTGTTTTGGTGTTATACAGGAGAGTCAGTGCTTTGGAGTTATACAGGAGAGTCAGTGTGTTGGAGTTATACAGGACAGTCAGTATGTTGGAGTTATACAGGAGAGTCAGTGTGTTGGAGTTATACTGGACAGTCAGTAGTTTGGAGTTATAGAGGAATGTCAGTGTTTTTGGAAATATACAGGAGAGTCAGTGCGTTGGATTTATACAGGAGAGTCAGAGTATTGGAGTTATACAGGAGATTCAGCAGGTTGGTTGTATAATGGAGAGTCAGTTTGTTGCTGTTATACAGGGGAGTCAGTATCATGGAGTTATACAGGAGAGTCAGTCAGTTGCAGTTATACAGGAGTGTCAGTGTGTTGGAGTTGTACAGGTCTGTGAGTTGTAGTTATACAGGAGAGTCATTGTGTTGGAGTTGTACAGGTCAGTGAGTTGTAGGTATTCAGGAGAGTCAGTGTGTTGGAGTTATAAAGGAGATTCAGTGTATTGGAATTGTAGAGGAGAGCAAGTAGGTTGAGTAATACAGAAGAGTCAGTGGATAGGGGTGATACGCGACAGTCATTGTGTTGCTGTAATACCCGAGAGTCTTTGTGTTGCTGTAATAAGCGAGAGTCATTGTGTTGCAGTTATTCAGTAGGATGGAGTTATAATGGAGAGTCAGTTTGTTGTTGTTATACAGGCGAGTCAGTGTGTTGGCGTTATACAGGCGAGTCAGTGTGTTGTAGTTATTCAGGAGAGTCAGTATGTTGGAGTTGTACAGGAGAGACAGTGTGTTAGAGTTATCCAGAGGAGTCAGTGTGTTGGAGTTATACAGGAGAGTTAGTGTGTTTTTGTTATACAGGAGAGTCAGTGAGTTGTAGTTACTCAGGAGAGTCAGTGTGTTGGTTTTATATGCGATAGTCAGTGGGTTGCAGTTGTACACGAGAGTCATTTTATTGCTGTTATACGCGAGAGTCACTGTGTTGGAATTATACAGGAGAGTCAGCGTGTTGGAGTTATACAGGAGAGTCACTGTGTTGGAGTTATCCAGGATAGTCAGTAGTTTGTAGTTATAGAGGAGAGTCAGTGTTTTGGTGTTATACAGGAGAGTCAGTGCGTTGGTTATACAGGAGAGTCATTGTGTTGGAGTTGTACAGGAGAGTCAGTGTGTTGTAGTTATACAGGAGAGTCAGTGTGTTGGAGTTATACAGGACAGTCAGTATGTTGGAGTTATACAGGAGAGTCAGTGCGTTGCAGTTATACAGGCGAGTCAGTGTGTTGGAGCTATACAGGACAGTCAGTGTGGTTGAATTATACAGGAGAGTTAGTGTGTTGTTATTATACAGGATAGTCAGTATGTTAGAGTTATACTGGAGAGTCAATAGTTTGGAGTTATAGAGGAGAGTCAGAGTTTTGGAGTTATACAGGAGAGTCAGTATGTTGGAGTTATAAAGGAGAGTCAGTGTATTGGAATTTTACAGGAGAGCAAGAAGGTTGAATAATACAGAAGAGTCAGTGGATATGGGTTATATGCGACAGTCATTGTGTTGCTGTAATACCCGAGAGTCTTTGTGTTGCTGTAATAAGCGGGAGTCATTGTGTTGCAGTGATTCAGGAGAGTCAGTAGGATGGAGTTATACAGGCGAGTCAGTGTGCTGTAGTTATTCAGGAGAGTCAGTAGGATGGAGTTATATAGTAGTGTCAATGAGCTGGAATTATACATGAGAGTCAGTAGGTTGGAGCTATAATGGAGAGTGAGTTTGTTGTTGTTATACAGGCGAGTCACTGCGTTGGAGTTATACAGGAGAGTCAGTGCATTGGAGTTATACAGGAGAGTTAGATTATTGGAGTTATATAGGAGAGTCAGTGTGTTGGATTTATACCCGAGATTCAGTAGGTTGGAGTTATACAGAATAGTCAGTGTGTAGGATTTATATGTGACAGTTATTGTGTTGTAGTAAAACGCGATAGTTATTGTGTTGGAGTTATAAAGGAGAGTTAGTGTGTTGGAATTGTACAGGAGAGCAAGTAGGTTGGAGTTATACAGAAGAGGCAGTGTGTAGGAGTTATATGCGACAGTCATTGTGTTGTAGTAAAAGGCGAGAGTCATTGTATTGGAGTTCTGCAGGAGAGTCAGTAGGGTGGAGTTATATAGTAGTGTTAATGAGCTGGAATTATACATGAGTGTCAGTAGGTTGGAGCTATAATAGAGAGTCAGTTTGTTGTTGTTATACAGGCGAGTCAGAGTATTGGAGTTATCCAGGAACGTTAGTGCGTTTGAGTTATTTGCGATTGTCAGTGTATCGGAGTAATACACGAGAGTCATTGTTTTGCAGTTATACGCGAGTGTCGTTGTGTTGCAGTTATATGCGAGAGTTAGTGTGTTGGAGTTATACAGGAGAGTCGGTAGGTTGGAGGTATACAGAAGTGTCTGTGTGTTGGAGTTATATGCGACAGTCATTGTGTTGCAGTAATACGCGAGAGTCATTGTGTTGCTGTTATACGCGAGAATCTGTGTGTTGGAGTTATACAGGATACTCAGTTATTTGGATTCAGACAGGGGAGTCATTCGTTTGGAGTTATACTGAAGAGTCAATGTATTGGAGTGATACCCGAGAGCCAGTAGGTTTGAGTGGACAGGAGAGTCAGCGTGTTGGAGTGAAACAGGAGAGCCAGTGTGTTTGAGTTATACAGGAGAGTCAGTGTGTTGGAATTGTACAGGAGAGCAGGTAGGTTGGAGTTATACAGCGGAGTCAGTGTATAGGAGTTACACTCAAGTGCCAGTGTGTTGGAGTTATACAGGATACTCAGTTACTTGGAGTTATACAGGGGAATCATTAGGTTGGAGTTATACTGAAGAGTCATTGTTTTGGAGTGATATGCGAGAGCCAGTAGGTTGGAGTTGTAGAGGAGCATCATTGTGTTGGAGATATACAGGAGAGTCAGTATGTTGTAGATATACAGGAGAGTCAGTAGGATGGAGTTATATAGGAGAGTCAATGAGTTGGAATTATGTATGAGAGTTAGTATATTGGAGTTATAAAGGAGAGTCAGTTTGTTGTTGTTATACAGGAGAGTCAGAGTATTGGAATTATACAGGAGAGTCAGTGCGTTGCAGTTATACAGGAGAGCCAGTGTGTTGCAGTTATACAGGAGAGTCAGTATGTTGGAGTTGTACAGGAGAGTCAGTGAGTTGTAGTTACTCAGGAGAGTCAGTGTGTTGGATTTATTTGCGATAGTCAGTGGGTTGCAGTTGTACACGAGAGTCATTTTATTGCTGTTATACGCGAGAGTCACTGTCTTGGAGTTATACAGGAGAGTCAGCGTGTTGGAGTTATACAAGAGAGTCAGTATGTTGGAGTTATACAGGAGATTCACTGTGTTGGAGTTATACAGGACAGTCAGTAGTTTGTAGTTATAGAGGAGGGTCAGTGTTTTGGTGTTATACAGGAGAGTCAGTGCGTTGGAGTTATACAGGAGAGTCATTGTGTTAGAGTTGTACAGGAGAGTCAGTGTGTTGTAGTTATACAGGAGAGTCAGTGTGTTGGAGTTATACAGGACAGTCAGTATGTTGGAGTTATACAGGAGAGTCAGTGCGTTGCAGTTATACAGGCGAGTCAGTGTGTTGGAGTTATACAGGACAGTCAGTGTGGTTGAATTATACAGGAGAGTTAGTGTGTTGTTATTATACAGGATAGTCAGTATGTTAGAGTTATACTGGAGAGTCAATAGTTTGGAGTTATAGAGGAGAGTCAGAGTTTGGGAGTTATACAGGAGAGTCAGTATGTTGGAGTTATAAAGGAGAGTCAGTGTATTGGAATTTTACAGGAGAGCAAGAAGGTTGAATAATACAGAAGAGTCAGTGGATATGGGTTAAATGCGACAGTCATTGTGTTGCTGTAATACCCGAGAGTCTTTGTGTTGCTGTAATAAGCGGGAGTCATTGTGTTGCAGTGATTCAGGAGAGTCAGTAGGATGGAGTTATACAGGCGAGTCAGTGTGCTGTAGTTATTCAGGAGAGTCAGTAGGATGGAGTTATATAGTAGTGTCAATGAGCTGGAATTATACATGAGAGTCAGTAGGTTGGAGCTATAATGGAGAGTGAGTTTGTTGTTGTTATACAGGCGAGTCACTGCGTTGGAGTTATACAGGAGAGTCAGTGCATTGGAGTTATACAGGAGAGTCATTGTGTTAGAGTTGTACAGGAGAGTCAGTGTGTTGTAGTTATACAGGAGAGTCAGTGTGTTGGAGTTATACAGGACAGTCAGTTTGTTGTTGTTATACAGGCGAGTCAGTGTGTTGGACTTATCCAGACGTGTTAGTGTGTTGGATTTATATGCGAGAGTCAGTGGGTTGCAGTTGTACACGAGAGTCATTTTATTGCTGTTATACGCAAGAGTCACTGTGTTGGAGTTATACGGGAGACTCAGTACGTTGGTGTTATACAGGAGAGTCAGAGTATTGGAATTATACAGGAGATTCAGCAGGTTGGATTTAGAAAGGAGAGTCAGTGTATTGCAATTGTACAGGAGCGCATGTAGGTTGGAGTTATATAGAAGAGTCAGTGTCTAGGGGTTATATTGGACAGTCATTGTGTTATAGTAATACGCGGGAGTCCTGTTGCAGAAATATGTGAGAGTCATTGTGTTGCAATTATACATGAGAGTCAGTGTGTTGGAGTTATCCAGGAGTGTCAGTGCGTTGCAGTTATACAGGAGAGTCATTGTGTTGGAGATATACAGGAGAGACAGTGCGTTGGAGTTATCCAGGGGAGTCAGTGTTCGAGTTATACAGGAGAGTTAGTATGTTGTTGTTATACAGGAGTGTCAGTGTGTTGGAGTTATACAGGACAGTCAGTGTGGTGGAATTATACAGGAGAGTTAGTGTGTTGTTGTTATACAAGATAGTCAGTATGTTGGAGTTATAGAGGAGAGTCAGAGTGTTGGATTTATACAGGTGAGGCAGTGTGTTGGACTTATACAGGAGAGTCAATGCATTGGAGTTATACAGAAGAGTCAGTATGTTGGAGTTATGCAACAGAGTCAGTGTGTTGGAGTTATCCAGGGGAGTCAGTGTGTTGTAGTTATACAGGAGAGTTAGTGTGTTGGCGTTATACAGGAGAGTCAGTATGTTGGAGTTATAGAGGAGATTCAGTGTATTGGAATTGTAAAGGAGAGCAAGTAGGTTGAGTTATAGAGAAGAGTCAGTGGATCGGGGTTATATGCGACAGTCATTGTGTTGCTGTAATACCCGAGAGTCTTTGTGTTGCTGTAATAAGCGAGAGTCATTGTGTTGCAGTTATTCAGGAGAGTCAGTAGGATGGAGTTATATAGTAGTGTCAATGAGCTGTTATTATACATGAGAGTCAGTAGGTTGGAGGTATAATGGAGAGTCAGTTTGTTGTTGTTATACAGGCGAGTCAGTGTGTTGGCGTTATACAGGAGAGTCAGTGTGTTGGAGTTATACATGTGAGTCAGTGTGTTGGAGTTATACAGGAGAGTCAGTGTGTTGTAGTTATTCAGGAGAGTCAGTAGGATGGAGGTATATAGTACTGTCATGGATAGATCCAAGCCCACCCAAATTCTTCCGAATAAATCGGCTTCTCTCATCAACTCTTTTATGATTGATTCAACTATTTGCGAAATTTGTCGTTTTCTACACCCTAATGAAAAAGAGTTCTCATACTTTTCCCATGTTTGTCATAATTACTCAAGAATTGATTACTTTTTCATTGATAACCATTTACTTACAGATGTTATTGATTGTAAATATGACTCTATTACCATATCTGATCATGCACCTCTGAAGTTATCTATTAAGATAACGGATTCATATATTAATGCTAAATTTTGGAGGTTCAATCCTGTTTTATGGCAGGATTCAGACTTTGTTAACTTTATTAAACAACAAATTGATTTGTTTTTCTCAACAAATTCTACAGCAGAGATCTCTAGTGGAATTTTATGGGATACTTTTAAAGCATATATTCGTGGACAGATTATTTCATACTCTGCTGGAGTTAGGAAACAAACTAATTCTAAAATATTAACATTAGTTGATAAAATCAAAGCAATTGATAAGATTTATTCAATGACCCCTAGCAAAGAACTTTATAAAGAAAGAGTGGAACTTCAAATGGAGCATAGCTTATTATTATCCTCTTTGATTGAATGTCAGTTAATTAAATCAAAAACCCTATTCTATATATATGGAGATAAGTCTGATAAATTATTGGCTAACCAATTGAAAATTGTTTCGGATAAACGACAGATTACTAGGATTCGTAAACAAGATGGTACTCTGACGATCGACTACAAAGAGATAAATAAAACCTTTCAGGATTTTTATAATTCCTTATATCAATCAGAATTTACTAAGGACTGTTCTATAATAAATTAATTTTTAAGGAAATTGAATATCCCAAAAGTAACTGTTGAGTATAGCGTATTTTTAGATACACCTATTACGGAGTCTGAAATAGAAAAGGCTATTTTTTCAATGAATTCGGGTAAAGCTTCTGGTCCAGATGGTTTTTCTGCAGAATTTTTAAAATCTTTTTCTTCTATACATTCTCCTTGGCTTTGTAAAATTTTTAAAGATGCATTAAGTATAGGCAAATTACCACAATCTTTTTATGAAGCTTCCATTTCTTTAATTCTTAAAAAAGATAAAGACCCTACTGAATGCGCATCCTATTGGCCTATATTCTTGTTGAATACGGATTTTAAGATTTTTAGTAAAATTTTGGCTATTAGATTAGAAAATATATTACCTCGAATTATTTCTGAAGATCAGACTGGATTTATTAAAAATTGCTATTCATCTTTTATCATTAGAAAATTAATTAATATTATTTATACCTCTTCATCTAAAATACCAGAATGTGTCATTTCTTTAGATGCCCAAAAAACATTTGATAGAGTTGAATGGCCATATTTATTTAATACAATGCAACATTTTAATTTTAGTTCAAAATTTATATCATGGATTAAATTAATATACCATAAACCCTTAGCTTCGGTTTTTATCAATAATCAAAGATCCCTTTTTTTTCAGTTATTTCGTGGTACAAGGCAAGGTTGTCCTTTAAGTCCTTTACTATTTGACATTTCTTTAGAACCTTTGGCTATAGCTATTCGTGAATCACCCAATATTCTGGGTATTACCCATGGGGAGACGACGTATAAGGTATCATTATATGCTGATGATTTGTTATTATATATATCTGACCCTGAAAGATCTATTCCTGCTATTTCTTCTTCGCTTGCTCAATTTAGTAACTTTTCTGGTTATAAATTGAATTTTAATAAGAGTGAACTATTTCCATTAAATATGCAATTTCCAATTTATAAACATTTACCATATAAAATTGTTACAGATTATTTTATTTATTTAGGTATTAAAATTACTAAAAAACATAAAGATTTATTTAAAGCTAATTTTTTACCTTTAATTGACCAAATTAAGCAACTTGCTATTAGGTGGTCTCCACTATCTTTGTCACTGGTTGGCAGAGTTAATGCTATTAAGATGATGATACTACCTAAATTTTTATATTTATTTCAAGCATTACCAATTTCTATTCCTAAATCTTTTTTTGATACTGTTGACTCTAAAATATCTTCTTACTTGTGGCAGAACAAAAATCCTAGACTAGGCAAAAAATATTTACAGAAGCCTAAGAAGGAGGGCGGCTTGGCTCTACCAAACTTAAGATTTTAATATTGGGCAGTTAATATACGGTATATAATGTTCTGGACACAAGAATTGACTATAGCTGCTTGCCCACAATGGGTAAATTTGGAATGTAAATCTGTGCAAGATTTTTCACTGATTTCAATCTTAGGATCTTCACTTCCTTTTTCTTTATTCAAATTGAATAAACAGATAACTAATCCTATAGTCAAATATACATTACGAATTTGGTTTCAATTTCGTAAATTTTTTGGTTTGAATAAGTTTATTTTATCATGTCCTATAATATCTAACTATTTCTTTCGGCCTTCATCTATGGATCAAGCTTTTCTTTTATGGAAAACAAAAGGTATAACGTGTTTTCGTGATCTGTTTTTGGATGATAACATTATGTCCTTTGAACAGCTATCTAATAAATATAACTTACCTAAAACTCATTTTTTTAGATATTTGCAAATCACAAATTTCTTGTATAATGAATTAAAGTCTTTTTCGAAAGAATGTCCATTGGACATTACAGAAAGAATTTTAGCCCTCAATCCTTGTCAAAAGGGTTTAGTAGCTATCACTTATAATATGATTATGAATTTACAGCCAGATGTTTCAGAAAAAATTAAGAAGGAATGGCAAGAAGAATTGTATTGTCCTATATCCACTGAGCAATGGGAAACATTTTTATTATTGGTAAATTCGTCCTCTATTTGTGCTAAACATGCCCTAATACAATTTAAGGTTGTACATAGAGCTCATAAGTCTAAGGATAAACTTGCTCGATTTTATTCTCATGTTAATTCAACCTGTGACAGATGTCATTCTGATGTTGCTTCATTGACTCACATGTTCTGGTCTTGTCCTTGTTTACAAAATTATTGGAAAGATATTTTTAATATTATTTCAAGAGTTTTAAATATCAATTTCCAACCGCATCCTTTTACTGCAATTCTCGGTTTACCAATGATGGATAATAACCGTTTATCCGTTTCATCTCAACGAATGATTGCATTTGTTACATTAATGGATAGAAAATCAATTTTACTGAATTGGAAAGAAACTAATCCTCCAACTGTATTTCAGTGGTTTTCTCAAACTATCTCTTGTTTGAGTTTAGAAAAAATAAGAAGCATGGTTTTTGATTCTTCAGTTAAATTTGAAGAAACGTGGAGACCATTTATTCAACATTTTTACATGAGTTAAATGGTCTTTTCCTAAACCTTACTTTTATTATCCTCAATTGTTTGGATGGAGGTTTGGAGATATTGGCACTACTGTATGTATTTAACATTATATAATGGTCCATGTTGGTAAGTTTTTTTTTCTTTTTTTTGGATTTTTTTTCTCTTTTTCTGTTTCTTTTACATAAATACTGTGAGATCGGGAGGCCTTATATATTGATTATTATATATCTGATTGTCTTTTAAACTATTAATTATGTATTCTCAAATGCTTTGTATTCATATTTCATCTACGTTCTTCTTAAAATTAATAAAAAGATTTAAAAAGAAAGAAAGTACTGTCAATGAGCTGGAATTATACATGAGAGTCAGTAGGTTGGAGCTATAATGGAGAGTCAGTGTGTTGTAGTTATACAGGAGAGTCAGTAGGATGGAGGTATATAGGAGATTCAATGAGTTGGAATTTTACATGAGAGTCAGTAGTTTTGGAGTTATAAAGGAGAGTCAGTTTGTTGCTGTTATACAGCGGTGTCAGTATGTTGGTGTTATACAGGAGAGTCAGTGCGTTGGAGTTATACAGGAGAGTCATTGTGTTGGAGTTATACAGGAGAGTTAGTGTGTTGGAGTTAAACAAGAGAGTTAGTGTGTTGTTGTTATACAGGAGAGTCAGTGTGTTGGAGTTATACAGGACAGTCAGTGTTGTGGAATTATACAGGATAGTAAGTATGTTGGAGTTATACAGGAGAGTCAGTGTGTTGGAGTTATACAGGAGAGTCAGTGCGTTGTAGTTATACAAGAGAGTCAGTGTGTTGCATTTATATGCGAGAGTCAGTGGGTTGCAGTTGTACACGAGAGTCATTTTATTGCTGTTATACGCGAGAGTCACTGTGTTGGGGTTATACAGGAGACTCAGTACGTTGGTGTTATACAGGAGAGTCAGTACGTTGGTGTTATACAGGAGAGTCAGAGTATTGGAATTATACAGGAGATTCAGCAGGTTGGAGTTAGAAAGGAGAGTCAGTGTATTGGAATTGTACAGGAGTGCATGTAGCTTGGAGTTATACAGAAGAGTCAGTGCCTAGGGGCTATATTGGACAGTCATTGTGTTACAGTAATACGCGAGAGTCGTGTTGCAGAAATATGCGAGAGTCATTGTGTTGCAATTATACGAGAGTGTCAGTGTGTTGGAGCTATACAGGAGAGTCAGTAGGATGGAGGTATATAGGAGATTCAATGAGTTGGAATTTTACAAGAGACTCAGTAGTTTTGGAGTTATAAAGGAGAGTCAGTTTGTTGCTGTTATACAGGAGAGTCAGTGCGTTGGAGTTATACAGGAGAGTCACTGCGTTGCAGTTAAACAGGAGAGTCATTGTGTTGGAGTTATACAGGAGAGTCGATATGTTGGAGTTATACAGGAGAGACAGTGTGTTGGAGTTATACAGGAGAGTTAGTGTGTTGTTGATATACAGGAGAGTCAGTGTGTTGGAGTTATAAAGGAGATTCAGTATATTGGAATTGTACAGGAGAGCAAGTAGGTTGAGTTATACAGAAGAGTCAGTGGATAGGGGTTATACGCGACAGTCATTGTGTTGCTGTAATACCCGAGAGTCTTTGTGTTGCTGTAATAAGCAAGAGTCATTGTGTTGCAATTATATACGAGAGTCAGTGTGTTGGAGTTATACAGGAGAGTCAGTGTGTTGTAATTATTCAGGAGAGTCAGTAGGATGGAGTTATATAGTAGTGTCAATGAGCTGGAATTATACATGAGAGTTAGTAGGTTGGAGCTATAATGGAGAGTCAGTTTGTTGTTGTTATATAGGCGAGTCAGTGTGTTGGCATTATACAGGAGAGTCAGTGTGTTGCAGTTATTCAGGAGAGTCAGTAGGATGGAGTTATATAGTAGTGTCAATGAGCTGCAATTATACATGAGAGTCAGTAGGTTGGAGCTATAATGGAGAGTCAGTTTGTTGTTGTTATATAGGCGAGTCAGTGTGTTGGCGTTATACAGGAGAGTCAGTGTGTTGGAGTTATACAGGCGAGTCAGTGTGTTGGAGTTATACAGGAGAGTCAGAGTATTGGAATTATAAAGGAGATTTCAGCAGGTTGGAGCTATAATGGAGAGTCAGTTTGTTGCTGTTATACAGGGGAGTCAGTATGTTGGAGTTATACAGGAGAGCCAGTGCGTTGCAGTTATACAGGAGAGTCATTGTGTTGGAGTTGTAAAGGAGAGTCAGTGAGTTGTAGTTATTCAGGAGAGTCAGTGTGTTGGATTTATATGCGATAGTCAGTGGGTTGCAGTTGTACACGAGAGTCATTTTATTGCTGTTATACGTGAGAGTCACTGTGTTGGAGTTATTCAGGAGAGTCAGTGTGTTGGAGTTATATGCAATAGTCAGTGGGTTGCAGTTGTACACGAGAGTCATTTTATTGCTGTTCTACGCGAGAGTCACTGTGTTTGAGTTATACAGGAGAGTCAGTGTGTTGGAGTTATCCAGGGGAGTTAGTGTGTTGGAGTAATACAAGAGAGTTAGTGTGTTGTTGTTATACAGGAGAGTCAGTGTGTTGGAGTTATACAGGAGATTCAGTATATTGGAATTGTACAGGAGAGCAAGTAGGTTGCGTTATACAGAAGAGTCAGTATGTTTGAGCTATACAGGAGAGTCAGTGTGTTGGAGTTATCCAGGGGAGTTAGTGTGTTGGAGTTATACAGTTGAGTTAGTGTGTTGTTGTTATACAGGAGAGTCAGTGTGTTGGAGTTATACAGGAGAGTCACTGCATTGCAGTTAAACAGGAGAGTCATTGTGTTGGAGTTATACAGGAGAGTCGATATGTAGGGGTTATACAGGAGAGACAGTGTGTTGGAGTTATACAGGAGACTCAGTGAGTTGTAGCTATTCAGGAGAGTCAGTGTGTTGGATTTATAAGCGATAGTCAGTGGGTTGCAGTTGTACACGAGAGTCATTTTATTGCTGTTATACGCGAGAGTCACTGTGTTGGAGTTATACAGGAGAGTTAGTGTGCTGGAGTTATACAGGAGAGTCAGTGTGTTGGAGTTATGCAGGAGAGTCAGTGTGTTGGAGTTATACAGGAGAGTCAGTAGGATGGAGGTATATAGGAGATTCAATGAGTTGGAATTTTACATGAGAGTCAGTAGTTTTGGAGTTATAAAGGAGAGTCAGCTTGTTGCTGTTATACAGCAGTGTCAGTATGTTGGTGTTATACAGGAGAGGCAGTGCGTTGGAGTTATACAGGACTGTCAGTGCTTTGCAGTTATACAGGAGAGTCATTGTGTTGGAGTTATACAGGAAAGTCGGTGCGTTGTAGTTATACAGGAGAGTCAGTATGTTGGAGTTATACAGGAGAGTTAGTGTGTTGGAGTTATACAGGAGAGTTAGTGTGTTGTTATACAGGAGAGTCAGTGTGTTGGGGTTATACAGGAGACTCAGTACGTTGGTGTTATACAGGAGAGTCAGTACGTTGGTGTTATACAGGAGAGTCAGAGTATAGGAATTATACAGGAGATTCAGCAGGTTGGAGTTAGAAAGGAGAGTCAGTGTCTAGGGGCTATATTGGACAGTCATTGTGTTAAAGTAATACGCGAGAGTCGTGTTGCAGAAATATGCGAGAGTCATTGTGTTGCAATTATACGAGAGTGTCAGTGTGTTGGAGTTATATAGGAGAGTCAGTTTGTTGCTGTTATACAGGGGTGTCAGTATGTTGGAGTTATACAGGAGAGTCAGTGCGTTGGAGTTATACAGGAGAGTCACTGCGTTGCAGTTAAACAGGAGAGTCATTGTGTTGGAGTTATACAGGAGAGTCGATATGTTGGAGTTATACAGGAGAGACAGAGTGTTGGAGTTATACAGGAGAGTCAGTATGTTGGAGTTATACAGGACAGACAGCAGTTTGTAGTTATAGACGAGAGTCAGTGCCTTGGAGTTATACAGGAGAGTCAGTATGTTTGAGTTATACAGGAGAGTCAGTGTGTTGGAGTTATCCAGGGGAGTTAGTGTGTTGGAGTTATACAGGAGAGTTAGTGTGTTGTTGTTATACAGGAGAGTCATTGTGTTGGAGTTATACAGGAGAGTCGATATGTTGGAGTTATACAGGAGAGACAGTGTGTTGGAGTTATACAGGAGAGTTAGTGTGTTGTTGATATACAGGAGAGTCAGTGTGTTGGAGTTATAAAGGAGATTCAGTATATTGGAATTGTACAGGAGAGCAAATAGGTTGAGTTATACAGAAGAGTCAGTATGTTTGAGCTATACAGGAGAGTCAGTGTGTTGCTGTAATACCCGAGAGTCTTTGTGTTGCTCTGTATGCAAGAGTCATTGTGTTGCAGTTATTCAGGAGAGTCAGCAGGATGGAGTTATATAGTAGTGTCAATGAGCTGGAATTATACATGAGAGTCAGTAGGTTGGAGCTATAATGGAGAGTCAGTTTGTTGTTGTTATATAGGCGAGTCAGTGTGTTGGCGTTATACAGGAGAGTCAGTGTGTTGGAGTTATACAGGCGAGTCAGTGTGTTGGAGTTATACAGGAGAGTCAGAGTATTGGAATTATAAAGGAGATTTCAGCAGGTATGAGCTATAATGGAGAGTCAGTTTGTTGCTGTTATACAGGGGAGTCAGTATGTTGGAGTTATACAGGAGAGTCAGTGAGTAGTAGTTATTCAGGAGAGTTAGTGTGTAGGATTTATATGCGATAGTCAGTGGGTTGCAGTTGTACACGAGAGTCATTTTATTGCTGTTATACGCGAGAGTCACTGTGTTGGAGTTATACAGGAGAGTCAGTGTGTTGGAGTTATACAGGAGAGTCAGTAGGATGGAGGTATATAGGAGATTCAATGAGTTGGAATTTTACATGAGAGTCAGTAGTTTTGGAGTTATAAAGGAGAGTCAGTTTTTTGCTGTTATACAGCAGTGTCAGTATGTTGGTGTTATACAGGAGAGTCAGTGCGTTGGAGTTATACAGGAGAGTCAGTGCTTTGCAGTTATACAGGAGAGTCATTGTGTTGGAGTTATACAGGAGAGTTAGTGTGTTGGAGTTATACAGGAGAGCTAGTGTGTTGTTATACAGGAGAGTCAGTGTGTTGGAGTTATTCAGGAGAGTCATTTTGTTGGAGTTATACAGGAGAGTCAGTGCGTTGTAGTTATACAAGAGAGTCAGTGTGTTGCATTTATATGCGAGAGTCAGTGGGTTACAGTTTTACATGAGAGTCATTTTATTGCTGGTATACGCGAGAGTCACTGTGTTGAGGTTATACAGGAGACTCAGTACGTTGGTGTTATACAGGAGAGTCAGTACGTTGGTGTTATACAGGAGAGTCAGAGTATTGGAATTATACAGAAGATTCAGCAGGTTGGAGTTAGAAAGGAGAGTCAGTGTATTGGAATTGTACAGGAGCGCACGTAGGTTGGAGTTATACAGAAAAGTCAGTGTCTAGGGGCTATATTGGACAGTCATTGTGTTACAGTAATACGCGAGAGTCGTGTTGCAGAAATATGCGAGAGTCATTGTGTTGCAATTATACGAGAGTGTCAGTGTGTTGGAGTTATACAGGAGAGTCAGTGTGTTGTAGTTATACAGGAGAGTCACTAGGATGGAGGTATATAGGAGATTCAATGAGTTGCAATTTTACATGAGAGTCAGTAGTTTTGCAGTTATAAAGGAGAGTCAGTTTGTTGCTGTTATACAGGGGTGTCAGTATGTTGGAGTTATACAGGAGAGTCAGTGCGTTGCAGTTATACAGGAGAGTCATTGTGTTGGAGTTGTAAAGGAGAGTCAGTGACTTGTAGTTATTCAGGAGAGTCAGTGTGTTGGATTTATATGCAATAGTCAGTGGGTTGCAGTTGTACACGAGAGTCATTTTATTACTGTTCTACGCGAGAGTCACTGTGTTTGAGTTATACAGGAGAGTCAGTGTGTTGGAGTTATCCAGGGGAGTTAGTGTGTTCGAGTTATACAGGAGAGTTAGTGTGTTGTTATTATACAGGAGAGTCAGTGTGTTGGAGTTATATAGGAGAGTCAGCTTGTTGCTGTTATACAGCAGTGTCAGTATGTTGGTGTTATACAGGAGAGGCAGTGCGTTGGAGTTATACAGGACTGTCAGTGCTTTGCAGTTATACAGGAGAGTCATTGTGTTGGAGTTATACAGGAAAGTCGGTGCGTTGTAGTTATACAGGAGAGTCAGTATGTTGGAGTTATACAGGAGAGTTAGTGTGTTGGAGTTATACAGGAGAGTTAGTGTGTTGTTATACAGGAGAGTCAGTGAGTTGGGGTTATACAGGAGACTCAGTACGTTGGTGTTATACAGGAGAGTCAGTACGTTGGTGTTATTCAGGAGAGTCAGAGTATAAGAATTATACAGGAGATTCAGCAGGTTGGAGTTAGAAAGGAGAGTCAGTGTCTAGGGGCTATATTGGACAGTCATTGTGTTACAGTAATACGCGAGAGTCGTGTTGCAGAAATATGCGAGAGTCATTGTGTTGCAATTATACGAGAGTGTCAGTGTGTTGGAGTTATATAGGAGAGTCAGTTTGTTGCTGTTATACAGGGGTGTCAGTATGTTGGAGTTATACAGGAGAGTCAGTGCGTTGGAGTTATACAGGAGAGTCACTGCGTTGCAGTTAAACAGGAGAGTCATTGTGTTGGAGTTATACAGGAGAGTCGATATGTTGGAGTTATACAGGAGAGACAGAGTGTTGGAGTTATACAGGAGAGTCAGTATGTTGGAGTTATACAGGACAGACAGCAGTTTGTAGTTATAGACGAGAGTCAGTGCCTTGGAGTTATACAGGAGAGTCAGTATGCTTGAGTTATACAGGAGAGTCAGTGTGTTGGAGTTATCCAGGGGAGTTAGTGTGTTGGAGTTATACAGGAGAGTTAGTGTGTTGTTGTTATACAGGAGAGTCAGTGTGTTGGAGTTATACAGGAGAGTCACTGCGTTGCAGTTAAACAGGAGAGTCATTGTGTTGGAGTTATACAGGAGAGTCGATATGTTGGAGTTATACAGGAGAGACAGTGTGTTGGAGTTATACAGGAGAGTTAGTGTGTTGTTGATATACAGGAGAGTCAGTGTGTTGGAGTTATAAAGGAGATTCAGTATATTGGAATTGTACAGGAGAGCAAATAGGTTGAGTTATACAGAAGAGTCAGTGCGTTGCAGTTATACAGGAGAGTCATTGTGTTGGAGTTGTAAAGGAGAGTCAGTGACTTGTAGTTATTCAGGAGAGTCAGTGTGTTGGATTTATATGCAATAGTCAGTGGGTTGCAGTTGTACACGAGAGTCATTTTATTGCTGTTCTACGCGAGAGTCACTGTGTTTGAGTTATACAGGAGAGTCAGTGTGTTGGAGTTATCCAGGGGAGTTAGTGTGTTGGAGGTATACAGGAGAGTTAGTGTGTTGTTATTATACAGGAGAGTCAGTGTGTTGGAGTTATATAGGAGAGTCACTGCGTTGCAGTTAAACAGGAGAGTCATTGTGTTGGAGTTATACAGGAGAGTCGATATGTTGGAGTTATACAGGAGAGACAGTGTGTTGGAGTTATACAGGAGAGTTAGTGTGTTGTTGATATACAGGAGAGTCAGTGTGTTGGAGTTATAAAGGGGATTCAGTATATTGGAATTGTACAGGAGAGCAAGTAGGTTGCGTTATACAGAAGAGTCAGTATGTTTGAGCTATACAGGAGAGTCAGTGTGTTGGAGTTATCCAGGGGAGTTAGTGTGTTGGAGTTATACAGTTGAGATAGTGTGTTGTTGTTATACAGGAGAGTCAGTGTGTTGGAGTTATACAGGAGAGTCACTGCGTTGCAGTTAAACAGGAGAGTCATTGTGTTGGAGTTATACAGGAGAGTCGATATGTAGGGGTTATACAGGAGAGACAGTGTGTTGGAGTTATACAGGAGACTCAGTGAGTTGTAGTTATTCAGGAGAGTCAGTGTGTTGGATTTATATGCGATAGTCAGTGGGTTGCAGTTGTACACGAGAGTCATTTTATTGCTGTTATACGCGAGAGTCACTGTGTTGGAGTTATACAGGAGAGTCAGTGTGCTGGAGTTATACAGGAGAGTTAGTGTGTTGTTGTTATACAGGAGAGTCAGTGTGTTGGAGTTATACAGGAGAGTCACTGCGTTGCAGTTAAACAGGAGAGTCATTGTGTTGGAGTTATACAGGAGAGTCGATATGTTGGAGTTATACAGGAGAGACAGTGTGTTGGAGTTATACAGGAGAGTTAGTGTGTTGTTGATATACAGGAGAGTCAGTGTGTTGGAGTTATACAGGAGAGTCACTGCGTTGCAGTTAAACAGGAGAGTCATTGTGTTGGAGTTATACAGGAGAGTCGATATGTTGGAGTTATACAGGAGAGACAGTGTGTTGGAGTTATACAGGAGAGTTAGTGTGTTGTTGATATACAGGAGAGTCAGTGTGTTGGAGTTATACAGGACAGTCAGTGTTGTGGAATTATACAGGATAGTAAGTATGTTGGAGTTATACAGGAGAGTCAGTGTGTTGGAGTTATTCAGGAGAGTCATTTTGTTGGAGTTATACAGGAGAGTCAGTGCGTTGTAGTTATACAAGAGAGTCAGTGTGTTGCATTTATATGCGAGAGTCAGTGGGTTACAGTTTTACATGAGAGTCATTTTATTGCTGGTATACGCGAGAGTCACTGTGTTGAGGTTATACAGGAGACTCAGTACGTTGGTGTTATACAGGAGAGTCAGTACGTTGGTGTTATACAGGAGAGTCAGAGTATTGGAATTATACAGAAGATTCAGCAGGTTGGAGTTAGAAAGGAGAGTCAGTGTATTGGAATTGTACAGGAGCGCACGTAGGTTGGAGTTATACAGAAAAGTCAGTGTCTAGGGGCTATATTGGACAGTCATTGTGTTACAGTAATACGCGAGAGTCGTGTTGCAGAAATATGCGAGAGTCATTGTGTTGCAATTATACGAGAGTGTCAGTGTGTTGGAGTTATACAGGAGAGTCAGTGTGTTGTAGTTATACAGGAGAGTCACTAGGATGGAGGTATATAGGAGATTCAATGAGTTGCAATTTTACATGAGAGTCAGTAGTTTTGCAGTTATAAAGGAGAGTCAGTTTGTTGCTGTTATACAGGGGTGTCAGTATGTTGGAGTTATACAGGAGAGTCAGTGCGTTGCAGTTATACAGGAGAGTCATTGTGTTGGAGTTGTAAAGGAGAGTCAGTGACTTGTAGTTATTCAGGAGAGTCAGTGTGTTGGATTTATATGCAATAGTCAGTGGGTTGCAGTTGTACACGAGAGTCATTTTATTACTGTTCTACGCGAGAGTCACTGTGTTTGAGTTATACAGGAGAGTCAGTGTGTTGGAGTTATCCAGGGGAGTTAGTGTGTTCGAGTTATACAGGAGAGTTAGTGTGTTGTTATTATACAGGAGAGTCAGTGTGTTGGAGTTATACAGGAGAGTCAGTAGTTTTGGAGTTATAAAGGAGAGTCAGCTTGTTGCTGTTATACAGCAGTGTCAGTATGTTGGTGTTATACAGGAGAGGCAGTGCGTTGGAGTTATACAGGACTGTCAGTGCTTTGCAGTTATACAGGAGAGTCATTGTGTTGGAGTTATACAGGAAAGTCGGTGCGTTGTAGTTATACAGGAGAGTCAGTATGTTGGAGTTATACAGGAGAGTTAGTGTGTTGGAGTTATACAGGAGAGTTAGTGTGTTGTTATACAGGAGAGTCAGTGAGTTGGGGTTATACAGGAGACTCAGTACGTTGGTGTTATACAGGAGAGTCAGTACGTTGGTGTTATACAGGAGAGTCAGAGTATAAGAATTATACAGGAGATTCAGCAGGTTGGAGTTAGAAAGGAGAGTCAGTGTCTAGGGGCTATATTGGACAGTCATTGTGTTACAGTAATACGCGAGAGTCGTGTTGCAGAAATATGCGAGAGTCATTGTGTTGCAATTATACGAGAGTGTCAGTGTGTTGGAGTTATATAGGAGAGTCAGTTTGTTGCTGTTATACAGGGGTGTCAGTATGTTGGAGTTATACAGGAGAGTCAGTGCGTTGGAGTTATACAGGAGAGTCACTGCGTTGCAGTTAAACAGGAGAGTCATTGTGTTGGAGTTATACAGGAGAGTCGATATGTTGGAGTTATACAGGAGAGACAGAGTGTTGGAGTTATACAGGAGAGTCAGTATGTTGGAGTTATACAGGACAGACAGCAGTTTGTAGTTATAGACGAGAGTCAGTGCCTTGGAGTTATACAGGAGAGTCAGTATGCTTGAGTTATACAGGAGAGTCAGTGTGTTGGAGTTATCCAGGGGAGTTAGTGTGTTGGAGTTATACAGGAGAGTTAGTGTGTTGTTGTTATACAGGAGAGTCAGTGTGTTGGAGTTATACAGGAGAGTCACTGCGTTGCAGTTAAACAGGAGAGTCATTGTGTTGGAGTTATACAGGAGAGTCGATATGTTGGAGTTATACAGGAGAGACAGTGTGTTGGAGTTATACAGGAGAGTTAGTGTGTTGTTGATATACAGGAGAGTCAGTGTGTTGGAGTTATAAAGGAGATTCAGTATATTGGAATTGTACAGGAGAGCAAATAGGTTGAGTTATACAGAAGAGTCAGTGCGTTGCAGTTATACAGGAGAGTCATTGTGTTGGAGTTGTAAAGGAGAGTCAGTGACTTGTAGTTATTCAGGAGAGTCAGTGTGTTGGATTTATATGCAATAGTCAGTGGGTTGCAGTTGTACACGAGAGTCATTTTATTGCTGTTCTACGCGAGAGTCACTGTGTTTGAGTTATACAGGAGAGTCAGTGTGTTGGAGTTATCCAGGGGAGTTAGTGTGTTGGAGGTATACAGGAGAGTTAGTGTGTTGTTATTATACAGGAGAGTCAGTGTGTTGGAGTTATATAGGAGAGTCACTGCGTTGCAGTTAAACAGGAGAGTCATTGTGTTGGAGTTATACAGGAGAGTCGATATGTTGGAGTTATACAGGAGAGACAGTGTGTTGGAGTTATACAGGAGAGTTAGTGTGTTGTTGATATACAGGAGAGTCAGTGTGTTGGAGTTATAAAGGGGATTCAGTATATTGGAATTGTACAGGAGAGCAAGTAGGTTGCGTTATACAGAAGAGTCAGTATGTTTGAGCTATACAGGAGAGTCAGTGTGTTGGAGTTATCCAGGGGAGTTAGTGTGTTGGAGTTATACAGGAGAGTTAGTGTGTTGTTGTTATACAGGGGTGTCAGTGTGTTGGAGTTATACAGGCGAGTCAGTGTGTTGGAGTTATACGGGAGAGTCAGAGTATTGGAATTATAAAGGAGATTTCAGCAGGTTGGAGCTATAATGGAGTGTCAGTTTGTTGCTGTTATACAGGGGAGTCAGTATGTTGGAGTTATACAGGAGAGTCAGTGCATTGCAGTTATACAGGAGAGTCATTGTGTTGGAGTTGTAAAGGAGAGTCAGTGACTTGTAGTTATTCAGGAGAGTCAGTGTGTTGGATTTATCTGCGATAGTCAGTGGGTTGCAGTTGTACACGAGAGTCATTTTATTGCTGTTATACGCGAGAGTCACTGTGTTGGAGTTATACAGGAGAGTCAGTGTGCTGGAGTTATACAGGAGAGTCAGTGTGTTGGAGTTATGCAGGAGAGTCAGTGTGTTGGAGTTATACAGGAGAGTCAGTAGGATGGAGGTATATAGGAGATTCAATGAGTTGGAATTTTACATGAGAGTCAGTAGTTTTGGAGTTATAAAGGAGAGTCAGCTTGTTGCTGTTATATGCGAGAGTCAGTGGGTTGCAGTTTTACATGAGAGTCATTTTATTGCTGGTATACGCGAGAGTCACTGTGTTGAGGTTATACAGGAGACTCAGTACGTTGGTGTTATACAGGAGAGTCAGTACGTTGGTGTTATACTGGAGAGTCAGTGTGTTGGAGCTATACAGGAGAGTCGGTATGTTGGAGTTATACAGGAGAGTCAGTGCGTTATAGTTATACAGGAGAGTCAGTGTGTTGGAGTTATACAGGAGAGATAGTGTGTTGTTGTTATACAGGGGTGTCAGTGTGTTGGAGTTATACAGGCGAGTCAGTGTGTTGGAGTTATACGGGAGAGTCAGAGTATTGGAATTATAAAGGAGATTTCAGCAGGTTGGAGCTATAATGGAGTGTCAGTTTGTTGCTGTTATACAGGGGAGTCAGTATGTTGGAGTTATACAGGAGAGTCAGTGCGTTGCAGTTATACAGGAGAGTCATTGTGTTGGAGTTGTAAAGGAGAGTCAGTGACTTGTAGTTATTCAGGAGAGTCAGTGTGTTGAGGTTATACAGGAGACTCAGTACGTTGGTGTTATACAGGAGAGTCAGTACGTTGGTGTTATACTGGAGAGTCAGAGTATTGGAATTATACAGAAGATTGAGCAGGTTGGAGTTAGAAAGGAGAGTCAGTGTATTGGAATTGTACAGGAGCGCACGTAGTTTGGAGTTATACAGAAAAGTCAGTGTCTAGGGGCTATATTGGACAGTCATTGTGTTACAGTAATACGAGAGAGTCGTGTTGCAGAAATATGCGAGAGTCATTGTGTTGCAATTATACGAGAGTGTCAGTGTGTTGGAGTTATACAGGAGAGTCAGTGTGTTGTAGTTATACAGGAGAGTCACTAGGATGGAGGTATATAGGAGATTCAATGAGTTGCAATTTTACATGAGAGTCAGTAGTTTTGCAGTTATAAAGGAGAGTCAGTTTGTTGCTGTTATACAGGGGTGTCAGTATGTTGGAGTTATACAGGAGAGTCAGTGCGTTGCAGTTATACAGGAGAGTCATTGTGTTGGAGTTGTAAAGGAGAGTCAGTGACTTGTAGTTATTCAGGAGAGTCAGTGTGTTGGATTTATATGCAATAGTCAGTGGGTTGCAGTTGTACACGAGAGTCATTTTATTGCTGTTCTACGCGAGAGTCACTGTGTTTGAGTTATACAGGAGAGTCAGTGTGTTGGAGTTATCCAGGGGAGTTAGTGTGTTGGAGTTATACAGGAGAGTTAGTGTGTTGTTATTATACAGGAGAGTCAGTGTGTTGGAGTTATATAGGAGAGTCACTGCGTTGCAGTTAAACAGGAGAGTCATTGTGTTGGAGTTATACAGGTGAGTCGATATGTTGGAGTTATACAGGAGAGACAGTGTGTTGGAGTTATACAGGAGAGTTAGTGTGTTGTTGATATACAGGAGAGTCAGTGTGTTGGAGTTATAAAGGAGATTCAGTATATTGGAATTGTACAGGAGAGCAAGTAGGTTGCGTTATACAGAAGAGTCAGTATGTTTGAGCTATACAGGAGAGTCAGTGTGTTGGAGTTATCCAGGGGAGTTAGTGTGTTGGAGTTATACAGGAGAGTTAGTGTGTTGTTGTAATACAGGGGTGTCAGTGTGTTGGAGTTATACAGGCGAGTCAGTGTGTTGGAGTTATACGGGAGAGTCAGAGTATTGGAATTATAAAGGAGATTTCAGCAGGTTGGAGCTATAATGGAGTGTCAGTTTGTTGCTGTTATACAGGGGAGTCAGTATGTTGGAGTTATACAGGAGAGTCAGTGCATTGCAGTTATACAGGAGAGTCATTGTGTTGGAGTTGTAAAGGAGAGTCAGTGACTTGTAGTTATTCAGGAGAGTCAGTGTGTTGGATTTATCTGCGATAGTCAGTGGGTTGCAGTTGTACACGAGAGTCATTTTATTGCTGTTATACGCGAGAGTCACTGTGTTGGAGTTATACAGGAGAGTCAGTGTGCTGGAGTTATACAGGAGAGTCAGTGTGTTGGAGTTATGCAGGAGAGTCAGTGTGTTGGAGTTATACAGGAGAGTCAGTAGGATGGAGGTATATAGGAGATTCAATGAGTTGGAATTTTACATGAGAGTCAGTAGTTTTGGAGTTATAAAGGAGAGTCAGCTTGTTGCTGTTATATGCGAGAGTCAGTGGGTTGCAGTTTTACATGAGAGTCATTTTATTGCTGGTATACGTGAGAGTCACTGTGTTGAGGTTATACAGGAGACTCAGTACGTTGGTGTTATACAGGAGAGTCAGTACGTTGGTGTTATACTGGAGAGTCAGTGTGTTGGAGCTATACAGGAGAGTCGGTATGTTGGAGTTATACAGGAGAGTCAGTGCGTTATATTTATACAGGAGAGTCAGTGTGTTGGAGTTATACAGGAGAGATAGTGTGTTGTTGTTATACAGGGGTGTCAGTGTGTTGGAGTTATACAGGCGAGTCAGTGTGTTGGAGTTATAAGGGAGAGTCAGAGTATTGGAATTATAAAGGAGATTTCAGCAGGTTGGAGCTATAATGGAGTGTCAGTTTGTTGCTGTTATACAGGGGAGTCAGTATGTTGGAGTTATACAGGAGAGTCAGTGCGTTGCAGTTATACAGGAGAGTCATTGTGTTGGAGTTGTAAAGGAGAGTCAGTGACTTGTAGTTATTCAGGAGAGTCAGTGTGTTGGATTTATCTGCGATAGTCAGTGGGTTGCAGTTGTACACGAGAGTCATTTTATTGCTGTTATACGCGAGAGTCACTGTGTTGGAGTTATACAGGAGAGTCAGTGTGCTGGAGTTATACAGGAGAGTCAGTGTGTTGGAGTTATGCAGGAGAGTCAGTGTGTTGGAGTTATACAGGAGAGTCAGTAGGATGGAGGTATATAGGAGATTCAATGAGTTGGAATTTTACATGAGAGTCAGTAGTTTTGGAGTTATAAAGGAGAGTCAGCTTGTTGCTGTTATATGCGTGAGTCAGTGGGTTGCAGTTTTACATGAGAGTCATTTTATTGCTGGTATACGCGAGAGTCACTGTGTTGAGGTTATACAGGAGACTCAGTACGTTGGTGTTATACAGGAGAGTCAGTACGTTGGTGTTATACTGGAGAGTCAGAGTATTGGAATTATACAGAAGATTCAGCAGGTTGGAGTTAGAAAGGAGAGTCAGTGTATTGGAATTGTACAGGAGCGCACGTAGGTTGGAGTTATACAGAAAAGTCAGTGTCTAGGGGCTATATTGGACAGTCATTGTGTTACAGTAATACGAGAGAGTCGTGTTGCAGAAATATGCGAGAGTCATTGTGTTGCAATTATACGAGAGTGTCAGTGTGTTGGAGTTATACAGGAGAGTCAGTGTGTTGTAGTTATACAGGAGAGTCACTAGGATGGAGGTATATAGGAGATTCAATGAGTTGCAATTTTACATGAGAGTCAGTAGTTTTGCAGTTATAAAGGAGAGTCAGTTTGTTGCTGTTATACAGGGGTGTCAGTATGTTGGAGTTATACAGGAGAGTCAGTGCGTTGCAGTTATACAGGAGAGTCATTGTGTTGGAGTTGTAAAGGAGAGTCAGTGACTTGTAGTTATTCAGGAGAGTCAGCGTGTTGGATTTATATGCAATAGTCAGTGGGTTGCAGTTGTACACGAGAGTCATTTTATTGCTGTTCTACGCGAGAGTCACTGTGTTTGAGTTATACAGGAGAGTCAGTGTGTTGGAGTTATCCAGGGGAGTTAGTGTGTTGGAGTTATACAGGAGAGTCGATATGTTGGAGTTATACAGGAGAGACAGTGTGTTGGAGTTATACAGGAGAGTTAGTGTGTTGTTGATATACAGGAGAGTCAGTGTGTTGGAGTTATAAAGGAGATTCAGTATATTGGAATTGTACAGGAGAGCAAGTAGGTTGCGTTATACAGAAGAGTCAGTATGTTTGAGCTATACAGGAGAGTCAGTGTGTTGGAGTTATCCAGGGGAGTTAGTGTGTTGGAGTTATACAGGAGAGTTAGTGTGTTGTTGTTATACAGGAGAGTCAGTGTGTTGGAGTTATACAGGAGAGTCACTGCGTTGCAGTTAAACAGGAGAGTCATTGTGTTGGAGTTATACAGGAGAGTCGATATGTAGGGGTTATACAGGAGAGACAGTGTGTTGGAGTTATACAGGAGACTCAGTGAGTTGTAGTTATTCAGGAGAGTCAGTGTGTTGGATTTATATGCGATAGTCAGTGGGTTGCAGTTGTACACGAGAGTCATTTTATTGTTATTATACGCGAGAGTCACTGTGTTGGAGTTATACAGGAGAGTCAGTGTGCTGGAGTTATACAGGAGAGTCAGTGTGTTGGAGTTATGCAGGAGAGTCAGTGTGTTGGAGTTATACAGGAGAGTCAGTAGGATGGAGGTATATAGGAGATTCAATGAGTTGGAATTTTACATGAGAGTCAGTAGTTTTGGAGTTATAAAGGAGAGTCAGCTTGTTGCTGTTATGCAGCAGTGTCAGTATGTTGGTGTTATACAGGAGAGGCAGTGCGTTGGAGTTATACAGGACTGTCAGTGCTTTGCAGCTTTACAGGAGAGTCATTGTGTTGGAGTTATACAGGAAAGTCGGTGCGTTGTAGTTATACAGGAGAGTCAGTATGTTGGAGTTATACAGGAGAGTTAGTGTGTTGGAGTTATACAGGAGAGTTAGTGTGTTGTTATACAGGAGAGTCAGTGTTGTGGAATTATACAGGATAGTAAGTATGTTGGAGTTATACAGGAGAGTCAGTGTGTTGGAGTTATTCAGGAGAGTCATTTTGTTGGAGTTATACAGGAGAGTCAGTGCGTTGTAGTTATACAAGAGAGTCAGTGTGTTGCATTTATATGCGAGAGTCAGTGGGTTGCAGTTTTACATGAGAGTCATTTTATTGCTGGTATACGCGAGAGTCACTGTGTTGAGGTTATACAGGAGACTCAGTACGTTGGTGTTATACAGGAGAGTCAGTACGTTGGTGTTATACTGGAGAGTCAGAGTATTGGAATTATACAGAAGATTGAGCAGGTTGGAGTTAGAAAGGAGAGTCAGTGTATTGGAATTGTACAGGAGCGCACGTAGGTTGGAGTTATACAGAAAAGTCAGTGTCTAGGGGCTATATTGGACAGTCATTGTGTTACAGTAATACGCGAGAGTCGTGTTGCAGAAATATGCGAGAGTCATTGTGTTGCAATTATTCGAGACTGTCAGTGTGTTGGAGTTATACAGGAGAGTCAGTGTGTTGTAGTTATACAGGAGAGTCACTAGGATGGAGGTATATAGGAGATTCAATGAGTTGCAATTTTACATGAGAGTCAGTAGTTTTGCAGTTATAAATGAGAGTCAGTTTGTTGCTGTTATACAGGGGTGTCAGTATGTTGGAGTTATACAGGAGAGTCAGTGCGTTGGAGTTATACAGGAGAGTCAGTGCGTTGCAGTTATACAGGTGAGTCATTGTGGTGGAGTTATACAGGAGAGTCAGTGCGTTGTAGTTATACAAGAGAGTCAGTGTGTTGGAGCTATACAGGAGAGTCGGTATGTTGGAGTTATACAGGAGTGTCAGTGCGTTATAGTTATACAGGAGAGTCAGTGTGTTGGAGTTATACAGGAGAGATAGTGTGTTGTTGTTATACAGGGGTGTCAGTGTGTTGGAGTTATACAGGCGAGTCAGTGTGTTGGAGATATACGGGAGAGTCAGAGTATTGGAATTATAAAGGAGATTTCAGCAGGTTGGAGCTATAAAGGAGTGTCAGTTTGTTGCTGTTATACAGGGGAGTCAGTATGTTGGAGTTATACAGGAGAGTCAGTGCGTTGCAGTTATACAGGAGAGTCATTGTGTTGGAGTTGTAAAGGAGAGTCAGTGACTTGTAGTTATTCAGGAGAGTCAGTGTGTTGGATTTATCTGCGATAGTCAGTGGGTTGCAGTTGTACACGAGAGTCATTTTATTGCTGTTATACGCGAGAGTCACTGTGTTGGAGTTATACAGGAGAGTCAGTGTGCTGGAGTTATACAGGAGAGTCAGTGTGTTGGAGTTATGCAGGAGAGTCAGTATGTTGGAGTTATACAGGAGAGTCAGTAGGATGGAGGTATATAGGAGATTCAATGAGTTGGAATTTTACATGAGAGTCAGTAGTTTTGGAGTTATAAAGGAGAGTCAGCTTGTTGCTGTTATATGCGAGAGTCAGTGGGTTGCAGTTTTACATGAGAGTCATTTTATTGCTGGTATACGCGAGAGTCACTGTGTTGAGGTTATACAGGAGACTCAGTACGTTGGTGTTATACAGGAGAGTCAGTACGTTGGTGTTATACTGGAGAGTCGGAGTATTGGAATTATACAGAAGATTCAGCAGGTTGGAGTTAGAAAGGAGAGTCAGTGTATTGGAATTGTACAGGAGCGCACGTAGGTTGGAGTTATACTGAAAAGTCTGTGTCTAGGGGCTATATTGGACAGTCATTGTGTTACAGTAATACGAGAGAGTCGTGTTGCAGAAATATGCGAGAGTCATTGTGTTGCAATTATACGAGAGTGTCAGTGTGTTGGAGTTATACAGGAGAGTCAGTGTGTTGTAGTTATACAGGAGAGTCACTAGGATGGAGGTATATAGGAGATTCAATGAGTTGCAATTTTACATGAGAGTCAGTAGTTTTGCAGTTATAAAGGAGAGTCAGTTTGTTGCTGTTATACAGGGGTGTCAGTATGTTGGAGTTATACAGGAGAGTCAGTGCGTTGCAGTTATACAGGAGAGTCATTGTGTTGGAGTTGTAAAGGAGAGTCAGTGACTTGTAGTTATTCAGGAGAGTCAGTGTGTTGGATTTATATGCAATAGTCAGTGGGTTGCAGTTGTACACGAGAGTCATTTTATTGCTGTTCTACGCGAGAGTCACTGTGTTTGAGTTATACAGGAGAGTCAGTGTGTTGGAGTTATCCAGGGGAGTTAGTGTGTTGGAGTTATACAGGAGAGTTAGTGTGTTGTTATTATACAGGAGAGTCAGTGTGTTGGAGTTATATAGGAGAGTCACTGCGTTGCAGTTAAACAGGAGAGTCATTGTGTTGGAGTTATACAGGAGAGTCGATATGTTGGAGTTATACAGGAGAGACAGTGTGTTGGAGTTATACAGGAGAGTTAGTGTGTTGTTGATATACAGGAGAGTCAGTGTGTTGGAGTTATAAAGGAGATTCAGTATATTGGAATTGTACAGGAGAGCAAGTAGGTTGCGTTATACAGAAGAGTCAGTATGTTTGAGCTATACAGGAGAGTCAGTGTGTTGGAGTTATCCAGGGGAGTTAGTGTGTTGGAGTTATACAGGAGAGTTAGTGTGTTGTTGTTATACAGGGGTGTCAGTGTGTTGGAGTTATACAGGCGAGTCAGTGTGTTGGAGTTATACGGGAGAGTCAGAGTATTGGAATTATAAAGGAGATTTCAGCAGGTTGGAGCTATAATGGAGTGTCAGTTTGTTGCTGTTATACAGGGGAGTCAGTATGTTGGAGTTATACAGGAGAGTCAGTGCATTGCAGTTATACAGGAGAGTCATTGTGTTGGAGTTGTAAAGGAGAGTCAGTGACTTGTAGTTATTCAGGAGAGTCAGTGTGTTGGATTTATCTGCGATAGTCAGTGGGTTGCAGTTGTACACGAGAGTCATTTTATTGCTGTTATACGCGAGAGTCACTGTGTTGGAGTTATACAGGAGAGTCAGTGTGCTGGAGTTATACAGGAGAGTCAGTGTGTTGGAGTTATGCAGGAGAGTCAGTGTGTTGGAGTTATACAGGAGAGTCAGTAGGATGGAGGTATATAGGAGATTCAATGAGTTGGAATTTTACATGAGAGTCAGTAGTTTTGGAGTTATAAAGGAGAGTCAGCTTGTTGCTGTTATATGCGAGAGTCAGTGGGTTGCAGTTTTACATGAGAGTCATTTTATTGCTGGTATACGTGAGAGTCACTGTGTTGAGGTTATACAGGAGACTCAGTACGTTGGTGTTATACAGGAGAGTCAGTACGTTGGTGTTATACTGGAGAGTCAGTGTGTTGGAGCTATACAGGAGAGTCGGTATGTTGGAGTTATACAGGAGAGTCAGTGCGTTATAGTTATACAGGAGAGTCAGTGTGTTGGAGTTATACAGGAGAGATAGTGTGTTGTTGTTATACAGGGGTGTCAGTGTGTTGGAGTTATACAGGCGAGTCAGTGTGTTGGAGTTATACGGGAGAGTCAGAGTATTGGAATTATAAAGGAGATTTCAGCAGGTTGGAGCTATAATGGAGTGTCAGTTTGTTGCTGTTATACAGGGGAGTCAGTATGTTGGAGTTATACAGGAGAGTCAGTGCGTTGCAGTTATACAGGAGAGTCATTGTGTTGGAGTTGTAAAGGAGAGTCAGTGACTTGTAGTTATTCAGGAGAGTCAGTGTGTTGGATTTATCTGCGATAGTCAGTGGGTTGCAGTTGTACACGAGAGTCATTTTATTGCTGTTATACGCGAGAGTCACTGTGTTGGAGTTATACAGGAGAGTCAGTGTGCTGGAGTTATACAGGAGAGTCAGTGTGTTGGAGTTATGCAGGAGAGTCAGTGTGTTGGAGTTATACAGGAGAGTCAGTAGGATGGAGGTATATAGGAGATTCAATGAGTTGGAATTTTACATGAGAGTCAGTAGTTTTGGAGTTATAAAGGAGAGTCAGCTTGTTGCTGTTATATGCGTGAGTCAGTGGGTTGCAGTTTTACATGAGAGTCATTTTATTGCTGGTATACGCGAGAGTCACTGTGTTGAGGTTATACAGGAGACTCAGTACGTTGGTGTTATACAGGAGAGTCAGTACGTTGGTGTTATACTGGAGAGTCAGAGTATTGGAATTATACAGAAGATTGAGCAGGTTGGAGTTAGAAAGGAGAGTCAGTGTATTGGAATTGTACAGGAGCGCACGTAGGTTGGAGTTATACAGAAAAGTCAGTGTCTAGGGGCTATATTGGACAGTCATTGTGTTACAGTAATACGAGAGAGTCGTGTTGCAGAAATATGCGAGAGTCATTGTGTTGCAATTATACGAGAGTGTCAGTGTGTTGGAGTTATACAGGAGAGTCAGTGTGTTGTAGTTATACAGGAGAGTCAGTAGGATGGAGGTATATAGGAGATTCAATGAGTTGGAATTTTACATGAGAGTCAGTAGTTTTGCAGTTATAAAGGAGAGTCAGTTTGTTGCTGTTATACAGGGGTGTCAGTATGTTGGAGTTATACAGGAGAGTCAGTGCGTTGCAGTTATACAGGAGAGTCATTGTGTTGGAGTTGTAAAGGAGAGTCAGTGACTTGTAGTTATTCAGGAGAGTCAGCGTGTTGGATTTATATGTAATAGTCAGTGGGTTGCAGTTGTACACGAGAGTCATTTTATTGCTGTTCTACGCGAGAGTCACTGTGTTTGAGTTATACAGGAGAGTCAGTGTGTTGGAGTTATCCAGGGGAGTTAGTGTGTTGGAGTTATACAGGAGAGTCGATATGTTGGAGTTATACAGGAGAGACAGTGTGTTGGAGTTATACAGGAGAGTTAGTGTGTTGTTGATATACAGGAGAGTCAGTGTGTTGGAGTTATAAAGGAGATTCAGTATATTGGAATTGTACAGGAGAGCAAGTAGGTTGCGTTATACAGAAGAGTCAGTATGTTTGAGCTATACAGGAGAGTCAGTGTGTTGGAGTTATCCAGGGGAGTTAGTGTGTTGGAGTTATACAGGAGAGTTAGTGTGTTGTTGTTATACAGGAGAGTCAGTGTGTTGGAGTTATACAGGAGAGTCACTGCGTTGCAGTTAAACAGGAGAGTCATTGTGTTGGAGTTATACAGGAGAGTCGATATGTAGGGGTTATACAGGAGAGACAGTGTGTTGGAGTTATACAGGAGACTCAGTGAGTTGTAGTTATTCAGGAGAGTCAGTGTGTTGGATTTATATGCGATAGTCAGTGGGTTGCAGTTGTACACGAGAGTCATTTTATTGTTATTATACGCGAGAGTCACTGTGTTGGAGTTATACAGGAGAGTCAGTATGTTGGAGTTATACAGGAGAGTCAGTGCTTTGCAGCTTTACAGGAGAGTCATTGTGTTGGAGTTATACAGGAAAGTCGGTGCGTTGTAGTTATACAGGAGAGTCAGTATGTTGGAGTTATACAGGAGAGTTAGTGTGTTGGAGTTATACAGGAGAGTTAGTGTGTTGTTATACAGGAGAGTCAGTGTGTTGGAGTTATACAGGACAGTCAGTGTTGTGGAATTATACAGGATAGTAAGTATGTTGGAGTTATACAGGAGAGTCAGTGTGTTGGAGTTATTCAGGAGAGTCATTTTGTTGGAGTTATACAGGAGAGTCAGTGCGTTGTAGTTATACAAGAGAGTCAGTGTGTTGCATTTATATGCGAGAGTCAGTGGGTTGCAGTTTTACATGAGAGTCATTTTATTGCTGGTATACGCGAGAGTCACTGTGTTGAGGTTATACAGGAGACTCAGTACGTTGGTGTTATACAGGAGAGTCAGTACGTTGGTGTTATACTGGAGAGTCAGAGTATTGGAATTATACAGAAGATTGAGCAGGTTGGAGTTAGAAAGGAGAGTCAGTGTATTGGAATTGTACAGGAGCGCACGTAGGTTGGAGTTATACAGAAAAGTCAGTGTCTAGGGGCTATATTGGACAGTCATTGTGTTACAGTAATACGCGAGAGTCGTGTTGCAGAAATATGCGAGAGTCATTGTGTTGCAATTATTCGAGACTGTCAGTGTGTTGGAGTTATACAGGAGAGTCAGTGTGTTGTAGTTATACAGGAGAGTCACTAGGATGGAGGTATATAGGAGATTCAATGAGTTGCAATTTTACATGAGAGTCAGTAGTTTTGCAGTTATAAAGGAGAGTCAGTTTGTTGCTGTTATACAGGGGTGTCAGTATGTTGGAGTTATACAGGAGAGTCAGTGCGTTGGAGTTATACAGGAGAGTCAGTGCGTTGCAGTTATACAGGTGAGTCATTGTGGTGGAGTTATACAGGAGAGTCAGTGCGTTGTAGTTATACAAGAGAGTCAGTGTGTTGGAGCTATACAGGAGAGTCGGTATGTTGGAGTTATACAGGAGTGTCAGTGCGTTATAGTTATACAGGAGAGTCAGTGTGTTGGAGTTATACAGGAGAGATAGTGTGTTGTTGTTATACAGGGGTGTCAGTGTGTTGGAGTTATACAGGCGAGTCAGTGTGTTGGAGATATACGGGAGAGTCAGAGTATTGGAATTATAAAGGAGATTTCAGCAGGTTGGAGCTATAAAGGAGTGTCAGTTTGTTGCTGTTATACAGGGGAGTCAGTATGTTGGAGTTATACAGGAGAGTCAGTGCGTTGCAGTTATACAGGAGAGTCATTGTGTTGGAGTTGTAAAGGAGAGTCAGTGACTTGTAGTTATTCAGGAGAGTCAGTGTGTTGGATTTATCTGCGATAGTCAGTGGGTTGCAGTTGTACACGAGAGTCATTTTATTGCTGTTATACGCGAGAGTCACTGTGTTGGAGTTATACAGGAGAGTCAGTGTGCTGGAGTTATACAGGAGAGTCAGTGTGTTGGAGTTATGCAGGAGAGTCAGTATGTTGGAGTTATACAGGAGAGTCAGTAGGATGGAGGTATATAGGAGATTCAATGAGTTGGAATTTTACATGAGAGTCAGTAGTTTTGGAGTTATAAAGGAGAGTCAGCTTGTTGCTGTTATACAGCAGTGTCAGTATGTTGGTGTTATACAGGAGAGGCAGTGCGCTGGAGTTATACAGGAGAGTCAGTGCTTTGCAGTTATACAGGAGAGTCATTGTGTTGGAGTTATACAGGAAAGTCGGTGCGTTGTAGTTATACAGGAGAGTCAGTATGTTGGAGTTGTACAGGAGAGTTAGTGTGTTGGAGTTATTCAGGAGAGTCATTTTGTTGGAGTTATACAGGAGAGTCAGTGCGTTGTAGTTATACAAGAGAGTCAGTGTGTTGCATTTATATGCGAGAGTCAGTGGGTTGCAGTTTTACATGAGAGTCATTTTATTGCTGGTATACGCGAGAGTCACTGTGTTGAGGTTATACAGGAGACTCAGTACGTTGGTGTTATACAGGAGAGTCAGTACGTTGGTGTTATACTGGAGAGTCAGAGTATTGGAATTATACAGAAGATTCAGCAGGTTGGAGTTAGAAAGGAGAGTCATTGTATTGGAATTGTACAGGAGCGCACGTAGGTTGGAGTTATACAGAAAAGTCAGTGTCTAGGGGCTATATTGGACAGTCATTGTGTTACAGTAATACGAGAGAGTCGTGTTGCAGAAATATGCGAGAGTCATTGTGTTGCAATTATACGAGAGTGTCAGTGTGCTGGAGTTATACAGGAGAGTCAGTGTGTTGTAGTTATACAGGAGAGTCACTAGGATGGAGGTATATAGGAGATTCAATGAGTTGCAATTTTACATGAGAGTCAGTAGTTTTGCAGTTATAAAGGAGAGTCAGTTTGTTGCTGTTATACAGGGGTGTCAGTATGTTGGAGTTATACAGGAGAGTCTGTGCGTTGCAGTTATACAGGAGAGTCATTGTTTTGGAGTTGTAAAGGAGAGTCAGTGAGTTGTAGTTATTCAGGAGAGTCAGTGTGTTGGATTTATATGCGATAGTCAGTGGGTTGCAGTTGTACACGAGAGTCATTTTATTGCTGTTATACGCGAGAGTCACTGTGTTGGAGTTATAAAGGAGAGTCAGTGTGCTGGAGTTATACAGGAGAGTCAGTGTGTTGGAGTTATGCAGGAGAGTCAGTGTGTTGGAGTTATACAGGAGAGTCAGTAGTATGGAGGTATATAGGAGATTCAATGTGTTGGAATTTTACATGAGAGTCAGTAGTTTTGGAGTTATAAAGGAGAGTCAGTTTGTTGCTGTTATACAGCAGTATCAGTATGTTGGTGTTATACAGGAGAGTCAGTGCGTTGGAGTTATACAGGAGAGTCAGTGCTTTGCAGTTATACAGGAGAGTCATTGTGTTGGAGTTATACAGGAGAGTCAGTAGGATGGAGGTATATAGGAGATTCAATGAGTTGGAATTTTACATGAGAGTCAGTAGTTTTGCAGTTATAAAGGAGAGTCAGTTTGTTGCTGTTATACAGGGGTGTCAGTATGTTGGAGTTATACAGGAGAGTCAGTGCGTTGCAGTTATACAGGAGAGTCATTGTGTTGGAGTTGTAAAGGAGAGTCAGTGACTTGTAGTTATTCAGGAGAGTCAGCGTGTTGGATTTATATGCAATAGTCAGTGGGTTGCAGTTGTACACGAGAGTCATTTTATTGCTGTTCTACGCGAGAGTCACTGTGTTTGAGTTATACAGGAGAGTCAGTGTGTTGGAGTTATCCAGGGGAGTTAGTGTGTTGGAGTTATACAGGAGAGTCGATATGTTGGAGTTATACAGGAGAGACAGTGTGTTGGAGTTATACAGGAGAGTTAGTGTGTTGTTGATATACAGGAGAGTCAGTGTGTTGGAGTTATAAAGGAGATTCAGTATATTGGAATTGTACAGGAGAGCAAGTAGGTTGCGTTATACAGAAGAGTCAGTATGTTTGAGCTATACAGGAGAGTCAGTGTGTTGGAGTTATCCAGGGGAGTTAGTGTGTTGGAGTTATACAGGAGAGTTAGTGTGTTGTTGTTATACAGGAGAGTCAGTGTGTTGGAGTTATACAGGAGAGTCACTGCGTTGCAGTTAAACAGGAGAGTCATTGTGTTGGAGTTATACAGGAGAGTCGATATGTAGGGGTTATACAGGAGAGACAGTGTGTTGGAGTTATACAGGAGACTCAGTGAGTTGTAGTTATTCAGGAGAGTCAGTGTGTTGGATTTATATGCGATAGTCAGTGGGTTGCAGTTGTACACGAGAGTCATTTTATTGTTATTATACGCGAGAGTCACTGTGTTGGAGTTATACAGGAGAGTCAGTGTGCTGGAGTTATACAGGAGAGTCAGTGTGTTGGAGTTATGCAGGAGAGTCAGTGTGTTGGAGTTATACAGGAGAGTCAGTAGGATGGAGGTATATAGGAGATTCAATGAGTTGGAATTTTACATGAGAGTCAGTAGTTTTGGAGTTATAAAGGAGAGTCAGCTTGTTGCTGTTATGCAGCAGTGTCAGTATGTTGGTGTTATACAGGAGAGGCAGTGCGTTGGAGTTATACAGGACTGTCAGTGCTTTGCAGCTTTACAGGAGAGTCATTGTGTTGGAGTTATACAGGAAAGTCGGTGCGTTGTAGTTATACAGGAGAGTCAGTATGTTGGAGTTATACAGGAGAGTTAGTGTGTTGGAGTTATACAGGAGAGTTAGTGTGTTGTTATACAGGAGAGTCAGTGTGTTGGAGTTATACAGGAGAGTCAGTGTGTTGTTATACAGGAGAGTCAGTGTGTTGGAGTTATACAGGACAGTCAGTGTTGTGGAATTATACAGGATAGTAAGTATGTTGGAGTTATACAGGAGAGTCAGTGTGTTGGAGTTATTCAGGAGAGTCATTTTGTTGGAGTTATACAGGAGAGTCAGTGCGTTGTAGTTATACAAGAGAGTCAGTGTGTTGCATTTATATGCGAGAGTCAGTGGGTTGCAGTTTTACATGAGAGTCATTTTATTGCTGGTATACGCGAGAGTCACTGTGTTGAGGTTATACAGGAGACTCAGTACGTTGGTGTTATACAGGAGAGTCAGTACGTTGGTGTTATACTGGAGAGTCAGAGTATTGGAATTATACAGAAGATTGAGCAGGTTGGAGTTAGAAAGGAGAGTCAGTGTATTGGAATTGTACAGGAGCGCACGTAGGTTGGAGTTATACAGAAAAGTCAGTGTCTAGGGGCTATATTGGACAGTCATTGTGTTACAGTAATACGCGAGAGTCGTGTTGCAGAAATATGCGAGAGTCATTGTGTTGCAATTATTCGAGACTGTCAGTGTGTTGGAGTTATACAGGAGAGTCAGTGTGTTGTAGTTATACAGGAGAGTCACTAGGATGGAGGTATATAGGAGATTCAATGAGTTGCAATTTTACATGAGAGTCAGTAGTTTTGCAGTTATAAAGGAGAGTCAGTTTGTTGCTGTTATACAGGGGTGTCAGTATGTTGGAGTTATACAGGAGAGTCAGTGCGTTGGAGTTATACAGGAGAGTCAGTGCGTTGCAGTTATACAGGTGAGTCATTGTGGTGGAGTTATACAGGAGAGTCAGTGCGTTGTAGTTATACAAGAGAGTCAGTGTGTTGGAGCTATACAGGAGAGTCGGTATGTTGGAGTTATACAGGAGTGTCAGTGCGTTATAGTTATACAGGAGAGTCAGTGTGTTGGAGTTATACAGGAGAGATAGTGTGTTGTTGTTATACAGGGGTGTCAGTGTGTTGGAGTTATACAGGCGAGTCAGTGTGTTGGAGATATACGGGAGAGTCAGAGTATTGGAATTATAAAGGAGATTTCAGCAGGTTGGAGCTATAAAGGAGTGTCAGTTTGTTGCTGTTATACAGGGGAGTCAGTATGTTGGAGTTATACAGGAGAGTCAGTGCGTTGCAGTTATACAGGAGAGTCATTGTGTTGGAGTTGTAAAGGAGAGTCAGTGACTTGTAGTTATTCAGGAGAGTCAGTGTGTTGGATTTATCTGCGATAGTCAGTGGGTTGCAGTTGTACACGAGAGTCATTTTATTGCTGTTATACGCGAGAGTCACTGTGTTGGAGTTATACAGGAGAGTCAGTGTGCTGGAGTTATACAGGAGAGTCAGTGTGTTGGAGTTATGCAGGAGAGTCAGTATGTTGGAGTTATACAGGAGAGTCAGTAGGATGGAGGTATATAGGAGATTCAATGAGTTGGAATTTTACATGAGAGTCAGTAGTTTTGGAGTTATAAAGGAGAGTCAGCTTGTTGCTGTTATACAGCAGTGTCAGTATGTTGGTGTTATACAGGAGAGGCAGTGCGCTGGAGTTATACAGGAGAGTCAGTGTGTTGGAGTTATGCAGGAGAGTCAGTATGTTGGAGTTATACAGGAGAGTCAGTAGGATGGAGGTATATAGGAGATTCAATGAGTTGGAATTTTACATGAGAGTCAGTAGTTTTGGAGTTATAAAGGAGAGTCAGCTTGTTGCTGTTATACAGCAGTGTCAGTATGTCGGTGTTATACAGGAGAGGCAGTGCGTTGGAGTTATACAGGACTGTCAGTGCTTTGCAGTTATACAGGAGAGTCATTGTGTTGGAGTTATACAGGAAAGTCGGTGCGTTGTAGTTATACAGGAGAGTCAGTATGTTGGAGTTGTACAGGAGAGTTAGTGTGTTGGAGTTATTCAGGAGAGTCATTTTGTTGGAGTTATACAGGAGAGTCAGTGCGTTGTAGTTATACAAGAGTGTCAGTGTGTTGCATTTATATGCGAGAGTCAGTGGGTTGCAGTTTTACATGAGAGTCATTTTATTGCTGGTATACGCGAGAGTCACTGTGTTGAGGTTATACAGGAGACTCAGTACGTTGGTGTTATACAGGAGAGTCAGTACGTTGGTGTTATACTGGAGAGTCAGAGTATTGGAATTATACAGAAGATTCAGCAGGTTGGAGTTAGAAAGGAGAGTCATTGTATTGGAATTGTACAGGAGCGCACGTAGGTTGGAGTTATACAGAAAAGTCAGTGTCTAGGGGCTATATTGGACAGTCATTGTGTTACAGTAATACGAGAGAGTCGTGTTGCAGAAATATGCGAGAGTCATTGTGTTGCAATTATACGAGAGTGTCAGTGTGCTGGAGTTATACAGGAGAGTCAGTGTGTTGTAGTTATACAGGAGAGTCACTAGGATGGAGGTATATAGGAGATTCAATGAGTTGCAATTTTACATGAGAGTCAGTAGTTTTGCAGTTATAAAGGAGAGTCAGTTTGTTGCTGTTATACAGGGGTGTCAGTATGTTGGAGTTATACAGGAGAGTCTGTGCGTTGCAGTTATACAGGAGAGTCATTGTTTTGGAGTTGTAAAGGAGAGTCAGTGAGTTGTAGTTATTCAGGAGAGTCAGTGTGTTGGATTTATATGCGATAGTCAGTGGGTTGCAGTTGTACACGAGAGTCATTTTATTGCTGTTATACGCGAGAGTCACTGTGTTGGAGTTATAAAGGAGAGTCAGTGTGCTGGAGTTATACAGGAGAGTCAGTGTGTTGGAGTTATGCAGGAGAGTCAGTGTGTTGGAGTTATACAGGAGAGTCAGTAGTATGGAGGTATATAGGAGATTCAATGTGTTGGAATTTTACATGAGAGTCAGTAGTTTTGGAGTTATAAAGGAGAGTCAGTTTGTTGCTGTTATACAGCAGTATCAGTATGTTGGTGTTATACAGGAGAGTCAGTGCGTTGGAGTTATACAGGAGAGTCAGTGCTTTGCAGTTATACAGGAGAGTCATTGTGTTGGAGTTATATAGGAAAGTCGGTGCGTTGTAGTTATACAGGAGAGTTAGTATTGTGGAGTTATACAGGAGAGTTAGTGTGTTGGAGTTATACAGGAGAGTTAGTGTGTTGTTATACAGGAGAGTCAGTATGTTGGAGTTATACAGGAGAGTCAGTGCGTTGCAGTTATACAGGAGAGTCATTGTGTTGGAGTTGTAAAGGAGAGTCAGTGACTTGTAGTTATTCAGGAGAGTCAGTGTGTTGGATTTATCTGCGATAGTCAGTGGGTTGCAGTTGTACACGAGAGTCATTTTATTGCTGTTATACGCGAGAGTCACTGTGTTGGAGTTATACAGGAGAGTCAGTGTGCTGGAGTTATACAGGAGAGTCAGTGTGTTGGAGTTATGCAGGAGAGTCAGTGTGTTGGAGTTATACAGGAGAGTCAGTAGGATGGAGGTATATAGGAGATTCAATGAGTTGGAATTTTACATGAGAGTCAGTAGTTTTGGAGTTATAAAGGAGAGTCAGCTTGTTGCTGTTATACAGCAGTGTCAGTATGTTGGTGTTATACAGGAGAGGCAGTGCGTTGGAGTTATACAGGAGAGTCAGTGCTTTGCAGTTATACAGGAGAGTCATTGTGTTGGAGTTATACAGGAAAGTCGGTGCGTTGTAGTTATACAGGAGAGTCAGTATGTTGGAGTTGTACAGGAGAGTTAGTGTGTTGGAGTTATACAGGAGAGTTAGTGTGTTGTTATACAGGAGAGTCAGTGTGTTGGAGTTATACAGGACAGTCAGTGTTGTGGAATTATACAGGATAGTAAGTATGTTGGAGTTATACAGGAGAGTCAGTGTGTTGGAGTTAGTCAGGAGAGTCATTTTGTTGGAGTTATACAGGAGAGTCAGTGCGTTGTAGTTATACAAGAGAGTCAGTGTGTTGCATTTATATGCGAGAGTCAGTGGGTTGCAGTTTTACATGAGAGTTATTTTATTGCTGGTATACGCGAGAGTCACTGTGTTGAGGTTATACAGGAGACTCAGTACGTTGGTGTTATACAGGAGAGTCAGTACGTTGGTGTTATACTGGAGAGTCAGAGTATTGGAATTATACAGAAGATTCAGCAGGTTGGAGTTAGAAAGGAGAGTCAGTGTATTGGAATTGTACAGTAGCGCACGTAGGTTGGAGTTATACAGAAAATTCAGTGTCTAGGGGCTATATTGGACAGTCATTGTGTTACAGTAATACGAGAGAGTCGTGTTGCAGAAATATGCGAGAGTCATTGTGTTGCAATTATACGAGAGTGTCAGTGTGCTGGAGTTATACAGGAGAGTCAGTGTGTTGTAGTTATACAGGAGAGTCACTAGGATGGAGGTATATAGGAGATTCAATGAGTTGCAATTTTACATGAGAGTCAGTAGTTTTGCAGTTATAAAGGAGAGTCAGTTTGTTGCTGTTATACAGGGGTGTCAGTATGTTGGAGTTATACAGGAGAGTCAGTGCGTTGCAGTTATACAGGAGAGTCATTGTTTTGGAGTTGTAAAGGAGAGTCAGTGAGTTGTAGTTATTCAGGAGAGTCAGTGTGTTGGATTTATATGCGATAGTCAGTGGGTTGCAGTTGTACACGAGAGTCATTTTATTGCTGTTATACGCGAGAGTCACTGTGTTGGAGTTATAAAGGAGAGTCAGTGTGCTGGAGTTATACAGGAGAGTCAGTGTGTTGGAGTTATGCAGGAGAGTCAGTGTGTTGGAGTTATACAGGAGAGTCAGTAGTATGGAGGTATAAAGGAGATTCAATGTGTTGGAATTTTACATGAGAGTCAGTAGTTTTGGAGTTATAAAGGAGAGTCAGTTTGTTGCTGTTATACAGCAGTATCAGTATGTTGGTGTTATACAGGAGAGTCAGTGCGTTGGAGTTATACAGGAGAGTCAGTGCTTTTCAGTTATACAGGAGAGTCATTGTGTTGGAGTTATATAGGAAAGTCGGTGCGTTGTAGTTATACAGGAGAGTCAGTATTGTGGAGTTATACAGGAGAGTTATTGTGTTGGAGTTATACAGGAGAGTTAGTGTGTTGTTATACAGGAGAGTCAGTGTGTTGGAGTTATACAGGACAGTCAGTGTTGTGGAATTATACAGGATAGTAAGTATGTTGGAGTTATACAGGAGAGTCAGTGTGTTGGAGTTATTCAGGAGAGTCATTTTGTTGGAGTTATACAGGAGAGTCAGTGCGTTGTAGTTATTCAAGAGAGTCAGTGTGTTGCATTTATATGCGAGAGTCAGTGGGTTGCAGTTTTACATGAGAGTCATTTTATTGCTGGTATACGCGAGAGTCACTGTGTTGAGGTTATACAGGAGACTCAGTACGTTGGTGTTATACAGGAGAGTCAGTACGTTGGTGTTATACAGGAGAGTCAGAGTATTGGAATTATACAGAAGATTCAGCAGGTTGGAGTTAGAAAGGAGAGTCAGTGTATTGGAATTGTACAGGAGCGCACGTAGGTTGGAGTTATACAGAAAAGTCAGTGTCTAGGGGCTATATTGGACAGTCATTGTGTTACAGTAATACGCGAGAGTCGTGTTGCAGAAATATGCGAGAGTCATTGTGTTGCAATTATACGAGAGTGTCAGTGTGTTGGAGTTATACAGGAGAGTCAGTGTGTTGTAGTTATACAGGAGAGTCACTAGGATGGAGGTATATAGGAGATTCAATGAGTTGCAATTTTACATGAGAGTCAGTAGTTTTGCAGTTATAAAGGAGAGTCAGTTTGTTGGTGTTATACAGGGGTGTCAGTATGTTGGAGTTATATAGGAGAGTCAGTGCGTTGGAGTTATACAGGAGAGTCAGTGCTTTGCAGATATACAGGAGAGTCATTGTGTTGGAGTTATACAGGAAAGTCGGTGCGTTGTAGTTATACAGGAGAGTCAGTATGTTGGAGTTATACAGGAGAGTTAGTGTGTTGGAGTTATACAGGAGAGTTAGTGTGTTGTTATACAGGAGAGTCAGTGTGTTGGAGTTATACAGGACAGTCAGTGTTGTGGAATTATACAGGAAAGTAAGTATGTTGGAGTTATACAGGAGAGTCAGTGTGTTGGAACTATTCAGGAGAGTCATTTTGTTGGAGTTATACAGGAGAGTCAGTGCGTTGTAGTTATACAAGAGAGTCAGTGTGTTGCATTTATATGCGAGAGTCAGTGGGTTGCAGTTTTACATGAGAGTCATTTTATTGCTGGTATACGCGAGAGTCACTGTGTTGAGGTTATACAGGAGACTCAGTACGTTGGTGTTATACAGGAGAGTCAGTACGTTGGTGTTATACTGGAGAGTCAGAGTATTGGAATTATACAGAAGATTCAGCAGTTTGGAGTTAGAAAGGAGAGTCAGTGTATTGGAATTGTACAGGAGCGCACGTAGGTTGGAGTTATACAGAAAAGTCAGTGTCTAGGGGCTATATTGGACAGTCATTGTGTTACAGTAATACGAGAGAGTCGTGTTGCAGAAATATGCGAGAGTCATTGTGTTGCAATTATACGAGAGTGTCAGTGTGCTGGAGTTATACAGGAGAGTCAGTGCGTTGGAGTTATACAGGAGAGTCAGTGCGTTGCAGTTATACAGGTGAGTCATTGTGGTGGAGTTATACAGGAGAGTCAGTGCGTTGTAGTTATACAGGGGTGTCAGTGTGTTGGAGTTATACAGGCGAGTCAGTGTGTTGGAGTTATACGGGAGAGTCAGAGTATTGGAATTATAAAGGAGATTTCAGCAGGTTGGAGCTATAATGGAGTGTCAGTTTGTTGGAGTTATACAGGAGAGTCAGTGCATTGCAGTTATACAGGAGAGTCATTGTGTTGGAGTTGTAAAGGAGAGTCAGTGATTTGTAGTTATTCAGGAGAGTCAGTGTGTTGGATTTATCTGCGATAGTCAGTGGGTTGCAGTTGTACACGAGAGTCATTTTATTGCTGTTATACGCGAGAGTCACTGTGTTGGAGTTATACAGGAGAGTCAGTGTGCTGGAGTTATACAGGAGAGTCAGTGTGTTGGAGTTATGCAGGAGAGTCAGTGTGTTGGAGTTATACAGGAGAGTCAGTAGGATGGAGGTATATAGGAGATTCAATGAGTTGGAATTTTACATGAGAGTCAGTAGTTTTGGAGTTATAAAGGAGAGTCAGCTTGTTGCTGTTATATGCGAGAGTCAGTGGGTTGCAGTTTTACATGAGAGTCATTTTATTGCTGGTATACGCGAGAGTCACTGTGTTGAGGTTATACAGGAGACTCAGTACGTTGGTGTTATACAGGAGAGTCAGTACGTTGGTGTTATACTGGAGAGTCAGTGTGTTGGAGCTATACAGGAGAGTCGGTATGTTGGAGTTATACAGGAGAGTCAGTGCGTTATAGTTATACAGGAGAGTCAGTGTGTTGGAGTTATACAGGAGAGATAGTGTGTTCTTGTTATACAGGGGTGTCAGTGTGTTGGAGTTATACAGGCGAGTCAGTGTGTTGGAGTTATACGGGAGAGTCAGAGTATTGGAATTATATAGGAGATTTCAGCAGGTTGGAGCTATAATGGAGTGTCAGTTTGTTGCTGTTATACAGGGGAGTCAGTATGTTGGAGTTATACAGGAGAGTCAGTGCGTTGCAGTTATACAGGAGAGTCATTGTGTTGGAGTTGTAAAGGAGAGTCAGTGACTTGTAGTTATTCAGGAGAGTCAGTGTGTTGGATTTATCTGCGATAGTCAGTGGGTTGCAGTTGTACACGAGAGTCATTTTATTGCTGTTATACGCGAGAGTCACTGTGTTGGAGTTATACAGGAGAGTCAGTGTGCTGGAGTTATACAGGAGAGTCAGTGTGTTGGAGTTATGCAGGAGAGTCAGTGTGTTGGAGTTATACAGGAGAGTCAGTAGGATGGAGGTATATAGGAGATTCAATGAGTTGGAATTTTACATGAGAGTCAGTAGTTTTGGAGTTATAAAGGAGAGTCAGCTTGTTGCTGTTATATGCGAGAGTCAGTGGGTTGCAGTTTTACATGAGAGTCATTTTATTGCTGGTATACGCGAGAGTCACTGTGTTGAGGTTATACAGGAGACTCAGTACGTTGGTGTTATACAGGAGAGTTAGTACGTTGGTGTTATACTGGAGAGTCAGTGTGTTGGAGCTATACAGGAGAGTCGGTATGTTGGAGTTATACAGGAGAGTCAGTGCGTTATAGTTATACAGGAGAGTCAGTGTGTTGGAGTTATACAGGAGAGATAGTGTGTTCTTGTTATACAGGGGTGTCAGTGTGTTGGAGTTATACAGGCGAGTCAGTGTGTTGGAGTTATACGGGAGAGTCAGAGTATTGGAATTATATAGGAGATTTCAGCAGGTTGGAGCTATAATGGAGTGTCAGTTTGTTGCTGTTATACAGGGGAGTCAGTATGTTGGAGTTATACAGGAGAGTCAGTGCGTTGCAGTTATACAGGAGAGTCATTGTGTTGGAGTTGTAAAGGAGAGTCAGTGACTTGTAGTTATTCAGGAGAGTCAGTGTGTTGGATTTATCTGCGATAGTCAGTGGGTTGCAGTTGTACACGAGAGTCATTTTATTGCTGTTATACGCGAGAGTCACTGTGTTGGAGTTATACAGGAGAGTCAGTGTGCTGGAGTTATACAGGAGAGTCAGTGTGTTGGAGTTATGCAGGAGAGTCAGTGTGTTGGAGTTATACAGGAGAGTCAGTAGGATGGAGGTATATAGGAGATTCAATGAGTTGGAATTTTACATGAGAGTCAGTAGTTTTGGAGTTATAAAGGAGAGTCAGCTTGTTGCTGTTATATGCGAGAGTCAGTGGGTTGCAGTTTTACATGAGAGTCATTTTATTGCTGGTATACGCGAGAGTCACTGTGTTGAGGTTATACAGGAGACTCAGTACGTTGGTGTTATACAGGAGAGTCAGTACGTTGGTGTTATACTGGAGAGTCAGAGTATTGGAATTATACAGAAGATTCAGCAGGTTGGAGTTAGAAAGGAGAGTCAGTGTATTGGAATTGTACAGGAGCGCACGTAGGTTGGAGTTATACTGAAAAGTCAGTGTCTAGGGGCTATATTGGACAGTCATTGTGTTACAGTAATACGAGAGAGTCGTGTTGCAGAAATATGCGAGAGTCATTGTGTTGCAATTATACGAGAGTGTCAGTGTGTTGGAGTTATACAGGAGAGTCAGTGTGTTGTAGTTATACAGGAGAGTCACTAGGATGGAGGTATATAGGAGATTCAATGAGTTGCAATTTTACATGAGAGTCAGTAGTTTTGCAGTTATAAAGGAGAGTCAGTTTGTTGCTGTTATACAGGGGTGTCAGTATGTTGGAGTTATACAGGAGAGTCAGTGCGTTGCAGTTATACAGGAGAGTCATTGTGTTGGAGTTGTAAAGGAGAGTCAGTGACTTGTAGTTATTCAGGAGAGTCAGTGTGTTGGATTTATATGCAATAGTCAGTGGGTTGCAGTTGTACACGAGAGTCATTTTATTGCTGTTCTACGCGAGAGTCACTGTGTTTGAGTTATACAGGAGAGTCAGTGTGTTGGAGTTATCCAGGGGAGTTAGTGTGTTGGAGTTATACAGGAGAGTTAGTGTGTTGTTATTATACAGGAGAGTCAGTGTGTTGGAGTTATATAGGAGAGTCACTGCGTTGCAGTTAAACAGGAGAGTCATTGTGTTGGAGTTATACAGGAGAGTCGATATGTTGGAGTTATACAGGAGAGACAGTGTGTTGGAGTTATACAGGAGAGTTAGTGTGTTGTTGATATACAGGAGAGTCAGTGTGTTGGAGTTATAAAGGAGATTCAGTATATTGGAATTGTACAGGAGAGCAAGTAGGTTGCGTTATACAGAAGAGTCAGTATGTTTGAGCTATACAGGAGAGTCAGTGTGTTGGAGTTATCCAGGGGAGTTAGTGTGTTGGAGTTATACAGGAGAGTTAGTGTGTTGTTGTTATACAGGGGTGTCAGTGTGTTGGAGTTATACAGGCGAGTCAGTGTGTTGGAGTTATACGGGAGAGTCAGAGTATTGGAATTATAAAGGAGATTTCAGCAGGTTGGAGCTATAATGGAGTGTCAGTTTGTTGCTGTTATACAGGGGAGTCAGTATGTTGGAGTTATACAGGAGAGTCAGTGCATTGCAGTTATACAGGAGAGTCATTGTGTTGGAGTTGTAAAGGAGAGTCAGTGACTTGTAGTTATTCAGGAGAGTCAGTGTGTTGGATTTATCTGCGATAGTCAGTGGGTTGCAGTTGTACACGAGAGTCATTTTATTGCTGTTATACGCGAGAGTCACTGTGTTGGAGTTATACAGGAGAGTCAGTGTGCTGGAGTTATACAGGAGAGTCAGTGTGTTGGAGTTATGCAGGAGAGTCAGTGTGTTGGAGTTATACAGGAGAGTCAGTAGGATGGAGGTATATAGGAGATTCAATGAGTTGGAATTTTACATGAGAGTCAGTAGTTTTGGAGTTATAAAGGAGAGTCAGCTTGTTGCTGTTATATGCGAGAGTCAGTGGGTTGCAGTTTTACATGAGAGTCATTTTATTGCTGGTATACGTGAGAGTCACTGTGTTGAGGTTATACAGGAGACTCAGTACGTTGGTGTTATACAGGAGAGTCAGTACGTTGGTGTTATACTGGAGAGTCAGTGTGTTGGAGCTATACAGGAGAGTCAGTATGTTGGAGTTATACAGGAGAGTCAGTGCGTTGCAGTTATACAGGAGAGTCATTGTGTTGGAGTTGTAAAGGAGAGTCAGTGACTTGTAGTTATTCAGGAGAGTCAGTGTGTTGGATTTATCTGCGATAGTCAGTGGGTTGCAGTTGTACACGAGAGTCATTTTATTGCTGTTATACGCGAGAGTCACTGTGTTGGAGTTATACAGGAGAGTCAGTGTGCTGGAGTTATACAGGAGAGTCAGTGTGTTGGAGTTATGCAGGAGAGTCAGTGTGTTGGAGTTATACAGGAGAGTCAGTAGGATGGAGGTATATAGGAGATTCAATGAGTTGGAATTTTACATGAGAGTCAGTAGTTTTGGAGTTATAAAGGAGAGTCAGCTTGTTGCTGTTATATGCGTGAGTCAGTGGGTTGCAGTTTTACATGAGAGTCATTTTATTGCTGGTATACGCGAGAGTCACTGTGTTGAGGTTATACAGGAGACTCAGTACGTTGGTGTTATACAGGAGAGTCAGTACGTTGGTGTTATACTGGAGAGTCAGAGTATTGGAATTATACAGAAGATTCAGCAGGTTGGAGTTAGAAAGGAGAGTCAGTGTATTGGAATTGTACAGGAGCGCACGTAGGTTGGAGTTATACAGAAAACTCAGTGTCTAGGGGCTATATTGGACAGTCATTGTGTTACAGTAATACGAGAGAGTCGTGTTGCAGAAATATGCGAGAGTCATTGTGTTGCAATTATACGAGAGTGTCAGTGTGTTGGAGTTATACAGGAGAGTCAGTGTGTTGGAGTTATACAGGAGAGTCAGTGCATTGCAGTTATACAGGAGAGTCATTGTGTTGGAGTTGTAAAGGAGAGTCAGTGACTTGTAGTTATTCAGGAGAGTCAGTGTGTTGGATTTATCTGCGATAGTCAGTGGGTTGCAGTTGTACACGAGAGTCATTTTATTGCTGTTATACGCGAGAGTCACTGTGTTGGAGTTATACAGGAGAGTCAGTGTGCTGGAGTTATACAGGAGAGTCAGTGTGTTGGAGTTATGCAGGAGAGTCAGTGTGTTGGAGTTATACAGGAGAGTCAGTAGGATGGAGGTATATAGGAGATTCAATGAGTTGGAATTTTACATGAGAGTCAGTAGTTTTGGAGTTATAAAGGAGAGTCAGCTTGTTGCTGTTATATGCGAGAGTCAGTGGGTTGCAGTTTTACATGAGAGTCATTTTATTGCTGGTATACGTGAGAGTCACTGTGTTGAGGTTATACAGGAGACTCAGTACGTTGGTGTTATACAGGAGAGTCAGTACGTTGGTTTTATACTGGAGAGTCAGTGTGTTGGAGCTATACAGGAGAGTCAGTATGTTGGAGTTATACAGGAGAGTCAGTGCGTTGCAGTTATACAGGAGAGTCATTGTGTTGGAGTTGTAAAGGAGAGTCAGTGACTTGTAGTTATTCAGGAGAGTCAGTGTGTTGGATTTATCTGCGATAGTCAGTGGGTTGCAGTTGTACACGAGAGTCATTTTATTGCTGTTATACGCGAGAGTCACTGTGTTGGAGTTATACAGGAGAGTCAGTGTGCTGGAGTTATACAGGAGAGTCAGTGTGTTGGAGTTATGCAGGAGAGTCAGTGTGTTGGAGTTATACAGGAGAGTCAGTAGGATGGAGGTATATAGGAGATTCAATGAGTTGGAATTTTACATGAGAGTCAGTAGTTTTGGAGTTATAAAGGAGAGTCAGCTTGTTGCTGTTATATGCGTGAGTCAGTGGGTTGCAGTTTTACATGAGAGTCATTTTATTGCTGGTATACGCGAGAGTCACTGTGTTGAGGTTATACAGGAGACTCAGTACGTTGGTGTTATACAGGAGAGTCAGTACGTTGGTGTTATACTGGAGAGTCAGAGTATTGGAATTATACAGAAGATTCAGCAGGTTGGAGTTAGAAAGGAGAGTCAGTGTATTGGAATTGTACAGGAGCGCACGTAGGTTGGAGTTATACAGAAAAGTCAGTGTCTAGGGGCTATATTGGACAGTCATTGTGTTACAGTAATACGAGAGAGTCGTGTTGCAGAAATATGCGAGAGTCATTGTGTTGCAATTATACGAGAGTGTCAGTGTGTTGGAGTTATACAGGAGAGTCAGTGTGTTGTAGTTATACAGGAGAGTCACTAGGATGGAGGTATATAGGAGATTCAATGAGTTGCAATTTTACATGAGAGTCAGTAGTTTTGCAGTTATAAAGGAGAGTCAGTTTGTTGCTGTTATACAGGGGTGTCAGTATGTTGGAGTTATACAGGAGAGTCAGTGCGTTGCAGTTATACAGGAGAGTCATTGTGTTGGAGTTGTAAAGGAGAGTCAGTGACTTGTAGTTATTCAGGAGAGTCAGCGTGTTGGATTTATATGCAATAGTCAGTGGGTTGCAGTTGTACACGAGAGTCATTTTATTGCTGTTCTACGCGAGAGTCACTGTGTTTGAGTTATACAGGAGAGTCAGTGTGTTGGAGTTATCCAGGGGAGTTAGTGTGTTGGAGTTATACAGGAGAGTCGATATGTTGGAGTTATACAGGAGAGACAGTGTGTTGGAGTTATGCAGGAGAGTCAGTGTGTTGGAGTTATACAGGAGAGTCAGTAGGATGGAGGTATATAGGAGATTCAATGAGTTGGAATTTTACATGAGAGTCAGTAGTTTTGGAGTTATAAAGGAGAGTCAGCTTGTTGCTGTTATATTCGAGAGTCAGTGGGTTGCAGTTTTACATGAGAGTCATTTTATTGCTGGTATACGTGAGAGTCACTGTGTTGAGGTTATACAGGAGACTCAGTACGTTGGTGTTATACAGGAGAGTCAGTACGTTGGTGTTATACTGGAGAGTCAGTGTGTTGGAGCTATACAGGAGAGTCAGTATGTTGGAGTTATACAGGAGAGTCAGTGCGTTGCAGTTATACAGGAGAGTCATTGTGTTGGAGTTGTAAAGGAGAGTCAGTGACTTGTAGTTATTCAGGAGAGTCAGTGTGTTGGATTTATCTGCGATAGTCAGTGGGTTGCAGTTGTACACGAGAGTCATTTTATTGCTGTTATACGCGAGAGTCACTGTGTTGGAGTTATACAGGAGAGTCAGTGTGCTGGAGTTATACAGGAGAGTCAGTGTGTTGGAGTTATGCAGGAGAGTCAGTGTGTTGGAGTTATACAGGAGAGTCAGTAGGATGGAGGTATATAGGAGATTCAATGAGTTGGAATTTTACATGAGAGTCAGTAGTTTTGGAGTTATAAAGGAGAGTCAGCTTGTTGCTGTTATATGCGTGAGTCAGTGGGTTGCAGTTTTACATGAGAGTCATTTTATTGCTGGTATACGCGAGAGTCACTGTGTTGAGGTTATACAGGAGACTCAGTACGTTGGTGTTATACAGGAGAGTCAGTACGTTGGTGTTATACTGGAGAGTCAGAGTATTGGAATTATACAGAAGATTCAGCAGGTTGGAGTTAGAAAGGAGAGTCAGTGTATTGGAATTGTACAGGAGCGCACGTAGGTTGGAGTTATACAGAAAACTCAGTGTCTAGGGGCTATATTGGACAGTCATTGTGTTACAGTAATACGAGAGAGTCGTGTTGCAGAAATATGCGAGAGTCATTGTGTTGCAATTATACGAGAGTGTCAGTGTGTTGGAGTTATACAGGAGAGTCAGTGTGTTGGAGTTATACAGGAGAGTCAGTGCATTGCAGTTATACAGGAGAGTCATTGTGTTGGAGTTGTAAAGGAGAGTCAGTGACTTGTAGTTATTCAGGAGAGTCAGTGTGTTGGATTTATCTGCGATAGTCAGTGGGTTGCAGTTGTACACGAGAGTCATTTTATTGCTGTTATACGCGAGAGTCACTGTGTTGGAGTTATACAGGAGAGTCAGTGTGCTGGAGTTATACAGGAGAGTCAGTGTGTTGGAGTTATGCAGGAGAGTCAGTGTGTTGGAGTTATACAGGAGAGTCAGTAGGATGGAGGTATATAGGAGATTCAATGAGTTGGAATTTTACATGAGAGTCAGTAGTTTTGGAGTTATAAAGGAGAGTCAGCTTGTTGCTGTTATATGCGAGAGTCAGTGGGTTGCAGTTTTACATGAGAGTCATTTTATTGCTGGTATACGTGAGAGTCACTGTGTTGAGGTTATACAGGAGACTCAGTACGTTGGTGTTATACAGGAGAGTCAGTACGTTGGTGTTATACTGGAGAGTCAGTGTGTTGGAGCTATACAGGAGAGTCAGTATGTTGGAGTTATACAGGAGAGTCAGTGCGTTGCAGTTATACAGGAGAGTCATTGTGTTGGAGTTGTAAAGGAGAGTCAGTGACTTGTAGTTATTCAGGAGAGTCAGTGTGTTGGATTTATCTGCGATAGTCAGTGGGTTGCAGTTGTACACGAGAGTCATTTTATTGCTGTTATACGCGAGAGTCACTGTGTTGGAGTTATACAGGAGAGTCAGTGTGCTGGAGTTATACAGGAGAGTCAGTGTGTTGGAGTTATGCAGGAGAGTCAGTGTGTTGGAGTTATACAGGAGAGTCAGTAGGATGGAGGTATATAGGAGATTCAATGAGTTGGAATTTTACATGAGAGTCAGTAGTTTTGGAGTTATAAAGGAGAGTCAGCTTGTTGCTGTTATATGCGTGAGTCAGTGGGTTGCAGTTTTACATGAGAGTCATTTTATTGCTGGTATACGCGAGAGTCACTGTGTTGAGGTTATACAGGAGACTCAGTACGTTGGTGTTATACAGGAGAGTCAGTACGTTGGTGTTATACTGGAGAGTCAGAGTATTGGAATTATACAGAAGATTCAGCAGGTTGGAGTTAGAAAGGAGAGTCAGTGTATTGGAATTGTACAGGAGCGCACGTAGGTTGGAGTTATACAGAAAAGTCAGTGTCTAGGGGCTATATTGGACAGTCATTGTGTTACAGTAATACGAGAGAGTCGTGTTGCAGAAATATGCGAGAGTCATTGTGTTGCAATTATACGAGAGTGTCAGTGTGTTGGAGTTATACAGGAGTGTCAGTGTGTTGTAGTTATACAGGAGAGTCACTAGGATGGAGGTATATAGGAGATTCAATGAGTTGCAATTTTACATGAGAGTCAGTAGTTTTGCAGTTATAAAGGAGAGTCAGTTTGTTGCTGTTATACAGGGGTGTCAGTATGTTGGAGTTATACAGGAGAGTCAGTGCGTTGCAGTTATACAGGAGAGTCATTGTGTTGGAGTTGTAAAGGAGAGTCAGTGACTTGTAGTTATTCAGGAGAGTCAGCGTGTTGGATTTATATGCAATAGTCAGTGGGTTGCAGTTGTACACGAGAGTCATTTTATTGCTGTTCTACGCGAGAGTCACTGTGTTTGAGTTATACAGGAGAGTCAGTGTGTTGGAGTTATCCAGGGGAGTTAGTGTGTTGGAGTTATACAGGAGAGTCGATATGTTGGAGTTATACAGGAGAGACAGTGTGTTGGAGTTATACAGGAGAGTTAGTGTGTTGTTGATATACAGGAGAGTCAGTGTGTTGGAGTTATAAAGGAGATTCAGTATATTGGAATTGTACAGGAGAGCAAGTAGGTTGCGTTATACAGAAGAGTCAGTATGTTTGAGCTATACAGGAGAGTCAGTGTGTTGGAGTTATCCAGGGGAGTTAGTGTGTTGGAGTTATACAGGAGAGTTAGTGTGTTGTTGTTATACAGGAGAGTCAGTGTGTTGGAGTTATACAGGAGAGTCACTGCGTTGCAGTTAAACAGGAGAGTCATTGTGTTGGAGTTATACAGGAGAGTCGATATGAAGGGGTTATACAGGAGAGACAGTGTGTTGGAGTTATACAGGAGACTCAGTGAGTTGTAGTTATTCAGGAGAGTCAGTGTGTTGGATTTATATGCGATAGTCAGTGGGTTGCAGTTGTACACGAGAGTCATTTTATTGTTATTATACGCGAGAGTCACTGTGTTGGAGTTATACAGGAGAGTCAGTGTGCTGGAGTTATACAGGAGAGTCAGTGTGTTGGAGTTATGCAGGAGAGTCAGTGTGTTGGAGTTATACAGGAGAGTCAGTAGGATGGAGGTATATAGGAGATTCAATGAGTTGGAATTTTACATGAGAGTCAGTAGTTTTGGAGTTATAAAGGAGAGTCAGCTTGTTGCTGTTATACAGCAGTGTCAGTATGTTGGTGTTATACAGGAGAGGCAGTGCGTTGGAGTTATACAGGACTGTCAGTGCTTTGCAGTTATACAGGAGAGTCATTGTGTTGGAGTTATACAGGAATGTCGGTGCGTTGTAGTTATACAGGAGAGTCAGTGTGTTGGAGTTATACAGGAGAGTCAGTGCATTGCAGTTATACAGGAGAGTCATTGTGTTGGAGTTGTAAAGGAGAGTCAGTGACTTGTAGTTATTCAGGAGAGTCAGTGTGTTGGATTTATCTGCGATAGTCAGTGGGTTGCAGTTGTACACGAGAGTCATTTTATTGCTGTTATACGCGAGAGTCACTGTGTTGGAGTTATACAGGAGAGTCAGTGTGCTGGAGTTATACAGGAGAGTCAGTGTGTTGGAGTTATGCAGGAGAGTCAGTGTGTTGGAGTTATACAGGAGAGTCAGTAGGATGGAGGTATATAGGAGATTCAATGAGTTGGAATTTTACATGAGAGTCAGTAGTTTTGGAGTTATAAAGGAGAGTCAGCTTGTTGCTGTTATATGCGAGAGTCAGTGGGTTGCAGTTTTACATGAGAGTCATTTTATTGCTGGTATACGTGAGAGTCACTGTGTTGAGGTTATACAGGAGACTCAGTACGTTGGTGTTATACAGGAGAGTCAGTACGTTGGTTTTATACTGGAGAGTCAGTGTGTTGGAGCTATACAGGAGAGTCAGTATGTTGGAGTTATACAGGAGAGTCAGTGCGTTGCAGTTATACAGGAGAGTCATTGTGTTGGAGTTGTAAAGGAGAGTCAGTGACTTGTAGTTATTCAGGAGAGTCAGTGTGTTGGATTTATCTGCGATAGTCAGTGGGTTGCAGTTGTACACGAGAGTCATTTTATTGCTGTTATACGCGAGAGTCACTGTGTTGGAGTTATACAGGAGAGTCAGTGTGCTGGAGTTATACAGGAGAGTCAGTGTGTTGGAGTTATGCAGGAGAGTCAGTGTGTTGGAGTTATACAGGAGAGTCAGTAGGATGGAGGTATATAGGAGATTCAATGAGTTGGAATTTTACATGAGAGTCAGTAGTTTTGGAGTTATAAAGGAGAGTCAGCTTGTTGCTGTTATATGCGTGAGTCAGTGGGTTGCAGTTTTACATGAGAGTCATTTTATTGCTGGTATACGCGAGAGTCACTGTGTTGAGGTTATACAGGAGACTCAGTACGTTGGTGTTATACAGGAGAGTCAGTACGTTGGTGTTATACTGGAGAGTCAGAGTATTGGAATTATACAGAAGATTCAGCAGGTTGGAGTTAGAAAGGAGAGTCAGTGTATTGGAATTGTACAGGAGCGCACGTAGGTTGGAGTTATACAGAAAAGTCAGTGTCTAGGGGCTATATTGGACAGTCATTGTGTTACAGTAATACGAGAGAGTCGTGTTGCAGAAATATGCGAGAGTCATTGTGTTGCAATTATACGAGAGTGTCAGTGTGTTGGAGTTATACAGGAGAGTCAGTGTGTTGTAGTTATACAGGAGAGTCACTAGGATGGAGGTATATAGGAGATTCAATGAGTTGCAATTTTACATGAGAGTCAGTAGTTTTGCAGTTATAAAGGAGAGTCAGTTTGTTGCTGTTATACAGGGGTGTCAGTATGTTGGAGTTATACAGGAGAGTCAGTGCGTTGCAGTTATACAGGAGAGTCATTGTGTTGGAGTTGTAAAGGAGAGTCAGTGACTTGTAGTTATTCAGGAGAGTCAGCGTGTTGGATTTATATGCAATAGTCAGTGGGTTGCAGTTGTACACGAGAGTCATTTTATTGCTGTTCTACGCGAGAGTCACTGTGTTTGAGTTATACAGGAGAGTCAGTGTGTTGGAGTTATCCAGGGGAGTTAGTGTGTTGGAGTTATACAGGAGAGTCGATATGTTGGAGTTATACAGGAGAGACAGTGTGTTGGAGTTATGCAGGAGAGTCAGTGTGTTGGAGTTATACAGGAGAGTCAGTAGGATGGAGGTATATAGGAGATTCAATGAGTTGGAATTTTACATGAGAGTCAGTAGTTTTGGAGTTATAAAGGAGAGTCAGCTTGTTGCTGTTATATTCGAGAGTCAGTGGGTTGCAGTTTTACATGAGAGTCATTTTATTGCTGGTATACGTGAGAGTCACTGTGTTGAGGTTATACAGGAGACTCAGTACGTTGGTGTTATACAGGAGAGTCAGTACGTTGGTGTTATACTGGAGAGTCAGTGTGTTGGAGCTATACAGGAGAGTCAGTATGTTGGAGTTATACAGGAGAGTCAGTGCGTTGCAGTTATACAGGAGAGTCATTGTGTTGGAGTTGTAAAGGAGAGTCAGTGACTTGTAGTTATTCAGGAGAGTCAGTGTGTTGGATTTATCTGCGATAGTCAGTGGGTTGCAGTTGTACACGAGAGTCATTTTATTGCTGTTATACGCGAGAGTCACTGTGTTGGAGTTATACAGGAGAGTCAGTGTGCTGGAGTTATACAGGAGAGTCAGTGTGTTGGAGTTATGCAGGAGAGTCAGTGTGTTGGAGTTATACAGGAGAGTCAGTAGGATGGAGGTATATAGGAGATTCAATGAGTTGGAATTTTACATGAGAGTCAGTAGTTTTGGAGTTATAAAGGAGAGTCAGCTTGTTGCTGTTATATGCGTGAGTCAGTGGGTTGCAGTTTTACATGAGAGTCATTTTATTGCTGGTATACGCGAGAGTCACTGTGTTGAGGTTATACAGGAGACTCAGTACGTTGGTGTTATACAGGAGAGTCAGTACGTTGGTGTTATACTGGAGAGTCAGAGTATTGGAATTATACAGAAGATTCAGCAGGTTGGAGTTAGAAAGGAGAGTCAGTGTATTGGAATTGTACAGGAGCGCACGTAGGTTGGAGTTATACAGAAAACTCAGTGTCTAGGGGCTATATTGGACAGTCATTGTGTTACAGTAATACGAGAGAGTCGTGTTGCAGAAATATGCGAGAGTCATTGTGTTGCAATTATACGAGAGTGTCAGTGTGTTGGAGTTATACAGGAGAGTCAGTGTGTTGGAGTTATACAGGAGAGTCAGTGCATTGCAGTTATACAGGAGAGTCATTGTGTTGGAGTTGTAAAGGAGAGTCAGTGACTTGTAGTTATTCAGGAGAGTCAGTGTGTTGGATTTATCTGCGATAGTCAGTGGGTTGCAGTTGTACACGAGAGTCATTTTATTGCTGTTATACGCGAGAGTCACTGTGTTGGAGTTATACAGGAGAGTCAGTGTGCTGGAGTTATACAGGAGAGTCAGTGTGTTGGAGTTATGCAGGAGAGTCAGTGTGTTGGAGTTATACAGGAGAGTCAGTAGGATGGAGGTATATAGGAGATTCAATGAGTTGGAATTTTACATGAGAGTCAGTAGTTTTGGAGTTATAAAGGAGAGTCAGCTTGTTGCTGTTATATGCGAGAGTCAGTGGGTTGCAGTTTTACATGAGAGTCATTTTATTGCTGGTATACGTGAGAGTCACTGTGTTGAGGTTATACAGGAGACTCAGTACGTTGGTGTTATACAGGAGAGTCAGTACGTTGGTGTTATACTGGAGAGTCAGTGTGTTGGAGCTATACAGGAGAGTCAGTATGTTGGAGTTATACAGGAGAGTCAGTGCGTTGCAGTTATACAGGAGAGTCATTGTGTTGGAGTTGTAAAGGAGAGTCAGTGACTTGTAGTTATTCAGGAGAGTCAGTGTGTTGGATTTATCTGCGATAGTCAGTGGGTTGCAGTTGTACACGAGAGTCATTTTATTGCTGTTATACGCGAGAGTCACTGTGTTGGAGTTATACAGGAGAGTCAGTGTGCTGGAGTTATACAGGAGAGTCAGTGTGTTGGAGTTATGCAGGAGAGTCAGTGTGTTGGAGTTATACAGGAGAGTCAGTAGGATGGAGGTATATAGGAGATTCAATGAGTTGGAATTTTACATGAGAGTCAGTAGTTTTGGAGTTATAAAGGAGAGTCAGCTTGTTGCTGTTATATGCGTGAGTCAGTGGGTTGCAGTTTTACATGAGAGTCATTTTATTGCTGGTATACGCGAGAGTCACTGTGTTGAGGTTATACAGGAGACTCAGTACGTTGGTGTTATACAGGAGAGTCAGTACGTTGGTGTTATACTGGAGAGTCAGAGTATTGGAATTATACAGAAGATTCAGCAGGTTGGAGTTAGAAAGGAGAGTCAGTGTATTGGAATTGTACAGGAGCGCACGTAGGTTGGAGTTATACAGAAAAGTCAGTGTCTAGGGGCTATATTGGACAGTCATTGTGTTACAGTAATACGAGAGAGTCGTGTTGCAGAAATATGCGAGAGTCATTGTGTTGCAATTATACGAGAGTGTCAGTGTGTTGGAGTTATACAGGAGTGTCAGTGTGTTGTAGTTATACAGGAGAGTCACTAGGATGGAGGTATATAGGAGATTCAATGAGTTGCAATTTTACATGAGAGTCAGTAGTTTTGCAGTTATAAAGGAGAGTCAGTTTGTTGCTGTTATACAGGGGTGTCAGTATGTTGGAGTTATACAGGAGAGTCAGTGCGTTGCAGTTATACAGGAGAGTCATTGTGTTGGAGTTGTAAAGGAGAGTCAGTGACTTGTAGTTATTCAGGAGAGTCAGCGTGTTGGATTTATATGCAATAGTCAGTGGGTTGCAGTTGTACACGAGAGTCATTTTATTGCTGTTCTACGCGAGAGTCACTGTGTTTGAGTTATACAGGAGAGTCAGTGTGTTGGAGTTATCCAGGGGAGTTAGTGTGTTGGAGTTATACAGGAGAGTCGATATGTTGGAGTTATACAGGAGAGACAGTGTGTTGGAGTTATACAGGAGAGTTAGTGTGTTGTTGATATACAGGAGAGTCAGTGTGTTGGAGTTATAAAGGAGATTCAGTATATTGGAATTGTACAGGAGAGCAAGTAGGTTGCGTTATACAGAAGAGTCAGTATGTTTGAGCTATACAGGAGAGTCAGTGTGTTGGAGTTATCCAGGGGAGTTAGTGTGTTGGAGTTATACAGGAGAGTTAGTGTGTTGTTGTTATACAGGAGAGTCAGTGTGTTGGAGTTATACAGGAGAGTCACTGCGTTGCAGTTAAACAGGAGAGTCATTGTGTTGGAGTTATACAGGAGAGTCGATATGAAGGGGTTATACAGGAGAGACAGTGTGTTGGAGTTATACAGGAGACTCAGTGAGTTGTAGTTATTCAGGAGAGTCAGTGTGTTGGATTTATATGCGATAGTCAGTGGGTTGCAGTTGTACACGAGAGTCATTTTATTGTTATTATACGCGAGAGTCACTGTGTTGGAGTTATACAGGAGAGTCAGTGTGCTGGAGTTATACAGGAGAGTCAGTGTGTTGGAGTTATGCAGGAGAGTCAGTGTGTTGGAGTTATACAGGAGAGTCAGTAGGATGGAGGTATATAGGAGATTCAATGAGTTGGAATTTTACATGAGAGTCAGTAGTTTTGGAGTTATAAAGGAGAGTCAGCTTGTTGCTGTTATACAGCAGTGTCAGTATGTTGGTGTTATACAGGAGAGGCAGTGCGTTGGAGTTATACAGGACTGTCAGTGCTTTGCAGTTATACAGGAGAGTCATTGTGTTGGAGTTATACAGGAATGTCGGTGCGTTGTAGTTATACAGGAGAGTCAGTATGTTGGAGTTATACAGGAGAGTTAGTGTGTTGGAGTTATACAGGAGAGTTAGTGTGTTGTTATACAGGAGAGTCAGTGTGTTGGAGTTATACAGGACAGTCAGTGTTGTGGAATTATACAGGATAGTAAGTATGTTGGAGTTATACAGGAGAGTCATTGTGTTGGAGTTATATAGGAAAGTCGGTGCGTTGTAGTTATACAGGAGAGTCAGTATGTTGGAGTTATACAGGAGAGTTAGTGTGTTGGAGTTATACAGGAGAGTTAGTGTGTTGTTATACAGGAGAGTCAGTGTGTTGGAGTTATACAGGACAGTCAGTGTTGTGGAATTATACAGGATAGTAAGTATGTTGGAGTTATACAGGAGAGTCAGTGTGTTGGAGTTATTCAGGAGAGTCATTTTGTTGGAGTTATACAGGAGAGTCAGTGCGTTGTAGTTATACAAGAGAGTCAGTGTGTTGCATTTATATGCGAGAGTCAGTGGGTTGCAGTTTTACATGAGAGTCATTTTATTGCTGGTATACGCGAGAGTCACTGTGTTGAGGTTATACAGGAGACTCAGTACGTTGGTGTTATACAGGAGAGTCAGTACGTTGGTGTTATACTGGAGAGTCAGAGTATTGGAATTATACAGAAGATTGAGCAGGTTGGAGTTAGAAAGGAGAGTCAGTGTATTGGAATTGTACAGGAGCGCACGTAGGTTGGAGTTATACAGAAAAGTCAGTGTCTAGGGGCTATATTGGACAGTCATTGTGTTACAGTAATACGCGAGAGTCGTGTTGCAGAAATATGCGAGAGTCATTGTGTTGCAATTATACGAGACTGTCAGTGTGTTGTAGTTATACAGGAGAGACACTAGGATGGAGGTATATAGGAGATTCAATGAGTTGCAATTTTACATGAGAGTCAGTAGTTTTGCAGTTATAAAGGAGAGTCAGTTTGTTGCTGTTATACAGGGGTGTCAGTATGTTGGAGTTATACAGGAGAGTCAGTGCGTTGGAGTTATACAGGAGAGTCAGTGCGTTGCAGTTATACAGGTGAGTCATTGTGGTGGAGTTATACAGGAGAGTCAGTGCGTTGTAGTTATACAAGAGAGTCAGTGTGTTGGAGCTATACAGGAGAGTCGGTATGTTGGAGTTATACAGGAGAGTCAGTGCGTTATAGTTATACAGGAGAGTCAGTGTGTTGGAGATATACGGGAGTGTCAGAGTATTGGAATTATAAAGGAGATTTCAGCAGGTTGGAGCTATAATGGAGTGTCAGTTTGTTGCTGTTATACAGGGGAGTCAGTATGTTGGAGTTATACAGGAGAGTCAGTGCGTTGCAGTTATACAGGAGAGTCATTGTGTTGGAGTTGTAAAGGAGAGTCAGTGACTTGTAGTTATTCAGGAGAGTCAGTGTGTTGGATTTATCTGCGATAGTCAGTGGGTTGCAGTTGTACACGAGAGTCATTTTATTGCTGTTATACGCGAGAGTCACTGTGTTGGAGTTATACAGGAGAGTCAGTGTGCTGGAGTTATACAGGAGAGTCAGTGTGTTGGAGTTATGCAGGAGAGTCAGTATGTTGGAGTAATACAGGAGAGTCAGTAGGATGGAGGTATATAGGAGATTCAATGAGTTGGAATTTTACATGAGAGTCAGTAGTTTTGGAGTTATAAAGGAGAGTCAGCTTGTTGCTGTTATACAGCAGTGTCAGTATGTTGGTGTTATACAGGAGAGGCAGTGCGTTGGAGTTATACAGGAGAGTCAGTGCTTTGCAGTTATACAGGAGAGTCATTGTGTTGGAGTTATACAGGAAAGTCGGTGCGTTGTAGTTATACAGGAGAGTCAGTATGTTGGAGTTGTACAGGAGAGTTAGTGTGTTGGAGTTATTCAGGAGAGTCATTTTGTTGGAGTTATACAGGAGAGTCAGTGCGTTGTAGTTATACAAGAGAGTCAGTGTGTTGCATTTATATGCGAGAGTCAGTGGATTGCAGTTTTACATGAGAGTCATTTTATTGCTGGTATACGCGAGAGTCACTGTGTTGAGGTTATACAGGAGACTCAGTACGTTGGTGTTATACAGGAGAGTCAGTACGTTGGTGTTATACTGGAGAGTCAGAGTATTGGAATTATACAGAAGATTCAGCAGGTTGGAGTTAGAAAGGAGAGTCAGTGTATTGGAATTGTACAGGAGCGCACGTAGGTTGGAGTTATACAGAAAAGTCAGTGTCTAGGGGCTATATTGGACAGTCATTGTGTTACAGTAATACGAGAGAGTCGTGTTGCAGAAATATGCGAGAGTCATTGTGTTGCAATTATACGAGAGTGTCAGTGTGCTGGAGTTATACAGGAGAGTCAGTGTGTTGTAGTTATACAGGAGAGTCACTAGGATGGAGGTATATAGGAGATTCAATGAGTTGCAATTTTACATGAGAGTCAGTAGTTTTGCAGTTATAAAGGAGAGTCAGTTTGTTGCTGTTATACAGGGGTGTCAGTATGTTGGAGTTATACAGGAGAGTCTGTGCGTTGCAGTTATACAGGAGAGTCATTGTTTTGGAGTTGTAAAGGAGAGTCAGTGAGTTGTAGTTATTCAGGAGAGTCAGTGTGTTGGATTTATATGCGATAGTCAGTGGGTTGCAGTTGTACACGAGAGTCATTTTATTGCTGTTATACGCGAGAGTCACTGTGTTGGAGTTATAAAGGAGAGTCAGTGTGCTGGAGTTATACAGGAGAGTCAGTGTGTTGGAGTTATGCAGGAGAGTCAGTGTGTTGGAGTTATATAGGAAAGTCGGTGCGTTGTAGTTATACAGGAGAGTCTGTATTGTGGAGTTATACAGGAGAGTTAGTGTGTTGGAGTTATACAGGAGAGTTAGTGTGTTGTTATACAGGAGAGTCAGTATGTTGGAGTTATACAGGAGAGTCAGTGCGTTGCAGTTATACAGGAGAGTCATTGTGTTGGAGTTGTAAAGGAGAGTCAGTGACTTGTAGTTATTCAGGAGAGTCAGTGTGTTGGATTTATATGCGATAGTCAGTGGGTTGCAGTTGTACATGAGAGTCATTTTATTGCTGTTATACGCGAGAGTCACTGTGTTGGAGTTATACAGGAGAGTCAGTGTGCTGGAGTTATACAGGAGAGTCAGTGTGTTGGAGTTATGCAGGAGAGTCAGTGTGTTGGAGTTATACAGGAGAGTCAGTAGGATGGAGGTATATAGGAGATTCAATGAGTTGGAATTTTACATGAGAGTCAGTAGTTTTGGAGTTATAAAGGAGAGTCAGCTTGTTGCTGTTATACAGCAGTGTCAGTATGTTGGTGTTATACAGGAGAGGCAGTGCGTTGGAGTTATACAGGAGAGTCAGTGCTTTGCAGTTATACAGGAGAGTCATTGTGTTGGAGTTATACAGGAAAGTCGGTGCGTTGTAGTTATACAGGAGAGTCAGTATGTTGGAGTTGTACAGGAGAGTTAGTGTGTTGGAGTTATACAGGAGAGTTAGTGTGTTGTTATACAGGAGAGTCAGTGTGTTGGAGTTATACAGGACAGTCAGTGTTGTGGAATTATACAGGATAGTAAGTATGTTGGAGTTATACAGGAGAGTCAGTGTGTTGGAGTTATTCAGGAGAGTCATTTTGTTGGAGTTATACAGGAGAGTCAGTGCGTTGTAGTTATACAAGAGAGTCAGTGTGTTGCATTTATATGCGAGAGTCAGTGGGTTGCAGTTTTACATGAGAGTCATTTTATTGCTGGTATACGCGAGAGTCACTGTTTTGAGGTTATACAGGAGACTCAGTACGTTGGTGTTATACAGGAGAGTCAGTATGTTGGAGTTGTACAGGAGAGTTAGTGTGTTGGAGTTATACAGGACTGTCAGTGCTTTGCAGTTATACAGGAGAGTCATTGTGTTGGAGTTATACAGGAATGTCGGTGCGTTGTAGTTATACAGGAGAGTCAGTATGTTGGAGTTATACAGGAGAGTTAGTGTGTTGGAGTTATACAGGAGAGTTAGTGTGTTGTTATACAGGAGAGTCATTGTGTTGGAGTTATACAGGACAGTCAGTGTTGTGGAATTATACAGGATAGTAAGTATGTTGGAGTTATACAGGAGAGTCATTGTGTTGGAGTTATATAGGAAAGTCGGTGCGTTGTAGTTATACAGGAGAGTCAGTATGTTGGAGTTATACAGGAGAGTTAGTGTGTTGGAGTTATACAGGAGAGTTAGTGTGTTGTTATACAGGAGAGTCAGTGTGTTGGAGTTATACAGGACAGTCAGTGTTGTGGAATTATACAGGATAGTAAGTATGTTGGAGTTATACAGGAGAGTCAGTGTGTTGGAGTTATTCAGGAGAGTCATTTTGTTGGAGCTATACAGGAGAGTCAGTGCGTTGTAGTTATACATGAGAGTCAGTGTGTTGCATTTATATGCGAGAGTCAGTGGGTTGCAGTTTTACATGAGAGTCATTTTATTGCTGGTATACGCGAGAGTCACTGTGTTGAGGTTATACAGGAGACTCAGTACGTTGGTGTTATACAGGAGAGTCAGTACGTTGGTGTTATACTGGAGAGTCAGAGTATTGGAATTATACAGAAGATTGAGCAGGTTGGAGTTAGAAAGGAGAGTCAGTGTATTGGAATTGTACAGGAGCGCACGTAGGTTGGAGTTATACAGAAAAGTCAGTGTCTAGGGGCTATATTGGACAGTCATTGTGTTACAGTAATACGCGAGAGTCGTGTTGCAGAAATATGCGAGAGTCATTGTGTTGCAATTATACGAGACTGTCAGTGTGTTGGAGTTATACAGGAGAGTCAGTGTGTTGTAGTTATACAGGAGAGACACTAGGATGGAGGTATATAGGAGATTCAATGAGTTGCAATTTTACATGAGAGTCAGTAGATTTGCAGTTATAAAGGAGAGTCAGTTTGTTGCTGTTATACAGGGGTGTCAGTATGTTGGAGTTATACAGGAGAGTCAGTGCGTTGGAGTTATACAGGAGAGTCAGTGCGTTGCAGTTATACAGGTGAGTCATTGTGGTGGAGTTATACAGGAGAGTCAGTGCGTTGTAGTTATACAAGAGAGTCAGTGTGTTGGAGCTATACAGGAGAGTCGGTATGTTGGAGTTATACAGGAGAGTCAGTGCGTTATAGTTATACAGGAGAGTCAGTGTGTTGGAGATATACGGGAGAGTCAGAGTATTGGAATTATAAAGGAGATTTCAGCAGGTTGGAGCTATAATGGAGTGTCAGTTTGTTGCTGTTATACAGGGGAGTCAGTATGTTGGAGTTATACAGGAGAGTCAGTGCGTTGCAGTTATACAGGAGAGTCATTGTGTTGGAGTTGTAAAGGAGAGTCAGTGACTTGTAGTTATTCAGGAGAGTCAGTGTGTTGGATTTATCTGCGATAGTCAGTGGGTTGCAGTTGTACACGAGAGTCATTTTATTGCTGTTATACGCGAGAGTCACTGTGTTGGAGTTATACAGGAGAGTCAGTGTGCTGGAGTTATACAGGAGAGTCAGTGTGTTGGAGTTATGCAGGAGAGTCAGTATGTTGGAGTTATACAGGAGAGTCAGTAGGATGGAGGTATATAGGAGATTCAATGAGTTGGAATTTTACATGAGAGTCAGTAGTTTTGGAGTTATAAAGGAGAGTCAGCTTGTTGCTGTTATACAGCAGTGTCAGTATGTTGGTGTTATACAGGAGAGGCAGTGCGTTGGAGTTATACAGGAGAGTCAGTGCTTTGCAGTTATACAGGAGAGTCATTGTGTTGGAGTTATACAGGAAAGTCGGTGCGTTGTAGTTATACAGGAGAGTCAGTATGTTGGAGTTGTACAGGAGAGTTAGTGTGTTGGAGTTATTCAGGAGAGTCATTTTGTTGGTGTTATACAGGAGAGTCAGTGCGTTGGAGTTATACAGGAGAGTCAGTGCTTTGCAGTTATACAGGAGAGTCATTGTGTTGGAGTTATATAGGAAAGTCGGTGCGTTGTAGTTATACAGGAGAGTCAGTATTGTGGAGTTATACAGGAGAGTTAGTGTGTTGGAGTTATACAGGAGAGTTAGTGTGTTGTTATACAGGAGAGTCAGTATGTTGGAGTTATACAGGAGAGTCAGTGCGTTGCAGTTATACAGGAGAGTCATTGTGTTGGAGTTGTAAAGGAGAGTCAGTGACTTGTAGTTATTCAGGAGAGTCAGTGTGTTGGATTTATCTGCGATAGTCAGTGGGTTGCAGTTGTACACGAGAGTCATTTTATTGCTGTTATACGCGAGAGTCACTGTGTTGGAGTTATACAGGAGAGTCAGTGTGCTGGAGTTATACAGGAGAGTCAGTGTGTTGGAGTTATGCAGGAGAGTCAGTGTGTTGGAGTTATACAGGAGAGTCAGTAGGATGGAGGTATATAGGAGATTCAATGAGTTGGAATTTTACATGAGAGTCAGTAGTTTTGGAGTTATAAAGGAGAGTCAGCTTGTTGCTGTTATACAGCAGTGTCAGTATGTTGGTGTTATACAGGAGAGGCAGTGCGTTGGAGTTATACAGGAGAGTCAGTGCTTTGCAGTTATACAGGAGAGTCATTGTGTTGGAGTTATACAGGAAAGTCGGTGCGTTGTAGTTATACAGGAGAGTCAGTATGTTGGAGTTGTACAGGAGAGTTAGTGTGTTGGAGTTATACAGGAGAGTTAGTGTGTTGTTATACAGGAGAGTCAGTGTGTTGGAGTTATACAGGACAGTCAGTGTTGTGGAATTATACAGGATAGTAAGTATGTTGGAGTTATACAGGAGAGTCAGTGTGTTGGAGTTATTCAGGAGAGTCATTTTGTTGGAGTTATACAGGAGAGTCAGTGCGTTGTAGTTATACAAGAGAGTCAGTGTGTTGCATTTATATGCGAGAGTCAGTGGGTTGCAGTTTTACATGAGAGTCATTTTATTGCTGGTATACGCGAGAGTCACTGTGTTGAGGTTATACAGGAGACTCAGTACGTTGGTGTTATACAGGAGAGTCAGTACGTTGGTGTTATACTGGAGAGTCAGAGTATTGGAATTATACAGAAGATTCAGCAGGTTGGAGTTAGAAAGGAGAGTCAGTGTATTGGAATTGTACAGTAGCGCACGTAGGTTGGAGTTATACAGAAAAGTCAGTGTCTAGGGGCTATATTGGACAGTCATTGTGTTACAGTAATACGAGAGAGTCGTGTTGCAGAAATATGCGAGAGTCATTGTGTTGCAATTATACGAGAGTGTCAGTGTGCTGGAGTTATACAGGAGAGTCAGTGTGTTGTAGTTATACAGGAGAGTCACTAGGATGGAGGTATATAGGAGATTCAATGAGTTGCAATTTTACATGAGAGTCAGTAGTTTTGCAGTTATAAAGGAGAGTCAGTTTGTTGCTGTTATACAGGGGTGTCAGTATGTTGGAGTTATACAGGAGAGTCAGTGCGTTGCAGTTATACAGGAGAGTCATTGTTTTGGAGTTGTAAAGGAGAGTCAGTGAGTTGTAGTTATTCAGGAGAGTCAGTGTGTTGGATTTATATGCGATAGTCAGTGGGTTGCAGTTGTACACGAGAGTCATTTTATTGCTGTTATACGCGAGAGTCACTGTGTTGGAGTTATAAAGGAGAGTCAGTGTGCTGGAGTTATACAGGAGAGTCAGTGTGTTGGAGTTATGCAGGAGAGTCAGTGTGTTGGAGTTATACAGGAGAGTCAGTAGTATGGAGGTATAAAGGAGATTCAATGTGTTGGAATTTTACATGAGAGTCAGTAGTTTTGGAGTTATAAAGGAGAGTCAGTTTGTTGCTGTTATACAGCAGTATCAGTATGTTGGTGTTATACAGGAGAGTCAGTGCGTTGGAGTTATACAGGAGAGTCAGTGCTTTTCAGTTATACAGGAGAGTCATTGTGTTGGAGTTATATAGGAAAGTCGGTGCGTTGTAGTTATACAGGAGAGTCAGTATTGTGGAGTTATACAGGAGAGTTATTGTGTTGGAGTTATACAGGAGAGTTAGTGTGTTGTTATACAGGAGAGTCAGTGTGTTGGAGTTATACAGGACAGTCAGTGTTGTGGAATTATACAGGATAGTAAGTATGTTGGGGTTATACAGGAGAGTCAGTGTGTTGGAGTTATTCAGGAGAGTCATTTTGTTGGAGTTATACAGGAGAGTCAGTGCGTTGTAGTTATTCAAGAGAGTCAGTGTGTTGCATTTATATGCGAGAGTCAGTGGGTTGCAGTTTTACATGAGAGTCATTTTATTGCTTGTATACGCGAGAGTCACTGTGTTGAGGTTATACAGGAGACTCAGTACGTTGGTGTTATACAGGAGAGTCAGTACGTTGGTGTTATACAGGAGAGTCAGAGTATTGGAATTATACAGAAGATTCAGCAGGTTGGAGTTAGAAAGGAGAGTCAGTGTATTGGAATTGTACAGGAGCGCACGTAGGTTGGAGTTATACAGAAAAGTCAGTGTCTAGGGGCTATATTGGACAGTCATTGTGTTACAGTAATACGCGAGAGTCGTGTTGCAGAAATATGCGAGAGTCATTGTGTTGCAATTATACGAGAGTGTCAGTGTGTTGGAGTTATACAGGAGAGTCAGTGTGTTGTAGTTATACAGGAGAGTCACTAGGATGGAGGTATATAGGAGATTCAATGAGTTGCAATTTTACATGAGAGTCAGTAGTTTTGCAGTTATAAAGGAGAGTCAGTTTGTTGGTGTTATACAGGGGTGTCAGTATGTTGGAGTTATATAGGAGAGTCAGTGCGTTGGAGTTATACAGGAGAGTCAGTGCTTTGCAGATATACAGGAGAGTCATTGTGTTGGAGTTATACAGGAAAGTCGGTGCGTTGTAGTTATACAGGAGAGTCAGAATGTTGGAGTTATACAGGAGAGTTAGTGTGTTGGAGTTATACAGGAGAGTTAGTGTGTTGTTATACAGGAGAGTCAGTGTGTTGGAGTTATACAGGACAGTCAGTGTTGTGGAATTATACAGGATAGTAAGTATGTTGGAGTTATACAGGAGAGTCAGTGTGTTGGAACTATTCAGGAGAGTCATTTTGTTGGAGTTATACAGGAGAGTCAGTGCGTTGTAGTTATACAAGAGAGTCAGTGTGTTGCATTTATATGCGAGAGTCAGTGGGTTGCAGTTTTACATGAGAGTCATTTTATTGCTGGTATACGCGAGAGTCACTGTGTTGAGGTTATACAGGAGACTCAATACGTTGGTGTTATACAGGAGAGTCAGTACGTTGCTGTTATACTGGAGAGTCAGAGTATTGGAATTATACAGAAGATTCAGCAGGTTGGAGTTAGAAAGGAGAGTCAGTGTATTGGAATTGTACAGGAGCGCACGTAGGTTGGAGTTATACAGAAAAGTCAGTGTCTAGGGGCTATATTGGACAGTCATTGTGTTACAGTAATACGAGAGAGTCGTGTTGCAGAAATATGCGAGAGTCATTGTGTTGCAATTATACGAGAGTGTCAGTGTGCTGGAGTTATACAGGATAGTCAGTGTGTTGTAGTTATACAGGAGAGTCACTAGGATGGAGGTATATAGGAGATTCAATGAGTTGCAATTTTACATGAGAGTCAGTAGTTTTGCAGTTATAAAGGAGAGTCAGTTTGTTGCTGTTATACAGGGGTGTCAGTATGTTGGAGTTATATAAGAGAGTCAGTGCGTTGCAGTTATACAGGAGAGTCATTGTTTTGGAGTTGTAAAGGAGAGTCAGTGAGTTGTAGTTATTCAGGAGAGTCAGTGTGTTGGATTTATATGCGATAGTCAGTGGGTTGCAGTTGTACACGAGAGTCATTTTATTGCTGTTATACGCGAGAGTCACTGTGTTGGAGTTATAAAGGAGAGTCAGTGTGCTGGAGTTATACAGGAGAGTCAGTGTGTTGGAGTTATGCAGGAGAGTCAGTGTGTTGGAGTTATACAGGAGAGTCAGTAGGATGGAGGTATATAGGATATTCAATGTGTTGGAATTTTACATGAGAGTCAGTAGTTTTGGAGTTATAAAGGAGAGTCAGTTTGTTGCTGTTATACAGCAGTATCAGTATGTTGGTGTTATACAGGAGAGTCAGTGCGTTGGAGTTATACAGGAGAGTCAGTGCTTTGCAGTTATACAGGAGAGTCATTGTGTTGGAGTTATATAGGAAAGTCGGTGCGTTGTAGTTATACAGGAGAGTCAGTATTGTGGAGTTATACAGGAGAGTTAGTGTGTTGGAGTTATACAGGAGAGTTAGTGTGTTGTTATACAGGAGAGTCAGTGTGTTGGAGTTATACAGGACAGTCAGTGTTGTGGAATTATACAGGATAGTAACTATGTTGGAGTTATACAGGAGAGTCAGTGTGTTGGAGTTATTCAGGAGAGTCATTTTGTTGGAGTTATACAGGAGAGTCCGTGCGTTGTAGTTATACAAGAGAGTCAGTGTGTTGCATTTATATGCGAGAGTCAGTGGGTTGCAGTTTTACATGAGAGTCATTTTATTGCTGGTATACGCGAGAGTCACTGTGTTGAGGTTATACAGGAGACTCAGTACGTTGGTGTTATACAGGAGAGTCAGTACGTTGGTGTTATACAGGAGAGTCAGAGTATTGGAATTATACAGAAGATTCAGCAGGTTGGAGTTAGAAAGGAGAGTCAGTGTATTGGAATTGTACAGGAGAGTCACTAGGATGGAGGTATATAGGAGATTCAATGAGTTGCAATTTTACATGAGAGTCAGTAGTTTTGCAGTTATAAAGGAGAGTCAGTTTGTTGCTGTTATACAGGGGTGTCAGTATGTTGGAGTTGTACAGGAGAGTCAGTGTGTTGTAGTTATACAGGAGAGTCAGTGTGTTGGAGTTATACAGGAGAGATAGTGTGTTGTTGTTATACAGGGGTGTCAGTGTGTTGGAGTTATACAGGCGAGTCAGTGTGTTGGAGTTATACAGGAGAGTCAGAGTATTGGAATTATAAAGGAGATTTCAGCAGGTTGGAGCTATAATGGGGTGTCAGTTTGTTGCTGTTATACAGGGGTGTCAGTATGTTGGAATCATACAGGAGAGTCAGTGCGTTGCAGTTATACAGGAGAGTCATTGTGTTGGAGTTGTAAAGGAGAGTCAGTGAGTTGTAGTTATTTAGGAGAGTCAGTGTGTTGGATTTATATGCGATAGTCAGTGGGTTGCAGTTGTACACGAGTGTCATTTTATTGCTGTTATACGCGAGAGTCACTGTGTTGGAGTTATACAGGACAGACAGTGTGTTGTAGTTATACAGGAGAGTCAGTAGGATGGAGGTATATAGGAGATTCAATGAGTTGGAATTTTACATGAGAGTCAGTAGTTTTGGAGTTATAAAGGAGAGTCAGAGTATTGGAATTATAAAGGAGATTTCAGCAGGTTGGAGCTATAATGGAGAGTCGGTTTGTTGCTGTTATACAGGGGAATCAGTATGTTGGAGTTATACAGGAGAGTCAGTGCGTTGCAGTTATACAGGAGAGTCATTGTGTTGGAATTATACAGAAGATTCAGCAGGTTGGAGTTAGAAAGGAGAGTCAGTGTATTGGAATTGTACAGGAGCGCATGTAGGTTGGAGTTATACAGAAAAGTCAGTGTCTAGGGGCTATATTGGACAGTCATTGTGTTACTTTAATACGTGAGAGTCGTATTGCAGAAATATGCGAGAGTCATTGTGTTGCAATTATACGAGAGTGTCAGTGTGTTGGAGTTATACAGGAGAGTCAGTGTGTTGTAGTTATACAGGAGAGTCATTGTGGTGGAGTTATACAGGAGAGTCAGTGCGTTGGATGTATACAGGAGAGTCAGTGCGTTGGAGTTATACAGGAGAGTCAGTGCGTTGCAGTTATACAGGTGAGTCATTGTGGTGGAGTTATACAGGAGAGTCAGTGCGTTGTAGTTATACAGGAGAGTCAGTGTGTTTGAGCTATACAGGAGAGTCGGTATGTTGGAGTTATACAGGAGAGTCAGTGCGTCATAGTTATACAGGAGAGTCAGTGTGTTGGAGTTATACAGGAGAGTCAGTGTGTTGTAGTTATACAGGAGAGTCACTAGGATGGAGGTATATAGGAGATTCAATGAGTTGCAATTTTACATGAGAGTCAGTAGTTTTGCAGTTATAAAGGAGAGTCAGTTTGTTGCTGTTATACAGGGGTGTCAGTATGTTGGAGTTATACAGGAGAGTCAGTGCATGGAGTTATACAGGAGAGTCAGTGCATTGCAGTTATACAGGTGAGTTATTGTGGTGGAGTTATACAGGAGAGTCAGTGCGTTGCAGTTATACAGGTGAGTCATTGTGGTGGAGTTATACAGGAGAGTCAGTGTGTTGTAGTTATACTGGAGAGTCAGTGTGTTGGAGCTATACAGGAGAGTCGGTATGTTGGAGTTATACAGGAGAGTCAGTGCGTTATAGTTATACAGGAGAGTCAGTGTGTTGGAGTTATACAGGAGAGTCAGTGTGTTGTAGTTATACAGGAGAGATAGTGTGTTGTTGCTATACAGGCGAGTCAGTGTGTTGGAGTTATACAGGAGAGTCAGTAGGATGGAGGTATATAGGAGATTCAATGAGTTGCAATTTTACATGAGAGTCAGTAGTTTTGCTGTTATAAAGGAGAGTCAGTTTGTTGCTGTTATACAGGGGTGTCAGTATGTTGTAGTTATACAGGAGAGTCAGTGCGTTGGAGTTATACAGGAGAGTCAGTGCGTTATAGTTATACAGGAGAGTCAGTGTGTTAGAGTTATACAGGAGAGATAGTGTGTTGTTGTTATACAGGGGTGTCAGTGTGTTGGAGTTATACAGGCGAGTCAGTGTGTTGGAGTTATACAGGAGAGTCAGAGTATTGGAATTATAAAGGAGATTTCAGCAGGTTGGAGCTATAATGGAGTGTCAGTTTGTTGCTGTTATACAGGGGAGTCAGTATGTAGGAGTTATACAGGAGAGTCAGTGCGTTGCAGTTATACAGGAGAGTCATTGTGTTGGAGTTGTAAATGAGAGTCAGTGAGTTGTAGTTATTCAGGAGAGTCAGTGTGTTGGATTTATATGCGATAGTCAGTTGGTTGCAGTTGTACACGAGAGTCATTTTACTGCTGTTATACGCGAGAGTCACTGTGTTGGAGTTATACAGGACAGACAGTGTGTTGGAGTTATACAGGAGAGTCAGTGTGTTGTAGTTATACAGGAGAGTCAGTAGGATGGAGGTATATAGGAGATTCAATGAGTTGGAATTTTACTTGAGAGTCAGTAGTTTTGGAGTTATAAAGGAGAGTCAGAGTATTGGAATTATAAAGGAGATTTCAGCAGGTTGGAGCTATACAGGAGAGTCAGTGTGTTGTAGTTATACAGGAGAGTCAGTAGGATGGAGGTATATAGGAGATTCAATGAGTTGGAATTTTACATGAGAGTCAGTAGTTTTGGAGTTATAAAGGAGAGTCAGAGTATTGGAATTATAAAGGAGATTTCAGCAGGTTGGAGCTATAATGGAGAGTCAGTTTGTTGCTGTTATACAGGGGAGTCAGTATGTTGGAGTTATACAGGAGAGTCAGTGCGTTGCAGTTATACAGGAGAGTCATTGTGTGGGAGTTATACAGGAAAGTCGGTGCGTTGCAGTTATACAGGACAGTCAGTGTGTTGGAGTTATACAGGACAGTCAGTGTTGTGGTATTATACAGGATAGTAAGTATGTTGGAGTTATACAGGAGAGTCAGTGTGTTGGAGTTATTCAGGAGAGTCAGTGTGTTGGAGTTATTCAGGAGAGTCATTGTGTTGGAGTAATACAGGAGAGTCAGTGTGTTGGAGTTATACAGGCGAGTCAGTGTGTTGGAGTTATACAGGAGAGTCAGAGTATTGGAATTATAAAGGAGATTTCAGCAGGTTGGAGCTATAATGGTGAGTCAGTTTGTTGCTGTTATTCAGGGGAGTCAGTATGTTGGAGTTATACAGGAGAGTCAGTGCTTGCAGTTATACAGGAGAGTCAGTAGGATGGAGGTATATAGGATATTCAATGTGTTGGAATTTTACATGAGAGTCAGTAGTTTTGGAGTTATAAAGGAGAGTCAGTTTGTTGCTGTTATACAGCAGTATCAGTATGTTGGTGTTATACAGGAGAGTCAGTGCGTTGGAGTTATACAGGAGAGTCAGTGCTTTGCAGTTATACAGGAGAGTCATTGTGTTGGAGTTATATAGGAAAGTCGGTGCGTTGTAGTTATACAGGAGAGTCAGTATTGTGGAGTTATACAGGAGAGTTAGTGTGTTGGAGTTATACAGGAGAGTTAGTGTGTTGTTATACAGGAGAGTCAGTGTGTTGGAGTTATACAGGACAGTCAGTGTTGTGGAATTATACAGGATAGTAAGTATGTTGGAGTTATACAGGAGAGTCAGTGTGTTGGAGTTATTCAGGAGAGTCATTTTGTTGGAGTTATACAGGAGAGTCCGTGCGTTGTAGTTATACAAGAGAGTCAGTGTGTTGCATTTATATGCGAGAGTCAGTGGGTTGCAGTTTTACATGAGAGTCATTTTATTGCTGGTATACGCGAGAGTCACTGTGTTGAGGTTATACAGGAGACTCAGTACGTTGGTGTTATACAGGAGAGTCAGTACGTTGGTGTTATACAGGAGAGTCAGAGTATTGGAATTATACAGAAGATTCAGCAGGTTGGAGTTAGAAAGGAGAGTCAGTGTATTGGAATTGTACAGGAGAGTCACTAGGATGGAGGTATATAGGAGATTCAATGAGTTGCAATTTTACATGAGAGTCAGTAGTTTTGCAGTTATAAAGGAGAGTCAGTTTGTTGCTGTTATACAGGGGTGTCAGTATGTTGGAGTTATAAGGAGAGTCAGTGCGTTGGAGTTATACAGGAGAGTCAGTGCGTTGCAGTTATACAGGTGAGTCATTGTGGTGGAGTTATACAGGAGAGTCAGTGCGTTGTAGTTATACAAGAGAGTCAGTGTGTTGGAGCTATACAGGAGAGTCGGTATGTTGGAGTTATACAGGAGAGTCAGTGCGTTATAGTTATACAGGAGAGTCAGTGTGTTGGAGTTATACAGGAGAGATAGTGTGTTGTTGTTATACAGGGGTGTCAGTGTGTTGGAGTTATACAGGCGAGTCAGTGTGTTGGAGTTATACAGGAGAGTCAGAGTATTGGAATTATAAAGGAGATTTCAGCAGGTTGGAGCTATAATGGGGTGTCAGTTTGTTGCTGTTATACAGGGGTGTCAGTATGTTGGAATCATACAGGAGAGTCAGTGCGTTGGAGTTATACAGGAGAGTCAGTGCGTTATAGTTATACAGGTGAGTCATTGTGGTGGAGTTATACAGGAGAGTCAGTGCGTTGTAGTTATACAAGAGAGTCAGTGTGTTGGAGCTATACAGGAGAGTCGGTATGTTGGAGTTATACAGGAGAGTCAGTGCGTTATAGTTATACAGGAGGGTCAGTGTGTTGGAGTTATACAGGAGAGATTGTGTGTTGTTGTTATACAGGGGTGTCAGTGTGTTGGAGTTATACAGGCGAGTCAGTGTGTTGCTGTTATACAGCAGTATCAGTATGTTGGTGTTATACAGGAGAGTCAGTAGGATGGAGGTATATAGGAGATTCAATGAGTTGCAATTTTACATGAGAGTCAGTAGTTTTGCAGTTATAAAGGAGAGTCAGTTTTTTGCTGTTATACAGGGGTGTCAGTATGTTGGAATTATACAGGAGAGTCAGTGCGTTGGAGTTATACAGGAGAGTCAGTGCGTTATAGATATACAGGTGAGTCATTGTGGTGGAGTTATACAGGAGAGTCAGTGCGTTGTAGTTATACAAGAGAGTCAGTGTGTTGGAGCTATACAGGAGAGTCGGTATGTTGGAGTTATACAGGAGAGTCAGTGCGTTATAGTTATACAGGAGAGTCAGTGTGTTGGAGTTATACAGGAGAGATAGTGTGTTGTTGTTATACAGGGGTGTCAGTGTGTTGGAGTTATACAGGAGAGTCAGAGTATTGGAATTATAAAGGAGATTTCAGCAGGTTGGAGCTATAATGGAGTGTCAGTTTGTTGCTGTTATACAGGGGAGTCAGTATGTTGGAATTATACAGGAGAGTCAGTGCGTTGCAGTTATACAGGAGAGTCATTGTGTTGGAGTTGTAAAGGAGAGTCAGTGAGTTGTAGTTATTTAGGAGAGTCAGTGTGTTGGATTTATATGCGATAGTCAGTGGGTTGCAGTTGTACACGAGTGTCATTTTATTGCTGTTATACGCGAGAGTCACTGTGTTGGAGTTATACAGGAGAGTCAGTATGTTGGAGTTATACAGGAGAGTCAGTAGGATGGAGGTATATAGGAGATTCAATGAGTTGCAATTTTACATGAGAGTCAGTAGTTTTGCAGTTATAAAGGAGAGTCAGTTTTTTGCTGTTATACAGGGGTGTCAGTATGTTGGAATTATACAGGAGAGTCAGTGCGTTGGAGTTATACAGGAGAGTCAGTGCGTTATAGATATACAGGTGAGTCATTGTGGTGGAGTTATACAGGAGAGTCAGTGCGTTGTAGTTATACAAGAGAGTCAGTGTGTTGGAGCTATACAGGAGAGTCGGTATGTTGGAGTTATACAGGAGAGTCAGTGCGTTATAGTTATACAGGAGAGTCAGTGTGTTGGAGTTATACAGGAGAGATAGTGTGTTGTTGTTATACAGGGGTGTCAGTGTGTTGGAGTTATACAGGAGAGTCAGAGTATTGGAATTATAAAGGAGATTTCAGCAGGTTGGAGCTATAATGGAGTGTCAGTTTGTTGCTGTTATACAGGGGAGTCAGTATGTTGGAATTATACAGGAGAGTCAGTGCGTTGCAGTTATACAGGAGAGTCATTGTGTTGGAGTTGTAAAGGAGAGTCAGTGAGTTGTAGTTATTTAGGAGAGTCAGTGTGTTGGATTTATATGCGATAGTCAGTGGGTTGCAGTTGTACACGAGTGTCATTTTATTGCTGTTATACGCGAGAGTCACTGTGTTGGAGTTATACAGGACAGACAGTGTGTTGTAGTTATACAGGAGAGTCAGTAGGATGGAGGTATATAGGAGATTCAATGAGTTGGAATTTTACATGAGAGTCAGTAGTTTTGGAGTTATAAAGGAGAGTCAGAGTATTGGAATTATAAAGGAGATTTCAGCAGGTTGGAGCTATAATGGAGAGTCAGTTTGTTGCTGTTATACAGGGGAATCAGTATGTTGGAGTTATACAGGAGAGTCAGTGCGTTGCAGTTATACAGGAGAGTCATTGTGTTGGAATTATACAGAAGATTCAGCAGGTTGGAGTTAGAAAGGAGAGTCAGTGTATTGGAATTGTACAGGAGCGCATGTAGGTTGGAGTTATACAGAAAAGTCAGTGTCTAGGGGCTATATTGGACAGTCATTGTGTTACTTTAATACGTGAGAGTCGTATTGCAGAAATATGCGAGAGTCATTGTGTTGCAATTATACGAGAGTGTCAGTGTGTTGGAGTTATACAGGAGAGTCAGTGTGTTGTAGTTATACAGGAGAGTCATTGTGGTGGAGTTATACAGGAGAGTCAGTGCGTTGGATGTATACAGGAGAGTCAGTGCGTTGGAGTTATACAGGAGAGTCAGTGCGTTGCAGTTATACAGGTGAGTCATTGTGGTGGAGTTATACAGGAGAGTCAGTGCGTTGTAGTTATACAGGAGAGTCAGTGTGTTGGAGCTATACAGGAGAGTCGGTATGTTGGAGTTATACAGGAGAGTCAGTGCGTCATAGTTATACAGGAGAGTCAGTGTGTTGGAGTTATACAGGAGAGTCAGTGTGTTGTAGTTATACAGGAGAGTCACTAGGATGGAGGTATATAGGAGATTCAATGAGTTGCAATTTTACATGAGAGTCAGTAGTTTTGCAGTTATAAAGGAGAGTCAGTTTGTTGCTGTTATACAGGGGTGTCAGTATGTTGGAGTTATACAGGAGAGTCAGTGCATGGAGTTATACAGGAGAGTCAGTGCATTGCAGTTATACAGGTGAGTTATTGTGGTGGAGTTATACAGGAGAGTCAGTGCGTTGCAGTTATACAGGTGAGTCATTGTGGTGGAGTTATACAGGAGAGTCAGTGTGTTGTAGTTATACTGGAGAGTCAGTGTGTTGGAGCTATACAGGAGAGTCGGTATGTTGGAGTTATACAGGAGAGTCAGTGCGTTATAGTTATACAGGAGAGTCAGTGTGTTGGAGTTATACAGGAGAGTCAGTGTGTTGTAGTTATACAGGAGAGATAGTGTGTTGTTGCTATACAGGCGAGTCAGTGTGTTGGAGTTATACAGGAGAGTCAGTAGGATGGAGGTATATAGGAGATTCAATGAGTTGCAATTTTACATGAGAGTCAGTAGTTTTGCTGTTATAAAGGAGAGTCAGTTTGTTGCTGTTATACAGGGGTGTCAGTATGTTGGAGTTATACAGGAGAGTCAGTGCGTTGGAGTTATACAGGAGAGTCAGTGCGTTATAGTTATACAGGAGAGTCAGTGTGTTAGAGTTATACAGGAGAGATAGTGTGTTGTTGTTATACAGGGGTGTCAGTGTGTTGGAGTTATTCAGGCGAGTCAGTGTGTTGGAGTTATACAGGAGAGTCAGAGTATTGGAATTATAAAGGAGATTTCAGCAGGTTGGAGCTATAATGGAGTGTCAGTTTGTTGCTGTTATACAGGGGAGTCAGTATGTAGGAGTTATACAGGAGAGTCAGTGCGTTGCAGTTATACAGGAGAGTCATTGTGTTGGAGTTGTAAATGAGAGTCAGTGAGTTGTAGTTATTCAGGAGAGTCAGTGTGTTGGATTTATATGCGATAGTCAGTTGGTTGCAGTTGTACACGAGAGTCATTTTACTGCTGTTATACGCGAGAGTCACTGTGTTGGAGTTATACAGGACAGACAGTGTGTTGGAGTTATACAGGAGAGTCAGTGTGTTGTAGTTATACAGGAGAGTCAGTAGGATGGAGGTATATAGGAGATTCAATGAGTTGGAATTTTACATGAGAATCAGTAGTTTTGCAGTTATAAAGGAGAGTCAGTTTGTTGCTGTTATACAGGGGTGTCAGTATGTTGGAGTTATACAGGAGAGTCAGTGTCTAGGGGCTATATTGGACAGTCATTGCGTTACTTTAATACGCGAGAGTCGTGTTGCAGAAATATGCGAGAGTCATTGTGTTGCAATTATACGAGAGTGTCAGTGTGTTGGAGTTATACAGGAGAGTCAGTGTGTTGGAGTTATACAGGAGTGTCAGTGTGTTGGAGTTATACAGGAGAGTCAGTAGGTTGGAGGTATATAGGAGATTCAATGAGTTGGAATTTTACATGAGAGTCAGTAGTTTTGCAGTTATAAAGGAGAGTCAGTTTGTTGCTGTTATACAGGGGTGTCAGTATGTTGGAGTTATACAGGAGAGTCAGTGCATGGAGTTATACAGGAGAGTCAGTGCATTGCAGTTATACAGGTGAGTCATTGTGGTGGAGTTATACAGGAGAGTCAGTGCGTTGTAGTTATACAGGAGAGTCAGTGTGTTGGAGCTATACAGGAGAGTCGGTATGTTGTAGTTATACAGGAGAGTCACTAGGATGGAGGTATATAGGAGATTTAATGAGTTGCAATTTTACATGAGAGTCAGTAGTTTTGCAGTTATAAAGGAGAGTCAGTTTGTTGCTGTTATACAGGGGTGTCAGTATGTTGGAGTTATACAGGAGAGTCAGTGCATGGAGTTATACAGGAGAGTCAGTGCATTGCAGTTATACAGGTGAGTTATTGTGGTGGAGTTATACAGGAGAGTCAGTGCGTTGTAGTTATACAGGAGAGTCAGTGTGTTGGAGCTATACAGGAGAGTCGGTATGTTGGAGTTATACAGGAGAGTCAGTGCGTTGCAGTTATACAGGTGAGTCATTGTGGTGGAGTTATACAGGAGAGTCAGTGCGTTGTAGTTATACTGGAGAGTCAGTGTGTTGGAGCTATACAGGAGAGTCGGTATGTTGGAGTTATACAGGAGAGTCAGTGCGTTATAGTTATACAGGAGGGTCAGTGTGTTGGAGTTATACAGGAGAGATTGTGTGTTGTTGTTATACAGGGGTGTCAGTGTGTTGGAGTTATACAGGCGAGTCAGTGTGTTGCTGTTATACAGCAGTATCAGTATGTTGGTGTTATACAGGAGAGTCAGTGCGTTGGAGTTATACAGGAGAGTCAGTAGGATGGAGGTATATAGGAGATTCAATGAGTTGCAATTTTACATGAGAGTCAGTAGTTTTGCAGTTATAAAGGAGAGTCAGTTTTTTGCTGTTATACAGGGGTGTCAGTATGTTGGAATTATACAGGAGAGTCAGTGCGTTGGAGTTATACAGGAGAGTCAGTGCGTTATAGATATACAGGTGAGTCATTGTGGTGGAGTTATACAGGAGAGTCAGTGCGTTGTAGTTATACAAGAGAGTCAGTGTGTTGGAGCTATACAGGAGAGTCGGTATGTTGGAGTTATACAGGAGAGTCAGTGCGTTATAGTTATACAGGAGAGTCAGTGTGTTGGAGTTATACAGGAGAGATAGTGTGTTGTTGTTATACAGGGGTGTCAGTGTGTTGGAGTTATACAGGAGAGTCAGAGTATTGGAATTATAAAGGAGATTTCAGCAGGTTGGAGCTATAATGGAGTGTCAGTTTGTTGCTGTTATACAGGGGAGTCAGTATGTTGGAATTATACAGGAGAGTCAGTGCGTTGCAGTTATACAGGAGAGTCATTGTGTTGGAGTTGTAAAGGAGAGTCAGTGAGTTGTAGTTATTTAGGAGAGTCAGTGTGTTGGATTTATATGCGATAGTCAGTGGGTTGCAGTTGTACACGAGTGTCATTTTATTGCTGTTATACGCGAGAGTCACTGTGTTGGAGTTATACAGGAGAGTCAGTATGTTGGAGTTATACAGGAGAGTCAGTAGGATGGAGGTATATAGGAGATTCAATGAGTTGCAATTTTACATGAGAGTCAGTAGTTTTGCAGTTATAAAGGAGAGTCAGTTTTTTGCTGTTATACAGGGGTGTCAGTATGTTGGAATTATACAGGAGAGTCAGTGCGTTGGAGTTATACAGGAGAGTCAGTGCGTTATAGATATACAGGTGAGTCATTGTGGTGGAGTTATACAGGAGAGTCAGTGCGTTGTAGTTATACAAGAGAGTCAGTGTGTTGGAGCTATACAGGAGAGTCGGTATGTTGGAGTTATACAGGAGAGTCAGTGCGTTATAGTTATACAGGAGAGTCAGTGTGTTGGAGTTATACAGGAGAGATAGTGTGTTGTTGTTATACAGGGGTGTCAGTGTGTTGGAGTTATACAGGAGAGTCAGAGTATTGGAATTATAAAGGAGATTTCAGCAGGTTGGAGCTATAATGGAGTGTCAGTTTGTTGCTGTTATACAGGGGAGTCAGTATGTTGGAATTATACAGGAGAGTCAGTGCGTTGCAGTTATACAGGAGAGTCATTGTGTTGGAGTTGTAAAGGAGAGTCAGTGAGTTGTAGTTATTTAGGAGAGTCAGTGTGTTGGATTTATATGCGATAGTCAGTGGGTTGCAGTTGTACACGAGTGTCATTTTATTGCTGTTATACGCGAGAGTCACTGTGTTGGAGTTATACAGGACAGACAGTGTGTTGTAGTTATACAGGAGAGTCAGTAGGATGGAGGTATATAGGAGATTCAATGAGTTGGAATTTTACATGAGAGTCAGTAGTTTTGGAGTTATAAAGGAGAGTCAGAGTATTGGAATTATAAAGGAGATTTCAGCAGGTTGGAGCTATAATGGAGAGTCGGTTTGTTGCTGTTATACAGGGGAATCAGTATGTTGGAGTTATACAGGAGAGTCAGTGCGTTGCAGTTATACAGGAGAGTCATTGTGTTGGAATTATACAGAAGATTCAGCAGGTTGGAGTTAGAAAGGAGAGTCAGTGTATTGGAATTGTACAGGAGCGCATGTAGGTTGGAGTTATACAGAAAAGTCAGTGTCTAGGGGCTATATTGGACAGTCATTGTGTTACTTTAATACGTGAGAGTCGTATTGCAGAAATATGCGAGAGTCATTGTGTTGCAATTATACGAGAGTGTCAGTGTGTTGGAGTTATACAGGAGAGTCAGTGTGTTGTAGTTATACAGGAGAGTCATTGTGGTGGAGTTATACAGGAGAGTCAGTGCGTTGGATGTATACAGGAGAGTCAGTGCGTTGGAGTTATACAGGAGAGTCAGTGCGTTGCAGTTATACAGGTGAGTCATTGTGGTGGAGTTATACAGGAGAGTCAGTGCGTTGTAGTTATACAGGAGAGTCAGTGTGTTGGAGCTATACAGGAGAGTCGGTATGTTGGAGTTATACAGGAGAGTCAGTGCGTCATAGTTATACAGGAGAGTCAGTGTGTTGGAGTTATACAGGAGAGTCAGTGTGTTGTAGTTATACAGGAGAGTCACTAGGATGGAGGTATATAGGAGATTCAATGAGTTGCAATTTTACATGAGAGTCAGTAGTTTTGCAGTTATAAAGGAGAGTCAGTTTGTTGCTGTTATACAGGGGTGTCAGTATGTTGGAGTTATACAGGAGAGTCAGTGCATGGAGTTATACAGGAGAGTCAGTGCATTGCAGTTATACAGGTGAGTTATTGTGGTGGAGTTATACAGGAGAGTCAGTGCGTTGCAGTTATACAGGTGAGTCATTGTGGTGGAGTTATACAGGAGAGTCAGTGTGTTGTAGTTATACTGGAGAGTCAGTGTGTTGGAGCTATACAGGAGAGTCGGTATGTTGGAGTTATACAGGAGAGTCAGTGCGTTATAGTTATACAGGAGAGTCAGTGTGTTGGAGTTATACAGGAGAGTCAGTGTGTTGTAGTTATACAGGAGAGATAGTGTGTTGTTGCTATACAGGCGAGTCAGTGTGTTGGAGTTATACAGGAGAGTCAGTAGGATGGAGGTATATAGGAGATTCAATGAGTTGCAATTTTACATGAGAGTCAGTAGTTTTGCTGTTATAAAGGAGAGTCAGTTTGTTGCTGTTATACAGGGGTGTCAGTATGTTGGAGTTATACAGGAGAGTCAGTGCGTTGGAGTTATACAGGAGAGTCAGTGCGTTATAGTTATACAGGAGAGTCAGTGTGTTAGAGTTATACAGGAGAGATAGTGTGTTGTTGTTATACAGGGGTGTCAGTGTGTTGGAGTTATTCAGGCGAGTCAGTGTGTTGGAGTTATACAGGAGAGTCAGAGTATTGGAATTATAAAGGAGATTTCAGCAGGTTGGAGCTATAATGGAGTGTCAGTTTGTTGCTGTTATACAGGGGAGTCAGTATGTAGGAGTTATACAGGAGAGTCAGTGCGTTGCAGTTATACAGGAGAGTCATTGTGTTGGAGTTGTAAATGAGAGTCAGTGAGTTGTAGTTATTCAGGAGAGTCAGTGTGTTGGATTTATATGCGATAGTCAGTTGGTTGCAGTTGTACACGAGAGTCATTTTACTGCTGTTATACGCGAGAGTCACTGTGTTGGAGTTATACAGGACAGACAGTGTGTTGGAGTTATACAGGAGAGTCAGTGTGTTGTAGTTATACAGGAGAGTCAGTAGGATGGAGGTATATAGGAGATTCAATGAGTTGGAATTTTACATGAGAGTCAGTAGTTTTGCAGTTATAAAGGAGAGTCAGTTTGTTGCTGTTATACAGGGGTGTCAGTATGTTGGAGTTATACAGGAGAGTCAGTGTCTAGGGGCTATATTGGACAGTCATTGCGTTACTTTAATACGCGAGAGTCGTGTTGCAGAAATATGCGAGAGTCATTGTGTTGCAATTATACGAGAGTGTCAGTGTGTTGGAGTTATACAGGAGAGTCAGTGTGTTGGAGTTATACAGGAGTGTCAGTGTGTTGGAGTTATACAGGAGAGTCAGTAGGTTGGAGGTATATAGGAGATTCAATGAGTTGGAATTTTACATGAGAGTCAGTAGTTTTGCAGTTATAAAGGAGAGTCAGTTTGTTGCTGTTATACAGGGGTGTCAGTATGTTGGAGTTATACAGGAGAGTCAGTGCGTTGGAGTTATACAGGAGAGTCAGTGCGTTGCAGTTATACAGGTGAGTCATTGTGGTGGAGTTATACAGGAGAGTCAGTGCGTTGTAGTTATACAGGAGAGTCAGTGTGTTGGAGCTATACAGGAGAGTCGGTATGTTGTAGTTATACAGGAGAGTCACTAGGATGGAGGTATATAGGAGATTTAATGAGTTGCAATTTTACATGAGAGTCAGTAGTTTTGCAGTTATAAAGGAGAGTCAGTTTGTTGCTGTTATACAGGGGTGTCAGTATGTTGGAGTTATACAGGAGAGTCAGTGCATGGAGTTATACAGGAGAGTCAGTGCATTGCAGTTATACAGGTGAGTTATTGTGGTGGAGTTATACAGGAGAGTCAGTGCGTTGTAGTTATACAGGAGAGTCAGTGTGTTGGAGCTATACAGGAGAGTCGGTATGTTGGAGTTATACAGGAGAGTCAGTGCGTTGCAGTTATACAGGTGAGTCATTGTGGTGGAGTTATACAGGAGAGTCAGTGCGTTGTAGTTATACTGGAGAGTCAGTGTGTTGGAGCTATACAGGAGAGTCGGTATGTTGGAGTTATACAGGAGAGTCAGTGCGTTATAGTTATACAGGAGAGTCAGTGTGTTGGAGTTATACAGGAGAGTCAGTGCGTTGGAGTTATACAGGAGAGATAGTGTGTTGTTGCTATACAGGCGAGTCAGTGTGTTGGAGTTATACAGGAGAGTCAGTAGGATGGAGGTATATAGGAGATTCAATGAGTTGCAATTTTACATGAGAGTCAGTAGTTTTGCTGTTATAAAGGAGAGTCAGTTTGTTGCTGTTATACAGGGGTGTCAGTATGTTGGAGTTATACAGGAGAGTCAGTGCGTTGGAGTTATACAGGAGAGTCAGTGCGTTATAGTTATACAGGAGAGTCAGTGTGTTGGAGTTATACAGGAGAGATAGTGTGTTGTTGTTATACAGGGGTGTCAGTGTGTTGGAGTTATACAGGCGAGTCAGTGTGTTGGAGTTATACAGGAGAGTCAGTGTATTGGAATTATAAAGGAGATTTCAGCAGGTTGGAGCTATAATGGAGTGTCAGTTTGTTGCTGTTATACAGGGGAGTCAGTATGTAGGAGTTATACAGGAGAGTCAGCGCGTTGCAGTTATACAGGAGAGTCATTGTGTTGGAGTTGTAAAGGAGAGTCAGTGAGTTGTAGTTATACAAGAGAGTCAGTGTGTTGCATTTATATGCGAGAGTCAGTGGGTTGCAGTTTTACATGAGAGTCATTTTATTGCTGGTATACGCGAGAGTCACTGTGTTGAGGTTATACAGGAGAGTCACTAGGATGGAGGTATATAGGAGATTCAATGAGTTGCAATTTTACATGAGAGTCTGTAGTTTTGCAGTTATAAAGGAGAGACAGTTTGTTGCTGTTAAACAGGTGTGTCAGTATGTTGGAGTTATACAAGAGAGTCAGTGCATGGAGTTATACAGGAGAGTCAGTGCGTTGCAGTTATACAGGTGAGTCATTGTGGTGGAGTTATACAGGAGAGTCAGTGCGTTGTAGTTATACAGGAGAGTCAGTGTGTTGGAGCTATACAGGAGAGTCGGTATGTTGGAGTTATACAGGAGAGTCAGTGCGTTGCAGTTATACAGGTGAGTCATTGTGGTGGAGTTATACAGGAGAGTCAGTGCGTTGTAGTTATACAGGAGAGTCAGTGTGTTGGAGCTATACAGGAGAGTCGGTATGTTGGAGTTATAGAGGAGAGTCAGTGCGTTATAGTTATACAGGAGAGTCAGTGTGTTGGAGTTATACAGGAGTGTCAGTGTGTTGTAGTTATACAGGAGAGATAGTGTGTTGTTGTTATACAGGCGAGTCAGTGTGTTGGAGTTATACAGGAGAGTCAGTAGGATGGAGGTATATAGGAGATTCAATGAGTTGCAATTTTACATGAGAGTCAGTAGTTTTGCAGTTATAAAGGGGAGTCAGTTTGTTGCTGTTATACAGGGGTGTCAGTATGTTGGAATTATACAGGAGAGTCAGTGCGTTGGAGTTATACAGGAGAGTCAGTGCGTTATAGTTATACAGGTGAGTCATTGTGGTGGAGTTATACAGGAGAGTCAGTGCGTTGTAGTTATACAAGAGAGTCAGTGTGTTGGAGCTATACAGGAGAGTCGGTATGTTGGAGTTATACAGGAGAGTCAGTGCGTTATAGTTATACAGGAGAGTCAGTGTGTTGGAGTTATACAGGAGAGATAGTGTGTTGTTGTTATACAGGGGTGTCAGTGTGTTGGAGTTATACAGGAGAGTCATTGTGTTGTAATTATACAGAAGATTCAGCAGGTTGGAGTTAGAAAGGAGAGTCAGTGTATTGGAATTGTACAGGAGCGCATGTAGGTTGGAGTTATACAGAAAAGTCAGTGTCTAGGGGCTATATTGGACAGTCATTGCGTTACTTTAATACGCGAGAGTCGTGTTGCAGAAATATGCAAGAGTCATTGTGTTGCAATTATACGAGAGTGTCAGTGTGTTGGAGTTATACAGGAGAGCCAGTGTGTTGGAGTTATACAGGAGTGTCAGTGTGTTGGAGTTATAGAGGAGAGTCAGTAGGTTGGAGGTATATAGGAGATTCAATGAGTTGGAATTTTACATGAGAGTCAATAGTTTTGCAGTTATAAAGGAGAGTCAGTTTGTTGCTGTTATACAGGGGTGTCAGTATGTTGGAGTTATACAGGAGAGTCAGTGCGTTGGAGTTATACAGGAGAGTCAGTGCGTTGCAGTTATACAGGTGAGTCATTGTGGTGGAGTTATACAGGAGAGTCAGTGCGTTGTAGTTATACAGGAGAGTCAGTGTGTTGGAGCTATACAGGAGAGTCGGTATGTTGTAGTTATACAGGAGAGTCACTAGGATGGAGGTATATAGGAGATTCAATGATTTGCAATTTTACATGAGAGTCAGTAGTTTTGCAGTTATAAAGGAGAGTCAGTTTGTTGCTGTTATACAGGGGTGTCAGTATGTTGGAGTTATACAGGAGAGTCAGTGCATGGAGTTATACAGGAGAGTCAGTGCATTGCAGTTATACAGGTGAGTTATTGTGGTGGAGTTATACAGGAGAGTCAGTGCGTTGTAGTTATACAGGAGAGTCAGTGTGTTGGAGCTATACAGGAGAGTCGGTATGTTGGAGTTATACAGGAGAGTCAGTGCGTTGCAGTTATACAGGTGAGTCATTGTGGTGGAGTTATACAGGAGAGTCAGTGCGTTGTAGTTATACTGGAGAGTCAGTGTGTTGGAGCTATACAGGAGAGTCGGTATGTTGGAGTTATACAGGAGAGTCAGTGCGTTATAGTTATACAGGAGAGTCAGTGTGTTGGAGTTATACAGGAGAGTCAGTGTGTTGTAGTTATACAGGAGAGATAGTGTGTTGTTGCTATACAGGCGAGTCAGTGTGTTGGAGTTATACAGGAGAGTCAGTAGGATGGAGGTATATAGGAGATTCAATGAGTTGCAATTTTACATGAGAGTCAGTAGTTTTGCTGTTATAAAGGAGAGTCAGTTTGTTGCTGTTATACAGGGGTGTCAGTATGTTGGAGTTATACAGGAAAGTCAGTGCGTTGGAGTTATACAGGAGAGTCAGTGCGTTATAGTTATACAGGAGAGTCAGTGTGTTGGAGTTATACAGGAGAGATAGTGTGTTGTTGTTATACAGGGGTGTCAGTGTGTTGGAGTTATACAGGCGAGTCAGTGTGTTGGAGTTATACAGGAGAGTCAGTGTATTGGAATTATAAAGGAGATTTCAGCAGGTTGGAGCTATAATGGAGTGTCAGTTTGTTGCTGTTATACAGGGGAGTCAGTATGTAGGAGTTATACAGGAGAGTCAGCGCGTTGCAGTTATACAGGAGAGTCATTGTGTTGGAGTTGTAAAGGAGAGTCAGTGAGTTGTAGTTATACAAGAGAGTCAGTGTGTTGCATTTATATGCGAGAGTCAGTGGGTTGCAGTTTTACATGAGAGTCATTTTATTGCTGGTATACGCGAGAGTCACTGTGTTGAGGTTATACAGGAGAGTCACTAGGATGGAGGTATATAGGAGATTCAATGAGTTGCAATTTTACATGAGAGTCTGTAGTTTTGCAGTTATAAAGGAGAGACAGTTTGTTGCTGTTAAACAGGTGTGTCAGTATGTTGGAGTTATACAAGAGAGTCAGTGCATGGAGTTATACAGGAGAGTCAGTGCGTTGCAGTTATACAGGTGAGTCATTGTGGTGGAGTTATACAGGAGAGTCAGTGCGTTGTAGTTATACAGGAGAGTCAGTGTGTTGGAGCTATACAGGAGAGTCGGTATGTTGGAGTTATACAGCAGAGTCAGTGTGTTGGAGTTATACAGGAGAGTCAGTAGGATGGAGGTATATAGGAGATTCAATGAGTTGCAATTTTACATGAGAGTCAGTAGTTTTGCAGTTATAAAGGGGAGTCAGTTTGTTGCTGTTATACAGGGGTGTCAGTATGTTGGAATTATACAGGAGAGTCAGTGCGTTGGAGTTATACAGGAGAGTCAGTGCGTTATAGTTATACAGGTGAGTCATTGTGGTGGAGTTATACAGGAGAGTCAGTGCGTTGTAGTTATACAAGAGAGTCAGTGTGTTGGAGCTATACAGGAGAGTCGGTATGTTGGAGTTATACAGGAGAGTCAGTGCGTTATAGTTATACAGGAGAGTCAGTGTGTTGGAGTTATACAGGAGAGATAGTGTGTTGTTGTTATACAGGGGTGTCAGTGTGTTGGAGTTATACAGGAGAGTCATTGTGTTGTAATTATACAGAAGATTCAGCAGGTTGGAGTTAGAAAGGAGAGTCAGTGTATTGGAATTGTACAGGAGCGCATGTAGGTTGGAGTTATACAGAAAAGTCAGTGTCTAGGGGCTATATTGGACAGTCATTGCGTTACTTTAATACGCGAGAGTCGTGTTGCAGAAATATGCAAGAGTCATTGTGTTGCAATTATACGAGAGTGTCAGTGTGTTGGAGTTATACAGGAGAGCCAGTGTGTTGGAGTTATACAGGAGTGTCAGTGTGTTGGAGTTATACAGGAGAGTCAGTAGGTTGGAGGTATATAGGAGATTCAATGAGTTGGAATTTTACATGAGAGTCAATAGTTTTGCAGTTATAAAGGAGAGTCAGTTTGTTGCTGTTATACAGGGGTGTCAGTATGTTGGAGTTATACAGGAGAGTCAGTGCGTTGGAGTTATACAGGAGAGTCAGTGCGTTGCAGTTATACAGGTGAGTCATTGTGGTGGAGTTATACAGGAGAGTCAGTGCGTTGTAGTTATACAGGAGAGTCAGTGTGTTGGAGCTATACAGGAGAGTCGGTATGTTGTAGTTATACAGGAGAGTCACTAGGATGGAGGTATATAGGAGATTCAATGAGTTGCAATTTTACATGAGAGTCAGTAGTTTTGCAGTTATAAAGGAGAGTCAGTTTGTTGCTGTTATACAGGGGTGTCAGTATGTTGGAGTTATACAGGAGAGTCAGTGCATGGAGTTATACAGGAGAGTCAGTGCATTGCAGTTATACAGGTGAGTTATTGTGGTGGAGTTATACAGGAGAGTCAGTGCGTTGTAGTTATACAGGAGAGTCAGTGTGTTGGAGCTATACAGGAGAGTCGGTATGTTGGAGTTATACAGGAGAGTCAGTGCGTTGCAGTTATACAGGTGAGTCATTGTGGTGGAGTTATACAGGAGAGTCAGTGCGTTGTAGTTATACTGGAGAGTCAGTGTGTTGGAGCTATACAGGAGAGTCGGTATGTTGGAGTTATACAGGAGAGTCAGTGCGTTATAGTTATACAGGAGAGTCAGTGTGTTGGAGTTATACAGGAGAGTCAGTGTGTTGTAGTTATACAGGAGAGATAGTGTGTTGTTGCTATACAGGCGAGTCAGTGTGTTGGAGTTATACAGGAGAGTCAGTAGGATGGAGGTATATAGGAGATTCAATGAGTTGCAATTTTACATGAGAGTCAGTAGTTTTGCTGTTATAAAGGAGAGTCAGTTTGTTGCTGTTATACAGGGGTGTCAGTATGTTGGAGTTATACAGGAAAGTCAGTGCGTTGGAGTTATACAGGAGAGTCAGTGCGTTATAGTTATACAGGAGAGTCAGTGTGTTGGAGTTATACAGGAGAGATAGTGTGTTGTTGTTATACAGGGGTGTCAGTGTGTTGGAGTTATACAGGCGAGTCAGTGTGTTGGAGTTATACAGGAGAGTCAGTGTATTGGAATTATAAAGGAGATTTCAGCAGGTTGGAGCTATAATGGAGTGTCAGTTTGTTGCTGTTATACAGGGGAGTCAGTATGTAGGAGTTATACAGGAGAGTCAGCGCGTTGCAGTTATACAGGAGAGTCATTGTGTTGGAGTTGTAAAGGAGAGTCAGTGAGTTGTAGTTATACAAGAGAGTCAGTGTGTTGCATTTATATGCGAGAGTCAGTGGGTTGCAGTTTTACATGAGAGTCATTTTATTGCTGGTATACGCGAGAGTCACTGTGTTGAGGTTATACAGGAGAGTCACTAGGATGGAGGTATATAGGAGATTCAATGAGTTGCAATTTTACATGAGAGTCTGTAGTTTTGCAGTTATAAAGGAGAGACAGTTTGTTGCTGTTAAACAGGTGTGTCAGTATGTTGGAGTTATACAAGAGAGTCAGTGCATGGAGTTATACAGGAGAGTCAGTGCGTTGCAGTTATACAGGTGAGTCATTGTGGTGGAGTTATACAGGAGAGTCAGTGCGTTGTAGTTATACAGGAGAGTCAGTGTGTTGGAGCTATACAGGAGAGTCGGTATGTTGGAGTTATACAGGAGAGTCAGTGCGTTGCAGTTATACAGGTGAGTCATTGTGGTGGAGTTATACAGGAGAGTCAGTGCGTTGTAGTTATACAGGAGAGTCAGTGTGTTGGAGCTATACAGGAGAGTCGGTATGTTGGAGTTATAGAGGAGAGTCAGTGCGTTATAGTTATACAGGAGAGTCAGTGTGTTGGAGTTATACAGGAGTGTCAGTGTGTTGTAGTTATACAGGAGAGATAGTGTGTTGTTGTTATACAGGCGAGTCAGTGTGTTGGAGTTATACAGGAGAGTCAGTAGGATGGAGGTATATAGGAGATTCAATGAGTTGCAATTTTACATGAGAGTCAGTAGTTTTGCAGTTATAAAGGGGAGTCAGTTTGTTGCTGTTATACAGGGGTGTCAGTATGTTGGAATTATACAGGAGAGTCAGTGCGTTGGAGTTATACAGGAGAGTCAGTGCGTTATAGTTATACAGGTGAGTCATTGTGGTGGAGTTATACAGGAGAGTCAGTGCGTTGTAGTTATACAAGAGAGTCAGTGTGTTGGAGCTATACAGGAGAGTCGGTATGTTGGAGTTATACAGGAGAGTCAGTGCGTTATAGTTATACAGGAGAGTCAGTGTGTTGGAGTTATACAGGAGAGATAGTGTGTTGTTGTTATACAGGGGTGTCAGTGTGTTGGAGTTATACAGGAGAGTCATTGTGTTGTAATTATACAGAAGATTCAGCAGGTTGGAATTAGAAAGGAGAGTCAGTGTATTGGAATTGTACAGGAGCGCATGTAGGTTGGAGTTATACAGAAAAGTCAGTGTCTAGGGGCTATATTGGACAGTCATTGCGTTACTTTAATACGCGAGAGTCGTGTTGCAGAAATATGCAAGAGTCATTGTGTTGCAATTATACGAGAGTGTCAGTGTGTTGGAGTTATACAGGAGAGCCAGTGTGTTGGAGTTATACAGGAGTGTCAGTGTGTTGGAGTTATACAGGAGAGTCAGTAGGTTGGAGGTATATAGGAGATTCAATGAGTTGGAATTTTACATGAGAGTCAATAGTTTTGCAGTTATAAAGGAGAGTCAGTTTGTTGCTGTTATACAGGGGTGTCAGTATGTTGGAGTTATACAGGAGAGTCAGTGCGTTGGAGTTATACAGGAGAGTCAGTGCGTTGCAGTTATACAGGTGAGTCATTGTGGTGGAGTTATACAGGAGAGTCAGTGCGTTGTAGTTATACAGGAGAGTCAGTGTGTTGGAGCTATACAGGAGAGTCGGTATGTTGTAGTTATACAGGAGAGTCACTAGGATGGAGGTATATAGGAGATTCAATGAGTTGCAATTTTACATGAGAGTCAGTAGTTTTGCAGTTATAAAGGAGAGTCAGTTTGTTGCTGTTATACAGGGGTGTCAGTATGTTGGAGTTATACAGGAGAGTCAGTGCATGGAGTTATACAGGAGAGTCAGTGCATTGCAGTTATACAGGTGAGTTATTGTGGTGGAGTTATACAGGAGAGTCAGTGCGTTGTAGTTATACAGGAGAGTCAGTGTGTTGGAGCTATACAGGAGAGTCGGTATGTTGGAGTTATACAGGAGAGTCAGTGCGTTGCAGTTATACAGGTGAGTCATTGTGGTGGAGTTATACAGGAGAGTCAGTGCGTTGTAGTTATACTGGAGAGTCAGTGTGTTGGAGCTATACAGGAGAGTCGGTATGTTGGAGTTATACAGGAGAGTCAGTGCGTTATAGTTATACAGGAGAGTCAGTGTGTTGGAGTTATACAGGAGAGTCAGTGTGTTGTAGTTATACAGGAGAGATAGTGTGTTGTTGCTATACAGGCGAGTCAGTGTGTTGGAGTTATACAGGAGAGTCAGTAGGATGGAGGTATATAGGAGATTCAATGAGTTGCAATTTTACATGAGAGTCAGTAGTTTTGCTGTTATAAAGGAGAGTCAGTTTGTTGCTGTTATACAGGGGTGTCAGTATGTTGGAGTTATACAGGAAAGTCAGTGCGTTGGAGTTATACAGGAGAGTCAGTGCGTTATAGTTATACAGGAGAGTCAGTGTGTTGGAGTTATACAGGAGAGATAGTGTGTTGTTGTTATACAGGGGTGTCAGTGTGTTGGAGTTATACAGGCGAGTCAGTGTGTTGGAGTTATACAGGAGAGTCAGTGTATTGGAATTATAAAGGAGATTTCAGCAGGTTGGAGCTATAATGGAGTGTCAGTTTGTTGCTGTTATACAGGGGAGTCAGTATGTAGGAGTTATACAGGAGAGTCAGCGCGTTGCAGTTATACAGGAGAGTCATTGTGTTGGAGTTGTAAAGGAGAGTCAGTGAGTTGTAGTTATACAAGAGAGTCAGTGTGTTGCATTTATATGCGAGAGTCAGTGGGTTGCAGTTTTACATGAGAGTCATTTTATTGCTGGTATAAGCGAGAGTCACTGTGTTGAGGTTATACAGGAGAGTCACTAGGATGGAGGTATATAGGAGATTCAATGAGTTGCAATTTTACATGAGAGTCAGTAGCTTTGCAGTTATAAAGGAGAGACAGTTTGTTGCTGTTAAACAGGGGTGTCAGTATGTTGGAGTTATACAAGAGAGTCAGTGCGTTGTAGTTATACAGGTGAGTCATTGTGGTGGAGTTATACAGGAGAGTCAGTGCGTTGTAGTTATACAGGAGAGTCAGTGCGTTGCAGTTATACAGGTGAGTCATTGTGGTGGAGTTATACAGGAGAGTCAGTGCGTTGTAGTTATACAGGAGAGTCAGTGTGTTGGAGCTATACAGGAGAGTCAGTATGTTGGAGTTATACAGGAGAGTCAGTGCGTTATAGTTATACAGGAGAGTCAGTGTGTTGGAGTTATACAGGAGAGTCAGTGTGTTGTAGTTATACAGGAGAGATAGTGTGTTGTTGTTATACAGGCGAGTCAGTGTGTTGGAGTTATACAGGAGAGTCAGTAGGATGGAGGTATATAGGAGATTCAATGAGTTGCAATTTTACATGAGAGTCAGTAGTTTTGCAGTTATAAAGGGGAGTCAGTTTGTTGCTGTTATACAGGGGTGTCAGTATGTTGGAATTATACAGGAGAGTCAGTGCGTTGGAGTTATACAGGAGAGTCAGTGCGTTATAGTTATACAGGTGAGTCATTGTGGTGGAGTTATACAGGAGAGTCAGTGCGTTGTAGTTATACAAGAGAGTCAGTGTGTTGGAGCTATACAGGAGAGTCGGTATGTTGGAGTTATACAGGAGAGTCAGTGCGTTATAGTTATACAGGAGAGTCAGTGTGTTGGAGTTATACAGGAGAGATAGTGTGTTGTTGTTATACAGGGGTGTCAGTGTGTTGGAGTTATACAGGAGAGTCATTGTGTTGTAATTATACAGAAGATTCAGCAGGTTGGAGTTAGAAAGGAGAGTCAGTGTATTGGAATTGTACAGGAGCGCATGTAGGTTGGAGTTATACAGAAAAGTCAGTGTCTAGGGGCTATATTGGACAGTCATTGCGTTACTTTAATACGCGAGAGTCGTGTTGCAGAAATATGCAAGAGTCATTGTGTTGCAATTATACGAGAGTGTCAGTGTGTTGGAGTTATACAGGAGAGTCAGTGTGTTGGAGTTATACAGGAGTGTCAGTGTGTTGGAGTTATACAGGAGAGTCACTAGGATGGAGGTATATAGGAGATTCAATGAGTTGCAATTTTACATGAGAGTCAGTAGTTTTGCAGTTATAAAGGAGAGTCAGTTTGTTGCTGTTATACAGGGGTGTCAGTATGTTGGAGTTATACAGGAGAGTCAGTGCATGGAGTTATACAGGAGACTCAGTGCATTGCAGTTATACAGGTGAGTTATTGTGGTGGAGTTATACAGGAGAGTCAGTGCGTTGTAGTTATACAGGAGAGTCAGTGTGTTGGAGCTATACAGGAGAGTCGGTATGTTGGAGTTATACAGGAGAGTCAGTGCGTTGCAGTTATACAGGTGAGTCATTGTGGTGGAGTTATACAGGAGAGTCAGTGCGTTGTAGTTATACTGGAGAGTCAGTGTGTTGGAGCTATACAGGAGAGTCGGTATGTTGGAGTTATACAGGAGAATCAGTGCGTTATAGTTATACAGGAGAGTCAGTGTGTTGGAGTTATACAGGAGAGTCAGTGTGTTGTAGTTATACAGGAGAGATAGTGTGTTGTTGCTATACAGGCGAGTCAGTGTGTTGGAGTTATACAGGAGAGTCAGTAGGATGGAGGTATATAGGAGATTCAATGAGTTGCAATTTTACATGAGAGTCAGTAGTTTTGCTGTTATAAAGGAGAGTCAGTTTGTTGCTGTTATACAGGGGTGTCAGTATGTTGGAGTTATACAGGAGAGTCAGTGCGTTGGAGTTATACAGGAGAGTCAGTGCGTTATAGTTATACAGGAGAGTCAGTGTGTTGGAGTTATACAGGCGAGTCAGTGTGTTGGAGTTATACAGGAGAGTCAGTGTATTGGAATTATAAAGGAGATTTCAGCAGGTTGGAGCTATAATGGAGTGTCAGTTTGTTGCTGTTATACAGGGGAGTCAGTATGTAGGAGTTATACAGGAGAGTCAGTGCGTTGCAGTTATACAGGAGTCTCAGTGCGTTGGAGTTATACAGGAGAGTCAGTGCGTTATAGTTATACAGGTGAGTCATTGTGGTGGAGTTATACAGGAGAGTCAGTGCGTTGTAGTTATACAAGAGAGTCAGTGTGTTGGAGCTATACAGGAGAGTCGGTATGTTGGAGTTATACAGGAGAGTCAGTGCGTTATAGTTATACAGGAGAGTCAGTGTGTTGGAGTTATACAGGAGAGATAGTGTGTTGTTGTTATACAGGGGTGTCAGTGTGTTGGAGTTATACAGGCGAGTCAGTGTGTTGGAGTTATACGGGAGAGTCAGAGTATTGGAATTATAAAGGAGATTTCAGCAGGTTGGAGCTATAATGGAGTGTCAGTTTGTTGCTGTTATACAGGGGAGTCAGTATGCTGGAGTTATACAGGAGAGTCAGTGCGTTGCAGTTATACAGGAGAGTCATTGTGTTGGAGTTGTAAAGGAGAGTCAGTGACTTGTAGTTATTCAGGAGAGTCAGTGTGTTGGATTTATATGCGATAGTCAGTGGGTTGCAGTTGTACACGAGAGTCATTTTATTGCTGTTATACACGAGAGTCACTGTGTTGGAGTTATACAGGAGAGTCAGTGTGTTGGAGTTATTCAGGAGAGTCATTGTGTTGGAGTAATACAGGAGAGTCAGTGCGTTGTAGTTATACAGGCGAGTCAGTGTGTTGGAGTTATACAGGAGAGTCAGAGTATTGGAATTATAAAGAGGATTTCAGCAGGTTGGAGCTATAATGGAGAGTCAGTGTGTTGTAGTTATACAGGAGAGTCAGTAGGATGGAGGTATATAGGAGATTCAATGAGTTGGAATTTTACATGAGAGTCAGTATGTTGGAGTTATACAGGAAGGTCGGTGCGTTGTAGTTATACAGGAGAGTCAGTGTGTTGGAGTTATACAGGAGAGTTAGTGTGTTGGAGTTATACAGGAGAGTTAGTGTGTTGTTGTTATACAGGAGAGTCAGTGTGTTGGAGTTATACAGGAGAGTTAGTAGGATGGAGGTATATAGGAGATTCAATGAGTTGGAATTTTACATGAGAGTCAGTATGTTGGAGTTATACAAGAGTGTAAGGGTGTTGGAGTTATACAGGAGAGTTAGTGTGTTGTTGTTATACAGGAGAGTCAGTGTGTTGGAGTTACACAGGGGAGTCAGTGCGTTGCAGTTATACAGGCGAGTCATTGTGGTGGAGTTATACAGGAGAGTCAGTGCGTTGTAGTTATATAGGAGAGTCAGTGTGTTGGAGCTATACAGGAGAGTCGGTATGCTGGAGTTATACAGGAGAGTCAGTGCGTTATAGTTATACAGGAGAGTCAGTGTGTTGGAGTTATACAGGAGAGTCAGTGCATTGGAGTTATACAGGAGAGTCAGTGCTTTGCAGTTATACAGGAGAGTCATTGTGTTGGAGTTATACAGGAAGGTCTGTGCGTTGTAGTTATACAGGAGAGTCAGTGTGTTGGAGTTATACAGGAAGGTCGGTGCGTTGTAGTTATACAGGAGAGTCAGTGTGTTGGATTTATACAGGAGAGTTAGTGTGTTGGAGTTATACAGGAGAGTTAGTGTGTTGTTGTTATACAGGAGAGTCAGCGTGTTGGAGTTATACAGGAGAGTCAGTAGGATGGAGGTATATAGGAGATTCAATGAGTTGGAATTTTACATGAGAGTCAGTATGTTGGAGTTATACAAGAGTGTAAGGGTGTTGGAGTTATACAGGAGAGTTAGTGTGTTGTTGTTATACAGGAGAGTCAGTGTGTTGGAGTTACACAGGGGAGTCAGTGCGTTGCAGTTATACAGGAGAGTCAGTGCGTTGTAGTTATATAGGAGAGTCAGTGTGTTGGAGCTATACAGGAGAGTCGGTATGCTGGAGTTATACAGGAGAGTCAGTGTGTTATAGTTATACAGGAGAGTCAGTGTGTTGGAGTTATACAGGAGAGTCAGTGCATTGGAGTTATACAGGAGAGTCAGTGCTTTGCTGTTATACAGGAGAGTCATTGTGTTGGAGTTATACAGGAAGGTCTGTGCGTTGTAGTTATACAGGAGAGTCAGTGTGTTGGAGTTATACAGGAGAGTTAGTGTGTTGGAGTTATACAGGAGAGTCATTGTGTTGGAGTTATACAGGAGAGTTAGTGTGTTGGAGTTATACAGGAGAGTTAGTGTGTTGTTGTTATACAGGAGAGTCACTGTGTTGGGGTTATACAGGAGAGTCAGAGTACTGGAATTTTAAAGGATATTTCAGCAGATTGGAGCTATAATGCAGAGTCAGTTTGTTGCTGTTATACAGGGGAGTCAGTATGTTGGAGTTATACAGGAGAGTCAGTGCGTTGCAGTTATACAGGAGAGTCATTGTGTTGGAGTTGTAAAGGAGAGTCAGTGACTTGTAGTTATTCAGGAGAGTCAGTGTGTTGGATTTATATGCGATAGTCAGTGGGTTGCAGTTGTACACGAGAGTCATTTTATTGCTGTTATACACGAGAGTCACTGTGTTGGAGTTATACAGGAGAGTCAGTGTGTTGGAGTTATTCAGGAGAGTCATTGTGTTGGAGTAATACAGGAGAGTCAGTGCGTTGTAGTTATACAGGCGAGTCAGTGTGTTGGTGTTATACAGGAGAGTCAGAGTATTGGAATTATAAAGAGGATTTCAGCAGGTTGGAGCTATAATGGAGGGTAGGTTTGTTGCTGTAATACAGGGGAGTCAGTATGTTGGAGTTATACAGGAGAGTCAGTGTGTTGTAGTTATACAGGAGAGTCAGTAGGATGGAGGTATATAGGAGATTCAATGAGTTGGAATTTTACATGAGAGTCAGTATGTTGGAGTTATACAGGAAGGTCGGTGCGTTGTTGTTATACAGGAGAGTCAGTGTGTTGGAGTTATACAGGAGAGTTAGTGTGTTGGAGTTATACAGGAGTGTTAGTGTGTTGTTGTTATACAGGAGAGTCAGTGTGTTGGAGTTATACAGGAGAGTTAGTAGGATGGAGGTATATAGGAGATTCAATGAGTTGGAATTTTACATGAGAGTCAGTATGTTGGAGTTATACAAGAGTGTAAGGGTGTTGGAGTTATACAGGAGAGTTAGTGTGTTGTTGTTATACAGGAGAGTCAGTGTGTTGGAGTTACACAGGGGAGTCAGTGCGTTGCAGTTATACAGGCGAGTCATTGTGGTGGAGTTATACAGGAGAGTCAGTGCGTTGTAGTTATATAGGAGAGTCAGTGTGTTGGAGCTATACAGGAGAGTCGGTATGCTGTAGTTATACAGGAGAGTCAGTGCGTTATAGTTATACAGGAGAGTCAGTGTGTTGGAGTTATACAGGAGAGTCAGTGCATTGGAGTTATACAGGAGAGTCAGTGCTTTGCAGTTATACAGGAGAGTCATTGTGTTGGAGTTATACAGGAAGGTCTGTGCGTTGTAGTTATACAGGAGAGTCAGTGTGTTGGAGTTATACAGGAAGGTCGGTGCGTTGTAGTTATACAGGAGAGTCAGTGTGTTGGATTTATACAGGAGAGTTAGTGTGTTGGAGTTATACAGGAGAGTTAGTGTGTTGTTGTTATACAGGAGAGTCAGCGTGTTGGAGTTATACAGGAGAGTCAGTAGGATGGAGGTATATAGGAGATTCAATGAGTTGGAATTTTACATCAGAGTCAGTATGTTGGAGTTATACAAGAGTGTAAGGGTGTTGGAGTTATACAGGAGAGTTAGTGTGTTGTTGTTATACAGGAGAGTCTGTGTGTTGGAGTTATACAGGAGAGTCAGTAGTTTTGGAGTTATAAAGGAGAGTCAGTTTGTTGCTGTTATACAGGGGTGTCAGTGTGTTGGAGTTATACAGGAGAGTCAGTGCTTTGCAGTTATACAGGAGAGTGATTGTGTTGAAGTTATACAGGAAAGTCGGTGCGTTGTAGTTATACAGGTGAGTCATTGTGGTGGAGTTATACAGGAGAGTCAGTGCGTTGTAGTTATACAGGAGAGTCAGTGTGTTGGAGCTCTACAGGAGAGTCGGTATGTTGGAGTTATACAGGAGAGTCAGTACGTTATAGTTATACAGGAGAGTCAGTGTGTTGGAGTTATACAGGAGAGTTAGTGTGTTGTTGTTATACAGGGGTGTCAGTGTGTTGGAGTTATACAGGAGAGTCAGTGCATTGGAGTTTTACAGGAGAGTCATTGCGTTGCAGTTAAACAGGAGAGTCATTGTGTTGTAGTTATACAGGAGAGTCGGTATGTTGGAGTTATACAGGAGAGACAGTGTGTTGGAGTTATACAGGAGAGTTAGTGTGTTGTTGTTATACAGGAGAGTCAGTGTGTTGGAATTATACAGGACAGTCAGTGTGGTGGAATTGTACAGGAGAGTCAGTATGTTGGAGTTATAAAGGAGATTCAGTGTATTTGAATTGTACAGGAGAGCAAGTAGGTTGAGTTATACAGAAGAGTCAGTGGATAGGGGTTATATGCGACAGTCATTGTGTTGCTGTAATACCCGAGAGTCTTTGTGTTGCTGTAATAAGCAAGAGTCATTGTGTTGCAGTTATTCAGGAGAGTCAGCAGGATGGAGTTATATAGTAGTGTCAATGTGCTGGAATTATACATGAGAGTCAGTAGGTTGGAGCTATAAAGGAGAGTCAGTTTGTTGTTGTTATATAGGCGAGTCAGTGTGTTGGCGTTATACAGGAGAGTCAGTGTGTTGGAGTTATACAGGCGAGTCAGTGTGTTGGAGTTATACAGGAGAGTCAGAGTATTGGAATTATAAAGGAGATTTCAGCAGGTTGGAGCTATAATGGAGAGTCAGTTTGTTGCTGTTATACAGGAGAGTCAGTGCGTTGCAGTTATACAGGAGAGTCATTGTGTGGGAGTTGTAAAGGAGAGTCAGTGAGTTGTAGTTATTCAGGAGAGTCAGTGTGTTGGATTTATATGCGATAGTCAGTGGGTTGCAGTTGTACACGAGAGTCATTTTATTGCTGTTATACGCGAGAGTCACTGTGTTAGAGTTATACAGGAGAGTCAGTGTGTTGGAGTTATACAGGAGAGTCAGTGTGTTGGAGTTATACAGGAGAGTCAGTAGTTTTGGAGTTATAAAGGAGAGTCAGTTTGTTGCTGTTATACAGGGGTGTCAGTGTGTTGGAGTTATACAGGAGAGTCAGTGCTTTGCAGTTATACAGGAGAGTGATTGTGTTGAAGTTATACAGGAAAGTCGGTGCGTTGTAGTTATACAGGAGAGTCAGTGTGTTGGAGTTTACAGGAGAGTCATTATGTTGGAGTTATACAGGAGAGTTAGTGTGTTGGAGTTATACAGGAGAGTTAGTGTGTTGTTGTTATACAGGAGAGTCAGTGTGTTGGAGTTATACAGGACAGTCAGTGTTGTGAAATTATACAGGATAGTAAGTATGTTGGAGTTATACAGGAGAGTCAGTGTGTTGGAGTTATTCAGGAGAGTCATTTTGTTGGAGTTATACAGGAGAGTCAGTGCGTTGTAGTTATACAAGAGAGTCAGTGTGTTGCATTTATATGCGTGAGTCAGTGGGTTGCAGTTTTACATGAGAGTCATTTTATTGCTGGTATACGCGAGAGTCACTGTGTTGGGGTTATACAGGAGACTCAGTACGTTGGTGTTATACAGGAGAGTCAGTACGTTGGGGTTATACAGGAGACTCAGTACGTTGGTGTTATACAGGAGACTCAGTACGTTGGTGTTAGAAAGGAGAGTCAGTGTATTGGAATTGTACAGGAGCGCATGTAGGTTGGAGTTATACAGAAATGTCAGTGTCTAGGGGCTATATTGGACAGTCATTGTGTTACAGTAATACGTGAGAGTCGTGTTGCAGAAATATGCGAGAGTCATTGTGTTGCAATTATACGAGAGTGTCAGTGTGTTGGAGTTATATAGGAGAGTCAGTGTGTTGGAGCTATACAGGAGAGTCGGTATGTTGGAGTTATACAGGAGAGTCAGTGCGTTATAGTTATACAGGAGAGTCAGTGTGTTGGAGTTATACAGGAGAGTTAGTGCGTTGTTGTTATACAGGGGTGTCAGTGTGTTGGAGTTTTACAGGAGAGTCAGTAGGATGGAGGTATATAGGAGATTCAATGAGTTGGAATAGTACATGAGAGTCAGTAGATTTGGAGTTATAAAGCAGAGTCAATTCATTGCTGTTATACAGGGGTGTCAGTATGTTGGAGTTATACAGGAGAGTCAGTGCATCGGAGTTATACAGGAGAGTCAGTGCGTTGCAGTTATACATTTGAGTCAGTAGTTTTGGAGTTATAAAGGAGAGTCAGTTTGTTGCTGTTATACAGGGGTGTCAGTATGTTGGAGTTATACAGGAGAGTCAGTGCATTGTGGTTCTACAGGAGAGTCAGTGTGTTGGAGCTATACAGGAGAGTCGGTATGTTGGAGTTATACAGGAGAGTCAGTATGTTGGAGTTATACAGGAGAGTTAGTGTGTTGTTGTTATACAGAAGAGTCAGTGTGTTGGAGTTATACAGGAGAGTCAGTATGTTGGAGGTGTAAAGGAGAGTCAGGGTATTGGAATTGTACAGGAGAGCAAGTCGGTTGAGTTATACAGAAGAGTCAGTGGATAGGGGTTATATGCAACAGTCATTGTGTTGCTGTAATACCCGAGAATCTTTGTGTTGCTGTAATAAGTGGGAGTCATTGTGTTGCAATTATATACGAGACTCAGTGTGTTGGAGTTATACAGGCGAGTCAGTGTTTTGGCGTTATACAGGAGAGTCAGTGTGTTGGAGTTATACAGGCGAGTCAGTGTGTTGGAGTTATACAGGCGAGTCAATGTGTTGGAGTAATACAGGAGAGTCAGAGTATTGGAATTATAAAGGAGATTTCAGCAGGTTGGAGCTATAATGGAGAGTCAGTTTGTTGCTGTTATACAGGGGAGTCAGTAGGATGGAGGTATATAGGAGATTCAATGAGTTGGAATTTTACATGAGAGTCAGTAGTTTTGGAGTTATAAAGGAGAGTTAGTGTGTTGTTGTTATACAGGAGAATCAGTGCTTTGCAGTTATACAGGAGAGTCAGTGCGTTGGAGTTATACAGGAGAGTCAGTGCGTTGCAGTTATACAGGTGAGTCATTGTGGTGGAGTTATACAGGAGAGTCAGTGCGTTGTAGTTATACAGGAGAGTCAGTGTGTTGGAGCTCTACAGGAGAGTCGGTATGTTGGAGTTATACAGGAGAGTCAGTGTGTTGGAGTTACACAGGGGAGTCAGTGCGTTGCAGTTATACAGGCGAGTCATTGTGGTGGAGTTATACAGGAGAGTCAGTGCGTTGTAGTTATATAGGAGAGTCAGTGTGTTGGAGCTATACAGGAGAGTCGGTATGCTGTAGTTATACAGGAGAGTCAGTGCGTTATAGTTATACAGGAGAGTCAGTGTGTTGGAGTTATACAGGAGAGTCAGTGCATTGGAGTTATACAGGAGAGTCAGTGCTTTGCAGTTATACAGGAGAGTCATTGTGTTGGAGTTATACAGGAAGGTCTGTGCGTTGTAGTTATACAGGAGAGTCAGTGTGTTGGAGTTATACAGGAAGGTCGGTGCGTTGTAGTTATACAGGAGAGTCAGTGTGTTGGATTTATACAGGAGAGTTAGTGTGTTGGAGTTATACAGGAGAGTTAGTGTGTTGTTGTTATACAGGAGAGTCAGCGTGTTGGAGTTATACAGGAGAGTCAGTAGGATGGAGGTATATAGGAGATTCAATGAGTTGGAATTTTACATGAGAGTCAGTATGTTGGAGTTATACAAGAGTGTAAGGGTGTTGGAGTTATACAGGAGAGTTAGTGTGTTGTTGTTATACAGGAGAGTCTGTGTGTTGGAGTTATACAGGAGAGTCAGTAGTTTTGGAGTTATAAAGGAGAGTCAGTTTGTTGCTGTTATACAGGGGTGTCAGTGTGTTGGAGTTATACAGGAGAGTCAGTGCTTTGCAGTTATACAGGAGAGTGATTGTGTTGAAGTTATACAGGAAAGTCGGTGCGTTGTAGTTATACAGGTGAGTCATTGTGGTGGAGTTATACAGGAGAGTCAGTGCGTTGTAGTTATACAGGAGAGTCAGTGTGTTGGAGCTCTACAGGAGAGTCGGTATGTTGGAGTTATACAGGAGAGTCAGTACGTTATAGTTATACAGGAGAGTCAGTGTGTTGGAGTTATACAGGAGAGTTAGTGTGTTGTTGTTATACAGGGGTGTCAGTGTGTTGGAGTTATACAGGAGAGTCAGTGCATTGGAGTTTTACAGGAGAGTCATTGCGTTGCAGTTAAACAGGAGAGTCATTGTGTTGTAGTTATACAGGAGAGTCGGTATGTTGGAGTTATACAGGAGAGACAGTGTGTTGGAGTTATACAGGAGAGTTAGTGTGTTGTTGTTATACAGGAGAGTCAGTGTGTTGGAGTTATACAGGACAGTCAGTGTGGTGGAATTGTACAGGAGAGTCAGTATGTTGGAGTTATAAAGGAGATTCTGTGTATTTGAATTGTACAGGAGAGCAAGTAGGTTGAGTTATACAGAAGAGTCAGTGGATAGGGGTTATATGCGACAGTCATTGTGTTGCTGTAATACCCGAGAGTCTTTGTGTTGCTGTAATAAGCAAGAGTCATTGTGTTGCAGTTATTCAGGAGAGTCAGCAGGATGGAGTTATATAGTAGTGTCAATGTGCTGGAATTATACATGAGAGTCAGTAGGTTGGAGCTATAAAGGAGAGTCAGTTTGTTGTTGTTATATAGGCGAGTCAGTGTGTTGGCGTTATACAGGAGAGTCAGTGTGTTGGAGTTATACAGGCGAGTCAGTGTGTTGGAGTTATACAGGAGAGTCAGAGTATTGGAATTATAAAGGAGATTTCAGCAGGTTGGAGCTATAATGGAGAGTCAGTTTGTTGCTGTTATACAGGAGAGTCAGTGCGTTGCAGTTATACAGGAGAGTCATTGTGTGGGAGTTGTAAAGGAGAGTCAGTGAGTTGTAGTTATTCAGGAGAGTCAGTGTGTTGGATTTATATGCGATAGTCAGTGGGTTGCAGTTGTACACGAGAGTCATTTTATTGCTGTTATACGCGAGAGTCACTGTGTTAGAGTTATACAGGAGAGTCAGTGTGTTGGAGTTATACAGGAGAGTCAGTGTGTTGGAGTTATACAGGAGAGTCAGTAGTTTTGGAGTTATAAAGGAGAGTCAGTTTGTTGCTGTTATACAGGGGTGTCAGTGTGTTGGAGTTATACAGGAGAGTCAGTGCTTTGCAGTTATACAGGAGAGTGATTGTGTTGAAGTTATACAGGAAAGTCGGTGCGTTGTAGTTATACAGGAGAGTCAGTGTGTTGGAGTTTACAGGAGAGTCATTATGTTGGAGTTATACAGGAGAGTTAGTGTGTTGGAGTTATACAGGAGAGTTAGTGTGTTGTTGTTATACAGGAGAGTCAGTGTGTTGGAGTTATACAGGACAGTCAGTGTTGTGAAATTATACAGGATAGTAAGTATGTTGGAGTTATACAGGAGAGTCAGTGTGTTGGAGTTATTCAGGAGAGTCATTTTGTTGGAGTTATACAGGAGAGTCAGTGCGTTGTAGTTATACAAGAGAGTCAGTGTGTTGCATTTATATGCGAGAGTCAGTGGGTTGCAGTTTTACATGAGAGTCATTTTATTGCTGGTATACGCGAGAGTCACTGTGTTGGGGTTATACAGGAGACTCAGTACGTTGGTGTTATACAGGAGAGTCAGTACGTTGGGGTTATACAGGAGACTCAGTACGTTGGTGTTATACAGGAGACTCAGTACGTTGGTGTTAGAAAGGAGAGTCAGTGTATTGGAATTGTACAGGAGCGCATGTAGGTTGGAGTTATACAGAAATGTCAGTGTCTAGGGGCTATATTGGACAGTCATTGTGTTACAGTAATACGTGAGAGTCGTGTTGCAGAAATATGCGAGAGTCATTGTGTTGCAATTATACGAGAGTGTCAGTGTGTTGGAGTTATATAGGAGAGTCAGTGTGTTGGAGCTATACAGGAGAGTCGGTATGTTGGAGTTATACAGGAGAGTCAGTGCGTTATAGTTATACAGGAGAGTCAGTGTGTTGGAGTTATACAGGAGAGTTAGTGCGTTGTTGTTATACAGGGGTGTCAGTGTGTTGGAGTTTTACAGGAGAGTCAGTAGGATGGAGGTATATAGGAGATTCAATGAGTTGGAATAGTACATGAGAGTCAGTAGATTTGGAGTTATAAAGCAGAGTCAATTCATTGCTGTTATACAGGGGTGTCAGTATGTTGGAGTTATACAGGAGAGTCAGTGCATCGGAGTTATACAGGAGAGTCAGTGCGTTGCAGTTATACATTTGAGTCAGTAGTTTTGGAGTTATAAAGGAGAGTCAGTTTGTTGCTGTTATACAGGGGTGTCAGTATGTTGGAGTTATACAGGAGAGTCAGTGCATTGTGGTTCTACAGGAGAGTCAGTGTGTTGGAGCTATACAGGAGAGTCGGTATGTTGGAGTTATACAGGAGAGTCAGTATGTTGGAGTTATACAGGAGAGTTAGTGTGTTGTTGTTATACAGAAGAGTCAGTGTGTTGGAGTTATACAGGAGAGTCAGTATGTTGGAGGTGTAAAGGAGAGTCAGGGTATTGGAATTGTACAGGAGAGCAAGTCGGTTGAGTTATACAGAAGAGTCAGTGGATAGGGGTTATATGCAACAGTCATTGTGTTGCTGTAATACCCGATAATCTTTGTGTTGCTGTAATAAGTGGGAGTCATTGTGTTGCAATTATATACGAGACTCAGTGTGTTGGAGTTATACAGGCGAGTCAGTGTTTTGGCGTTATACAGGAGAGTCAGTGTGTTGGAGTTATACAGGCGAGTCAGTGTGTTGGAGTTATACAGGCGAGTCAATGTGTTGGAGTAATACAGGAGAGTCAGAGTATTGGAATTATAAAGGAGATTTCAGCAGGTTGGAGCTATAATGGAGAGTCAGTTTGTTGCTGTTATACAGGGGAGTCAGTAGGATGGAGGTATATAGGAGATTCAATGAGTTGGAATTTTACATGAGAGTCAGTAGTTTTGGAGTTATAAAGGAGAGTTAGTGTGTTGTTGTTATACAGGAGAATCAGTGCTTTGCAGTTATACAGGAGAGTCAGTGCGTTGGAGTTATACAGGAGAGTCAGTGCGTTGCAGTTATACAGGTGAGTCATTGTGGTGGAGTTATACAGGAGAGTCAGTGCGTTGTAGTTATACAGGAGAGTCAGTGTGTTGGAGCTCTACAGGAGAGTCGGTATGTTGGAGTTATACAGGAGAGTCAGTGTGTTGGAGTTATACAGGAGAGTTAGTGTGTTGTTGTTATACAGGGGTGTCAGTGTGTTGGAGTTATACAGGAGAGTCAGTGCATTGGAGTTATACAGGAGAGTCATTGCGTTGCAGTTAAACAGGAGAGTCATTGTGTTGTAGTTATACAGGAGAGTCGGTATGTTGGAGTTATACAGGAGAGACAGTGTGTTGGAGTTATACAGGAGAGTTAGTGTGTTGTTGTTATACAGGAGAGTCAGTGTGTTGGAGTTATACAGGACAGTCAGTGTGGTGGAATTGTACAGGAGAGTCAGTATGTTGGAGTTATAAAGGAGATTCAGTGTATTTGAATTGTACAGGAGAGCAAGTAGGTTGAGTTATACAGAAGAGTCAGTGGATAGGGGTTATATGCGACAGTCATTGTGTTGCTGTAATACCCGAGAGTCTTTGTGTTGCTGTAATAAGCAAGAGTCATTGTGTTGCAGTTATTCAGGAGAGTCAGCAGGATGGAGTTATATAGTAGTGTCAATGTGCTGGAATTATACATGAGAGTCAGTAGGTTGGAGCTATAAAGGAGAGTCAGTTTGTTGTTGTTATATAGGCGAGTCAGTGTGTTGGCGTTATACAGGAGAGTCAGTGTGTTGGAGTTATACAGGCGAGTCAGTGTGTTGGAGTTATACAGGAGAGTCAGAGTATTGGAATTATAAAGGAGATTTCAGCAGGTTGGAGCTATAATGGAGAGTCAGTTTGTTGCTGTTATACAGGAGAGTCAGTGCGTTGCAGTTATACAGGAGAGTCATTGTGTGGGAGTTGTAAAGGAGAGTCAGTGAGTTGTAGTTATTCAGGAGAGTCAGTGTGTTGGATTTATATGCGATAGTCAGTGGGTTGCAGTTGTACACGAGAGTCATTTTATTGCTGTTATACGCGAGAGTCACTGTGTTGGAGTTATACAGGAGAGTCAGTGTGTTGGAGTTATACAGGAGAGTCAGTGTGTTGGAGTTATACAGGAGAGTCAGTAGTTTTGGAGTTATAAAGGAGAGTCAGTTTGTTGCTGTTATACAGGGGTGTCAGTGTGTTGGAGTTATACAGGAGAGTCAGTGCTTTGCAGTTATACAGGAGAGTGATTGTGTTGAAGTTATACAGGAAAGTCGGTGCGTTGTAGTTATACAGGAGAGTCAGTGTGTTGGAGTTTACAGGAGAGTCATTATGTTGGAGTTATACAGGAGAGTTAGTGTGTTGGAGTTATACAGGAGAGTTAGTGTGTTGTTGTTATACAGGAGAGTCAGTGTGTTGGAGTTATACAGGACAGTCAGTGTTGTGGAATTATACAGGATAGTAAGTATGTTGGAGTTATACAGGAGAGTCAGTGTGTTGGAGTTATTCAGGAGAGTCATTTTGTTGGAGTTATACAGGAGAGTCAGTGCGTTGTAGTTATACAAGAGAGTCAGTGTGTTGCATTTATATGCGAGAGTCAGTGGGTTGCAGTTTTACATGAGAGTCATTTTATTGCTGGTATACGCGAGAGTCACTGTGTTGGGGTTATACAGGAGACTCAGTACGTTGGTGTTATACAGGAGAGTCAGTACGTTGGGGTTATACAGGAGACTCAGTACGTTGGTGTTATACAGGAGACTCAGTACGTTGGTGTTAGAAAGGAGAGTCAGTGTATTGGAATTGTACAGGAGCGCATGTAGGTTGGAGTTATACAGTAATGTCAGTGTCTAGGGGCTATATTGGACAGTCATTGTGTTACAGTAATACGCGAGAGTCGTGTTGCAGAAATATGCGAGTGTCATTGTGTTGCAATTATACGAGAGTGTCAGTGTGTTGGAGTTATATAGGAGAGTCAGTGTGTTGGAGCTATACAGGAGAGTCGGTATGTTGGAGTTATACAGGAGAGTCAGTGCGTTATAGTTATACAGGAGAGTCAGTGTGTTGGAGTTATACAGGAGAGTTAGTGCGTTGTTGTTATACAGGGGTGTCAGTGTGTTGGAGTTATACAGGAGAGTCAGTAGGATGGAGGTATATAGGAGATTCAATGAGTTGGAATAGTACATGAGAGTCAGTAGATTTGGAGTTATAAAGCAGAGTCAATTCATTGCTGTTATACAGGGGTGTCAGTATGTTGGAGTTATACAGGAGAGTCAGTGCATCGGAGTTATACAGGAGAGTCAGTGCGTTGCAGTTATACATTTGAGTCAGTAGTTTTGGAGTTATAAAGGAGAGTCAGTTTGTTGCTGTTATACAGGGGTGTCAGTATGTTGGAGTTATACAGGAGAGTCAGTGCATTGTGGTTCTACAGGAGAGTCAGTGTGTTGGAGCTATACAGGAGAGTCGGTATGTTGGAGTTATACAGGAGAGTCAGTATGTTGGAGTTATACAGGAGAGTTAGTGTGTTGTTGTTATACAGAAGAGTCAGTGTGTTGGAGTTATACAGGAGAGTCAGTATGTTGGAGGTGTAAAGGAGAGTCAGGGTATTGGAATTGTACAGGAGAGCAAGTCGGTTGAGTTATACAGAAGAGTCAGTGGATAGGGGTTATATGCAACAGTCATTGTGTTGCTGTAATACCCGAGAATCTTTGTGTTGCTGTAATAAGTGGGAGTCATTGTGTTGCAATTATATACGAGACTCAGTGTGTTGGAGTTATACAGGCGAGTCAGTGTTTTGGCGTTATACAGGAGAGTCAGTGTGTTGGAGTTATACAGGCGAGTCAGTGTGTTGGAGTTATACAGGCGAGTCAATGTGTTGGAGTTATACAGGAGAGTCAGAGTATTGGAATTATAAAGGAGATTTCAGCAGGTTGGAGCTATAATGGAGAGTCAGTTTGTTGCTGTTATACAGGGGAGTCAGTAGGATGGAGGTATATAGGAGATTCAATGAGTTGGAATTTTACATGAGAGTCAGTAGTTTTGGAGTTATAAAGGAGAGTTAGTGTGTTGTTGTTATACAGGAGAATCAGTGCTTTGCAGTTATACAGGAGAGTCAGTGCGTTGGAGTTATACAGGAGAGTCAGTGCGTTGCAGTTATACAGGTGAGTCATTGTGGTGGAGTTATACAGGAGAGTCAGTGCGTTGTAGTTATACAGGAGAGTCAGTGTGTTGGAGCTCTACAGGAGAGTCGGTATGTTGGAGTTATACAGGAGAGTCAGTACGTTATAGTTATACAGGAGAGTCAGTGTGTTGGAGTTATACAGGAGAGTTAGTGTGTTGTTGTTATACAGGGGTGTCAGTGTGTTGGAGTTATACAGGAGAGTCAGTGCATTGGAGTTATACAGGAGAGTCATTGCGTTGCAGTTAAACAGGAGAGTCATTGTGTTGTAGTTATACAGGAGAGTCGGTATGTTGGAGTTATACAGGAGAGACAGTGTGTTGGAGTTATACAGGAGAGTTAGTGTGTTGTTGTTATACAGGAGAGTCAGTGTGTTGGAGTTATACAGGACAGTCAGTGTGGTGGAATTGTACAGGAGAGTCAGTATGTTGGAGTTATAAAGGAGATTCAGTGTATTTGAATTGTACAGGAGAGCAAGTAGGTTGAGTTATACAGAAGAGTCAGTGGATAGGGGTTATATGCGACAGTCATTGTGTTGCTGTAATAAGCAAGAGTCATTGTGTTGCAGTTATTCAGGAGAGTCAGCAGGATGGAGTTATATAGTAGTGTCAATGTGCTGGAATTATACATGAGAGTCAGTAGGTTGGAGCTATAAAGGAGAGTCAGTTTGTTGTTGTTATACAGGAGAGTCAGTGTGTTGGAGTTATACAGGCGAGTCAGTGTGTTGGAGTTATACAGGAGAGTCAGAGTATTGGAATTATAAAGGAGATTTCAGCAGGTTGGAGCTATAATGGAGAGTCAGTTTGTTGCTGTTATACAGGAGAGTCAGTGCGTTGCAGTTATACAGGAGAGTCATTGTGTGGGAGTTGTAAAGGAGAGTCAGTGAGTTGTAGTTATTCAGGAGAGTCAGTGTGTTGGATTTATATGCGATAGTCAGTGGGTTGCAGTTGTACACGAGAGTCATTTTATTGCTGTTATACGCGAGAGTCACTGTGTTGGAGTTATACAGGAGAGTCAGTGTGTTGGAGTTATACAGGAGAGTCAGTGTGTTGGAGTTATACAGGAGAGTCAGTAGTTTTGGAGTTATAAAGGAGAGTCAGTTTGTTGCTGTTATACAGGGGTGTCAGTGTGTTGGAGTTATACAGGAGAGTCAGTGCTTTGCAGTTATACAGGAGAGTGATTGTGTTGAAGTTATACAGGAAAGTCGGTGCGTTGTAGTTATACAGGAGAGTCAGTGTGTTGGAGTTTACAGGAGAGTCATTATGTTGGAGTTATACAGGAGAGTTAGTGTGTTGGAGTTATACAGGAGAGTTAGTGTGTTGTTGTTATACAGGAGAGTCAGTGTGTTGGAGTTATACAGGACAGTCAGTGTTGTGGAATTATACAGGATAGTAAGTATGTTGGAGTTATACAGGAGAGTCAGTGTGTTGGAGTTATTCAGGAGAGTCATTTTGTTGGAGTTATACAGGAGAGTCAGTGCATTGTAGTTATACAAGTGAGTCAGTGTGTTGCATTTATATGCGAGAGTCAGTGGGTTGCAGTTTTACATGAGAGTCATTTTATTGCTGGTATACGCGAGAGTCACTGTGTTGGGGTTATACAGGAGACTCAGTACGTTGGTGTTATACAGGAGAGTCAGTACGTTGGGGTTATACAGGAGACTCAGTACGTTGGTGTTATACAGGAGACTCAGTACGTTGGTGTTAGAAAGGAGAGTCAGTGTATTGGAATTGTACAGGAGCGCATGTAGGTTGGAGTTATACAGTAATGTCAGTGTCTAGGGGCTATATTGGACAGTCATTGTGTTACAGTAATACGCGAGAGTCGTGTTGCAGAAATATGCGAGAGTCATTGTGTTGCAATTATACGAGAGTGTCAGTGTGTTGGAGTTATATAGGAGAGTCAGTGTGTTGGAGCTATACAGGAGAGTCGGTATGTTGGAGTTATACAGGAGAGTCAGTGCGTTATAGTTATACAGGAGAGTTAGTGTGTTGGAGTTATACAGGAGAGTTAGTGCGTTGTTGTTATACAGGGGTGTCAGTGTGTTGGAGTTATACAGGAGAGTCAGTAGGATGGAGGTATATAGGAGATTCAATGAGTTGGAATCGTACATGATATCAGTAGATTTGGAGTTATAAAGCAGAGTCAATTCATTGCTGTTATATAGGGGTGTCAGTATGTTGGAGTTATACAGGAGAGTCAGTGCATCGGAGTTATACAGGAGAGTCAGTGCGTTGCAGTTATACATTTGAGTCAGTAGTTTTGGAGTTATAAATGAGAGTCAGTTTGTTGCTGTTATACAGGGGTGTCAGTATGTTGGAGTTATACAGGAGAGTCAGTGCATTGTGGTTCTACAGGAGAGTCAGTGTGTTGGAGCTATACAGGAGAGTCGGTATGTTGGAGTTATACAGGAGAGTCAGTATGTTGGAGTTATACAGGAGAGTTAGTGTGTTGTTGTTATACAGAAGAGTCAGTGTGTTGGAGTTATACAGGAGAGTCAGTATGTTGGAGGTGTAAAGGAGAGTCAGGGTATTGGAATTGTACAGGAGAGCAAGTCGGTTGAGTTATACTGAAGAGTCAGTGGATAGGGGTTATATGCAACAGTCATTGTGTTGCTGTAATACCCGAGAATCTTTGTGTTGCTGTAATAAGTGGGAGTCATTGTGTTGCAATTATATACGAGACTCAGTGTGTTGGTGTTATACAGGAGAGTCAGTGTGTTGGAGTTATACAGGCGAGTCAGTGTGTTGGAGTTATACAGGAGAGTCAGTATGTTGGAGTTATACAGGAGAGTTAGTGTGTTGTTGTTATACAGAAGAGTCAGTGTGTTGGAGTTATACAGGAGAGTCAGTATGTTGGAGGTGTAAAGGAGAGTCAGGGTATTGGAATTGTACAGGAGAGCAAGTCGGTTGAGTTATACAGAAGAGTCAGTGGATAGGGGTTATATGCAACAGTCATTGTGTTGCTGTAATACCCGAGAATCTTTGTGTTGCTGTAATAAGTGGGAGTCATTGTGTTGCAATTATATACGAGACTCAGTGTGTTGGAGTTATACAGGCGAGTCAGTGTTTTGGCGTTATACAGGAGAGTCAGTGTGTTGGAGTTATACAGGCGAGTCAATGTGTTGGAGTTATACAGGAGAGTCAGAGTATTGGAATTATAAAGGAGATTTCAGCAGGTTGGAGCTATAATGGAGAGTCAGTTTGTTGCTGTTATACAGGGGAGTCAGTAGGATGGAGGTATATAGGAGATTCAATGAGTTGGAATTTTACATGAGAGTCAGTAGTTTTGGAGTTATAAAGGAGAGTTAGTGTGTTGTTGTTATACAGGAGAATCAGTGCTTTGCAGTTATACAGGAGAGTCAGTGCGTTGGAGTTATACAGGAGAGTCAGTGCGTTGCAGTTATACAGGTGAGTCATTGTGGTGGAGTTATACAGGAGAGTCAGTGCGTTGTAGTTATACAGGAGAGTCAGTGTGTTGGAGCTCTACAGGAGAGTCGGTATGTTGGAGTTATACAGGAGAGTCAGTACGTTATAGTTATACAGGAGAGTCAGTGTGTTGGAGTTATACAGGAGAGTTAGTGTGTTGTTGTTATACAGGGGTGTCAGTGTGTTGGAGTTATACAGGAGAGTCAGTGCATTGGAGTTATACAGGAGAGTCATTGCGTTGCAGTTAAACAGGAGAGTCATTGTGTTGTAGTTATACAGGAGAGTCGGTATGTTGGAGTTATACAGGAGAGACAGTGTGTTGGAGTTATACAGGAGAGTTAGTGTGTTGTTGTTATACAGGAGAGTCAGTGTGTTGGAGTTATACAGGACAGTCAGTGTGGTGGAATTGTACAGGAGAGTCAGTATGTTGGAGTTATAAAGGAGATTCAGTGTATTTGAATTGTACAGGAGAGCAAGTAGGTTGAGTTATACAGAAGAGTCAGTGGATAGGGGTTATATGCGACAGTCATTGTGTTGCTGTAATAAGCAAGAGTCATTGTGTTGCAGTTATTCAGGAGAGTCAGCAGGATGGAGTTATATAGTAGTGTCAATGTGCTGGAATTATACATGAGAGTCAGTAGGTTGGAGCTATAAAGGAGAGTCAGTTTGTTGTTGTTATACAGGAGAGTCAGTGTGTTGGAGTTATACAGGCGAGTCAGTGTGTTGGAGTTATACAGGAGAGTCAGAGTATTGGAATTATAAAGGAGATTTCAGCAGGTTGGAGCTATAATGGAGAGTCAGTTTGTTGCTGTTATACAGGAGAGTCAGTGCGTTGCAGTTATACAGGAGAGTCATTGTGTGGGAGTTGTAAAGGAGAGTCAGTGAGTTGTAGTTATTCAGGAGAGTCAGTGTGTTGGATTTATATGCGATAGTCAGTGGGTTGCAGTTGTACACGAGAGTCATTTTATTGCTGTTATACGCGAGAGTCACTGTGTTGGAGTTATACAGGAGAGTCAGTGTGTTGGAGTTATACAGGAGAGTCAGTGTGTTGGAGTTATACAGGAGAGTCAGTAGTTTTGGAGTTATAAAGGAGAGTCAGTTTGTTGCTGTTATACAGGGGTGTCAGTGTGTTGGAGTTATACAGGAGAGTCAGTGCTTTGCAGTTATACAGGAGAGTGATTGTGTTGAAGTTATACAGGAAAGTCGGTGCGTTGTAGTTATACAGGAGAGTCAGTGTGTTGGAGTTTACAGGAGAGTCATTATGTTGGAGTTATACAGGAGAGTTAGTGTGTTGGAGTTATACAGGAGAGTTAGTGTGTTGTTGTTATACAGGAGAGTCAGTGTGTTGGAGTTATACAGGACAGTCAGTGTTGTGGAATTATACAGGATAGTAAGTATGTTGGAGTTATACAGGAGAGTCAGTGTGTTGGAGTTATTCAGGAGAGTCATTTTGTTGGAGTTATACAGGAGAGTCAGTGCATTGTAGTTATACAAGTGAGTCAGTGTGTTGCATTTATATGCGAGAGTCAGTGGGTTGCAGTTTTACATGAGAGTCATTTTATTGCTGGTATACGCGAGAGTCACTGTGTTGGGGTTATACAGGAGACTCAGTACGTTGGTGTTATACAGGAGAGTCAGTACGTTGGGGTTATACAGGAGACTCAGTACGTTGGTGTTATACAGGAGACTCAGTACGTTGGTGTTAGAAAGGAGAGTCAGTGTATTGGAATTGTACAGGAGCGCATGTAGGTTGGAGTTATACAGTAATGTCAGTGTCTAGGGGCTATATTGGACAGTCATTGTGTTACAGTAATACGCGAGAGTCGTGTTGCAGAAATATGCGAGAGTCATTGTGTTGCAATTATACGAGAGTGTCAGTGTGTTGGAGTTATATAGGAGAGTCAGTGTGTTGGAGCTATACAGGAGAGTCGGTATGTTGGAGTTATACAGGAGAGTCAGTGCGTTATAGTTATACAGGAGAGTTAGTGTGTTGGAGTTATACAGGAGAGTTAGTGCGTTGTTGTTATACAGGGGTGTCAGTGTGTTGGAGTTATACAGGAGAGTCAGTAGGATGGAGGTATATAGGAGATTCAATGAGTTGGAATCGTACATGATATCAGTAGATTTGGAGTTATAAAGCAGAGTCAATTCATTGCTGTTATATAGGGGTGTCAGTATGTTGGAGTTATACAGGAGAGTCAGTGCATCGGAGTTATACAGGAGAGTCAGTGCGTTGCAGTTATACATTTGAGTCAGTAGTTTTGGAGTTATAAATGAGAGTCAGTTTGTTGCTGTTATACAGGGGTGTCAGTATGTTGGAGTTATACAGGAGAGTCAGTGCATTGTGGTTCTACAGGAGAGTCAGTGTGTTGGAGCTATACAGGAGAGTCGGTATGTTGGAGTTATACAGGAGAGTCAGTATGTTGGAGTTATACAGGAGAGTTAGTGTGTTGTTGTTATACAGAAGAGTCAGTGTGTTGGAGTTATACAGGAGAGTCAGTATGTTGGAGGTGTAAAGGAGAGTCAGGGTATTGGAATTGTACAGGAGAGCAAGTCGGTTGAGTTATACTGAAGAGTCAGTGGATAGGGGTTATATGCAACAGTCATTGTGTTGCTGTAATACCCGAGAATCTTTGTGTTGCTGTAATAAGTGGGAGTCATTGTGTTGCAATTATATACGAGACTCAGTGTGTTGGTGTTATACAGGAGAGTCAGTGTGTTGGAGTTATACAGGCGAGTCAGTGTGTTGGAGTTATACAGGAGAGTCAGAGTATTGGAATTATAAAGGAGATTTCAGCAGGTTGGTGCTATAATGGAGAGTTAGTTTGTTGCTGTTATACAGGGGAGTCAGTATGTTGTAGTTATACAGGAGAGTCAGTGCTTTGCAGTTATACAGGAGAGTCATTGTGTTGGAGTTGTAAAGGAGAGTCAGTGAGATGTAGTTATTCAGGAGAGTCAGTGTGTTGGATTTATATGCGATTGTCAGTGGGTTGCAGTTGTACACGAGAGTCATTTTATTGCTGTTATACGCGAGAGTCACTGTGTTGGAGTTATACAGGAGAGTCAGTGTGTTGTAGTTATACAGGAGAGTCAGTAGGATGGAGGTATATAGGAAATTCAATGAGTTGGAATTTTACATGAGTGTCAGTAGTTTTGGAGTTATAAAGGAGAGTCAGTTTGTTGCTTTTATACAGGGGTGTCAGTATGTTGGAGTTATACAGGAGAGTCAGTGCATTGGAGTTATACAGGAGAGTCACTGCGTTGCAGTTAAACAGGAGAGTCATTGTGTTGGAGTTATACAGGAGAGTCGGTATGTTGGAGTTATACAGGAGAGACAGTGTGTTGGAGTTATACAGGAGAGTTAGTGTGTTGTTGTTATACAGGAGAGTCAGTGTGTTGGAGTTATACAGGACAGTCAGTGTGGTGGAATTGTACAGGAGAGTCAGTATGTTGGAGTTATAAAGGAGATTCAGTGTATTTGAATTGTACAGGAGAGCAAGTAGGTTGAGTTATACAGAAGAGTCAGTGGATAGGGGTTATATGCGACAGTCATTGTGTTGCTCTAATACCCGAGAGTCTTTGTGTTGCTGTAATAAGCGAGAGTCATTGTGTTGCAGTTATTCAGGAGAGTCAGTAGGATGGAGTTATATACTAGTGTCAATGAGCTGGAATTATACATGAGAGTCAGTAGGTTGGAGCTATAATGGAGAGTCAGTTTGTTGTTGTTATATAGTCGAGTCAGTGTGTTGGCGTTATACAGGAGAGTCAGTGTGTTGGAGTTATACAGGCGAGTCAGTGTGTTGGAGTTATACAGGAGAGTCAGAGTATTGGAATTATAAAGGAGATTTCAGCAGGTTGGAGCTATAATGGAGAGTCAGTTTGTTGCTGTTATACAGGAGAGTCAGTGCGTTGCAGTTATACAGGAGAGTCATTGTGTTGGAGTTGTAAAGGAGAGTCAGTGAGTTGTAGTTATTCTGGAGAGTCAGTGTGTTGGATTTATATGCGATAGTCAGTGGGTTGCAGTTGTACACGAGAGTCATTTTATTGCTGTTATACACGAGAGTACTGTGTTGGAGTTATACAGGAGAGTCAGTGTGTTGGAGTTATACAGGAGTGTCAGTGTGTTGGAGTTATACAGGAGAGTCAGTAGGATGGAGGTTTATAGGAGATACAATGACTTGCAATTTTACATGAGAGTCAGTAGTTTTGGAGTTATAAAGGAGAGTCAGTTTGTTGCTGTTATACAGGGGTGTCAGTATGTTGGTGTTATACAGGAGTGTCAGTGCGTTGGGGTTATACAGGAGAGTCAGTGCTTTGCAGTTATACAGGAGAGTCATTGTGTTGGAGTTATACAGGAAAGTCGGTGCGTTGTAGTTATACAGGAGAGTCAGTGTGTTGGATTTATATGCGATAGTCAGTGGGTTGCAGTTGTACACGAGAGTCATTTTATTGCTGTTATACGCGAGAGTCACTGTGTTGGAGTTATACAGGAGAGTCAGTGTGTTGGAGTTATACAGGAGAGTCAGTGTGTTGGAGTTATACAGGAGTGTCAGTAGAATGGAGGTTTATAGGAGATTCAATGACTTGCAATTTTACATGAGTGTAGTTTTGGAGTTATAAAGGAGAGTCAGTTTGTTGCTGTTATACAGGGGTGTCAGTATGTTGGTGTTATACAGGAGTGTCAGTGCGTTGGAGTTATACAGGAGAGTCAGTAGGATGGAGGTATATAGGAGATTCAATGAGTTGGAATTTTACATGAGAGTCAGTATTTTTGGAGTTATATAGGAGAGTCAGTTTGTTGCTGTTATACAGGAGAGTCAGTGCGTTGTAGTTATACAAGAGAGTCAGTGTGTTGCATTTATATGCGAGAGTCAGTGGGTTGCTGTTTTACATGAGAGTCATTTTATTGCTGGTATACGCGAGAGTCACTGTGTTGGGTTTATACAGGAGACTCAGTACGTTGGTGTTATACAGGAGAGTCAGTACGTTGGGGTTATACAGGAGACTCAGTACGTTGGTGTTATACAGGAGAGTCAGTACGTTGGTGTTAGAAAGGAGAGTCAGTGTATTGGAGTTATACAGGAGAGTCAGTATGTTGGAGTTGTAAAGGAGAGTCAGTGAGTTGTAGTTTTTCAGGAGAGTCAGTGTGTTGGATTTATATGCGATAGTCAGTGGGTTGCAGTTGTACACGAGAGTCATTTTATTGCTGTTATACGCGAGAGTCACTGTGTTGGAGTTATACAGGAGAGTCAGTGTGTTGTAGTTATACAGGAGAGTCAGTAGGATGGAGGTATATAGGAAATTCAATGAGTTGGAATTTTACATGAGTGTCAGTAGTTTTGGAGTTATAAAGGAGAGTCAGTTTGTTGCTTTTATACAGGGGTGTCAGTATGTTGGAGTTATACAGGAGAGTCAGTGCATTGGAGTTATACAGGAGAGTCACTGCGTTGCAGTTAAACAGGAGAGTCATTGAGTTGGAGTTATACAGGAGAGTCGGTATGTTGGAGTTATACAGGAGAGACAGTGTGTTGGAGTTATACAGGAGAGTTAGTGTGTTGTTGTTATACAGGAGAGTCAGTGTGTTGGAGTTATACAGGACAGTCAGTGTGGTGGAATTGTACAGGAGAGTCAGTATGTTGGAGTTATAAAGGAGATTCAGTGTATTTGAATTGTACAGGAGAGCAAGTAGGTTGAGTTATACAGAAGAGTCAGTGGATAGGGGTTATATGCGACAGTCATTGTGTTGCTGTAATACCCGAGAGTCTTTGTGTTGCTGTAATAAGCGAGAGTCATTGTGTTGCAGTTATTCAGGAGAGTCAGTAGGATGGAGTTATATACTAGTGTCAATGAGCTGGAATTATACATGAGAGTCAGTAGGTTGGAGCTATAATGGAGATTCAGTTTGTTGTTGTTATATAGTCGAGTCAGTGTGTTGGCGTTATACAGGAGAGTCAGTGTGTTGGAGTTATACAGGCGAGTCAGTGTGTTGGAGTTATACAGGAGAGTCAGAGTATTGGAATTATAAAGGAGATTTCAGCAGGTTGGAGCTATAATGGAGAGTCAGTTTGTTGCTGTTATACAGGAGAGTCAGTGCGTTGCAGTTATACAGGAGAGTCATTGTGTTGGAGTTGTAAAGGAGAGTCAGTGAGTTGTAGTTATTCTGGAGAGTCAGTGTGTTGGATTTATATGCGATAGTCAGTGGGTTGCAGTTGTACACGAGAGTCATTTTATTGCTGTTATACACGAGAGTCACTGTGTTGGAGTTATACAGGAGAGTCAGTGTGTTGGAGTTATACAGGAGAGTCAGTGTGTTGGAGTTATACAGGAGAGTCAGTAGGATGGAGGTTTATAGGAGATACAATGACTTGCAATTTTACATGACAGTCAGTAGTTTTGGAGTTATAAAGGAGAGTCAGTTTGTTGCTGTTATACAGGGGTGTCAGTATGTTGGTGTTATACAGGAGTGTCAGTGCGTTGGGGTTATACAGGAGAGTCAGTGCTTTGCAGTTATACAGGAGAGTCATTGTGTTGGAGTTATACAGGAAAGTCGGTGCGTTGTAGTTATACAGGAGAGTCAGTGTGTTGGATTTATATGCGATAGTCAGTGGGTTGCAGTTGTACACGAGAGTCATTTTATTGCTGTTATACGCGAGAGTCACTGTGTTGGAGTTATACAGGAGAGTCAGTGTGTTGGAGTTATACAGGAGAGTCAGTGTGTTGGAGTTATACAGGAGAGTCAGTAGAATGGAGGTTTATAGGAGATTCAATGACTTGCAATTTTACATGAGAGTAGTTTTGGAGTTATAAAGGAGAGTCAGTTTGTTGCTGTTATACAGGGGTGTCAGTATGTTGGTGTTATACAGGAGTGTCAGTGCGTTGGAGTTATACAGGAGAGTCAGTAGGATGGAGGTATATAGGAGAGTCAGTTTGTTGCTGTTATACAGGAGAGTCAGTGCGTTGTAGTTATACAAGAGAGTCAGTGTGTTGCATTTATATGCGAGAGTCAGTGGGTTGCATTTTTACATGAGAGTCATTTTATTGCTGGTATACGCGAGAGTCACTGTGTTGGGGTTATACAGGAGACTCAGTACGTTAGTGTTATACAGGAGAGTCAGTACGTTGGGGTTATACAGGAGACTCAGTACGTTGGTGTTATACAGGAGAGTCAGTACGTTGGTGTTAGAAAGGAGAGTCAGTGTGTTGGAGTTATACAGGAGAGTCAGTGTGTTGGAGTTATACAGGAGAGTCAGTATGTTGGAGTTGTAAAGGAGAGTCAGTGAGTTGTAGTTTTTCAGGAGAGTCAGTGTGTTGGATTTATATGTGATAGTCAGTGGGTTGCAGTTGTACACGAGAGTCATTTTATTGCTGTTATACGCGAGAGTCACTGTGTTGGAGTTATACAGGAGAGTCAGTGTGTTGTAGTTATACAGGAGAGTCAGTAGGATGGAGGTATATAGGAAATTCAATGAGTTGGAATTTTACATGAGTGTCAGTAGTTTTGGAGTTATAAAGGAGAGTCAGTTTGTTGCTTTTATACAGGGGTGTCAGTATGTTGGAGTTATACAGGAGAGTCAGTGCATTGGAGTTATACAGGAGAGTCACTGCGTTGCAGTTAAACAGGAGAGTCATTGTGTTGGAGTTATACAGGAGAGTCGGTATGTTGGAGTTATACAGGAGAGACAGTGTGTTGGAGTTATACAGGAGAGTTAGTGTGTTGTTGTTATACTGGAGAGTCAGTGTGTTGGAGTTATACAGGACAGTCAGTGTGGTGGAATTGTACAGGAGAGTCAGTATGTTGGAGTTATAAAGGAGATTCAGTGTATTTGAATTGTACAGGAGAGCAAGTAGGTTGAGTTATACAGAAGAGTCAGTGGATAGGGGTTATATGCGACAGTCATTGTGTTGCTGTAATACCCGAGAGTCTTTGTGTTGCTGTAATAAGCGAGAGTCATTGTGTTGCAGTTATTCAGGAGAGTCAGTAGGATGGAGTTATATACTAGTGTCAATGAGCTGGAATTATACATGAGAGTCAGTAGGTTGGAGCTATAATGGAGATTCAGTTTGTTGTTGTTATATAGTCGAGTCAGTGTGTTGGCATTATACAGGAGAGTCAGTGTGTTGGAGTTATACAGGCGAGTCAGTGTGTTGGAGTTATACAGGAGAGTCAGAGTATTGGAATTATAAAGGAGATTTCAGCAGGTTGGAGCTATAATGGAGAGTCAGTTTGTTGCTGTTATACAGGAGAGTCAGTGCGTTGCAGTTATACAGGAGAGTCATTGTGTTGGAGTTGTAAAGGAGAGTCAGTGAGTTGTAGTTATTCTGGAGAGTCAGTGTGTTGGATTTATATGTGATAGTCAGTGGGTTGCAGTTGTACACGAGAGTCATTTTATTGCTGTTATACAGGAGAATCACTGTGTTGGAGTTATACAGGAGAGTCAGTGTGTTGGAGTTATACAGGAGAGTCAGTGTGTTGGAGTTATACAGGAGAGTCAGTAGGATGGAGGTTTATAGGAGATACAATGACTTGCAATTTTACATGTCAGTCAGTAGTTTTGGAGTTATAAAGGAGAGTCAGTTTGTTGCTGTTATACAGGGGTGTCAGTATGTTGGTGTTATACAGGAGTGTCAGTGCGTTGGGGTTATACAGGAGAGTCAGTGCTTTGCAGTTATACAGGAGAGTCATTGTGTTGGAGTTATACAGGAAAGTCGGTGCATTGTAGTTATACAGGAGAGTCAGTGTGTTGGATTTATATGCGATAGTCAGTGGGTTGCAGTTGTACACGAGAGTCATTTTATTGCTGTTATACGCGAGAGTCACTGTTTTGGAGTTATACAGGAGAGTCAGTGTGTTGGAGTTATACAGGAGAGTCAGTGTGTTGGAGTTATACAGGAGAGTCAGTAGAATGGAGGTTTATAGGAGATTCAATGACTTGCAATTTTACATGAGAGTAGTTTTGGAGTTATAAAGGAGAGTCAGTTTGTTGCTGTTATACAGGGGTGTCAGTATGTTGGTGTTATACAGGAGTGTTAGTGCGTTGGAGTTATACAGGAGAGTCAGTAGGATGGAGGTATATAGGAGATTCAATGAGTTGGAATTTTACATGAGAGTCAGTATTTTTGGAGTTATATAGGAGTGTCAGTTTGTTGCTGTTATACAGGAGAGTCAGTGCGTTGTAGTTATACAAGAGAGTCAGTGTGTTGCATTTATATGCGAGAGTCAGTGGGTTGCAGTTTTACATGAGAGTCATTTTATTGCTGGTATACGCGAGAGTCACTGTGTTGGGGTTATACAGGAGACTCAGTACGTTGGTGTTATACAGGAGAGTCAGTACGTTGGGGTTATACAGGAGACTCAGTACGTTGGTGTTATACAGGAGACTCAGTACGTTGGTGTTATACAGGAGAGTCAGTACGTTGGTGTTAGAAAGGAGAGTCAGTGTATTGGAGTTATACAGGAGAGTCAGTATGTTGGAGTTGTAAAGGAGAGTCAGTGAGTTGTAGTTTTTCAGGAGAGTCAGTGTGTTGGATTTATATGCGATAGTCAGTGGGTTGCAGTTGTACACGAGAGTCATTTTATTGCTGTTATACGCGAGAGTCACTGTGTTGGAGTTATACAGGAGAGTCAGTGTGTTGTAGTTATACAGGAGAGTCAGTAGGATGGAGGTATATAGGAAATTCAATGAGTTGGAATTTTACATGAGTGTCAGTAGTTTTGGAGTTATAAAGGAGAGTCAGTTTGTTGCTTTTATACAGGGGTGTCAGTATGTTGGAGTTATACAGGAGAGTCAGTGCATTGGAGTTATACAGGAGAGTCACTGCGTTGCAGTTTAACAGGAGAGTCATTGTGTTGGAGTTATACAGGAGAGTCGGTATGTTGGAGTTATACAGGAGAGACAGTGTGTTGGAGTTATACAGGAGAGTTAGTGTGTTGTTGTTATACAGGAGAGTCAGTGTGTTGGAGTTATACAGGACAGTCAGTGTGGTGGAATTGTACAGGAGAGTCAGTATGTTGGAGTTATAAAGGAGATTCAGTGTATTTGATTTGTACAGGAGAGCAAGTAGGTTGAGTTATACAGAAGAGTCAGTGGATAGGCGTTATATGCGACAGTCATTGTGTTGCTGTAATACCCGAGAGTCTTTGTGTTCCTGTAATAAGCGAGAGTCATTGTGTTGCAGTTATTCAGGAGAGTCAGTAGGATGGAGTTATATACTAGTGTCAATGAGCTGGAATTATACATGAGAGTCAGTAGGTTGGAGCTATAATGGAGAGTCAGTTTGTTGTTGTTATATAGTCGAGTCAGTGTGTTGGCGTTATACAGGAGAGTCAGTGTGTTGGAGTTATACAGGCGAGTCAGTGTGTTGGAGTTATACAGGAGAGTCAGAGTATTGGAATTATAAAGGAGATTTCAGCAGGTTGGAGCTATAATGGAGAGTCAGTTTGTTGCTGTTATACAGGAGAGTCAGTGCGTTGCAGTTATACAGGAGAGTCATTGTGTTGGAGATGTAAAGGAGAGTCAGTGAGTTGTAGTTATTCTGGAGAGTCAGTGTGTTGGATTTATATGTGATAGTCAGTGGGTTGCAGTTGTACACGAGAGTCATTTTATTGCTGTTATACATGAGAGTCACTGTGTTGGAGTTATACAGGAGAGTCAGTGTGTTGGAGTTATACAGGAGAGTCAGTAGGATGGAGGTTTATAGGAGATACAATGACTTGCAATTTTACATGACAGTCAGTAGTTTTGGAGTTATAAAGGAGAGTCAGTTTGTTGCTGTTATACAGGGGTGTCAGTATGTTGGTGTTATACAGGAGTGTCAGTGCGTTGGGGTTATACAGGAGAGTCAGTGCTTTGCAGTTAAACAGGAGAGTCATTGTGTTGGAGTTATACAGGAGAGTTGGTATGTTGGAGTTATACAGGAGAGACAGTGTGTTGGAGTTATACAGGAGAGTTAGTGTGTTGTTGTTATACAGGAGAGTCAGTGTGTTGGAGTTATACAGGACAGTCAGTGTGGTGGAATTGTACAAGAGAGTCAGTATGTTGGAGTTATAAAGGAGATTCAGTGTATTTGAATTGTACAGGAGAGCAAGTAGGTTGAGTTATACAGAAGAGTCAGTGGATAGGGGTTATATGCGACAGTCATTGTGTTGCTGTAATACCCGAGAGTCTTTGTGTTCCTGTAATAAGCGAGAGTCATTGTGTTGCAGTTATTCAGGAGAGTCAGTAGGATGGAGATATATACTAGTGTCAATGAGCTGGAATTATACATGAGAGTCAGTAGGTTGGAGCTATAATGGAGAGTCAGTTTGTTGTTGTTATATAGTCGAGTCAGTGTGTTGGCGTTATACAGGAGAGTCAGTGTGTTGGAGTTATACAGGCGAGTCAGTGTGTTGGAGTTATACAGGAGAGTCAGAGTATTGGAATTATAAAGGAGATTTCAGCAGGTTGGAGCTATAATGGAGAGTCAGTTTGTTGCTGTTATACAGGAGAGTCAGTGCGTTGCAGTTATACAGGAGAGTCATTGTGTTGGAGTTGTAAAGGAGAGTCAGTGAGTTGTAGTTATTCTGGAGAGTCAGTGTGTTGGATTTATATGTGATAGTCAGTGGGTTGCAGTTGTACACGAGAGTCATTTTATTGCTGTTATACATGAGAGTCACTGTGTTGGAGTTATACAGGAGAGTCAGTGTGTTGGAGTTATACAGGAGAGTCAGTGTGTTGGAGTTATACAGGAGAGTCAGTAGGATGGAGGTTTATAGGAGATACAATGACTTGCAATTTTACATGACAGTCAGTAGTTTTGGAGTTATAAAGGAGAGTCAGTTTGTTGCTGTTATACAGGGGTGTCAGTATGTTGGTGTTATACAGGAGTGTCAGTGCGTTGGGGTTATACAGGAGAGTCAGTGCTTTGCAGTTATACAGGAGAGTCATTGTGTTGGAGTTATACAGGAAAGTCGGTGCGTTGTAGTTATACAGGAGAGTCAGTGTGTTGGATTTATATGCGATAGTCAGTGGGTTGCAGTTGTACACGAGAGTCATTTTATTGCTGTTATACGCGAGAGTCACTGTGTTGGAGTTATACAGGAGAGTCAGTGTGTTGGAGTTATACAGGAGAGTCAGTGTGTTGGAGTTATACAGGAGAGTCAGTAGAATGGAGGTTTATAGGAGATTCAATGACTTGCAATTTTACATGAGAGTAGTTTTGGAGTTATAAAGGAGAGTCAGTTTGTTGCTGTTATACAGGGGTGTCAGTATGTTGGTGTTATACAGGAGTGTCAGTGCGTTGGAGTTATACAGGAGAGTCAGTAGGATGGAGGTATATAGGAGATTCAATGTGTTGGAATTTTACATGAGAGTCAGTATTTTTGGAGTTATATAGGAGAGTCAGTTTGTTGCTGTTATACAGGAGAGTCAGTGCGTTGTAGTTATACAAGAGAGTCAGTGTGTTGCATTTATATGCGAGAGTCAGTGGGTTGCAGTTTTACATGAGAGTCATTTTATTGCTGGTATACGCGAGAGTCACTGTGTTGGGGTTATACAGGAGACTCAGTACGTTGGTGTTATACAGGAGAGTCAGTACGTTGGGGTTATACAGGAGACTCAGTACGTTGGTGTTATACAGGAGACTCAGTACGTTGGTGTTATACAGGAGAGTCAGTACGTTGGTGTTAGAAAGGAGAGTCAGTGTATTGGAGTTATACAGGAGAGTCAGTATGTTGGAGTTGTAAAGGAGAGTCAGGGTTTTGGAATTGTAAAGGAGAGCAAGTCGGTTGAGTTATACAGAAGAGTCAGTGGATAGGGGTTATATGCAACAGTCATTGTGTTGCTGTAATACCCGAGAATCTTTGTGTTGCTGTAATAAGCGGGAGTCATTGTGTTGCAATTATATACGAGACTCAGTGTGTTGGAGTTATACAGGCGAGTCAGTGTGTTGGAGTTATACAGGAGAGTCAGAGTATTGGAATTATAAAGGAGATTTCAGCAGGTTGGAGCTATAATGGAGAGTCAGTTTGTTGCTGTTATACAGGGGAGTCAGTATGTTGTAGTTATACAGGAGAGTCAGTGCTTTGCAGTTATACAGGAGAGTCATTGTGTTGGAGTTGTAAAGGAGAGTCAGTGAGTTGTAGTTATTCAGGAGATTCAGTGTGTTGGATTTATATGCAATAGTCAGTGGGTTGCAGTTGTACACGAGAGTCATTTTATTGCTGTTATACGCGAGAGTCACTGTGTTGGAGTTATACAGGAGAGTCAGTGTGTTAGAGTTATACAGGAGAGTCAGTGTGTTGTAGTTATACAGGAGAGTCAGTAGGATGGAGGAATATAGGAAATTCAATGAGTTGGAATTTTACATGAGAGTCAGTAGTTTTGGAGTTAGAAAGGAGAGTCAGTTTGTTGCTGTTATACAGGGGTGTCAGTATGTTGGATTTATACAGGAGAGTCAGTGCATTGGAGTTATACAGGAGAGTCACTGCGTTGCAGTTAAACAGGAGAGTCATTGTGTTGGAGTTATACAGGAGAGTTGGTATGTTGGAGTTATACAGGAGAGACAGTGTGTTGGAGTTATACAGGAGAGTCGGTATGTTGGAGTTATACAGGAGAGACAGTGTGTTGGAGTTATACAGGACAGTCAGTGTGGTGGAATTGTACAGGAGAGTCAGTTTGTTGGAGTTATAAAGGAGATTCAGTGTATTTGAATTGTACAGGAGAGCAAGTAGGTTGAGTTATACAGAAGAGTCAGTGGATAGGGGTTATATGCAACAGTCATTGTGTTGCTGTAATACCCGAGAGTCTTTGTGTTGCTGTAATAAGCAAGAGTCATTGTGTTGCAGTTATTCAGGAGAGTCAGTAGGATGGAGTTATATAGTAGTGTCAATGAGCTGGAATTATACATGAGAGTCAGTAGGTTGGAGCTATAATGGAGAGTCAGTTTGTTGTTGTTATATAGGCGAGTCAGTGTGTTGGCGTTATACAGGAGAGTCAGTGTGTTGGAGTTATACAGGCGAGTCAGTGTGTTGGAGTTATACAGGAGAGTCAGAGTATTGGAATTATAAAGGAGATTTCAGCAGGTTGGAGCTATAATGGAGAGTCAATTTGTTGCTGTTATACAGGAGAGTCTGTGCGTTGCAGTTATACAGGAGAGTCATTGTGTTGGAGTTGTAAAGGAGAGTCAGTGAGTTGTAGTTATTCAGGAGAGTCAGTGTGTTGGATTTATATGCGATAGTCAGTGGGTTGCAGTTGTACACGAGAGTCATTTTATTGCTGTTATACGCGAGAGTCACTGTGTTGGAGTTATACAGGAGAGTCAGTGTGTTGGAGTTATACAGGAGAGTCAGTGCTTTGCAGTTATACAGGAGAGTCATTGTGTTGGAGTTATACAGGAAAGTCGGTGCATTTTAGTTATACAGGAGAGTCAGTGCATTGGAGTTATACAGGAGAGTCAGTATGTTGGAGTTATACAGGAGAGTTAGTGTGTCGGAGTTATACAGGAGAGTAGGTGTGTTGTTGTTATACAGGAGAGTCAGTGTGTTGGAGTTATACAGGACTGTCAGTGTTGTGGAATTGTACAGAATAGTAAGTATGTTGGAGTTATACAGGAGAGTCAGAGTGTGGGAGTTATTCAGGAGAGTCATTGTGTTGGAGTTATACAGGAGAGTCAGTGCCTTGTAGATATACAGGCGAGTCAGTGTGATGGAGTTGTAAAGGAGAGTCAGTGTGTTGGATTTATATGCCATAGTCAGTGGGTTGCAGTTGTACACGAGAGTCATTTTATTGCTGTTATACGCGAGAGTCACTGTGTTGGAGTTATACAGGAGAGTCAGTGTGTTGGAGTTATACAGGAGAGTCAGTGTGTTGGAGTTATACAGGAGAGTCAGTAGGATGGAGGTTTATAGGAGATACAATGACTTGCAATTTTACATGAGAGTCAGTAGTTTTGGAGTTATAAAGGAGAGTCAGTTTGTTGCTGTTATACAGGGGTGTCAGTATGTTGGTGTTATACAGGAGTGTCAGTGCGTTGGGGTTATACAGGAGAGTCAGTGCTTTGCAGTTATACAGGAGAGTCACTGTGTTGGAGTTATATAGGAGAGTCAGTGTGTTGGAGTTATACAGGAGAGTCAGTATGTTGGAGTTATACAGGTGAGTTAGTGTGTTGGAGATATACAGGAGAGTTAGTGTGTTGGAGTTATACAGGACAGTCAGTGTTGTGGAATTATACAGGATAGTAAGTTTGTTGGAGTTATACAGGAGAGTCAGTGTGTTGGATTTATACTGGAGAGTCAGAGTATTGGAATTATAAAGGAGATTTCAGCAGGTTGGAGCTGTAATGGAGAGTCAGTTTGTTGCTGTTATACAGGGGAGTCAGTATGTTGGAGTTATACAGGAGAGTCAGTGCGTTGCAGTTATACAGGAGAGTCATTGTTTTGGAGTTGTAAAGGAGAGTCAGTGAGTTGTAGTTGTTCAGGAGAGTCAGTGTGTTGGATTTATATGCGATAGTCAGTGGGTTGCAGTTGTAAACGAGTGTCATTTTATTGCTGTTATACGCGAGAGTCACTGTGTTGGAGTTATACAGGAGAGTCAGGGTGTTGGAGTTATACAGGAGAGTCAGTGTGTTGGAGTTATGCAGGAGAGTCAGTGTGTTGTGGTTATACAGGAGAGTCAGTAGGATGGAGGTATATAGGAGAATCAAGACTTGGAATTTTACATGAGTGTCAGTAGTTTTGGAGTTATAAAGGAGAGACGATTTGTTACTGTTATACAGGGGTGTCAGTTTGTTGGAGTTATACAGGAGAGTCAGTGCCTTGTAGTTATACAGGCGAGTTAGTGTGTTGGAGTTATACAGGAGAGTCATTGTGCTGGAGTTGTAAAGGAGAGTCAGTGTGTTGGATTTATATGCGATAGTCAGTGGGTTGCAGTTGTACACGAGAGTCATTTTATTGCTGTTATACGCGAGAGTCACTGTGTTGGAGTTATACAGGAGAGTCAGTGTGTTGGAGTTATACAGGAGAGTCAGTAGTTTTGGAGTTATAAAGGAGAGTCAGTTTGTTGATGTTATAAAGGGGTGTCAGTATGTTGGAGTTATACACGAGAGTCAGTGCTTTGCAGTTATACAGGAGAGTCAGTGTGTTGGAGTTATACAGGACAGTCAGTGTTGTGGAATTATACAGGATAGTAAGTTTGTTGGAGTTATACAGGAGAGTCAGTGTGTTGGATTTATACAGGAGAGTCAGAGTATTGGAATTATAAAGGAGATTTCAGCAGGTTGGAGCTATAATGGAGAGTCAGTTTGTTGCTGTTATACAGGGGAGTCAGTATGTTGGAGTTATACAGGAGAGTCAGTGCGTTGCAGTTATACAGGAGAGTCATTGTTTTGGAGTTGTAAAGGAGAGTCAGTGAGTTGTAGTTATTCAGGAGAGTCAGTGTTTTGGATTTATATGCGATAGTCAGTGGGTTGCAGTTGTACACGAGAGTCATTTTATTGCTGTTATACGCGAGAGTCACTGTGTTGGAGTTATACAGGAGAGTCAGTGTGTTGGAATTATACAGGAGAGTCAGGGTGTTGTAGTTATACAGGAGAGTCAGTAGGATGGAGGTATATAGGAGATTCAGTGAGTTGGAATTTTACATGAGAGTCAGTAGTTTTGGAGTTATAAAGGAGAGTCAATTTGTTACTGTTATACAGGGGTGTCAATTTGTTGGAGTTATACAGGAGAGTCTGTGTTTTGTAGTTATACAGGAGTTTCAGTGTGTTGGAGTTACATTCAACTGCCAGTGTGTCGGAGTTATACAGTAGAGTTAGTGAGTTTGAGTTATATGTGAGCATCAGTGTGTCGGAGTGATATGTGAGAGTCAATAGGTTGGAGTTATACGCGAGAGTCATTGTGTTGCAGTTATAATCAAGTATCATTGTGTTGCAGTTATATGCGAGGGTCGGTGTGTTGGAGTAATACAGGAGAGTCAGTTCTTTGCAGTTATACAGGAGAGTCATTGTGTTGGAGTTATACAGGAAAGTCGGTGCGTTGTAGTTATACAGGAGAGTCAGTGTGTTGGAGTTATACAGGATAGTCAGTATGTTGGAGTTATACAGGAGAGTTAGTGCGTTGGAGTTATACAGGAGAGTTAGTGTGTTGTTGTTATAAAGGAGAGTCAGTGTGTTGGAGTTATACAGGACAGTCAGTGTTGTGGAATTATACAGGATAGTAAATTTGTTGGAGTTATACAGGAGAGTCAGTGTGTTGGATTTATACAGGAGAGTCAGAGTATTGGAATTATAAAGGAGATTTCAGCAGGTTGGAGCTATAATGGAGAGTCAGTTTGTTGCTGTTATACAGGGGAGTCAGTATGTTGGAGTTATACAGGAGAGTCAGTGCGTTGCAGTTATACAGGAGAGTCAGTAGTTTTGGAGTTGTAAAGGAGAGTCAGTGAGTTGTAGTTATTCAGGAGAGTCAGTGTGTTGGATTTATATGCGATAGTCAGTGGGTTGCAGTTGTACACGAGAGTCAATTTATTGCTGTTATACGCGAGAGTCACTGTGTTGGAGTTATACAGGAGAGTTAGTGTGTTGGAGTTATGCAGGAGAGTCTGTGTGTTGGAGTTATACAGGAGAGTCAGTAGGATGGAGGTATATAGGAGAATCAATGAGTTGGAATTTTACGGGAGAGTCAGTAGTTTTGGAGTTATAAAGGAGAGTCAATTTGTTACTGTTTTACAGGGGTGTCAGTGTGTTGGAGTTATACAGGAGAGTCAGTGTGTTGGAGTTATACAGGAGAGTCATTGTGCTGGAGTTGTAAAGGAGAGTCAGTGTGTTGGAGTTGTAAAGGAGAGTCAGTGTGTTGGATTTATATGCGATAGTCAGTGGGTTGCAGTTGTACACGAGAGTCATTTTATTGCTGTTATACGCGAGAGTCACTGTGTTGGAGTTATACAGGAGAGTCAGTGTGTTGGAGTTATACAGGAGAGTCAGTAGTTTTGGAGTTATAAAGGAGAGTCAGTTTGTTGATGTTATAAAGGGGTGTCAGTATGTTGGAGTTATACACGAGAGTCAGTGCTTTGCAGTTATACAGGAGAGTCAGTGTGTTGGAGTTATACAGGACAGTCAGTGTTGTGGAATTATACAGGATAGTAAGTTTGTTGGAGTTATACAGGAGAGTCAGTGTGTTGGATTTATACAGGAGAGACAGAGTATTGGAATTATAAAGGAGATTTCAGCAGGTTGGAGCTATAATGGAGAGTCAGTTTGTTGCTGTTATACAGGGGAGTCAGTATGTTGGAGTTATACAGGAGAGTCAGTGCGTTGCAGTTATACAGGAGAGTCATTGTTTTGGAGTTGTAAAGGAGAGTCAGTGAGTTGTAGTTATTCAGGAGAGTCAGTGTGTTGGATTTATATGCGATAGTCAGTGGGTTGCAGTTGTACACGAGAGTCATTTTATTGCTGTTATACGCGAGAGTCACTGTGTTGGAGTTATACAGGAGAGTCAGTGTGTTGGAATTATACAGGAGAGTCAGGGTGTTGTAGTTATACAGGAGAGTCAGTAGGATGGAGGTATATAGGAGATTCAGTGAGTTGGAATTTTACATGAGAGTCAGTAGTTTTGGAGTTATAAAGGAGAGTCAATTTGTTACTGTTATACAGGGGTGTCAATTTGTTGGAGTTATACAGGAGAGTCTGTGTTTTGTAGTTATACAGGAGTTTCAGTGTGTTGGAGTTACATTCAACTGCCAGTGTGTCGGAGTTATACAGTAGAGTTAGTGAGTTTGAGTTATATGTGAGCATCAGTGTGTCGGAGTGATATGTGAGAGTCAATAGGTTGGAGTTATACGCGAGAGTCATTGTGTTGCAGTTATAATCAAGTATCATTGTGTTGCAGTTATATGCGAGGGTCGGTGTGTTGGAGTAATACAGGAGAGTCAGTTCTTTGCAGTTATACAGGAGAGTCATTGTGTTGGAGTTATACAGGAAAGTCGGTGCGTTGTAGTTATACAGGAGAGTCAGTGTGTTGGAGTTATACAGGATAGTCAGTATGTTGGAGTTATACAGGAGAGTTAGTGCGTTGGAGTTATACAGGAGAGTTAGTGTGTTGTTGTTATAAAGGAGAGTCAGTGTGTTGGAGTTATACAGGACAGTCAGTGTTGTGGAATTATACAGGATAGTAAATTTGTTGGAGTTATACAGGAGAGTCAGTGTGTTGGATTTATACAGGAGAGTCAGAGTATTGGAATTATAAAGGAGATTTCAGCAGGTTGGAGCTATAATGGAGAGTCAGTTTGTTGCTGTTATACAGGGGAGTCAGTATGTTGGAGTTATACAGGAGAGTCAGTGCGTTGCAGTTATACAGGAGAGTCAGTAGTTTTGGAGTTGTAAAGGAGAGTCAGTGAGTTGTAGTTATTCAGGAGAGTCAGTGTGTTGGATTTATATGCGATAGTCAGTGGGTTGCAGTTGTACACGAGAGTCAATTTATTGCTGTTATACGCGAGAGTCACTGTGTTGGAGTTATACAGGAGAGTTAGTGTGTTGGAGTTATGCAGGAGAGTCTGTGTGTTGGAGTTATACAGGAGAGTCAGTAGGATGGAGGTATATAGGAGAATCAATGAGTTGGAATTTTACGGGAGAGTCAGTAGTTTTGGAGTTATAAAGGAGAGTCAATTTGTTACTGTTTTACAGGGGTGTCAGTGTGTTGGAGTTATACAGGAGAGTCAGTGTGTTGGAGTTATACAGGAGAGTCATTGTGCTGGAGTTGTAAAGGAGAGTCAGTGTGTTGGATTTATATGCGATAGTCAGTGGGTTGCAGTTGTACACGAGAGTCATTTTATTGCTGTTATACGCGAGAGTCAGTGTGTTGGAGTTGTACAGGAGAGTCAGTGTGTTGGAGTTATACAGGAGAGTCAGTCGTTTTGGAGTTATAAAGGAGAGTCAGTTTGTTGATGTTATAAAGGGGTGTCAGTATGTTGGAGTTATACAAGTGAGTCAGTGCTTTGCAGTTATACAGGAGAGTCAGTGTGTTGGAGTTATACAGGACAGTCAGTGTTGTGGAATTATACAGGATAGTAAGTTTGTTGGAGTTATACAGGAGAGTCAGTGTGTTGGATTTATACAGGAGAGTCAGAGTATTGGAATTATAAAGGAGATTTCAGCAGGTTGGAGCTATAATGGAGAGTCAGTGCGTTGCAGTTATACAGGAGAGTCATTGTGTTGGAGTTGTAAAGGAGAGTTAGTGAGTTGTAGTTATTCAGGAAAGTCAGTGTGTTGGATTTATATGCGATAGTCAGTGGGTTGCAGTTGTACACGAGAATCATTTTATTGCTGTTATACGCGAGAGTCACTGTGTTGGAGTTATACAGGAGAGTCAGTGTGTTGGAGTTATACAGGAGAGTCAGTGTGTTGGAGTTATACAGGAGAGTCAGTAGGATGGAGGTATATAGGAGAATCAATGAGTTGGAATTTTACATGAGAGTCCGTAGTTTTGGAGTTATAAAGGAGAGTCAATTTGTAACTGTTATACAGGTGTGTCAGTTTGTTGGAGTTATTCAGGAGAGTCAGTGTGTTGGAGTTATTCAGGATAGTCAGTGTGTTGGAGTTATACGCGACAGTCATTGTGTTGTAGTAAAAGGCGGGAGTTATTGTGTTGGAGTTATGCAGGAGAGTCAGTATGTTGTAGTTATTCAGGAGAGTCAGTAGGATGGAGTTATATAGTAGTGTCAATGAGCTGGAATTATACACGAGAGTCAGTAGGTTGGAGCTATCATGGAGAGTCAGTTTGTTGTTGTTATAAAGGCGACTCAGTGTGTTAGAGTTATACAGGAGAGTCAGTGTGTTGGAGTTATACAGGAGAGTCAGTGTGTTGGAATTATACAGGAGAATCAGTAGTTTTGGAGTTATAAAGGAGAGTCAGTTTGTTGATGTTATAAAGGGGTGTCAGTATGTTGGAGTTATACAAGAGAGTCAGTGCTTTGCAGTTATACAGGAGAGTCAGGGTGTTGGAGTTATACAGGACAGTCAGTGTTGTGGAATTATACAGGATAGTAAGTATGTTGGAGTTATACAGGAGAGTCAGTGTGTTGGAGTTATACAGGATAGTCAGTGTGTTGGAGTTAAATGTGACAGTCATTGTGTTGTAGTAAAAGGCGAGAGTTATTGTTTTAGAGTTATACAGGAGAGTCAGTGTGTTGTAGTTATTCAGGAGAGTCAGTAGGATGGAGTTATATAGTAGTGTCAATGAGCTGGAATTATACATGAGAGTCAGTAGGTTGGAGCTAGCATGGAGAGTCAGTTTGTTGCTGTTATAAAGGCGACTCAGTGTGTTAGAGTTATACTGGAGAGTCAGTGTGTTGGAGTTATACAGGAGAGTTAGTGTGTTGGAATTATACAGGCGAGTCAGTGTGTTGGAGTTATACAGGTGAGTCAGTGTGTTGGAGTTATTCAGGAGAGTCATTGTGTTGGAGTTATACAGGAGAGTCAGTGCGTTGTAGTTATACAGGCGAGTCAGTGTGTTGGAGTTATCCAGGAGAGTCAGAGTATTGGAATTATAAAGGAGATTTCAGCAGGTTGGAGCTATAATGGAGAGTCAGTTTGTTGCTGTTATACAGGGGAGTCAGTTTGTTGCTGTTATACAGGAGAGTCAGTATGTTGGAGTTATACAGGAGAGTCAGTGCGTTTCAGTTATACAGGAGAGTCATTGTTTTGGAGTTGTAAAGGAGAGTCAGTGAGTTGTAGTTATTCAGGAGAGTCAGTGTGTTGGAGTTATATGCGATAGTCAGTGTGTTGCAGTTGTTCACGAGAGTCATTTTATTGCTGTTATACGCGAGAGTCACTGTGTTGGAGTTATACAGGAAAGTCAGTGTGTTGGAGTTATACAGGAGAGTCAGTGTGTTGGAGTTATACAGGAGTGTCAGTATGTTGGAGTTATACAGGAGAGTTAGTGTATTGGGGTTATACAGGAGAGTCAGTGTATTGGAGTTATACAGGAGAGTTAGTGTATTGGAGTTATACAGGAGAGTTAGTGTATTGGAGTTATACAGGAGAGTCAGAGTATTGGAATTATAAAGGGATTTCAGCAGTTTGGAGCAATAATGGATAATCAGTTTGTTGCTGTTATACAGGGGAGTCAGTATGTTGGAGTTATACAGGAGAGTTAGTGCGTTGGAGTTATACAGGAGAGTTAGTGTGTTGTTGTTATAAAGGAGAGTCAGTGTGTTGGAGTTATACAGGACAGTCAGTGTTGTGGAATTATACAGGATAGTAAATTTGTTGGAGTTATACAGGAGAGTCAGTGTGTTGGATTTATACAGGAGAGTCAGAGTATTGGAATTATAAAGGAGATTTCAGCAGGTTGGAGCTATAATGGAGAGTCAGTTTGTTGCTGTTATACAGGGGAGTCAGTATGTTGGAGTTATACAGGAGAGTCAGTGCGTTGCAGTTATACAGGAGAGTCAGTAGTTTTGGAGTTGTAAAGGAGAGTCAGTGAGTTGTAGTTATTCAGGAGAGTCAGTGTGTTGGATTTATATGCGATAGTCAGTGGGTTGCAGTTGTACACGAGAGTCAATTTATTGCTGTTATACGCGAGAGTCACTGTGTTGGAGTTATACAGGAGAGTTAGTGTGTTGGAGTTATGCAGGAGAGTCTGTGTGTTGGAGTTATACAGGAGAGTCAGTAGGATGGAGGTATATAGGAGAATCAATGAGTTGGAATTTTACGGGAGAGTCAGTAGTTTTGGAGTTATAAAGGAGAGTCAATTTGTTACTGTTTTACAGGGGTGTCAGTGTGTTGGAGTTATACAGGAGAGTCAGTGTGTTGGAGTTATACAGGAGAGTCATTGTGCTGGAGTTGTAAAGGAGAGTCAGTGTGTTGGAGTTGTAAAGGAGAGTCAGTGTGTTGGATTTATATGCGATAGTCAGTGGGTTGCAGTTGTACACGAGAGTCATTTTATTGCTGTTATACGCGAGAGTCACTGTGTTGGAGTTATACAGGAGAGTCAGTGTGTTGGAGTTATACAGGAGAGTCAGTAGTTTTGGAGTTATAAAGGAGAGTCAGTTTGTTGATGTTATAAAGGGGTGTCAGTATGTTGGAGTTATACACGAGAGTCAGTGCTTTGCAGTTATACAGGAGAGTCAGTGTGTTGGAGTTATACAGGACAGTCAGTGTTGTGGAATTATACAGGATAGTAAGTTTGTTGGAGTTATACAGGAGAGTCAGTGTGTTGGATTTATACAGGAGAGTCAGAGTATTGGAATTATAAAGGAGATTTCAGCAGGTTGGAGCTATAATGGAGAGTCAGTTTGTTGCTGTTATACAGGGGAGTCAGTATGTTGGAGTTATACAGGAGAGTCAGTGCGTTGCAGTTATACAGGAGAGTCATTGTTTTGGAGTTGTAAAGGAGAGTCAGTGAGTTGTAGTTATTCAGGAGAGTCAGTGTGTTGGATTTATATGCGATAGTCAGTGGGTTGCAGTTGTACACGAGAGTCATTTTATTGCTGTTATACGCGAGAGTCACTGTGTTGGAGTTATACAGGAGAGTCAGTGTGTTGGAATTATACAGGAGAGTCAGGGTGTTGTAGTTATACAGGAGAGTCAGTAGGATGGAGGTATATAGGAGATTCAGTGAGTTGGAATTTTACATGAGAGTCAGTAGTTTTGGAGTTATAAAGGAGAGTCAATTTGTTACTGTTATACAGGGGTGTCAATTTGTTGGAGTTATACAGGAGAGTCTGTGTTTTGTAGTTATACAGGAGTTTCAGTGTGTTGGAGTTACATTCAACTGCCAGTGTGTCGGAGTTATACAGTAGAGTTAGTGAGTTTGAGTTATATGTGAGCATCAGTGTGTCGGAGTGATATGTGAGAGTCAATAGGTTGGAGTTATACGCGAGAGTCATTGTGTTGCAGTTATAATCAAGTATCATTGTGTTGCAGTTATATGCGAGGGTCGGTGTGTTGGAGTAATACAGGAGAGTCAGTTCTTTGCAGTTATACAGGAGAGTCATTGTGTTGGAGTTATACAGGAAAGTCGGTGCGTTGTAGTTATACAGGAGAGTCAGTGTGTTGGAGTTATACAGGATAGTCAGTATGTTGGAGTTATACAGGAGAGTTAGTGCGTTGGAGTTATACAGGAGAGTTAGTGTGTTGTTGTTATAAAGGAGAGTCAGTGTGTTGGAGTTATACAGGACAGTCAGTGTTGTGGAATTATACAGGATAGTAAATTTGTTGGAGTTATACAGGAGAGTCAGTGTGTTGGATTTATACAGGAGAGTCAGAGTATTGGAATTATAAAGGAGATTTCAGCAGGTTGGAGCTATAATGGAGAGTCAGTTTGTTGCTGTTATACAGGGGAGTCAGTATGTTGGAGTTATACAGGAGAGTCAGTGCGTTGCAGTTATACAGGAGAGTCAGTAGTTTTGGAGTTGTAAAGGAGAGTCAGTGAGTTGTAGTTATTCAGGAGAGTCAGTGTGTTGGATTTATATGCGATAGTCAGTGGGTTGCAGTTGTACACGAGAGTCAATTTATTGCTGTTATACGCGAGAGTCACTGTGTTGGAGTTATACAGGAGAGTTAGTGTGTTGGAGTTATGCAGGAGAGTCTGTGTGTTGGAGTTATACAGGAGAGTCAGTAGGATGGAGGTATATAGGAGAATCAATGAGTTGGAATTTTACGGGAGAGTCAGTAGTTTTGGAGTTATAAAGGAGAGTCAATTTGTTACTGTTTTACAGGGGTGTCAGTGTGTTGGAGTTATACAGGAGAGTCAGTGTGTTGGAGTTATACAGGAGAGTCATTGTGCTGGAGTTGTAAAGGAGAGTCAGTGTGTTGGAGTTGTAAAGGAGAGTCAGTGTGTTGGATTTATATGCGATAGTCAGTGGGTTGCAGTTGTACACGAGAGTCATTTTATTGCTGTTATACGCGAGAGTCACTGTGTTGGAGTTATACAGGAGAGTCAGTGTGTTGGAGTTATACAGGAGAGTCAGTAGTTTTGGAGTTATAAAGGAGAGTCAGTTTGTTGATGTTATAAAGGGGTGTCAGTATGTTGGAGTTATACACGAGAGTCAGTGCTTTGCAGTTATACAGGAGAGTCAGTGTGTTGGAGTTATACAGGACAGTCAGTGTTGTGGAATTATACAGGATAGTAAGTTTGTTGGAGTTATACAGGAGAGTCAGTGTGTTGGATTTATACAGGAGAGACAGAGTATTGGAATTATAAAGGAGATTTCAGCAGGTTGGAGCTATAATGGAGAGTCAGTTTGTTGCTGTTATACAGGGGAGTCAGTATGTTGGAGTTATACAGGAGAGTCAGTGCGTTGCAGTTATACAGGAGAGTCATTGTTTTGGAGTTGTAAAGGAGAGTCAGTGAGTTGTAGTTATTCAGGAGAGTCAGTGTGTTGGATTTATATGCGATAGTCAGTGGGTTGCAGTTGTACACGAGAGTCATTTTATTGCTGTTATACGCGAGAGTCACTGTGTTGGAGTTATACAGGAGAGTCAGTGTGTTGGAATTATACAGGAGAGTCAGGGTGTTGTAGTTATACAGGAGAGTCAGTAGGATGGAGGTATATAGGAGATTCAGTGAGTTGGAATTTTACATGAGAGTCAGTAGTTTTGGAGTTATAAAGGAGAGTCAATTTGTTACTGTTATACAGGGGTGTCAATTTGTTGGAGTTATACAGGAGAGTCTGTGTTTTGTAGTTATACAGGAGTTTCAGTGTGTTGGAGTTACATTCAACTGCCAGTGTGTCGGAGTTATACAGTAGAGTTAGTGAGTTTGAGTTATATGTGAGCATCAGTGTGTCGGAGTGATATGTGAGAGTCAATAGGTTGGAGTTATACGCGAGAGTCATTGTGTTGCAGTTATAATCAAGTATCATTGTGTTGCAGTTATATGCGAGGGTCGGTGTGTTGGAGTAATACAGGAGAGTCAGTTCTTTGCAGTTATACAGGAGAGTCATTGTGTTGGAGTTATACAGGAAAGTCGGTGCGTTGTAGTTATACAGGAGAGTCAGTGTGTTGGAGTTATACAGGATAGTCAGTATGTTGGAGTTATACAGGAGAGTTAGTGCGTTGGAGTTATACAGGAGAGTTAGTGTGTTGTTGTTATAAAGGAGAGTCAGTGTGTTGGAGTTATACAGGACAGTCAGTGTTGTGGAATTATACAGGATAGTAAATTTGTTGGAGTTATACAGGAGAGTCAGTGTGTTGGATTTATACAGGAGAGTCAGAGTATTGGAATTATAAAGGAGATTTCAGCAGGTTGGAGCTATAATGGAGAGTCAGTTTGTTGCTGTTATACAGGGGAGTCAGTATGTTGGAGTTATACAGGAGAGTCAGTGCGTTGCAGTTATACAGGAGAGTCAGTAGTTTTGGAGTTGTAAAGGAGAGTCAGTGAGTTGTAGTTATTCAGGAGAGTCAGTGTGTTGGATTTATATGCGATAGTCAGTGGGTTGCAGTTGTACACGAGAGTCAATTTATTGCTGTTATACGCGAGAGTCACTGTGTTGGAGTTATACAGGAGAGTTAGTGTGTTGGAGTTATGCAGGAGAGTCTGTGTGTTGGAGTTATACAGGAGAGTCAGTAGGATGGAGGTATATAGGAGAATCAATGAGTTGGAATTTTACGGGAGAGTCAGTAGTTTTGGAGTTATAAAGGAGAGTCAATTTGTTACTGTTTTACAGGGGTGTCAGTGTGTTGGAGTTATACAGGAGAGTCAGTGTGTTGGAGTTATACAGGAGAGTCATTGTGCTGGAGTTGTAAAGGAGAGTCAGTGTGTTGGATTTATATGCGATAGTCAGTGGGTTGCAGTTGTACACGAGAGTCATTTTATTGCTGTTATACGCGAGAGTCAGTGTGTTGGAGTTGTACAGGAGAGTCAGTGTGTTGGAGTTATACAGGAGAGTCAGTCGTTTTGGAGTTATAAAGGAGAGTCAGTTTGTTGATGTTATAAAGGGGTGTCAGTATGTTGGAGTTATACAAGTGAGTCAGTGCTTTGCAGTTATACAGGAGAGTCAGTGTGTTGGAGTTATACAGGACAGTCAGTGTTGTGGAATTATACAGGATAGTAAGTTTGTTGGAGTTATACAGGAGAGTCAGTGTGTTGGATTTATACAGGAGAGTCAGAGTATTGGAATTATAAAGGAGATTTCAGCAGGTTGGAGCTATAATGGAGAGTCAGTGCGTTGCAGTTATACAGGAGAGTCATTGTGTTGGAGTTGTAAAGGAGAGTTAGTGAGTTGTAGTTATTCAGGAAAGTCAGTGTGTTGGATTTATATGCGATAGTCAGTGGGTTGCAGTTGTACACGAGAATCATTTTATTGCTGTTATACGCGAGAGTCACTGTGTTGGAGTTATACAGGAGAGTCAGTGTGTTGGAGTTATACAGGAGAGTCAGTGTGTTGGAGTTATACAGGAGAGTCAGTAGGATGGAGGTATATAGGAGAATCAATGAGTTGGAATTTTACATGAGAGTCCGTAGTTTTGGAGTTATAAAGGAGAGTCAATTTGTAACTGTTATACAGGTGTGTCAGTTTGTTGGAGTTATTCAGGAGAGTCAGTGTGTTGGAGTTATTCAGGATAGTCAGTGTGTTGGAGTTATACGCGACAGTCATTGTGTTGTAGTAAAAGGCGGGAGTTATTGTGTTGGAGTTATGCAGGAGAGTCAGTATGTTGTAGTTATTCAGGAGAGTCAGTAGGATGGAGTTATATAGTAGTGTCAATGAGCTGGAATTATACACGAGAGTCAGTAGGTTGGAGCTATCATGGAGAGTCAGTTTGTTGTTGTTATAAAGGCGACTCAGTGTGTTAGAGTTATACAGGAGAGTCAGTGTGTTGGAGTTATACAGGAGAGTCAGTGTGTTGGAATTATACAGGAGAATCAGTAGTTTTGGAGTTATAAAGGAGAGTCAGTTTGTTGATGTTATAAAGGGGTGTCAGTATGTTGGAGTTATACAAGAGAGTCAGTGCTTTGCAGTTATACAGGAGAGTCAGGGTGTTGGAGTTATACAGGACAGTCAGTGTTGTGGAATTATACAGGATAGTAAGTATGTTGGAGTTATACAGGAGAGTCAGTGTGTTGGAGTTATACAGGATAGTCAGTGTGTTGGAGTTAAATGTGACAGTCATTGTGTTGTAGTAAAAGGCGAGAGTTATTGTTTTAGAGTTATACAGGAGAGTCAGTGTGTTGTAGTTATTCAGGAGAGTCAGTAGGATGGAGTTATATAGTAGTGTCAATGAGCTGGAATTATACATGAGAGTCAGTAGGTTGGAGCTAGCATGGAGAGTCAGTTTGTTGCTGTTATAAAGGCGACTCAGTGTGTTAGAGTTATACTGGAGAGTCAGTGTGTTGGAGTTATACAGGAGAGTTAGTGTGTTGGAATTATACAGGCGAGTCAGTGTGTTGGAGTTATACAGGTGAGTCAGTGTGTTGGAGTTATTCAGGAGAGTCATTGTGTTGGAGTTATACAGGAGAGTCAGTGCGTTGTAGTTATACAGGCGAGTCAGTGTGTTGGAGTTATCCAGGAGAGTCAGAGTATTGGAATTATAAAGGAGATTTCAGCAGGTTGGAGCTATAATGGAGAGTCAGTTTGTTGCTGTTATACAGGGGAGTCAGTTTGTTGCTGTTATACAGGAGAGTCAGTATGTTGGAGTTATACAGGAGAGTCAGTGCGTTTCAGTTATACAGGAGAGTCATTGTTTTGGAGTTGTAAAGGAGAGTCAGTGAGTTGTAGTTATTCAGGAGAGTCAGTGTGTTGGAGTTATATGCGATAGTCAGTGTGTTGCAGTTGTTCACGAGAGTCATTTTATTGCTGTTATACGCGAGAGTCACTGTGTTGGAGTTATACAGGAAAGTCAGTGTGTTGGAGTTATACAGGAGAGTCAGTGTGTTGGAGTTATACAGGAGTGTCAGTATGTTGGAGTTATACAGGAGAGTTAGTGTATTGGGGTTATACAGGAGAGTCAGTGTATTGGAGTTATACAGGAGAGTTAGTGTATTGGAGTTATACAGGAGAGTTAGTGTATTGGAGTTATACAGGAGAGTCAGAGTATTGGAATTATAAAGGGATTTCAGCAGTTTGGAGCAATAATGGATAATCAGTTTGTTGCTGTTATACAGGGGAGTCAGTATGTTGGAGTTATACAGGAGAGTTAGTGCGTTGGAGTTATACAGGAGAGTTAGTGTGTTGTTGTTATAAAGGAGAGTCAGTGTGTTGGAGTTATACAGGACAGTCAGTGTTGTGGAATTATACAGGATAGTAAATTTGTTGGAGTTATACAGGAGAGTCAGTGTGTTGGATTTATACAGGAGAGTCAGAGTATTGGAATTATAAAGGAGATTTCAGCAGGTTGGAGCTATAATGGAGAGTCAGTTTGTTGCTGTTATACAGGGGAGTCAGTATGTTGGAGTTATACAGGAGAGTCAGTGCGTTGCAGTTATACAGGAGAGTCAGTAGTTTTGGAGTTGTAAAGGAGAGTCAGTGAGTTGTAGTTATTCAGGAGAGTCAGTGTGTTGGATTTATATGCGATAGTCAGTGGGTTGCAGTTGTACACGAGAGTCAATTTATTGCTGTTATACGCGAGAGTCACTGTGTTGGAGTTATACAGGAGAGTTAGTGTGTTGGAGTTATGCAGGAGAGTCTGTGTGTTGGAGTTATACAGGAGAGTCAGTAGGATGGAGGTATATAGGAGAATCAATGAGTTGGAATTTTACGGGAGAGTCAGTAGTTTTGGAGTTATAAAGGAGAGTCAATTTGTTACTGTTTTACAGGGGTGTCAGTGTGTTGGAGTTATACAGGAGAGTCAGTGTGTTGGAGTTATACAGGAGAGTCATTGTGCTGGAGTTGTAAAGGAGAGTCAGTGTGTTGGAGTTGTAAAGGAGAGTCAGTGTGTTGGATTTATATGCGATAGTCAGTGGGTTGCAGTTGTACACGAGAGTCATTTTATTGCTGTTATACGCGAGAGTCACTGTGTTGGAGTTATACAGGAGAGTCAGTGTGTTGGAGTTATACAGGAGAGTCAGTAGTTTTGGAGTTATAAAGGAGAGTCAGTTTGTTGATGTTATAAAGGGGTGTCAGTATGTTGGAGTTATACACGAGAGTCAGTGCTTTGCAGTTATACAGGAGAGTCAGTGTGTTGGAGTTATACAGGACAGTCAGTGTTGTGGAATTATACAGGATAGTAAGTTTGTTGGAGTTATACAGGAGAGTCAGTGTGTTGGATTTATACAGGAGAGTCAGAGTATTGGAATTATAAAGGAGATTTCAGCAGGTTGGAGCTATAATGGAGAGTCAGTTTGTTGCTGTTATACAGGGGAGTCAGTATGTTGGAGTTATACAGGAGAGTCAGTGCGTTGCAGTTATACAGGAGAGTCATTGTTTTGGAGTTGTAAAGGAGAGTCAGTGAGTTGTAGTTATTCAGGAGAGTCAGTGTGTTGGATTTATATGCGATAGTCAGTGGGTTGCAGTTGTACACGAGAGTCATTTTATTGCTGTTATACGCGAGAGTCACTGTGTTGGAGTTATACAGGAGAGTCAGTGTGTTGGAATTATACAGGAGAGTCAGGGTGTTGTAGTTATACAGGAGAGTCAGTAGGATGGAGGTATATAGGAGATTCAGTGAGTTGGAATTTTACATGAGAGTCAGTAGTTTTGGAGTTATAAAGGAGAGTCAATTTGTTACTGTTATACAGGGGTGTCAATTTGTTGGAGTTATACAGGAGAGTCTGTGTTTTGTAGTTATACAGGAGTTTCAGTGTGTTGGAGTTACATTCAACTGCCAGTGTGTCGGAGTTATACAGTAGAGTTAGTGAGTTTGAGTTATATGTGAGCATCAGTGTGTCGGAGTGATATGTGAGAGTCAATAGGTTGGAGTTATACGCGAGAGTCATTGTGTTGCAGTTATAATCAAGTATCATTGTGTTGCAGTTATATGCGAGGGTCGGTGTGTTGGAGTAATACAGGAGAGTCAGTTCTTTGCAGTTATACAGGAGAGTCATTGTGTTGGAGTTATACAGGAAAGTCGGTGCGTTGTAGTTATACAGGAGAGTCAGTGTGTTGGAGTTATACAGGATAGTCAGTATGTTGGAGTTATACAGGAGAGTTAGTGCGTTGGAGTTATACAGGAGAGTTAGTGTGTTGTTGTTATAAAGGAGAGTCAGTGTGTTGGAGTTATACAGGACAGTCAGTGTTGTGGAATTATACAGGATAGTAAATTTGTTGGAGTTATACAGGAGAGTCAGTGTGTTGGATTTATACAGGAGAGTCAGAGTATTGGAATTATAAAGGAGATTTCAGCAGGTTGGAGCTATAATGGAGAGTCAGTTTGTTGCTGTTATACAGGGGAGTCAGTATGTTGGAGTTATACAGGAGAGTCAGTGCGTTGCAGTTATACAGGAGAGTCAGTAGTTTTGGAGTTGTAAAGGAGAGTCAGTGAGTTGTAGTTATTCAGGAGAGTCAGTGTGTTGGATTTATATGCGATAGTCAGTGGGTTGCAGTTGTACACGAGAGTCAATTTATTGCTGTTATACGCGAGAGTCACTGTGTTGGAGTTATACAGGAGAGTTAGTGTGTTGGAGTTATGCAGGAGAGTCTGTGTGTTGGAGTTATACAGGAGAGTCAGTAGGATGGAGGTATATAGGAGAATCAATGAGTTGGAATTTTACGGGAGAGTCAGTAGTTTTGGAGTTATAAAGGAGAGTCAATTTGTTACTGTTTTACAGGGGTGTCAGTGTGTTGGAGTTATACAGGAGAGTCAGTGTGTTGGAGTTATACAGGAGAGTCATTGTGCTGGAGTTGTAAAGGAGAGTCAGTGTGTTGGAGTTGTAAAGGAGAGTCAGTGTGTTGGATTTATATGCGATAGTCAGTGGGTTGCAGTTGTACACGAGAGTCATTTTATTGCTGTTATACGCGAGAGTCACTGTGTTGGAGTTATACAGGAGAGTCAGTGTGTTGGAGTTATACAGGAGAGTCAGTAGTTTTGGAGTTATAAAGGAGAGTCAGTTTGTTGATGTTATAAAGGGGTGTCAGTATGTTGGAGTTATACACGAGAGTCAGTGCTTTGCAGTTATACAGGAGAGTCAGTGTGTTGGAGTTATACAGGACAGTCAGTGTTGTGGAATTATACAGGATAGTAAGTTTGTTGGAGTTATACAGGAGAGTCAGTGTGTTGGATTTATACAGGAGAGACAGAGTATTGGAATTATAAAGGAGATTTCAGCAGGTTGGAGCTATAATGGAGAGTCAGTTTGTTGCTGTTATACAGGGGAGTCAGTATGTTGGAGTTATACAGGAGAGTCAGTGCGTTGCAGTTATACAGGAGAGTCATTGTTTTGGAGTTGTAAAGGAGAGTCAGTGAGTTGTAGTTATTCAGGAGAGTCAGTGTGTTGGATTTATATGCGATAGTCAGTGGGTTGCAGTTGTACACGAGAGTCATTTTATTGCTGTTATACGCGAGAGTCACTGTGTTGGAGTTATACAGGAGAGTCAGTGTGTTGGAATTATACAGGAGAGTCAGGGTGTTGTAGTTATACAGGAGAGTCAGTAGGATGGAGGTATATAGGAGATTCAGTGAGTTGGAATTTTACATGAGAGTCAGTAGTTTTGGAGTTATAAAGGAGAGTCAATTTGTTACTGTTATACAGGGGTGTCAATTTGTTGGAGTTATACAGGAGAGTCTGTGTTTTGTAGTTATACAGGAGTTTCAGTGTGTTGGAGTTACATTCAACTGCCAGTGTGTCGGAGTTATACAGTAGAGTTAGTGAGTTTGAGTTATATGTGAGCATCAGTGTGTCGGAGTGATATGTGAGAGTCAATAGGTTGGAGTTATACGCGAGAGTCATTGTGTTGCAGTTATAATCAAGTATCATTGTGTTGCAGTTATATGCGAGGGTCGGTGTGTTGGAGTAATACAGGAGAGTCAGTTCTTTGCAGTTATACAGGAGAGTCATTGTGTTGGAGTTATACAGGAAAGTCGGTGCGTTGTAGTTATACAGGAGAGTCAGTGTGTTGGAGTTATACAGGATAGTCAGTATGTTGGAGTTATACAGGAGAGTTAGTGCGTTGGAGTTATACAGGAGAGTTAGTGTGTTGTTGTTATAAAGGAGAGTCAGTGTGTTGGAGTTATACAGGACAGTCAGTGTTGTGGAATTATACAGGATAGTAAATTTGTTGGAGTTATACAGGAGAGTCAGTGTGTTGGATTTATACAGGAGAGTCAGAGTATTGGAATTATAAAGGAGATTTCAGCAGGTTGGAGCTATAATGGAGAGTCAGTTTGTTGCTGTTATACAGGGGAGTCAGTATGTTGGAGTTATACAGGAGAGTCAGTGCGTTGCAGTTATACAGGAGAGTCAGTAGTTTTGGAGTTGTAAAGGAGAGTCAGTGAGTTGTAGTTATTCAGGAGAGTCAGTGTGTTGGATTTATATGCGATAGTCAGTGGGTTGCAGTTGTACACGAGAGTCAATTTATTGCTGTTATACGCGAGAGTCACTGTGTTGGAGTTATACAGGAGAGTTAGTGTGTTGGAGTTATGCAGGAGAGTCTGTGTGTTGGAGTTATACAGGAGAGTCAGTAGGATGGAGGTATATAGGAGAATCAATGAGTTGGAATTTTACGGGAGAGTCAGTAGTTTTGGAGTTATAAAGGAGAGTCAATTTGTTACTGTTTTACAGGGGTGTCAGTGTGTTGGAGTTATACAGGAGAGTCAGTGTGTTGGAGTTATACAGGAGAGTCATTGTGCTGGAGTTGTAAAGGAGAGTCAGTGTGTTGGATTTATATGCGATAGTCAGTGGGTTGCAGTTGTACACGAGAGTCATTTTATTGCTGTTATACGCGAGAGTCAGTGTGTTGGAGTTGTACAGGAGAGTCAGTGTGTTGGAGTTATACAGGAGAGTCAGTCGTTTTGGAGTTATAAAGGAGAGTCAGTTTGTTGATGTTATAAAGGGGTGTCAGTATGTTGGAGTTATACAAGTGAGTCAGTGCTTTGCAGTTATACAGGAGAGTCAGTGTGTTGGAGTTATACAGGACAGTCAGTGTTGTGGAATTATACAGGATAGTAAGTTTGTTGGAGTTATACAGGAGAGTCAGTGTGTTGGATTTATACAGGAGAGTCAGAGTATTGGAATTATAAAGGAGATTTCAGCAGGTTGGAGCTATAATGGAGAGTCAGTGCGTTGCAGTTATACAGGAGAGTCATTGTGTTGGAGTTGTAAAGGAGAGTTAGTGAGTTGTAGTTATTCAGGAAAGTCAGTGTGTTGGATTTATATGCGATAGTCAGTGGGTTGCAGTTGTACACGAGAATCATTTTATTGCTGTTATACGCGAGAGTCACTGTGTTGGAGTTATACAGGAGAGTCAGTGTGTTGGAGTTATACAGGAGAGTCAGTGTGTTGGAGTTATACAGGAGAGTCAGTAGGATGGAGGTATATAGGAGAATCAATGAGTTGGAATTTTACATGAGAGTCCGTAGTTTTGGATTTATAAAGGAGAGTCAATTTGTAACTGTTATACAGGTGTGTCAGTTTGTTGGAGTTATTCAGGAGAGTCAGTGTGTTGGAGTTATTCAGGATAGTCAGTGTGTTGGAGTTATACGCGACAGTCATTGTGTTGTAGTAAAAGGCGGGAGTTATTGTGTTGGAGTTATGCAGGAGAGTCAGTATGTTGTAGTTATTCAGGAGAGTCAGTAGGATGGAGTTATATAGTAGTGTCAATGAGCTGGAATTATACACGAGAGTCAGTAGGTTGGAGCTATCATGGAGAGTCAGTTTGTTGTTGTTATAAAGGCGACTCAGTGTGTTAGAGTTATACAGGAGAGTCAGTGTGTTGGAGTTATACAGGAGAGTCAGTGTGTTGGAATTATACAGGAGAATCAGTAGTTTTGGAGTTATAAAGGAGAGTCAGTTTGTTGATGTTATAAAGGGGTGTCAGTATGTTGGAGTTATACAAGAGAGTCAGTGCTTTGCAGTTATACAGGAGAGTCAGGGTGTTGGAGTTATACAGGACAGTCAGTGTTGTGGAATTATACAGGATAGTAAGTATGTTGGAGTTATACAGGAGAGTCAGTGTGTTGGAGTTATACAGGATAGTCAGTGTGTTGGAGTTAAATGTGACAGTCATTGTGTTGTAGTAAAAGGCGAGAGTTATTGTTTTAGAGTTATACAGGAGAGTCAGTGTGTTGTAGTTATTCAGGAGAGTCAGTAGGATGGAGTTATATAGTAGTGTCAATGAGCTGGAATTATACATGAGAGTCAGTAGGTTGGAGCTAGCATGGAGAGTCAGTTTGTTGCTGTTATAAAGGCGACTCAGTGTGTTAGAGTTATACTGGAGAGTCAGTGTGTTGGAGTTATACAGGAGAGTTAGTGTGTTGGAATTATACAGGCGAGTCAGTGTGTTGGAGTTATACAGGTGAGTCAGTGTGTTGGAGTTATTCAGGAGAGTCATTGTGTTGGAGTTATACAGGAGAGTCAGTGCGTTGTAGTTATACAGGCGAGTCAGTGTGTTGGAGTTATCCAGGAGAGTCAGAGTATTGGAATTATAAAGGAGATTTCAGCAGGTTGGAGCTATAATGGAGAGTCAGTTTGTTGCTGTTATACAGGGGAGTCAGTTTGTTGCTGTTATACAGGAGAGTCAGTATGTTGGAGTTATACAGGAGAGTCAGTGCGTTTCAGTTATACAGGAGAGTCATTGTTTTGGAGTTGTAAAGGAGAGTCAGTGAGTTGTAGTTATTCAGGAGAGTCAGTGTGTTGGAGTTATATGCGATAGTCAGTGTGTTGCAGTTGTTCACGAGAGTCATTTTATTGCTGTTATACGCGAGAGTCACTGTGTTGGAGTTATACAGGAAAGTCAGTGTGTTGGAGTTATACAGGAGAGTCAGTGTGTTGGAGTTATACAGGAGTGTCAGTATGTTGGAGTTATACAGGAGAGTTAGTGTATTGGGGTTATACAGGAGAGTCAGTGTATTGGAGTTATACAGGAGAGTTAGTGTATTGGAGTTATACAGGAGAGTTAGTGTATTGGAGTTATACAGGAGAGTCAGAGTATTGGAATTATAAAGGGATTTCAGCAGTTTGGAGCAATAATGGATAATCAGTTTGTTGCTGTTATACAGGGGAGTCAGTATGTTGGAGTTATACAGGAGAGTTAGTGCGTTGGAGTTATACAGGAGAGTTAGTGTGTTGTTGTTATAAAGGAGAGTCAGTGTGTTGGAGTTATACAGGACAGTCAGTGTTGTGGAATTATACAGGATAGTAAATTTGTTGGAGTTATACAGGAGAGTCAGTGTGTTGGATTTATACAGGAGAGTCAGAGTATTGGAATTATAAAGGAGATTTCAGCAGGTTGGAGCTATAATGGAGAGTCAGTTTGTTGCTGTTATACAGGGGAGTCAGTATGTTGGAGTTATACAGGAGAGTCAGTGCGTTGCAGTTATACAGGAGAGTCAGTAGTTTTGGAGTTGTAAAGGAGAGTCAGTGAGTTGTAGTTATTCAGGAGAGTCAGTGTGTTGGATTTATATGCGATAGTCAGTGGGTTGCAGTTGTACACGAGAGTCAATTTATTGCTGTTATACGCGAGAGTCACTGTGTTGGAGTTATACAGGAGAGTTAGTGTGTTGGAGTTATGCAGGAGAGTCTGTGTGTTGGAGTTATACAGGAGAGTCAGTAGGATGGAGGTATATAGGAGAATCAATGAGTTGGAATTTTACGGGAGAGTCAGTAGTTTTGGAGTTATAAAGGAGAGTCAATTTGTTACTGTTTTACAGGGGTGTCAGTGTGTTGGAGTTATACAGGAGAGTCAGTGTGTTGGAGTTATACAGGAGAGTCATTGTGCTGGAGTTGTAAAGGAGAGTCAGTGTGTTGGATTTATATGCGATAGTCAGTGGGTTGCAGTTGTACACGAGAGTCATTTTATTGCTGTTATACGCGAGAGTCAGTGTGTTGGAGTTGTACAGGAGAGTCAGTGTGTTGGAGTTATACAGGAGAGTCAGTCGTTTTGGAGTTATAAAGGAGAGTCAGTTTGTTGATGTTATAAAGGGGTGTCAGTATGTTGGAGTTATACAAGTGAGTCAGTGCTTTGCAGTTATACAGGAGAGTCAGTGTGTTGGAGTTATACAGGACAGTCAGTGTTGTGGAATTATACAGGATAGTAAGTTTGTTGGAGTTATACAGGAGAGTCAGTGTGTTGGATTTATACAGGAGAGTCAGAGTATTGGAATTATAAAGGAGATTTCAGCAGGTTGGAGCTATAATGGAGAGTCAGTGCGTTGCAGTTATACAGGAGAGTCATTGTGTTGGAGTTGTAAAGGAGAGTTAGTGAGTTGTAGTTATTCAGGAAAGTCAGTGTGTTGGATTTATATGCGATAGTCAGTGGGTTGCAGTTGTACACGAGAATCATTTTATTGCTGTTATACGCGAGAGTCACTGTGTTGGAGTTATACAGGAGAGTCAGTGTGTTGGAGTTATACAGGAGAGTCAGTGTGTTGGAGTTATACAGGAGAGTCAGTAGGATGGAGGTATATAGGAGAATCAATGAGTTGGAATTTTACATGAGAGTCCGTAGTTTTGGAGTTATAAAGGAGAGTCAATTTGTAACTGTTATACAGGTGTGTCAGTTTGTTGGAGTTATTCAGGAGAGTCAGTGTGTTGGAGTTATTCAGGATAGTCAGTGTGTTGGAGTTATACGCGACAGTCATTGTGTTGTAGTAAAAGGCGGGAGTTATTGTGTTGGAGTTATGCAGGAGAGTCAGTATGTTGTAGTTATTCAGGAGAGTCAGTAGGATGGAGTTATATAGTAGTGTCAATGAGCTGGAATTATACACGAGAGTCAGTAGGTTGGAGCTATCATGGAGAGTCAGTTTGTTGTTGTTATAAAGGCGACTCAGTGTGTTAGAGTTATACAGGAGAGTCAGTGTGTTGGAGTTATACAGGAGAGTCAGTGTGTTGGAGTTATACAGGAGAATCAGTAGTTTTGGAGTTATAAAGGAGAGTCAGTTTGTTGATGTTATAAAGGGGTGTCAGTATGTTGGAGTTATACAAGAGAGTCAGTGCTTTGCAGTTATACAGGAGAGTCAGGGTGTTGGAGTTATACAGGACAGTCAGTGTTGTGGAATTATACAGGATAGTAAGTATGTTGGAGTTATACAGGAGAGTCAGTGTGTTGGAGTTATACAGGATAGTCAGTGTGTTGGAGTTAAATGTGACAGTCATTGTGTTGTAGTAAAAGGCGAGAGTTATTGTTTTAGAGTTATACAGGAGAGTCAGTGTGTTGTAGTTATTCAGGAGAGTCAGTAGGATGGAGTTATATAGTAGTGTCAATGAGCTGGAATTATACATGAGAGTCAGTAGGTTGGAGCTAGCATGGAGAGTCAGTTTGTTGCTGTTATAAAGGCGACTCAGTGTGTTAGAGTTATACTGGAGAGTCAGTGTGTTGGAGTTATACAGGAGAGTTAGTGTGTTGGAATTATACAGGCGAGTCAGTGTGTTGGAGTTATACAGGTGAGTCAGTGTGTTGGAGTTATTCAGGAGAGTCATTGTGTTGGAGTTATACAGGAGAGTCAGTGCGTTGTAGTTATACAGGCGAGTCAGTGTGTTGGAGTTATCCAGGAGAGTCAGAGTATTGGAATTATAAAGGAGATTTCAGCAGGTTGGAGCTATAATGGAGAGTCAGTTTGTTGCTGTTATACAGGGGAGTCAGTTTGTTGCTGTTATACAGGAGAGTCAGTATGTTGGAGTTATACAGGAGAGTCAGTGCGTTTCAGTTATACAGGAGAGTCATTGTTTTGGAGTTGTAAAGGAGAGTCAGTGAGTTGTAGTTATTCAGGAGAGTCAGTGTGTTGGAGTTATATGCGATAGTCAGTGTGTTGCAGTTGTTCACGAGAGTCATTTTATTGCTGTTATACGCGAGAGTCACTGTGTTGGAGTTATACAGGAAAGTCAGTGTGTTGGAGTTATACAGGAGAGTCAGTGTGTTGGAGTTATACAGGAGTGTCAGTATGTTGGAGTTATACAGGAGAGTTAGTGTATTGGGGTTATACAGGAGAGTCAGTGTATTGGAGTTATACAGGAGAGTTAGTGTATTGGAGTTATACAGGAGAGTTAGTGTATTGGAGTTATACAGGAGAGTCAGAGTATTGGAATTATAAAGGGATTTCAGCAGTTTGGAGCAATAATGGATAATCAGTTTGTTGCTGTTATACAGGGGAGTCAGTATGTTGGAGTTATACAGGAGAGTCAGTGCGTTGCAGTTATACAGGCAGTCATTGTTTCGGAGTTGTAAAGGAGAGTCAGTGAGTTGTAGTTATTCAGGAGAGTCAGTGTGTTGGATTTATATGCGATAATCAGTGGGTTGCAGTTGTACATGAGAGTCAGTAGTTTTGGAGTTATAAAGGAGAGTCAGTTTGTTGCTGTTATACAGGGGTGTCAGTATGTTGGTGTTATATAGGAGTGTCAGTGCTTTGCAGTTATACAGGAGAGTCAGTGCGTTATAGTTATACAGGAGAGTTAGTGTGTTGTTGTTATACAGGAGAGTCAGTAGGATGGAGTTATATAGTATTGTCAATGAGCTGGAATTATACATGAGAGTCAGTAGGTTGGAGCTAGCATGGAGAGTCAGTTTGTTGCTGTTATAAAGGCGACTCAGTGTGTTAGAGTTATACAGGAGAGTCAGTGTGTTGGAGTTATACAGGACAGTCAGTGTTGTGGAATTGTACAGAATAGTAAGTATGTTGGAGTTATATAGGAGAGTCAGTGCGTTGTAGTTATACAGGCGAGTCAGTGTGTTGGAGTTATACAGGAGAGTCAGTGTGTTGGAGTTATACAGGCGAGTCAGTGTGTTGGAGTTATACAGGAGAGTCAGAGTATTGGAATTACAAAAAAGATTTCAGCAGATTGGAGCTATAATGGAGAGTCAGTTTGTTGCTGTTATACAGGGGAGTCAGTATGTTGGAGTTATACAGGAGAGTCAGTGCGTTGCATTTATACAGGAGAGTCATTGTGTTGGAGTTGTAAAGGAGAGTCAGTGTTTTGGATTTATATGCGATAGTCAGTGTGTTGCAGTTGTACACGAGACTCATTTTATTGCTGTTTTACGCGAGAGTCACTGTGTTGGAGTTATACAGGAAAGTCAGTGTGTTGGAGTTATACAGGAGAGTCAGTGTGTTGGAGTTATACAGGAGTGTCAGTATGTTGGAGTTATACAGGAGAGTTAGTGTGTTGGAGTTATACAGGAGATTCAGAGTATTGGAATTATAAAGGGATTTCAGCAGTTTGGAGCTATAATGGATAATCAGTTTGTTGCTGTTATACAGGGGAGTCAGTATGTTGGAGTTATACAGGAGAGTCATTGTTTCGGAGTTGTAAAGGAGAGTCAGTGAGTTGTAGTTATTCAGGAGAGTCAGTGTGTTGGATTTATATGCGATAATCAGTGGGTTGCAGTTGTACATGAGAGTCAGTAGTTTTGGAGTTATAAAGGAGAGTCAGTTTGTTGCTGTTATACAGGGGTGTCAGTATGTTGGTGTTATATAGGAGTGTCAGTGTGTTGGAGTTATACAGGAGAGTCAGTGTGTTGCAGTTATACAGGAGAGTTAGTGTGTTGTTGTTATACAGGGGTGTCAGTGTGTTGGAGTTATACAGGAGAGTCAGTGTGTTGCAGTTATACAGGAGTATGTAGGATGGAGGTATATAGGAGATTCAATGAGTTGGAATTTTACATGAGAGTCAGTATTTTTGGAGTTATAAAGGTGAGTCAGTTTGTTGCTGTTATACAGGGGTGTCAGTATGTTGGAGTTATACAGGAGAGTCAGTGCATTGGAGTTAGACAGGAGAGTCGGTATGTTGGAGTTATACAGGAGTGTCAGTGTGTTGGAGTTATACAGGAGAGTTAGTGTGTTGTTGTTATACAGAAGAGTCAGTGTGTTGGAGTTATACAGGAGAGTCAGTATGTTGGAGGTGTAAAGGAGATTCAGTGTATTTGAATTGTACAGGAGAGCAAGTCGGTTGAGTTATACAGAAGAGTCAGTGGATATGGGTTATATGCGACAGTCATTGTGTTGCTGTAATACCCGAGAGTCTTTGTGTTGCTGTAATAAGCGTGAGTTATTGTGTTGCAATTATATACGAGTCTCAGTGTGTTGGAGTTATACAGGGGAGTCAGTATGTTGGAGTTATACAGGAGAGTCAGTGCGTTGCAGTTATACAGGAGAGTCATTGTGTTGGAGTTGTAAAGGAGAGTCAGTGAGTTGTAGTTATTCAGGAGAGTCAGTGTGTTGGATTTATATGCGATAGTCAGTGGGTTGCAGTTGTACATGAGAGTCATTTTATTGCTGTTATACGCGAGAGTCACTGTGTTGGAGTTATACAGGAGAGTCAGTGTGTTGGAGTTATACAGGAGAGTCAGTGTGTTGTAGTTATACAGCAGAGTCAGAAGGATGGAGGTATATAGGAGATTCAATGAGTTGGAATTTTACATGAGAGTCAGTAGTTTTGGAGTTATAAAGGAGAGTCAGTTTGTTGCTGTTATACAGCGGTGTCAGTATGTTGGTGTTATACAGGAGAGTCAGTGCATTGGAGTTATACAGGAGAGTCAGTGCTTTGCAGTTATACAGGAGAGTCATTGTGTTGGAGTTATACAGGAAAATCGGTGCGTTTTAGTTATACAGGAGAGTCAGTGCATTGGAGTTATACAGGAGAGTCAGTATGTTGGAGTTATACAGGAGAGTTAGTGTGTTGGAGTTATACAGGATAGTAGGTGTGTTGTTGTTATACGGGAGAGTCAGTGTGTTGGAGTTATACAGGACAGTCAGTGCTGTGGAATTGTACAGAATAGTAAGTATGTTGGAGTTATACAGGAGAGTCAGAGTGATGGAGTTATTCAGGAGAGTCATTGTGTTGGAGTTATACAGGAGAGTCAGTGCCTTGTAGTTATACAGGAGAGTCAGTGTGTTGGAGTTATACAGGAGAGTCAGTGCGTTGCAGTTATACAGGAGAGTCATTGTGCTGGAGTTGTAAAGGAGAGTCAGTGTTTTGGATTTATATGCGATAGTCAGTGGGTTGCAGTTGTACACGAGAGTCATTTTATTGCTGTTATACGCGAGAGTCACTGTGTTGGAGTTATACGCGAGAGTCACTGTGTTGGAGTTATATAGGAGAGTCAGTGTGTTGGAGTTATACAGGAGAGTCAGTGTGTTGGAGTTATACAGGAGAGTCAGTAGTTTTGGAGTTATAAAGGAGAGTCAGTTTGTTGATGTTATACAGGGGTGTCAGTATGTTGGAGTTATACAAGAGAGTCAGTGCTTTGCAGTTATACAGGAGAGTCATTGTGTTGGAGTTATACAGGAAAGTCAGTATGTTGGAGTTATACAGGAGAGTTAGTGTGTTGGAGTTATACAGTAGAGTTAGTGTGTTGGAGTTATACAGGACAGTCAGTTTGTTGATGTTATAAAGGGGTGTCAGTATGTTGGAGTTATACACGAGAGTCAGTGCTTTGCAGTTATACAGGAGAGTCAGTGTGTTGGATTTATACAGGAGAGTCAGAGCATTGGAATTATAAAGGAGATTTCAGCATGTTGGTGCTATAATGGAGAATCAGTTTGTTGCTGTTATACAGGGGAGTCAGTATGTTGGAGTTATACAGGAGAGTCAGTGCGTTGCAGTTATACAGGAGAGTCATTGTTTTGGAGTTGTAAAGGAGAGTCAGTGAGTTGTAGTTATTCAGGAGAGTCAGTGTGTTGGATTTATATGCGATAGTCAGTGGGTTGCAGTTTTACACGAGAGTCATTTTATTGCTGTTATACGCGAGAGTCACTGTGTTGGAGTTATACAGGAGAGTCAGTGTGTTGGAGTTATACAGGAGAGTCAGTAGGATGGAGGTATATAGGAGATTCAATGAGTTGGAATTTTACATGAGAGTCAGTAGTTTTGGAGTTATAAAGGAGAGTCAATTTGTTACTGTTATACAGGGGTGTCAATTTGTTGGAGTTATACAGGAGAGTCAGTGTGTTGGAGTTATACAGGATAGTCAGTGTGTTGGAGTTATACGCGACAGTCATTGTGTTGTAGTAAAAGGCGGGAGTTATTGTGTTGGAGTTATACAGGAGAGTCTGTGTTTTGTAGTTATACAGGAGTTTCAGTGTGTTGGAGTTACATTCAAGTGCCAGTGTGTCGGAGTTATACAGGAGAGTTAGTGAGTTTGAGTTATATGTGAGCATCAGTGTGTCGGAGTGATATGTGAGAGTCAATAGGTTGGAGTTATACGCGAGAGTCATTGTGTTGCAGTTATAATCAAGTATCATTGTGTTGCAGTTATATGCGAGTGTCGGTGTGTTGGAGTTATACAGGAGAGTAAGTTCTTTGCAGTTATACAGGAGAGTCATTGTGTTGGAGTTATACAGGAAAGTCGGTGCGTTGTAGTTATACAGGAGAGTCAGTGTGTTGGAGTTATACAGGATAGTCAGCATGTTGGAGTTATACAGGAGAGTTAGTGCGTTGGAGTTATACAGGAGAGTTAGTGTGTTGTTGTTATAAAGGAGAGTAAGTATGTTGGAGTTGTAAAGGAGAGTCAGGGTTTTGGAATTGTACAGGAGAGCAAGTCGGTTGAGTTATACAGAAGAGTCAGTGGATATGGGTTATATGCGACAGTCATTGTGTTGCTGTAATACCCGAGAGTCTTTGTGTTGCTGTAATAAGCGGGAGTCATTGTGTTGCAATTATATACGAGACTCAGTGTCTTGGAGTTATACAGGGGAGTCAGTATGTTGGAGTTATACAGGAGAGTCAGTGCCTTGTAGTTATACAGGAGAGTCAGTGCGTTGGAGTTATACAGGAGAGTCTGTGCGTTGCAGTTATACAGGAGAGTCATTGTGTTGGAGTTGTAAAGGAGAGTCAGTGAGTTGTAGTTATTCAGGAGAGTCAGTGTGTTGGATTTATATGCGATAGTCAGTGGGTTGCAGTTGTACACGAGAGTCATTTTATTGCTGTTATACGTGAGAGTCACTGTTGGAGTTATACAGGAGAGTCAGTGTGTTGGAGTTATACAGGAGAGTCAGTGTGTTGTAGTTATTCAGCAGAGTCAGTAGGATGGAGGTATATAGGAGATTCAATGAGTTGGAATTTTACATGAGAGTCAGTAGTTTTGGAGTTATAAAGGAGAGTCAGTTTGTTGCTGTTATACAGCGGTGTCAGTATGTTGGTGTTATACAGGAGAGTCAGTGAATTGGAGTTAGACAGGAGAGTCAGTGCTTTGCAGTTATATAGGAGAGTCATTGTGTTGGAGTTATACAGGAAAGTCGGTGCGTTTTACTTATACAGGAGAGTCAGTGCATTGGAGTTATACAGGAGAGTCAGTATGTTTGAGTTATACAGGAGAGTTAGTGTGTTGGAGTTATACAGGACAGTAGGTGTGTTGTTGTTATACAGGAGAGTCAGTGTGTTGGAGTTATACAGGACAGTCAGTGTTGTGGAATTGTACAGAATAGTAAGTATGTTGGAGTTATACAGGAGAGTCAGAGTGTTGGAGTTATTCAGGAGAGTCATTGTGTTGGAGTTATACAGGAGAGTCAGTGCCTTGTAGTTATACAGGAGAGTCAGTGTGTTGGAGTTATACAGGAGAGTCAGTGCGTTGCAGTTATACAGGAGAGTCATTGTGCTGGAGTTGTAAAGGAGAGTCAGTGTGTTGGATTTATATGCGATAGTCAGTGGGTTGCAGTTGTACACGAGAGTCATTTTATTGCTGTTATACGCGAGAGTCAGTGTGTTGGAGTTATACGCGAGAGTCAGTATGTTGGAGTTATACAGGAGAGTTAGTGTGTTGGAGTTATACAGGAGAGTTAGTTTTTTGGAGTTATACAGGACAGTCAGTGTTGTGGAATTATACAGGATAGTAAGTTTGTTGGAGTTATACAGGAGAGTCAGTGTGTTGGATTTATACCAGAGACTGAGTTTTGGAATTATAAAGGAGATTTCAGCAGGTTGGAGCTATAATGGAGAGTCAGTTTGTTGCTGTTATACAGGGGAGTCAGTATGTTGGAGTTATACAGGAGAGTCAGTGCGTTGCAGTTATACAGGAGAGTCATTGTTTTGGAGTTGTAAAGGAGAGTCAGTGAGTTGTAGTTATTCAGGAGAGTCAGTGTGTTGGATTTATATGCGATAGTCAGTGGGTTGCAGTTGTACACGAGAGTCATTTTATTGCTTTTATACGCGAGAGTCACTGTGTTGGAGTTATACAGGAGAGTCAGGGTGTTGGAGTTATACAGGAGAGTCAGTGTGTTGCATTTATGCAGGAGAGTCAGTGTGTTGGAGTTATACAGGAGAGTCAGTAGGATGGAGGTATATAGGAGAATCAAGAGTTGGAATTTTACATGAGAGTCAGTAGTTTTGGAGTTATAAAGGAGAGACAATTTGTTACTGTTATACAGGGGTGTCAGTTTGTTGGAGTTATACAGGAGAGTCAGTGCCTTGTAGTTATACAGGCGAGTTAGTGTGTTGGAGTTATACAGGAGAGTCAGTGCGTTGCAGTTATACAGGACAGTCATTGTGCTGGAGTTGTAAAGTAGAGTAAGTGTGTTGGATTTATATGCGATAGTCAGTGGGTTGCAGTTGTACACGAGAGTCATTTTACTGCTGTTATACGCGAGAGTCACTGTGTTGGAGTTATACAGGAGTGTCAGTGTGTTGGAGTTATACAGGAGAGTCAGTGTGTTGGAGTTATACAGGAGAGTCAGTAGTTTTGGAGTTATAAAGGAGAGTCAGTTTGTTGATGTTATAAAGGGGTGTCAGTATGTTGGAGTTATACACGAGATTCAGTGCTTTGCAGTTATACAGGAGAGTCAGTGTGTTGGATTTATACAGGAGAGTCAGAGTATTGGAATTATAAAGGAGATTTCAGCAGGTTGGAGCTATAATGGAGAGTCAGTTTGTTGCTGTTATACAGGGGAGTCAGTATGTTGGAGTTATACAGGAGAGTCAGTGCGTTGCAGTTATACAGGAGAGTCATTGTTTTGGAGTTGTAAAGGAGAATCAGTGAGTTGTCGTTATTCAGGAGAGTCAGTGTGTTGGATTTATATGCGATAGTCAGTGGGTTGCAGTTGTACACGAGAGTCATTTTATTGCTGTTATACGCGAGAGTCAGTGTGTTGGAGTTATACAGGAGAGTCAGTGTGTTGGAGTTATACAGGAGAGTCAGTAGTTTTGGAGTTATAAAGGAGAGTCAGTTTGTTGATGTTATAAAGGGGTGTCAGTATGTTGGAGTTATACACGAGAGTCAGTGCTTTGCAGTTATACTGGAGAGTCAGTGTGTTGGAGTTATACAGGACAGTCAGTGTTGTGGAATTATACAGGATAGTAAGTTTGTTGGAGTTATACAGGAGAGTCAGTGTGTTGGATTTATACAGGAGAGTCAGAGTATTGTAATTATAAAGGAGATTTCAGCAGGTTGGAGCTATAATGGAGAGTCAGTGCGTTGCAGTTATACAGGAGAGTCATTGTTTTGGAGTTGTAAAGGAGAGTCAGTGAGTTGTAGTTATTCAGGAGAGTCAGTGTGTTGGATTTATATGCGATAGTCAGTGGGTTGCAGTTGTACACGAGAATCATTTTATTGCTGTTATACGCGAGAGTCACTGTGTTGGAGTTATACAGGAGAGTCAGTGTGTTGGAGTTATACAGGAGAGTCACTGTGTTGGAGATATGCAGGAGAGTCAGTGTGTTGGAGTTATACAGGAGAGTCAGTAGGATGGAGGTATATAGGAGAATCAATGTGTTGGAATTTTACATGAGAGTCAGTAGTTTTGGAGTTATAAAGGAGAGTCAATTTGTTACTGTTATACAGGGGTGTCAATTTGTTGGAGTTATACAGGAGAGTCAGTGTGTTGGAGTTATACAGGATAGTCAGTGTGTTGGAGTTATACGCGACAGTCATTGTGTTGTAGTAAAAGGCGGGAGTTATTGTGTTGGAGTTACACAGGAGAGTCAGTATGTTGTAGTTATTCAGGAGAGTCAGTAGGATGGAGTTATATAGTAGTATCAATGAGCTGGAATTATACATGAGAGTCAGTAGGTTGGAGCTATCATGGAGAGTCAGTTTATTGTTGTTATAAAGGCGACTCAGTGTGTTAGAGTTATACAGGAGAGTCAGTGTGTTGGAGTTATACAGGAGAGTCAGTGTGTTGATGTTATAAAGGGGTGTCAGTATGTTGGAGTTATACAAGAGAGTCAGTGCTTTGCAGTTATACAGGAGAGTCAGGGTGTTGGAGTTATACAGGAGAGTCAGTGTGTTGGAGATATGCAGGAGAGTCAGTGTGTTGGAGTTATACAGGAGAGTCAGTAGGATGGAGGTATATAGGAGAATCAATGAGTTGGAATTTTACATGAGAGTCCGTAGTTTTGGAGTTATAAAGGAGACTCAATTTGTTACTGTTATATAGGGGTGTCAGTTTGTTGGAGTTATACAGGAGAGTCAGTGTGTTGGAGTCATACAGGATAGTCAGTGTGTTGGAGTTATATGTGACAGTCATTGTGTTGTAGTAAAAGGCGAGAGTTATTGTTTTAGAGTTATACAGGAGAGTCAGTGTGTTGTAGTTATTCAGGAGAGTCAGTAGGATGGAGTTATATAGTAGTGTCAATGAGCTGGAATTATACATGAGAGTCAGTAGGTTGGAGCTAGCATGGAGAGTCAGTTTGTTGCTGTTATAAAGGCGACTCAGTGTGTTAGAGTTATACAGGAGAGTCAGTGTGTTGGAGTTATACAGGACAGTCAGTGTGTTGGAGTTATACAGGACAGTCAGTGTTGTGGAATTGTACAGAATAGTAAGTATGTTGGAGTTATATAGGAGAGTCAGTGCATTGTAGCTATACAGGAGCGTCAGTGTGTTGGATTTATACAGGAGAGTCAGAGTATTGGAATTATTAAGGAGATTTCAGCAGGTTGGAGCTATAATGGAGAGTCAGTTTGTTGCTGTTATACAGGGGAGTCAGTATGTTGGAGTTGTAAAGGAGAGTCAGTGTTTTGGATTCATATGCGATAGTCAGTGTGTTGCAGTTGTACACGAGAGTCATTTTATTGCTGTTATACGCGAGAGTCACTGTGTTGGAGTTATACAGAAAAGTCAGTGTGTTGGAGTTATACAGGAGAGTCAGTGTGTTGGAGTTATACAGGAGTGTCAGTATGTTGGAGTTATACAGGAGAGTTAGTGTGTTGGAGTTATAGAGGAGAGTCAGAGTATTGGAATTATAAAGGGATTTCAGCAGTTTGGAGCTATAATGGATAATCAGTTTGTTGCTGTTATACAGGGGAGTCAGTATGTTGGAGTTATACAGGAGAGTCATTGTTTCGGAGTTGTAAAGGAGAGTCAGTGAGTTGTAGTTATTCAGGAGAGTCAGTGTGTTGGATTTATATGCGATAATCAGTGGGTTGCAGTTGTACATGAGAGTCAGTAGTTTTGGAGTTATACAGGAGAGTTAGTGTGTTGTTGTTATACAGGGGTGTCAGTGTGTTGGAGTTATACAGGAGAGTCAGTGCATTGGAGTTCTACAGGAGAGTCAGTGTGTTGGAGCTATACAGGAGAGTCGGTATGTTGGAGTTATACAGGAGAGTCAGTGTGTTGGAGTTATACAGGAGAGTTAGTGTGTTGTTGTTATACAGAAGAGTCAGTGTGTTGGAGTTATACAGGAGAGTCAGTATGTTGGAGTTGTAAAGGAGAGTCAGGGTTTTGGAATTGTACAGGAGAGCAAGTCGGTTGAGTTATACAGAAGAGTCAGTGGATATGGGTTATATGCGACAGTCATTGTGTTGCTGTAATACCCGAGAGTCTTTGTGTTGCTGTAATAAGCGGGAGTCATTGTGTTGCAATTATATACGAGACTCAGTGTGTTGGAGTTATACAGGGGAGTCAGTGCGTTGCAGTTATACAGGAGAGTCATTGTGTTGGAGTTGTAAAGGAGAGTCAGTGAGTTGTAGTTATTCAGGAGAGTCAGTGTGTTGGATTTATATGCGATAGTCAGTGGGTTGCAGTTGTACACGAGAGTTATTTTATTGCTGTTATACGCGAGAGTCACTGTGTTGGAGTTATACAGGAGAGTCAGTGTGTTGGAGTTATACAGGAGAGTCAGTGTGTTGTAGTTATACAGCAGAGTCAGTAGGATGGAGGTATATAGGAGATTCAATGAGTTGGAATTTTACATGAGAGTCAGTAGTTTTGGAGTTATAAAGGAGAGTCAGTTTGTTGCTGTTATACAGCGGTGTCAGTATGTAGGTGTTATACAGGAGAGTCAGTGCATTGGAGTTAGACAGGAGAGTCAGTGCTTTGCAGTTATACAGGAGAGTCATTGTGTTGGAGTTATACAGGAAAGCCGGTGCGTTTTAGTTATACAGGAGAGTCAGTGCATTGGAGTAATACAGGAGAGTCAGTATGTTGGAGTTATACAGGAGAGTTAGTGTGTTGGAGTTATACAGGACAGTAGGGGTGTTGTTGTTATACAGGAGAGTCAGTGTGTTGGAGTTATACAGGACAGTCAGTGTTGTGGAATTGTACAGAATAGTAAGTATGTTGGAGTTATACAGGAGAGTCAGAGTGATGGAGTTATTCAGGAGAGTCATTGTGTTGGAGTTATACAGGAGAGTCAGTGCCTTGTAGTTATACAGGAGAGTCAGTGTGTTGGAGTTATACAGGAGAGTCAGTGCGTTGCAGTTATACAGGAGAGTCATTGTGCTGGATTTATATGCGATAGTCAGTGGGTTGCAGTTGTACACGAGAGTCATTTTATTGCTGTTATACGTGAGAGTCACTGTGTTGGAGTTATACGCGAGAGTCACTGTGTTGGAGTTATATAGGAGAGTCAGTGTGTTGGAGTTATACAGGAGAGTCAGTGTGTTGGAGTTATACAGGAGAGTCAGTAGTTTTGGAGTTATAAAGGAGAGTCAGTTTGTTGATGTTATACAGGGGTGTCAGTATGTTGGAGTTATACAAGAGAGTCAGTGCTTTGCAGTTATACAGGAGAGTCATTGTGTTGGAGTTATACAGGAAAGTCGGTGCGTTGTAGTTATACAGGAGAGTCAGTGTGTTGGAGTTATACAGGAGAGTCAGTATGTTGGAGTTATACAAGAGAGTTAGTGTGTTGGAGTTATACAGGAGAGTTAGTGTGTTGGAGTTATACAGGACAGTCAGAGTTTTGGAATTATAAAGGAGATTTCAGCAGGTTGGAGCTATAATGGAGAGTCAGTTTGTTGCTGTTATACAGGGGAGTCAGTATGTTGGAGTTATACAGGAGAGTCAGTGCGTTGCAGTTATACAGGAGAGTCATTGTTTTGGAGTTGTAAAGGAGAGTCAGTGAGTTGTAGTTATTCAGGAGAGGCAGTGTGTTGGATTTATATGCGATAGTCAGTGGGTTGCAGTTGTACACGAGAGTCATTTTATTGCTGTTATACGCGAGAGTCACTGTTTTGGAGTTATACAGGAGAGTCAGTAGGATGGAGGTATATAGGAGAATCAAGAGTTGGAATTTTACATGAGAGTCAGTAGTTTTGGAGTTATAAAGGAGAGACAATTTGTTACTGTTATACAGGGGTGTCAGTTTGTTGGAGTTATACAGGAGAGTCAATTTGTTACTGTTATACAGGGTTGTCAGTTTGTTGGAGTTATACAGGAGAGTCAGTGCCTTGTAGTTATACAGGCGAGTTATTGTGTTGGAGTTATACAGGAGAGTCAGTGCGTTGCAGTTATACAGGAGAGTCATTGTGCTGGAGTTGTAAAGGAGAGTCAGTGTGTTGGATTTATATGCGATAGTCAGTGGGTTGCAGTTGTACACGAGAGTCATTTTATTGCTGTTATACGCGAGAGTCAGTGTGTTGGAGTTATACAGGAGAGTCAGTAGTTTTGGAGTTATAAAGGAGAGTCAGTTTGTTGATGTTATAAAGGGGTGTCAGTATGTTGGGGTTATACACGAGAGTCAGTGCTTTGCAGTTATACAGGAGAGTCAGTGTGTTGGAGTTATACAGGACAGTCAGTGTTGTGGAATTATACAGGATAGTAAGTTTGTTGGAGTTATACAGGAGAGTCAGTGTGTTGGATTTATACATGAGAGTCAGAGTATTGGAATTATAAAGGAGATTTCAGCAGGTTGGAGCTATAATGGAGAGTCAGTTTGTTGCTGTTATACAGGGGAGTCAGTATGTTGGAGTTATACAGGAGAGTCAGTGCGTTGCAGTTATACAGGAGAGTCATTGTTTTGGAGTTGTAAAGGAGAGTCAGTGAGTTGTAGTTATTCAGGAGAGTCAGTGTGTTGGATTTATATGCGATAGTCAGTGGGTTGCAATTTTACACGAGAGTCATTTTATTGCTGTTATAAACGAGAGTCACTGTGTTGGAGTTATACAGGAGAGTCAGTGTGTTGGAGTTATACAGGAGAGTCAGTAGGATGGAGGTATATAGGAGATTCAATGAGTTGGAATTGTACATGAGAGTCAGTAGTTTTGGAGTTATAAAGGAGAGTCAATTTGTTACTGTTATACAGGGGTGTCAATTTGTTGGAGTTATACAGGAGAGTCAGTGTGTTGGAGTTATACAGGATAGTCAGTGTGTTGGAGTTATACGCGACAGTCATTGTGTTGTAGTAAAAGGCGGGAGTTATTGTGTTGGAGTTATACAGGAGAGTCTGTGTTTTGTAGTTATACAGGAGTTTCAGTGTGTTGGAGTTACATTCAAGTGCCAGTGTGTCGGAGTTATACAGGAGAGTTAGTGAGTTTGAGTTATATGTGAGCATCAGTGTGTCGGAGTGATATGTGAGAGTCAATAGTTTGGAGTTATACGCGAGAGTCATTGTGTTGCAGTTATAATCAAGTATCATTGTGTTGCAGTTATATGCGAGTGTCGGTGTGTTGGAGTTATACAGGAGAGTTAGTTCTTTGCAGTTATACAGGAGAGTCATTGTGTTGGAGCTATACAGGAAAGTCGGAGCGTTGTAGTTATACAGGACAGTCAGTGTGTTGGATTTATACCAGAGACTGAGTTTTGGAATTATAAAGGAGGTTTCAGCAGGTTGGAGCTATAATGGAGAGTCAGTTTGTTGCTGTTATACAGGGGAGTCAGTATGTTGGAGTTATACAGGAGAGTCAGTGCGTTGCAGTTATACAGGAGAGATTGTTTTGGAGTTGTAAAGGAGAGTCAGTGAGTTGTAGTTATTCAGGAGAGTCAGTGTGTTGGATTTATATGCGATAGTCAGTGGGTTGCAGTTTTACACGAGAGTCATTTTATTGCTGTTATACGCGAGAGTCACTGTGTTGGAGTTATACAGGAGAGTCAGGGTGTTGGAGTTATACAGGAGAGTCAGTGTGTTGGATTTATGCAGGAGAGTCAGTGTGTTGGAGTTATACAGGAGAGTCAGTAGGATGGAGGTATATAGGAGAATCAAGAGTTGGAATTTTACATGAGAGTCAGTAGTTTTGGAGTTATAAAGGAGAGACAATTTGTTACTGTTATACAGGGGTGTCAGTTTGTTGGAGTTATACAGGAGAGTCAGTGCCTTGTAGTTATACAGGCGAGTTAGTGTGTTGGAGTTATACAGGAGAGTCAGTGCGTTGCAGTTATACAGGACAGTCATTGTGCTGGAGTTGTAAAGGAGAGTCAGTGTGTTGGATTTATATGCGATAGTCAGTGGGTTGCAGTTGTACACGAGAGTCATTTTACTGCTGTTATACGCGAGAGTCACTGTGTTGGAGTTATACAGGAGAGTCAGTGTGTTGGAGTTATACAGGAGAGTCAGTGTGTTGGAGTTATACAGGAGAGTCAGTAGTTTTGGAGTTATAAAGGAGAGTCAGTTTGTTGATGTTATAAAGGGGTGTCAGTATGTTGGAGTTATACACGAGAGTCAGTGAGTTGTAGTTATTCAGGAGAGTCAGTGTGTTGGATTTATATGCGATAGTCAGTGGGTTGCAGTTGTACACGAGAGTCATTTTATTGCTGTTATACGCGAGAGTCACTGTGTTGGAGTTATACAGGAGAGTCAGTGTGTTGGAGTTATACAGGAGAGTCAGTGTGTTGTAGTTATACAGCAGAGTCAGAAGGATGGAGGTATATAGGTGATTCAATGAGTTGGAATTTTACATGAGAGTCAGTAGTTTTGGAGTTATAAAGGAGAGTCAGTTTGTTGCTGTTATACAGCGGTGTCAGTATGTTGGTGTTATACAGGAGAGTCAGTGCATTGGAGTTAGACAGGAGAGTCAGTGCTTTGCAGTTATACAGGAGAGTCATTGTGTTGGAGTTATACAGGAAAATCGGTGCGTTTTAGTTATACAGGAGAGTCAGTGCATTGGAGTTATACAGGAGAGTCAGTATGTTGGAGTTATACAGGAGAGTTAGTGTGTTGGAGTTATACAGGATAGTAGGTGTGTTGTTGTTATACAGGAGAGTCAGTGTGTTGGAGTTATACAGGACCGTCAGTGTTGTGGAATTGTACAGAATAGTAAGTATGTTGGAGTTATACAGGAGAGTCAGAGTGATGGAGTTATTCAGGAGAGTCATTGTGTTGGAGTTATACAGGAGAGTCAGTGCCTTGTAGTTATACAGGAGAGTCAGTGTGTTGGAGTTATACAGGAGAGTCAGTGCGTTGCAGTTATACAGGAGAGTCATTGTGCTGGAGTTGTAAAGGAGAGTCAGTGTGTTGGATTTATATGCGATAGTCAGAGGGTTGCAGTTGTACACGAGAGTCATTTTATTGCTGTTATACGCGAGAGTCACTGTGTTGGAGTTATACGCGAGAGTCACTGTGTTGGAGTTATATAGGAGAGTCAGTGTGTTGGAGTTATACAGGAGAGTCAGTGTGTTGGAGTTATACAGGAGAGTCAGTAGTTTTGGAGTTATAAAGGAGAGTCAGTTTGTTGATGTTATACAGGGGTGTCAGTATGTTGGAGTTATACAAGAGAGTCAGTGCTTTGCAGTTATACAGGAGAGTCATTGTGTTGGAGTTATACAGGAAAGTCGGTGCGTTGTAGTTATACAGGAGAGTCAGTGTGTTGGAGTTATACAGGAGAGTCAGTATGTTGGAGTTATACAGGAGAGTTAGTGTGTTGGAGTTATACAGGAGAGTTAGTGTGTTGGAGTTATACAGGACAGTCAGTGTTGTGGAATTATACAGGATAGTAAGTTTGTTGGAGTTATACAGGAGAGTCAGTGAGTTGGATTTATACAGGAGAGTCAGAGTTTTGGAATTATAATGGAGATTTCAGCAGGTTGGAGCTATAATGGAGAGTCAGTTTGTTGCTGTTATACAGGGGAGTCAGTATGTTGGAGTTATACAGGAGAGTCAGTGCGTTGCAGTTATACAGGAGAGTCATTGTTTTGGAGTTGTAAAGGAGAGTCAGTGAGTTGTAGTTATTCAGGAGAGGCCGTGTGTTGGAGTTATGCAGGAGAGTCAGTGTGTTGGAGTTATACAGGAGAGTCAGTAGGATGGAGGTATATAGGAGAATCAAGAGTTGGAATTTTATATGAGAGTCAGTAGTTTTGGAGTTATAAAGGAGAGACAATTTGTTACTGTTATACAGGGGTGTCAGTTTGTTGGAGTTATACAGGAGAGTCAGTGCCTTGTAGTTATACAGGCGAGTTATTGTGTTGGAGTTATACAGGAGAGTCAGTGCGTTGCAGTTATACAGGAGAGTCATTGTTTTGGAGTTGTAAAGGAGAGTCAGTGAGTTGTAGTTATTCAGGAGAGTCAGTGTGTTGGATTTATATGCGATAGTCAGTGGGTTGCAATTTTACACGAGAGTCATTTTATTGCTGTTATAAACGAGAGTCACTGTGTTGGAGTTATACAGGAGAGTCAGTGTGTTGGAGTTATACAGGAGAGTCAGTAGGATGGAGGTATATAGGAGATTCAATGAGTTGGAATTGTACATGAGAGTCAGTAGTTTTGGAGTTATAAAGGAGAGTCAATTTGTTACTGTTATACAGGGGTGTCAATTTGTTGGAGTTATACAGGAGAGTCAGTGTGTTGGAGTTATACAGGATAGTCAGTGTGTTGGAGTTATACGCGACAGTCATTGTGTTGTAGTAAAAGGCGGGAGTTATTGTGTTGGAGTTATACAGGAGAGTCTGTGTTTTGTAGTTATACAGGAGTTTCAGTGTGTTGGAGTTACATTCAAGTGCCAGTGTGTCGGAGTTATACAGGAGAGTTAGTGAGTTTGAGTTATATGTGAGCATCAGTGTGTCGGAGTGATATGTGAGAGTCAATAGTTTGGAGTTATACGCGAGAGTCATTGTGTTGCAGTTATAATCAAGTATCATTGTGTTGCAGTTATATGCGAGTGTCGGTGTGTTGGAGTTATACAGGAGAGTCAGTTCTTTGCAGTTATACAGGAGAGTCATTGTGTTGGAGCTATACAGGAAAGTCGGAGCGTTGTAGTTATACAGGACAGTCAGTGTGTTGGATTTATACCAGAGACTGAGTTTTGGAATTATAAAGGAGGTTTCAGCAGGTTGGAGCTATAATGGAGAGTCAGTTTGTTGCTGTTATACAGGGGAGTCAGTATGTTGGAGTTATACAGGAGAGTCAGTGCGTTGCAGTTATACAGGAGAGATTGTTTTGGAGTTGTAAAGGAGAGTCAGTGAGTTGTAGTTATTCAGGAGAGTCAGTGTGTTGGATTTATATGCGATAGTCAGTGGGTTGCAGTTTTACACGAGAGTCATTTTATTGCTGTTATACGCGAGAGTCACTGTGTTGGAGTTATACAGGAGAGTCAGGGTGTTGGAGTTATACAGGAGAGTCAGTGTGTTGGATTTATGCAGGAGAGTCAGTGTGTTGGAGTTATACAGGAGAGTCAGTAGGATGGAGGTATATAGGAGAATCAAGAGTTGGAATTTTACATGAGAGTCAGTAGTTTTGGAGTTATAAAGGAGAGACAATTTGTTACTGTTATACAGGGGTGTCAGTTTGTTGGAGTTATACAGGAGAGTCAGTGCCTTGTAGTTATACAGGCGAGTTAGTGTGTTGGAGTTATACAGGAGAGTCAGTGCGTTGCAGTTATACAGGACAGTCATTGTGCTGGAGTTGTAAAGGAGAGTCAGTGTGTTGGATTTATATGCGATAGTCAGTGGGTTGCAGTTGTACACGAGAGTCATTTTACTGCTGTTATACGCGAGAGTCACTGTGTTGGAGTTATACAGGAGAGTCAGTGTGTTGGAGTTATACAGGAGAGTCAGTGTGTTGGAGTTATACAGGAGAGTCAGTAGTTTTGGAGTTATAAAGGAGAGTCAGTTTGTTGATGTTATAAAGGGGTGTCAGTATGTTGGAGTTATACACGAGAGTCAGTGAGTTGTAGTTATTCAGGAGAGTCAGTGTGTTGGATTTATATGCGATAGTCAGTGGGTTGCAGTTGTACACGAGAGTTATTTTATTGCTGTTATACGCGAGAGTCACTGTGTTGGAGTTATACAGGAGAGTCAGTGTGTTGGAGTTATACAGGAGAGTCAGTGTGTTGTAGTTATACAGCAGAGTCAGAAGGATGGAGGTATATAGGTGATTCAATGAGTTGGAATTTTACATGAGAGTCAGTAGTTTTGGAGTTATAAAGGAGAGTCAGTTTGTTGCTGTTATACAGCGGTGTCAGTATGTTGGTGTTATACAGGAGAGTCAGTGCATTGGAGTTAGACAGGAGAGTCAGTGCTTTGCAGTTATACAGGAGAGTCATTGTGTTGGAGTTATACAGGAAAATCGGTGCGTTTTAGTTATACAGGAGAGTCAGTGCATTGGAGTTATACAGGAGAGTCAGTATGTTGGATTTATACAGGAGAGTTAGTGTGTTGGAGTTATACAGGATAGTAGGTGTGTTGTTGTTATACAGGAGAGTCAGTGTGTTGGAGTTATACAGGACCGTCAGTGTTGTGGAATTGTACAGAATAGTAAGTATGTTGGAGTTATACAGGAGAGTCAGAGTGATGGAGTTATTCAGGAGAGTCATTGTGTTGGAGTTATACAGGAGAGTCAGTGCCTTGTAGTTATACAGGAGAGTCAGTGTGTTGGAGTTATACAGGAGAGTCAGTGCGTTGCAGTTATACAGGAGAGTCATTGTGCTGGAGTTGTAAAGGAGAGTCAGTGTGTTGGATTTATATGCGATAGTCAGAGGGTTGCAGTTGTACACGAGAGTCATTTTATTGCTGTTATACGCGAGAGTCACTGTGTTGGAGTTATACGCGAGAGTCACTGTGTTGGAGTTATATAGGAGAGTCAGTGTGTTGGAGTTATACAGGAGAGTCAGTGTGTTGGAGTTATACAGGAGAGTCAGTAGTTTTGGAGTTATAAAGGAGAGTCAGTTTGTTGATGTTATACAGGGGTGTCAGTATGTTGGAGTTATACAAGAGAGTCAGTGCTTTGCAGTTATACAGGAGAGTCATTGTGTTGGAGTTATACAGGAAAGTCGGTGCGTTGTAGTTATACAGGAGAGTCAGTATGTTGGAGTTATACAGGAGAGTTAGTGTGTTGGAGTTATACAGGAGAGTTAGTGTGTTGGAGTTATACAGGACAGTCAGTGTTGTGGAATTATACAGGATAGTAAGTTTGTTGGAGTTATACAGGAGAGTCAGTGAGTTGGATTTATACAGGAGAGTCAGAGTTTTGGAATTATAATGGAGATTTCAGCAGGTTGGAGCTATAATGGAGAGTCAGTTTGTTGCTGTTATACAGGGGAGTCAGTATGTTGGAGTTATACAGGAGAGTCAGTGCGTTGCAGTTATACAGGAGAGTCATTGTTTTGGAGTTGTAAAGGAGAGTCAGTGAGTTGTAGTTATTCAGGAGAGGCCGTGTGTTGGAGTTATGCAGGAGAGTCAGTGTGTTGGAGTTATACAGGAGAGTCAGTAGGATGGAGGTATATAGGAGAATCAAGAGTTGGAATTTTATATGAGAGTCAGTAGTTTTGGAGTTATAAAGGAGAGACAATTTGTTACTGTTATACAGGGGTGTCAGTTTGTTGGAGTTATACAGGAGAGTCAGTGCCTTGTAGTTATACAGGCGAGTTATTGTGTTGGAGTTATACAGGAGAGTCAGTGCGTTGCAGTTATACAGGAGAGTTATTGTGCTGGAGTTGTAAAGGAGAGTCAGTGTGTTGGATTTATATGCGATAGTCAGTGGGTTGCAGTTGTACACGAGAGTCATTTTATTGCTGTTATACGCGAGAGTCAGTGTGTTGGAGTTATACAGGAGAGTCAGTAGTTTTGGAGTTATAAAGGAGAGTCAGTTTGTTGATGTTATAAAGGGGTGTCAGTATGTTGGAGTTATACACGAGAGTCAGTGCTTTGCAGTTATACAGGAGAGTCAGTGTGTTGGAGTTATACAGGACAGTCAGTGTTGTGGAATTATACAGGATAGTAAGTTTGTTGGAGTTATACAGGAGAGTCAGTGTGTTGGATTTATACATGAGAGTCAGAGTATTGGAATTATAAAGGAGATTTCAGCAGGTTGGAGCTATAATGGAGAGTCAGTTTGTTGCTGTTATACAGGGGAGTCAGTATGTTGGAGTTATACAGGAGAGTCAGTGCGTTGCAGTTATACAGGAGAGTCATTGTTTTGGAGTTGTAAAGGAGAGTCAGTGAGTTGTAGTTATTCAGGAGAGTCAGTGTGTTGGATTTATATGCGATAGTCAGTGGGTTGCAATTTTACACGAGAGTCATTTTATTGCTGTTATAAACGAGAGTCACTGTGTTGGAGTTATACAGGAGAGTCAGTGTGTTGGAGTTATACAGGAGAGTCAGTAGGATGGAGGTATATAGGGGATTCAATGAGTTGGAATTGTACATGAGAGTCAGTAGTTTTGGAGTTATAAAGGAGAGTCAATTTGTTACTGTTATACAGGGGTGTCAATTTGTTGGAGTTATACAGGAGAGTCAGTGTGTTGGAGTTATACAGGATAGTCAGTGTGTTGGAGTTATACGCGACAGTCATTGTGTTGTAGTAAAAGGCGGGAGTTATTGTGTTGGAGTTATACAGGAGAGTCTGTGTTTTGTAGTTATACAGGAGTTTCAGTGTGTTGGAGTTACATTCAAGTGCCAGTGTGTCGGAGTTATACAGGAGAGTTAGTGAGTTTGAGTTATATGTGAGCATCAGTGTGTCGGAGTGATATGTGAGAGTCAATAGTTTGGAGTTATACGCGAGAGTCATTGTGTTGCAGTTATAATCAAGTATCATTGTGTTGCAGTTATATGCGAGTGTCGGTGTGTTGGAGTTATACAGGAGAGTCAGTTCTTTGCAGTTATACAGGAGAGTCATTGTGTTGGAGCTATACAGGAAAGTCGGAGCGTTGTAGTTATACAGGACAGTCAGTGTGTTGGATTTATACCAGAGACTGAGTTTTGGAATTATAAAGGAGGTTTCAGCAGGTTGGAGCTATAATGGAGAGTCAGTTTGTTGCTGTTATACAGGGGAGTCAGTATGTTGGAGTTATACAGGAGAGTCAGTGCGTTGCAGTTATACAGGAGAGATTGTTTTGGAGTTGTAAAGGAGAGTCAGTGAGTTGTAGTTATTCAGGAGAGTCAGTGTGTTGGATTTATATGCGATAGTCAGTGGGTTGCAGTTTTACACGAGAGTCATTTTATTGCTGTTATACGCGAGAGTCACTGTGTTGGAGTTATACAGGAGAGTCAGGGTGTTGGAGTTATACAGGAGAGTCAGTGTGTTGGATTTATGCAGGAGAGTCAGTGTGTTGGAGTTATACAGGAGAGTCAGTAGGATGGAGGTATATAGGAGAATCAAGAGTTGGAATTTTACATGAGAGTCAGTAGTTTTGGAGTTATAAAGGAGAGACAATTTGTTACTGTTATACAGGGGTGTCAGTTTGTTGGAGTTATACAGGAGAGTCAGTGCCTTGTAGTTATACAGGCGAGTTAGTGTGTTGGAGTTATACAGGAGAGTCAGTGCGTTGCAGTTATACAGGACAGTCATTGTGCTGGAGTTGTAAAGGAGAGTCAGTGTGTTGGATTTATATGCGATAGTCAGTGGGTTGCAGTTGTACACGAGAGTCATTTTACTGCTGTTATACGCGAGAGTCACTGTGTTGGAGTTATACAGGAGAGTCAGTGTGTTGGAGTTATACAGGAGAGTCAGTGTGTTGGAGTTATACAGGAGAGTCAGTAGTTTTGGAGTTATAAAGGAGAGTCAGTTTGTTGATGTTATAAAGGGGTGTCAGTATGTTGGAGTTATACACGAGAGTCAGTGAGTTGTAGTTATTCAGGAGAGTCAGTGTGTTGGATTTATATGCGATAGTCAGTGGGTTGCAGTTGTACACGAGAGTCATTTTATTGCTGTTATACGCGAGAGTCACTGTGTTGGAGTTATACAGGAGAGTCAGTGTGTTGGAGTTATACAGGAGAGTCAGTGTGTTGTAGTTATACAGCAGAGTCAGAAGGATGGAGGTATATAGGTGATTCAATGAGTTGGAATTTTACATGAGAGTCAGTAGTTTTGGAGTTATAAAGGAGAGTCAGTTTGTTGCTGTTATACAGCGGTGTCAGTATGTTGGTGTTATACAGGAGAGTCAGTGCATTGGAGTTAGACAGGAGAGTCAGTGCTTTGCAGTTATACAGGAGAGTCATTGTGTTGGAGTTATACAGGAAAATCGGTGCGTTTTAGTTATACAGGAGAGTCAGTGCATTGGAGTTATACAGGAGAGTCAGTATGTTGGAGTTATACAGGAGAGTTAGTGTGTTGGAGTTATACAGGATAGTAGGTGTGTTGTTGTTATACAGGAGAGTCAGTGTGTTGGAGTTATACAGGACCGTCAGTGTTGTGGAATTGTACAGAATAGTAAGTATGTTGGAGTTATACAGGAGAGTCAGAGTGATGGAGTTATTCAGGAGAGTCATTGTGTTGGAGTTATACAGGAGAGTCAGTGCCTTGTAGTTATACAGGAGAGTCAGTGTGTTGGAGTTATACAGGAGAGTCAGTGCGTTGCAGTTATACAGGAGAGTCATTGTGCTGGAGTTGTAAAGGAGAGTCAGTGTGTTGGATTTATATGCGATAGTCAGAGGGTTGCAGTTGTACACGAGAGTCATTTTATTGCTGTTATACGCGAGAGTCACTGTGTTGGAGTTATACGCGAGAGTCACTGTGTTGGAGTTATATAGGAGAGTCAGTGTGTTGGAGTTATACAGGAGAGTCAGTGTGTTGGAGTTATACAGGAGAGTCAGTAGTTTTGGAGTTATAAAGGAGAGTCAGTTTGTTGATGTTATACAGGGGTGTCAGTATGTTGGAGTTATACAAGAGAGTCAGTGCTTTGCAGTTATACAGGAGAGTCATTGTGTTGGAGTTATACAGGAAAGTCGGTGCGTTGTAGTTATACAGGAGAGTCAGTGTGTTGGAGTTATACAGGAGAGTCAGTATGTTGGAGTTATACAGGAGAGTTAGTGTGTTGGAGTTATACAGGAGAGTTAGTGTGTTGGAGTTATACAGGACAGTCAGTGTTGTGGAATTATACAGGATAGTAAGTTTGTTGGAGTTATACAGGAGAGTCAGTGAGTTGGATTTATACAGGAGAGTCAGAGTTTTGGAATTATAATGGAGATTTCAGCAGGTTGGAGCTATAATGGAGAGTCAGTTTGTTGCTGTTATACAGGGGAGTCAGTATGTTGGAGTTATACAGGAGAGTCAGTGCGTTGCAGTTATACAGGAGAGTCATTGTTTTGGAGTTGTAAAGGAGAGTCAGTGAGTTGTAGTTATTCAGGAGAGGCCGTGTGTTGGAGTTATGCAGGAGAGTCAGTGTGTTGGAGTTATACAGGAGAGTCAGTAGGATGGAGGTATATAGGAGAATCAAGAGTTGGAATTTTATATGAGAGTCAGTAGTTTTGGAGTTATAAAGGAGAGACAATTTGTTACTGTTATACAGGGGTGTCAGTTTGTTGGAGTTATACAGGAGAGTCAGTGCCTTGTAGTTATACAGGCGAGTTATTGTGTTGGAGTTATACAGGAGAGTCAGTGCGTTGCAGTTATACAGGAGAGTTATTGTGCTGGAGTTGTAAAGGAGAGTCAGTGTGTTGGATTTATATGCGATAGTCAGTGGGTTGCAGTTGTACACGAGAGTCATTTTATTGCTGTTATACGCGAGAGTCAGTGTGTTGGAGTTATACAGGAGAGTCAGTAGTTTTGGAGTTATAAAGGAGAGTCAGTTTGTTGATGTTATAAAGGGGTGTCAGTATGTTGGAGTTATACACGAGAGTCAGTGCTTTGCAGTTATACAGGAGAGTCAGTGTGTTGGAGTTATACAGGACAGTCAGTGTTGTGGAATTATACAGGATAGTAAGTTTGTTGGAGTTATACAGGAGAGTCAGTGTGTTGGATTTATACATGAGAGTCAGAGTATTGGAATTATAAAGGAGATTTCAGCAGGTTGGAGCTATAATGGAGAGTCAGTTTGTTGCTGTTATACAGGGGAGTCAGTATGTTGGAGTTATACAGGAGAGTCAGTGCGTTGCAGTTATACAGGAGAGTCATTGTTTTGGAGTTGTAAAGGAGAGTCAGTGAGTTGTAGTTATTCAGGAGAGTCAGTGTGTTGGATTTATATGCGATAGTCAGTGGGTTGCAATTTTACACGAGAGTCATTTTATTGCTGTTATAAACGAGAGTCACTGTGTTGGAGTTATACAGGAGAGTCAGTGTGTTGGAGTTATACAGGAGAGTCAGTAGGATGGAGGTATATAGGGGATTCAATGAGTTGGAATTGTACATGAGAGTCAGTAGTTTTGGAGTTATAAAGGAGAGTCAATTTGTTACTGTTATACAGGGGTGTCAATTTGTTGGAGTTATACAGGAGAGTCAGTGTGTTGGAGTTATACAGGATAGTCAGTGTGTTGGAGTTATACGCGACAGTCATTGTGTTGTAGTAAAAGGCGGGAGTTATTGTGTTGGAGTTATACAGGAGAGTCTGTGTTTTGTAGTTATACAGGAGTTTCAGTGTGTTGGAGTTACATTCAAGTGCCAGTGTGTCGGAGTTATACAGGAGAGTTAGTGAGTTTGAGTTATATGTGAGCATCAGTGTGTCGGAGTGATATGTGAGAGTCAATAGTTTGGAGTTATACGCGAGAGTCATTGTGTTGCAGTTATAATCAAGTATCATTGTGTTGCAGTTATATGCGAGTGTCGGTGTGTTGGAGTTATACAGGAGAGTCAGTTCTTTGCAGTTATACAGGAGAGTCATTGTGTTGGAGCTATACAGGAAAGTCGGAGCGTTGTAGTTATACAGGACAGTCAGTGTGTTGGATTTATACCAGAGACTGAGTTTTGGAATTATAAAGGAGGTTTCAGCAGGTTGGAGCTATAATGGAGAGTCAGTTTGTTGCTGTTATACAGGGGAGTCAGTATGTTGGAGTTATACAGGAGAGTCAGTGCGTTGCAGTTATACAGGAGAGATTGTTTTGGAGTTGTAAAGGAGAGTCAGTGAGTTGTAGTTATTCAGGAGAGTCAGTGTGTTGGATTTATATGCGATAGTCAGTGGGTTGCAGTTTTACACGAGAGTCATTTTATTGCTGTTATACGCGAGAGTCACTGTGTTGGAGTTATACAGGAGAGTCAGGGTGTTGGAGTTATACAGGAGAGTCAGTGTGTTGGATTTATGCAGGAGAGTCAGTGTGTTGGAGTTATACAGGAGAGTCAGTAGGATGGAGGTATATAGGAGAATCAAGAGTTGGAATTTTACATGAGAGTCAGTAGTTTTGGAGTTATAAAGGAGAGACAATTTGTTACTGTTATACAGGGGTGTCAGTTTGTTGGAGTTATACAGGAGAGTCAGTGCCTTGTAGTTATACAGGCGAGTTAGTGTGTTGGAGTTATACAGGAGAGTCAGTGCGTTGCAGTTATACAGGACAGTCATTGTGCTGGAGTTGTAAAGGAGAGTCAGTGTGTTGGATTTATATGCGATAGTCAGTGGGTTGCAGTTGTACACGAGAGTCATTTTACTGCTGTTATACGCGAGAGTCACTGTGTTGGAGTTATACAGGAGAGTCAGTGTGTTGGAGTTATACAGGAGAGTCAGTGTGTTGGAGTTATACAGGAGAGTCAGTAGTTTTGGAGTTATAAAGGAGAGTCAGTTTGTTGATGTTATAAAGGGGTGTCAGTATGTTGGAGTTATACACGAGAGTCAGTGAGTTGTAGTTATTCAGGAGAGTCAGTGTGTTGGATTTATATGCGATAGTCAGTGGGTTGCAGTTGTACACGAGAGTCATTTTATTGCTGTTATACGCGAGAGTCACTGTGTTGGAGTTATACAGGAGAGTCAGTGTGTTGGAGTTATACAGGAGAGTCAGTGTGTTGTAGTTATACAGCAGAGTCAGAAGGATGGAGGTATATAGGTGATTCAATGAGTTGGAATTTTACATGAGAGTCAGTAGTTTTGGAGTTATAAAGGAGAGTCAGTTTGTTGCTGTTATACAGCGGTGTCAGTATGTTGGTGTTATACAGGAGAGTCAGTGCATTGGAGTTAGACAGGAGAGTCAGTGCTTTGCAGTTATACAGGAGAGTCATTGTGTTGGAGTTATACAGGAAAATCGGTGCGTTTTAGTTATACAGGAGAGTCAGTGCATTGGAGTTATACAGGAGAGTCAGTATGTTGGAGTTATACAGGAGAGTTAGTGTGTTGGAGTTATACAGGATAGTAGGTGTGTTGTTGTTATACAGGAGAGTCAGTGTGTTGGAGTTATACAGGACCGTCAGTGTTGTGGAATTGTACAGAATAGTAAGTATGTTGGAGTTATACAGGAGAGTCAGAGTGATGGAGTTATTCAGGAGAGTCATTGTGTTGGAGTTATACAGGAGAGTCAGTGCCTTGTAGTTATACAGGAGAGTCAGTGTGTTGGAGTTATACAGGAGAGTCAGTGCGTTGCAGTTATACAGGAGAGTCATTGTGCTGGAGTTGTAAAGGAGAGTCAGTGTGTTGGATTTATATGCGATAGTCAGAGGGTTGCAGTTGTACACGAGAGTCATTTTATTGCTGTTATACGCGAGAGTCACTGTGTTGGAGTTATACGCGAGAGTCACTGTGTTGGAGTTATATAGGAGAGTCAGTGTGTTGGAGTTATACAGGAGAGTCAGTGTGTTGGAGTTATACAGGAGAGTCAGTAGTTTTGGAGTTATAAAGGAGAGTCAGTTTGTTGATGTTATACAGGGGTGTCAGTATGTTGGAGTTATACAAGAGAGTCAGTGCTTTGCAGTTATACAGGAGAGTCATTGTGTTGGAGTTATACAGGAAAGTCGGTGCGTTGTAGTTATACAGGAGAGTCAGTGTGTTGGAGTTATACAGGAGAGTCAGTATGTTGGAGTTATACAGGAGAGTTAGTGTGTTGGAGTTATACAGGAGAGTTAGTGTGTTGGAGTTATACAGGACAGTCAGTGTTGTGGAATTATACAGGATAGTAAGTTTGTTGGAGTTATACAGGAGAGTCAGTGAGTTGGATTTATACAGGAGAGTCAGAGTTTTGGAATTATAATGGAGATTTCAGCAGGTTGGAGCTATAATGGAGAGTCAGTTTGTTGCTGTTATACAGGGGAGTCAGTATGTTGGAGTTATACAGGAGAGTCAGTGCGTTGCAGTTATACAGGAGAGTCATTGTTTTGGAGTTGTAAAGGAGAGTCAGTGAGTTGTAGTTATTCAGGAGAGGCCGTGTGTTGGAGTTATGCAGGAGAGTCAGTGTGTTGGAGTTATACAGGAGAGTCAGTAGGATGGAGGTATATAGGAGAATCAAGAGTTGGAATTTTATATGAGAGTCAGTAGTTTTGGAGTTATAAAGGAGAGACAATTTGTTACTGTTATACAGGGGTGTCAGTTTGTTGGAGTTATACAGGAGAGTCAGTGCCTTGTAGTTATACAGGCGAGTTATTGTGTTGGAGTTATACAGGAGAGTCAGTGCGTTGCAGTTATACAGGAGAGTTATTGTGCTGGAGTTGTAAAGGAGAGTCAGTGTGTTGGATTTATATGCGATAGTCAGTGGGTTGCAGTTGTACACGAGAGTCATTTTATTGCTGTTATACGCGAGCGTCAGTGTGTTGGAGTTATACAGGAGAGTCAGTAGTTTTGGAGTTATAAAGGAGAGTCAGTTTGTTGATGTTATAAAGGGGTGTCAGTATGTTGGAGTTATACACGAGAGTCAGTGCTTTGCAGTTATACAGGAGAGTCAGTGTGTTGGATTTATACAGGATAGTAGGTGTGTTGTTGTTATACAGGAGAGTCAGTGTGTTGGAGTTATACAGGACAGTCAGTGTTGTGGAATTGTACAGAATAGTAAGTATGTTGGAGTTATACAGGAGAGTCAGAGTGATGGAGTTATTCAGGAGAGTCATTGTGTTGGAGTTATACAGGAGAGTCAGTGCCTTGTTGTTATACAGGAGAGTCAGTGTGTTGGAGTTATACAGGAGAGTCAGTGCGTTGCAGTTATACAGGAGAGTCATTGTGCTGGAGTTGTAAAGGAGAGTCAGTGTGTTGGATTTATATGCGATAGTCAGTGGGTTGCAGTTGTACACGAGAGTCATTTTATTGCTGTTATACGCGAGAGTCACTGTGTTGGAGTTATACGCGAGAGTCACTGTGTTGGAGTTATATAGGAGAGTCAGTGTGTTGGAGTTATACAGGAGAGTCAGTGTGTTGGAGTTATACAGGAGAGTCAGTAGTTTTGGAGTTATAAAGGAGAGTCAGTTTGTTGATGTTATACAGGGGTGTCAGTATGTTGGAGTTATACAAGAGAGTCAGTGCTTTGCAGTTATACAGGAGAGTCATTGTGTTGGAGTTATACAGGAAAGTCGGTGCGTTGTAGTTATACAGGAGAGTCAGTGTGTTGGAGTTATACAGGAGAGTCAGTATGTTGGAGTTATACAGGAGAGTTAGTGTGTTGGAGTTATACAGGAGTGTTAGTGTGTTGGAGTTATACAGGACAGTCAGTGTTGTGGAATTATACAGGATAGTAAGTTTGTTGGAGTTATACAGGAGAGTCAGTGAGTTGGATTTATACAGGAGAGTCAGAGTTTTGGAATTATAATGGAGATTTCAGCAGGTTGGAGCTATAATGGAGAGTCAGTTTGTTGCTGTTATACAGGGGAGTCAGTATGTTGGAGTTATACAGGAGAGTCAGTGCGTTGCAGTTATACAGGAGAGTCATTGTTTTGGAGTTGTAAAGGAGAGTCAGTGAGTTGTAGTTATTCAGGAGAGGCCGTGTGTTGGAGTTATGCAGGAGAGTCAGTGTGTTGGAGTTATACAGGAGAGTCAGTAGGATGGAGGTATATAGGAGAATCAAGAGTTGGAATTTTATATGAGAGTCAGTAGTTTTGGAGTTATAAAGGAGAGACAATTTGTTACTGTTATACAGGGGTGTCAGTTTGTTGGAGTTATACAGGAGAGTCAGTGCCTTGTAGTTATACAGGCGAGTTATTGTGTTGGAGTTATACAGGAGAGTCAGTGCGTTGCAGTTATACAGGAGAGTTATTGTGCTGGAGTTGTAAAGGAGAGTCAGTGTGTTGGATTTATATGCGATAGTCAGTGGGTTGCAGTTGTACACGAGAGTCATTTTATTGCTGTTATACGCGAGAGTCAGTGTGTTGGAGTTATACAGGAGAGTCAGTAGTTTTGGAGTTATAAAGGAGAGTCAGTTTGTTGATGTTATAAAGGGGTGTCAGTATGTTGGAGTTATACACGAGAGTCAGTGCTTTGCAGTTATATAGGAGAGTCAGTGTGTTGGATTTATACAGGATAGTAGGTGTGTTGTTGTTATACAGGAGAGTCAGTGTGTTGGAGTTATACAGGACAGTCAGTGTTGTGGAATTGTACAGAATAGTAAGTATGTTGGAGTTATACAGGAGAGTCAGAGTGATGGAGTTATTCAGGAGAGTCATTGTGTTGGAGTTATACAGGAGAGTCAGTGCCTTGTTGTTATACAGGAGAGTCAGTGTGTTGGAGTTATACAGGAGAGTCAGTGCGTTGCAGTTATACAGGAGAGTCATTGTGCTGGAGTTGTAAAGGAGAGTCAGTGTGTTGGATTTATATGCGATAGTCAGTGGGTTGCAGTTGTACACGAGAGTCATTTTATTGCTGTTATACGCGAGAGTCACTGTGTTGGAGTTATACGCGAGAGTCACTGTGTTGGAGTTATATAGGAGAGTCAGTGTGTTGGAGTTATACAGGAGAGTCAGTGTGTTGGAGTTATACAGGAGAGTCAGTAGTTTTGGAGTTATAAAGGAGAGTCAGTTTGTTGATGTTATATAGGGGTGTCAGTATGTTGGAGTTATACAAGAGAGTCAGTGCTTTGCAGTTATACAGGAGAGTCATTGTGTTGGAGTTATACAGGAAAGTCGGTGCGTTGTAGTTATACAGGAGAGTCAGTGTGTTGGAGTTATACAGGAGAGTCAGTATGTTGGAGTTATACAGGAGAGTTAGTGTGTTGGAGTTATACAGGAGAGTTAGTGTGTTGGAGTTATACAGGACAGTCAGTGTTGTGGAATTATACAGGATAGTAAGTTTGTTGGAGTTATACAGGAGAGTCAGTGTGTTGGATTTATACAGGAGAGTCAGAGTTTTGGAATTATAAAGGAGATTTCAGCAGGTTGGAGCTATAATGGAGAGTCAGTTTGTTGCTGTTATACAGGGGAGTCAGTATGTTGGAGTTATACAGGAGAGTCAGTGCGTTGCAGTTATACAGGAGAGTCATTGTTTTGGAGTTGTAAAGGAGAGTCAGTGAGTTGTAGTTATTCAGGAGAGGCCGTGTGTTGGAGTTATGCAGGAGAGTCAGTGTGTTGGAGTTATACAGGAGAGTCAGTAGGATGGAGGTATATAGGAGAATCAAGAGTTGGAATTTTATATGAGAGTCAGTAGTTTTGGAGTTATAAAGGAGAGACAATTTGTTACTGTTATACAGGGGTGTCAGTTTGTTGGAGTTATACAGGAGAGTCAGTGCCTTGTAGTTATACAGGCGAGTTATTGTGTTGGAGTTATACAGGAGAGTCAGTGCGTTGCAGTTATACAGGAGAGTTATTGTGCTGGAGTTGTAAAGGAGAGTCAGTGTGTTGGATTTATATGCGATAGTCAGTGGGTTGCAGTTGTACACGAGAGTCATTTTATTGCTGTTATACGCGAGAGTCAGTGTGTTGGAGTTATACAGGAGAGTCAGTAGTTTTGGAGTTATAAAGGAGAGTCAGTTTGTTGCTGTTATACAGGGGAGTCAGTATGTTGGAGTTATACAGGAGAGTCAGTACGTTGCAGTTATACAGGAGAGTCATTGTTTTGGAGTTGTAAAGGAGAGTCAGTGAGTTGTAGTTATTCAGGAGAGTCAGTGTGTTGGATTTATATGCGATAGTCAGTGGGTTGCAGTTTTACACGAGAGTCATTTTATTGCTGTTATACGCGAGAGTCACTGTGTTGGAGTTATACAGGAGAGTCAGTGTGTTGGAGTTATACAGGAGAGTCAGTAGGATGGAGGTATATAGGAGATTCAATGAGTTGGAATTTTACATGAGAGTCAGTAGTTTTGGAGTTATAAAGGAGAGTCAATTTGTTACTGTTATACAGGGGTGTCAATTTGTTGGAGTTATACAGGAGAGTCAGTGTGTTGGAGTTATACAGGATAGTCAGTGTGTTGGAGTTATACGCGACAGTCATTGTGTTGTAGTAAAAGGCGGGAGTTATTGTGTTGGAGTTATACAGGAGAGTCTGTGTTTTGTAGTTATACAGGAGTTTCAGTGTGTTGGAGTTACATTCAAGTGCCAGTGTGTCGGAGTTATACAGGAGAGTTAGTGAGTTTGAGTTATATGTGAGCATCAGTGTGTCGGAGTGATATGTGAGAGTCAATAGGTTGGAGTTATACGCGAGAGTCATTGTGTTGCAGTTATAATCAAGTATCATTGTGTTGCAGTTATATGCGAGTGTCGGTGTGTTGGAGTTATACAGGAGAGTAAGTTCTTTGCAGTTATACAGGAGAGTCATTGTGTTGGAGTTATACAGGAAAGTCGGTGCGTTGTAGTTATACAGGAGAGTCAGTGTGTTGGAGTTATACAGGATAGTCAGTGGGTTGCAGTTGTACGCGAGAGTCATTTTATTGCTGTTATACGCGAGAGTCAGTGTGTTGGAGTTATACGCGAGAGTCAGTATGTTGGAGTTATACAGGAGAGTTAGTGTGTTGGAGTTATACAGGACAGTCAGTGTTGTGGAATTATACAGGATAGTAAGTTTGTTGGAGTTATACAGGAGAGTCAGTGTGTTGGATTTATACATGAGAGTCAGAGTATTGGAATTATAAAGGAGATTTCAGCAGGTTGGAGCTATAATGGAGAGTCAGTTTGTTGCTGTTATACAGGGGAGTCAGTATGTTGGAGTTATACAGGAGAGTCAGTGCGTTGCAGTTATACAGGAGAGTCATTGTTTTGGAGTTGTAAAGGAGAGTCAGTGAGTTGTAGTTATTCAGGAGAGTCAGTGTGTTGGATTTATATGCGATAGTCAGTGGGTTGCAGTTGTACACGAGAGTCATTTTATTGCTGTTATACGCGAGAGTCACTGTGTTGGAGTTATACAGGAGAGTCAGGGTGTTGGAGTTATACAGGAGAGTCAGTGTGTTGGAGTTATGCAGGAGAGTAAGTTCTTTGCAGTTATACAGGAGAGTCATTGTGTTGGAGTTATACAGGAAAGTCGGTGCGTTGTAGTTATACAGGAGAGTCAGTGTGTTGGAGTTATACAGGATAGTCAGTATGTTGGAGTTATACAGGAGAGTTAGTGCGTTGGAGTTATACAGGAGAGTTAGTGTGTTGTTGTTATAAAGGAGAGTCAGTATGTTGGAGTTGTAAAGGAGAGTCAGGGTTTTGGAATTGTACAGGAGAGCAAGTCGGTTGAGTTATACAGAAGAGTCAGTGGATATGGGTTATATGCGACAGTCATTGTGTTGCTGTAATACCCGAGAGTCTTTGTGTTGCTGTAATAAGCGGGAGTCATTGTGTTGCAATTATATACGAGACTCAGTGTGTTGGAGTTATACAGGGGAGTCAGTATGTTGGAGTTATACAGGAGAGTCAGTGCGTTGCAGTTATACAGGAGAGTCATTGTGTTGGAGTTGTAAAGGAGAGTCAGTGAGTTGTAGTTATTCAGGAGAGTCAGTGTGTTGGATTTATATGCGATAGTCAGTGGGTTGCAGTTGTACACGAGAGTCATTTTATTGCAGTTATACGCGAGAGTCACTGTTGGAGTTATACAGGAGAGTCAGTGTGTTGGAGTTATACAGGAGAGTCAGTGTGTTGTAGTTATACAGCAGAGTCAGTAGGATGGAGGTATATAGGAGATTCAATGAGTTGGAATTTTACATGAGAGTCAGTAGTTTTGGAGTTATAAAGGAGAGTCAGTTTGTTGCTGTTATACAGCGGTGTCAGTATGTTGGAGTTATACAGGAGAGTCAGTGAATTGGAGTTAGACAGGAGAGTCAGTGCTTTGCAGTTATATAGGAGAGTCATTGTGTTGGAGTTATACAGGAAAGTCGGTGCGTTTTACTTATACAGGAGAGTCAGTGCATTGGAGTTATACAGGAGAGTCAGTATGTTTGAGTTATACAGGAGAGTTAGTGTGTTGGAGTTATACAGGACAGTAGGTGTGTTGTTGTTATACAGGAGAGTCAGTGTGTTGGAGTTATACAGGACAGTCAGTGTTGTGGAATTGTACAGAATAGTAAGTATGTTGGAGTTATACAGGAGAGTCAGAGTGTTGGAGTTATTCAGGAGAGTCATTGTGTTGGAGTTATACAGGAGAGTCAGTGCCTTGTAGTTATACAGGAGAGTCAGTGTGTTGGAGTTATACAGGAGAGTCAGTGCGTTGCAGTTATACAGGAGAGTCATTGTGCTGGAGTTGTAAAGGAGAGTCCGTGTGTTGGATTTATATGCGATAGTCAGTGGGTTGCAGTTGTACACGAGAGTCATTTTATTGCTGTTATACGCGAGAGTCAGTGTGTTGGAGTTATACGCGAGAGTCAGTATGTTGGAGTTATACAGGAGAGTTAGTGTGTTGGAGTTATTCAGGACAGTCAGTGTTGTGGAATTATACAGGATAGTAAGTTTGTTGGAGTTATACAGGAGAGTCAGTGTGTTGGATTTATACCAGAGACTGAGTTTTGGAATTATAAAGGAGATTTCAGCAGGTTGGAGCTATAATGGAGAGTCAGTTTGTTGCTGTTATACAGGGGAGTCAGTATGTTGGAGTTATACAGGAGAGTCAGTGCGTTGCAGTTATACAGGAGAGTCATTGTTTTGGAGTTGTAAAGGAGAGTCAGTGAGTTGTAGTTATTCAGGAGAGTCAGTGTGTTGGATTTATATGCGATAGTCAGTGGGTTGCAGTTGTACACGAGAGTCATTTTATTGCTGTTATACGCGAGAGTCACTGTGTTGGAGTTATACAGGAGAGTCAGGGTGTTGGAGTTATACAGGAGAGTCAGTGTGTTGGAGTTATGCAGGAGAGTCAGTGTGTTGGAGTTATACAGGAGAGTCAGTAGGATGGAGGTATATAGGAGAATCAAGAGTTGGAATTTTACATGAGAGTCAGTAGTTTTGGAGTTATAAAGGAGAGACAATTTGTTACTGTTATACAGGGGTGTCAGTTTGTTGGTGTTATACAGGAGAGTCAGTGCCTTGTAGTTATACAGGCGAGTTAGTGTGTTGGAGTTATACAGGAGAGTCAGTGCGTTGCAGTTATACAGGACAGTCATTGTGCTGGAGTTGTAAAGGAGAGTCAGTGTGTTGGATTTATATGCGATAGTCAGTGGGTTGCAGTTGTACACGAGAGTCATTTTACTGCTGTTATACGCGAGAGTCACTGTGTTGGAGTTATACAGGAGAGTCAGTGTGTTGGAGTTATACAGGAGAGTCAGTGTGTTGGAGTTATACAGGAGAGTCAGTAGTTTTGGAGTTATAAAGGAGAGTCAGTTTGTTGATGTTATAAAGGGGTGTCAGTATGTTGGAGTTATACACGAGAGTCAGTGCTTTGCAGTTATACAGGAGAGTCAGTGTGTTGGATTTATACAGGAGAGTCAGAGTATTGGAATTATAAAGGAGATTTCAGCAGGTTGGAGCTATAATGGAGAGTCAGTTTGTTGCTGTTATACAGGGGAGTCAGTATGTTGGAGTTATACAGGAGAGTCAGTGCGTTGCAGTTATACAGGAGAGTCATTGTTTTGGAGTTGTAAAGGAGAATCAGTGAGTTGTCGTTATTCAGGAGAGTCAGTGTGTTGGATTTATATGCGATAGTCAATGGGTTGCAGTTGTACACGAGAGTCATTTTATTGCTGTTATACGCGAGAGTCAGTGTGTTGGAGTTATACAGGAGAGTCAGTGTGTTGGAGTTATACAGGAGAGTCAGTAGTTTTGGAGTTATAAAGGAGAGTCAGTTTGTTGATGTTATAAAGGGTTGTCAGTATGTTGGAGTTATACACGAGAGTCAGTGCTTTGCAGTTATACTGGAGAGTCAGTGTGTTGGAGTTATACAGGACAGTCAGTGTGTTGGATTTATACAGGAGAGTCAGAGTATTGTAATTATAAAGGAGATTTCAGCAGGTTGGAGCTATAATGGAGAGTCAGTGCGTTGCAGTTATACAGGAGAGTCATTGTTTTGGAGTTGTAAAGGAGAGTCAGTGAGTTGTAGTTATTCAGGAGAGTCAGTGTGTTGGATTTATATGCGATAGTCAGTGGGTTGCAGTTGTACACGAGAATCATTTTATTGCTGTTATACGCGAGAGTCACTGTGTTGGAGTTATACAGGAGAGTCAGTGTGTTGGAGTTATACAGGAGAGTCAGTGTGTTGATGTTATAAAGGGGTGTCAGTATGTTGGAGTTATACAAGAGAGTCAGTGCTTTGCAGTTATACAGGAGAGTCAGGGTGTTGGAGTTATACAGGAGAGTCAGTGTGTTGGAGATATGCAGGAGAGTCAGTGTGTTGGAGTTATACAGGAGAGTCAGTATGATGGAGGTATATAGGAGAATCAATGAGTTGGAATTTTACATGAGAGTCCGTAGTTTTGGAGTTATAAAGGAGACTCAATTTGTTACTGTTATACAGGGGTGTCAGTTTGTTGGAGTTATACAGGAGAGTCAGTGTGTTGGAGTTATACAGGATAGTCAGTGTGTTGGAGTTAAACGCGACAGTCATTGTGTTGTAGTAAAAGGCGGGAGTTATTGTGTTGGAGTTATACAGGAGAGTCAGTATGTTGTAGTTATTCAGGAGAGTCAGTAGGATGGAGTTATATAGTAGTATCAATGAGCTGGAATTATACATGAGAGTCAGTAGGTTGGAGCTATCATGGAGAGTCAGTTTGTTGTTGTTATAAAGGCGACTCAGTGTGTTAGAGTTATACAGGAGAGTCAGTGTGTTGGAGTTATACAGGAGAGTCAGTGTGTTGGAGTTATACAGGAGAATCAGTAGTTTTGGAGTTATAAAGGAGAGTCAGTTTGTTGATGTTATAAAGGGGTGTCAGTATGTTGGAGTTATACAAGAGAGTCAGTGCTTTGCAGTTATACAGGAGAGTCAGGGTGTTGGAGTTATACAGGACAGTCAGTGTTGTGGAATTATACAGGATAGTAAGTTTGTTGGAGTTATACAGGAGAGTCAGTGTGTTGGAGTTATACAGGATAGTCAGTGTGTTGGAGTTATATGTGACAGTCATTGTGTTGTAGTAAAAGGCGAGAGTTATTGTTTTAGAGTTATACAGGAGAGTCAGTGTGTTGTAGTTATTCAGGAGAGTCAGTAGGATGGAGTTATATAGTAGTGTCAATGAGCTGGAATTATACATGAGAGTCAGTAGGTTGGAGCTAGCATGGAGAGTCAGTTTGTTGCTGTTATAAAGGCGACTCAGTGTGTTAGAGTTATACAGGAGAGTCAGTGTGTTGGAATTATACAGGACAGTCAGTGTTGTGGAATTGTACAGAATAGTAAGTATGTTGGAGTTATATAGGAGAGTCAGTGCATTGTAGCTATACAGGAGAGTCAGTGTGTTGGATTTATACAGGAGAGTCAGAGTATTGGAATTATAAAGGAGATTTCAGCAGGTTGGAGCTATAATGGAGAGTCAGTTTGTTGCTGTTATACAGGGGAGTCAGTATGTTGGAGTTATACAGGAGAGTCAGTGCGTTGCAGTTATACAGGAGAGTCATTGTGTTGGAGTTGTAAAGGAGAGTCAGTGTTTTGGATTTATATGCGATAGTCAGTGTGTTGCAGTTGTACACGAGAGTCATTTTATTGCTGTTATACGCGAGAGTCACTGTGTTGGAGTTATACAGAAAAGTCAGTGTGTTGGAGTTATACAGGAGAGTCAGTGTGTTGGATTTATACAGGAGTGTCAGTATGTTGGAGATATACAGGAGAGTTAGTGTGTTGGAGTTATAGAGGAGAGTCAGAGTATTGGAATTATAAAGGGATTTCAGCAGTTTGGAGCTATAATGGATAATCAGTTTGTTGCTGTTATACAGGGGAGTCAGTATGTTGGAGTTATACAGGAGAGTCATTGTTTCGGAGTTGTAAAGGAGAGTCAGTGAGTTGTAGTTATTCAGGAGAGTCAGTGTGTTGGATTTATATGCGATAATCAGTGGGTTGCAGTTGTACATGAGTGTCAGTAGTTTTGGAGTTATACAGGAGAGTTAGTGTGTTGTTGTTATACAGGGGTGTCAGTGTGTTGGAGTTATACAGGAGAGTCAGTGTGTTGTAGTTATACAGGAGTATGTAGGATGGAGGTATATAGGAGATTCAATGAGTTGGAATTTTACATGAGAGTCAGTATTTTTGGAGTTATAAAGGTGAGTCAGTTTGTTGCTGTTATACAGGGGTGTCAGTATGTTGGAGTTATACAGGAGAGTCAGTGCATTGGAGTTCTACAGGAGAGTCAGTGTGTTGGAGCTATACAGGAGAGTCGGTATGTTGGAGTTATACAGGAGAGTCAGTGTGTTGGAGTTATACAGGAGAGTTAGTGTGTTGTTGTTATACAGAAGAGTCAGTGTGTTGGAGTTATACAGGAGAGTCAGTATGTTGGAGTTGTAAAGGAGAGTCAGGGTTTTGGAATTGTACAGGAGAGCAAGTCGGTTGAGTTATACAGAAGAGTCAGTGGATATGGGTTATATGCGACAGTCATTGTGTTGCTGTAATACCCGAAGGTCTTTGTGTTGCTGTAATAAGCAGGAGTCATTGTGTTGCAATTATATACGAGACTCAGTGTGTTGGAGTTATACAGGGGAGTCAGTGCGTTGCAGTTATACAGGAGAGTCATTGTGTTGGAGTTGTAAAGGAGAGTCAGTGAGTTGTAGTTATTCAGGAGAGTCAGTGTGTTGGATTTATATGCGATAGTCAGTGGGTTGCAGTTGTACACGAGAGTTATTTTATTGCTGTTATACGCGAGAGTCACTGTGTTGGAGTTATACAGGAGAGTCAGTGTGTTGGAGTTATACAGGAGAGTCAGTGTGTTGTAGTTATACAGCAGAGTCAGTAGGATGGAGGTATATAGGAGATTCAATGAGTTGGAATTTTACATGAGAGTCAGTAGTTTTGGAGTTATAAAGGAGAGTCAGTTTGTTGCTGTTATACAGCGGTGTCAGTATGTAGGTGTTATACAGGAGAGTCAGTGCATTGGAGTTAGACAGGAGAGTCAGTGCTTTGCAGTTATACAGGAGAGTCATTGTGTTGGAGTTATACAGGAAAGCCGGTGCGTTTTAGTTATACAGGAGAGTCAGTGCATTGGAGTAATACAGGAGAGTCAGTATGTTGGAGTTATACAGGAGAGTTAGTGTGTTGGAGTTATACAGGACAGTAGGGGTGTTGTTGTTATACAGGAGAGTCAGTGTGTTGGAGTTATACAGGACAGTCAGTGTTGTGGAATTGTACAGAATAGTAAGTATGTTGGAGTTATACAGGAGAGTCAGAGTGATGGAGTTATTCAGGAGAGTCATTGTGTTGGAGTTATACAGGAGAGTCAGTGCCTTGTAGTTATACAGGAGAGTCAGTGTGTTGGAGTTATACAGGAGAGTCAGTGCGTTGCAGTTATACAGGAGAGTCATTGTGCTGGAGTTGTAAAGGAGAGTCAGTGTGTTGGATTTATATGCGATAGTCAGTGGGTTGCAGTTGTACACGAGAGTCATTTTATTGCTGTTATACGCGAGAGTCAGTGTGTTGGAGTTATACAGGAGAGTCAGTAGTTTTGGAGTTATAAAGGAGAGTCAGTTTGTTGATGTTATAAAGGGGTGTCAGTATGTTGGAGTTATACACGAGAGTCAGTGCTTTGCAGTTATACAGGAGAGTCAGTGTGTTGGAGTTATACAAGAGAGTCAGTGCTTTGCAGTTATACAGGAGAGTCATTGTGTTGGAGTTATACAGGAAAGTCGGTGCGTTGTAGTTATACAGGAGAGTCAGTGTGTTGGAGTTATACAGGAGAGTCAGTATGTTGGAGTTATACAGGAGAGTTAGTGTGTTGGAGTTATACAGGAGAGTTAGTGTGTTGGAGTTATACAGGACAGTCAGAGTTTTGGAATTATAAAGGAGATTTCAGCAGGTTGGAGCTATAATGGAGAGTCAGTTTGTTGCTGTTATACAGGGGAGTCAGTATGTTGGAGTTATACAGGAGAGTCAGTGCGTTGCAGTTATACAGGAGAGTCATTGTTTTGGAGTTGTAAAGGAGAGTCAGTGAGTTGTAGTTATTCAGGAGAGGCAGTGTGTTGGATTTATATGCGATAGTCAGTGGGTTGCAGTTGTACACGAGAGTCATTTTATTGCTGTTATACGAGAGAGTCACTGTTTTGGAGTTATACAGGAGAGTCAGGGTGTTGGAGTTATACAGGAGAGTCAGTGTGTTGGAGTTATGCAGTAGAGTCAGTGTGTTGGAGTTATACAGGAGAGTCTGTAGGATGGAGGTATATAGGAGAATCAAGAGTTGGAATTTTACATGAGAGTCAGTAGTTTTGGAGTTATAAAGGAGAGACAATTTGTTACTGTTATACAGGGGTGTCAGTTTGTTGGAGTTATACAGGAGAGTCAATTTGTTACTGTTATACAGGGTTGTCAGTTTGTTGGAGTTATACAGGAGAGTCAGTGCCTTGTAGTTATACAGGCGAGTTATTGTGTTGGAGTTATACAGGAGAGTCAGTGCGTTGCAGTTATACAGGAGAGTCATTGTGCTGGAGTTGTAAAGGAGAGGCAGTGTGTTGGATTTATATGCGATAGTCAGTGGGTTGCAGTTGTACACGAGAGTCATTTTATTGCTGTTATACGCGAGAGTCAGTGTGTTGGAGTTATACAGGAGAGTCAGTAGTTTTGGAGTTATAAAGGAGAGTCAGTTTGTTGATGTTATAAAGGGGTGTCAGTATGTTGGAGTTATACACGAGAGTCAGTGCTTTGCAGTTATACAGGAGAGTCAGTGTGTTGGAGTTATACAGGACAGTCAGTGTTGTGGAATTACACAGGATAGTAAGTTTGTTGGAGTTATACAGGAGAGTCAGTGTGTTGGATTTATACATGAGAGTCAGAGTATTGGAATTATAAAGGAGATTTCAGCAGGTTGGAGCTATAATGGAGAGTCAGTTTGTTGCTGTTATACAGGGGAGTCAGTATGTTGGAGTTATACAGGAGAGTCAGTGCGTTGCAGTTATACAGGAGAGTCATTGTTTTGGAGTTGTAAAGGAGAGTCAGTGAGTTGTAGTTATTCAGGAGAGTCAGTGTGTTGGATTTATATGCGATAGTCAGTGGGTTGCAGTTTTACACGAGAGTCATTTTATTGCTGTTATAAGCGAGAGTCACTGTGTTGGAGTTATACAGGAGAGTCAGTGTGTTGGAGTTATACAGGAGAGTCAGTAGGATGGAGGTATATAGGAGATTCAATGAGTTGGAATTGTACATGAGAGTCAGTAGTTTTGGAGTTATAAAGGAGAGTCAATTTGTTACTGTTATACAGGGGTGTCAATTTGTTGGAGTTATACAGGAGAGTCAGTGTGTTGGAGTTATACAGGATAGTCAGTGTGTTGGAGTTATACGCGACAGTCATTGTGTTGTAGTAAAAGGCGGGAGTTATTGTGTTGGAGTTATACAGGAGAGTCTGTGTTTTGTAGTTATACAGGAGTTTCAGTGTGTTGGAGTTACATTCAAGTGCCAGTGTGTCGGAGTTATACAGGAGAGTTAGTGAGTTTGAGTTATATGTGAGCATCAGTGTGTCGGAGTGATATGTGAGAGTCAATAGTTTGGAGTTATACGCGAGAGTCATTGTGTTGCAGTTATAATCAAGTATCATTGTGTTGCAGTTATATGCGAGTGTCGGTGTGTTGCAGTTATACAGGAGAGTCAGTTCTTTGCAGTTACACAGGAGAGTCATTGTGTTGGAGCTATACAGGAAAGTCGGAGCGTTGTAGTTATACAGGAGAGTCAGTGTGTTGGAGTTATACAGGATAGTCAGTATGTTGGAGTTATACAGGAGAGTCAGTGCCTTGTAGTTATACAGGCGAGTTAGTGTGTTGGAGTTATACAGGAGAGTCACTGTGTTGGAGTTATACAGGAGAGTCAGTGTGTTGGAGTTATACAGGAGAGTCAGTGTGTTGGAGTTATACAGGAGAGTCAGTAGTTTTGGAGTTATAAAGGAGAGTCAGTTTGTTGATGTTATAAAGGGGTGTCAGTATGTTGGAGTTATACACGAGAGTCGGTGCTTTGCAGTTATACAGGAGAGTCAGTGTGTTGGATTTATACAGGAGAGTCAGAGTATTGGAATTATAAAGGAGATTTCAGCAGGTTGGAGCTATAATGGAGAGTCAGTGCGTTGCAGTTATACAGGAGAGTCATTGTTTTGGATTTGTAAAGGAGAGTCAGTGTGTTGGATTTATATGCGATAGTCAGTGGGTTGCAGTTGTACACGAGAATCATTTTATTGCTGTTATACGCGAGAGTCACTGTGTTGGAGTTATACAGGAGAGTCAGTGTGTTGGAGTTATACAGGAGAGTCAGTGTGTTGGAGATATGCAGGAGAGTCAGTGTGTTGGAGTTATACAGGAGAGTCAGTAGGATGGAGGTATATAGGAGAATCAATGAGTTGGAATTTTACATGAGAGTCCGTAGTTTTGGAGTTATAAAGGAGAGTCAATTTGTTACTGTTATACAGGAGAGTCAGTGTGTTGGAGTTATACAGGATAGTCAGTGTGTTGGAGTTATACGCGATAGTCATTGTGTTGTAGTAAAAGGCGGGAGTTATTGTGTTGGAGTTATACAGGAGAGTCAGTATGTTGTAGTTATTCAGGAGAGTCAGTAGGATGGAGTTATATAGTAGTATCAATGAGCTGGATTTATACATGAGAGTCAGTAGGTTGGAGCAATCATGGAGAGTCAGTTTGTTGTTGTTATAAAGGCGACTCAGTGTGTTAGAGTTATACAGGAGAGTCAGTGTGTTGGAGTTATACAGGAGAGTCAGTGTGTTGGAGTTATACTGGAGAATCAGTAGTTTTGGAGTTATAAAGGAGAGTCAGTTTGTTGATGTTATAAAGGGGTGTCAGTATGTTGGAGTTATACAAGAGAGTCAGTGCTTTGCAGTTATACAGGAGAGTCAGGGTGTTGGAGTTATACAGGACAGTCAGTGTTGTGGAATTATACATGATAGTAAGTTTGTTGGAGTTATACAGGAGAGTCAGTGTGTTGGAGTTATACAGGATAGTCAGTGTGTTGGAGTTATATGTGACAGTTATTGTGTTGTAGTAAAAGGCGAGAGTTATTGTTTTAGAGTTATACAGGAGAGTCAGTGTGTTGTAGTTATTCAGGAGAGTCAGTAGGATTGAGTTATATAGTAGTGTCAATGAGCTGGAATTATACATGAGAGTCAGTAGGTTGGAGCTAGCATGGAGAGTCAGTTTGTTGCTGTTATAAAGGCGACTCAGTGTGTTAGAGTTATACAGGAGAGTCAGTGTGTTGGAGTTATACAGGACAGTCAGTGTGTTGGAGTTATACAGGACAGTCAGTGTTGTGGAATTGTACAGAATAGTATGTATGTTGGAGTTATATAGGAGAGTCAGTGCGTTGTAGCTATACAGGCGAGTCAGTGTGTTGGAGTTATACAGGAGAGTCAGAGTATTGGAATTATAAAGGAGATTTCAGCAGGTTGGAGCTATAATGGAGTGTCAGTTTGTTGCTGTTATACAGGGGAGTCAGTATGTTGGAGTTATACAGGAGAGTCAGTGCGTTGCAGTTATACAGGAGAGTCATTGTGTTGGAGTTGTTAAGGAGAGTCAGTGTTTTGGATTTATATGCGATAGTGTGTTGCAGTTGTACACGAGAGTCATTTTATTGCTGTTATATGCGAGAGTCACTGTGTTGGAGTTATACAGAAAAGTCAGTGTGTTGGAGTTATACAGGAGAGTCAGTGTGTTGGAGTTATACAGGAGTGTCAGTATGTTGGAGTTATACAGGAGAGTTAGTGTGTTGGAGTTATAGAGGAGAGTCAGAGTATTGTAATTATAAAGGGATTTCAGCAGTTTGGAGCTATAATGGATAATCATTTTGTTGCTGTTATACAGGGGAGTCAGTATGTTGGAGTTATACAGGAGAGTCATTGTTTCGGAGTTGTAAAGGAGAGTCAGTGAGTTGTAGTTATTCAGGAGAGTCAGTGTGTTGGATTTAAATGCGATAATCAGTGGGTTGCAGTTGTACATGAGAGTCAGTAGTTTTGGAGTTATACAGGAGAGTTAGTGTGTTGTTGTTATACAGGAGTATGTAGGTTGGAGGTATATAGGAGATTCAATGAGTTGGAATTTTACATGAGAGTCAGTATTTTTGGAGTTATAAAGGTGAATCAGTTTGTTGCTGTTATACAGGGGTGTCAGTATGTTGGAGTTATACAGGAGAGTCAGTGCATTGGAGTTCTACAGGAGAGTCAGTGTGTTGGAGCTATACAGGAGAGAGAGTGTGTTTGAGTTATACAGGACAGTCAGTGTTGTGGAATTGTACAGAATAGTAAGTATGTTGGAGTTATACAGGAGAGTCAGAGTGATGGAGTTATTCAGGAGAGTCATTGTGTTGGAGTTATACAGGAGAGTCAGTGCCTTGTAGTTATACAGGAGAGTCAGTGTGTTGCAGTTATACAGGAGAGTCATTGTGCTGGAGTTGTAAAGGAGAGTCAGTGAGTTGTAGTTATTCAGGAGAGTCAGTGTGTTGGATTTATATGCGATAATCAGTGGGTTGCAGTTGTACATGAGAGTCAGTAGTTTTGGAGTTATACAGGAGAGTTAGTGTGTTGTTGTTATACAGGGGTGTCAGTGTGTTGGACTTATACAGGAGAGTCAGTGTGTTGTAGTTATACAGGAGTATGTAGGATGGAGGTATTTAGGAGATTCAATGAGTTGGAATTTTACATGAGAGTCAGTATTTTTGGAGTTATAAAGGTGAGTCAGTTTGTTGCTGTTATACAGGGGTGTCAGTATGTTGGAGTTATACAGGAGAGTCAGTGCATTGGAGTTCTACAGGAGAGTCAGTGTGTTGGAGCTATACAGGAGAGTCAGTGTGTTTGAAATATACAGGACAGTCAGTGTTGTGGAATTGTACAGAATAGTAAGTATGTTGGAGTTATACAGGAGAGTCAGAGTGATGGAGTTATTCAGGAGAGTCATTGTGTTGGAGTTATACAGGAGAGTCAGTGCCTTGTAGTTATACAGGAGAGTCAGTGTGTTGCAGTTATACAGGAGAGTCATTGTGCTGGAGTTGTAAAGGAGAGTCAGTGTGTTGGATTTATATGCGATAGTGGGTTGCAGTTGTACACGAGAGTCATTTTATTGCTGTTATACGCGAGAGTCACTGTGTTGGAGTTATACGCGAGAGTCACTGTGTTGGAGTTAGATAGGAGAGTCAGTGTGTTGGAGTTATACAGGAGAGTCAGTGTGTTGGAGTTATACAGGAGAGTCAGTAGTTTTGGAGTTATAAAGGAGAGTCAGTTTGTTGATGTTATACAGGGGTGTCAGTATGTTGGAGTTATACAAGAGAGTCAGTGCTTTGCAGTTATACAGGAGAGTCATTGTGTTGGAGTTATACAGGAAAGTCGGTGCGTTGTAGTTATACAGGAGAGTCTGTGTGTTGGAGTTATACAGGAGAGTCAGTATGTTGGAGTTATACAGGAGAGTTAGTGTGTTGGAGTTATACAGGAGAGTTAGTGTGTTGGAGTTATACAGGACAGTCAGTGTTGTGGAATTATACAGGATAGTAAGTTTGTTGGAGTTATACAGGAGAGTCAGTGTGTTGGATTTATACAGGAGAGTCAGAGTTTTGGAATTATAAAGGAGATTTCAGCAGGTTGGAGCTATAATGGAGAGTCAGTTTGTTGCTGTTATACAGGGGAGTCAGTATGTTGGAGTTATACAGGAGAGTCAGTGCGTTGCAGTTATACAGGAGAGTCATTGTTTTGGAGTTGTAAAGGAGAGTCAGTGAGTTGGATTTATATGCGATAGTCAGTGGGTTGCAGTTGTACACGAGAGTCATTTTATTGCTGTTATACGCGAGAGTCACTGTGTTGGAGTTATACAGGAGAGTCAGGGTGTTGGAGTTATACAGGAGAGTCAGTGTGTTGGAGTTATGCAGGAGAGTCAGTGTGTTGGAGTTATACAGGAGAGTCAGTAGGATGGAGGTATATAGGAGAATCAAGAGTTGGAATTTTACATGAGAGTCAGTAGTTTTGGAGTTATAAAGGAGAGACAATTTGTTACTGTTATACAGGGGTGTCAGTTTGTTGGAGTTATACAGGAGAGTCCATTTGTTACTGTTATACAGGGGTGTCAGTTTGTTGGAGTTATACAGGAGAGTCAGTGCCTTGTAGTTATTCAGGCGAGTTATTGTGTTGGAGTTATACAGGAGAGTCAGTGCGTTGCAGTTATACAGGAGAGTCATTGTGCTGGAGTTGTAAAGGAGAGTCAGTGTGTTGGATTTATATGCGATAGTCAGTGGGTTGCAGTTGTACACGAGAGTCATTTTATTGCTGTTATACGCGAGAGTCAGTGTGTTGGAGTTATACAGGAGAGTCAGTAGTTTTGGAGTTATAAAGGAGAGTCAGTTTGTTGATGTTATAAAGGGGTGTCAGTATGTTGGAGTTATACACGAGAGTCAGTGCTTTGCAGTTATACAGGAGAGTCAGTGTGTTGGAGTTATACAGGACAGTCAGTGTTGTGGAATTATACAGGATAGTAAGTTTGTTGGAGTTATACAGGAGAGTCAGTGTGTTGTAGTTATACAGGAGTATGTAGGATGGAGGTATATAGGAGATTCAATGAGTTGGAATTTTACATGAGAGTCAGTATTTTTGGAGTTATAAAGGTGAGTCAGTTTGTTGCTGTTATACAGGGGTGTCAGTATGTTGGAGTTATACAGGAGAGTCAGTGCATTGGAGTTCTACAGGAGAGTCAGTGTGTTGGAGCTATACAGGAGAGTCGGTATGTTGGAGTTATACAGGAGAGTCAGTGTGTTGGAGTTATACAGGAGAGTTAGTGTGTTGTTGTTATACAGAAGAGTCAGTGTGTTGGAGTTATACAGGAGAGTCAGTATGTTGGAGTTGTAAAGGAGAGTCAGGGTTTTGGAATTGTACAGGAGAGCAAGTCGGTTGAGTTATACAGAAGAGTCAGTGGATATGGGTTATATGCGACAGTCATTGTGTTGCTGTAATACCCGAAGGTCTTTGTGTTGCTGTAATAAGCAGGAGTCATTGTGTTGCAATTATATACGAGACTCAGTGTGTTGGAGTTATACAGGGGAGTCAGTGCGTTGCAGTTATACAGGAGAGTCATTGTGTTGGAGTTGTAAAGGAGAGTCAGTGAGTTGTAGTTATTCAGGAGAGTCAGTGTGTTGGATTTATATGCGATAGTCAGTGGGTTGCAGTTGTACACGAGAGTTATTTTATTGCTGTTATACGCGAGAGTCACTGTGTTGGAGTTATACAGGAGAGTCAGTGTGTTGGAGTTATACAGGAGAGTCAGTGTGTTGTAGTTATACAGCAGAGTCAGTAGGATGGAGGTATATAGGAGATTCAATGAGTTGGAATTTTACATGAGAGTCAGTAGTTTTGGAGTTATAAAGGAGAGTCAGTTTGTTGCTGTTATACAGCGGTGTCAGTATGTAGGTGTTATACAGGAGAGTCAGTGCATTGGAGTTAGACAGGAGAGTCAGTGCTTTGCAGTTATACAGGAGAGTCATTGTGTTGGAGTTATACAGGAAAGCCGGTGCGTTTTAGTTATACAGGAGAGTCAGTGCATTGGAGTAATACAGGAGAGTCAGTATGTTGGAGTTATACAGGAGAGTTAGTGTGTTGGAGTTATACAGGACAGTAGGGGTGTTGTTGTTATACAGGAGAGTCAGTGTTTTGGAGTTATACAGGACAGTCAGTGTTGTGGAATTGTACAGAATAGTAAGTATGTTGGAGTTATACAGGAGAGTCAGAGTGATGGAGTTATTCAGGAGAGTCATTGTGTTGGAGTTATACAGGAGAGTCAGTGCCTTGTAGTTATACAGGAGAGTCAGTGTGTTGGAGTTATACAGGAGAGTCAGTGCGTTGCAGTTATACAGGAGAGTCATTGTGCTGGAGTTGTAAAGGAGAGTCAGTGTGTTGGATTTATATGCGATAGTCAGTGGGTTGCAGTTGTACACGAGAGTCATTTTATTGCTGTTATACGCGAGAGTCAGTGTGTTGGAGTTATACAGGAGAGTCAGTAGTTTTGGAGTTATAAAGGAGAGTCAGTTTGTTGATGTTATAAAGGGGTGTCAGTATGTTGGAGTTATACACGAGAGTCAGTGCTTTGCAGTTATACAGGAGAGTCAGTGTGTTGGAGTTATACAAGAGAGTCAGTGCTTTGCAGTTATACAGGAGAGTCATTGTGTTGGAGTTATACAGGAAAGTCGGTGCGTTGTAGTTATACAGGAGAGTCAGTGTGTTGGAGTTATACAGGAGAGTCAGTATGTTGGAGTTATACAGGAGAGTTAGTGTGTTGGAGTTATACAGGAGAGTTAGTGTGTTGGAGTTATACAGGACAGTCAGAGTTTTGGAATTATAAAGGAGATTTCAGCAGGTTGG